>NC_047034.1:24700224-25300224 GCF_011762595.2 Tursiops truncatus | reverse complement strand
TCAAACATTTAGAGAAGAGCTAACACCCATCCTTCTCAAACTCTTCCAAAAAATTGCAGAGGAAGGAACACTCCCAAACTCATTCTATGAGGCCACCATCACCCTGGTACCAAAAGCAGACAAAGATACTACAAGAAAAAAAAATTACAGATCAATATCACTGATGAATATAGATGCAAAAATCCTCAACAAAATACAAGCAAACAGAATCCAACAACACATTAAAAGGATCTTACACATGATCAAGTGGGATTTATCCCAGGGATGCAAGGATTCTTCAACATATGCCAATCAATCAATGTGATACACCATATTAACAAATTGAAGGAGAAAAAACACATGATCATCTCAACAGATGAAGAAAGTTTTTGACAAAATTCAACACCGATTTATGATGAAAACTCTCCAGGAGGTGGACATAGAGGGAACCTACCTCAACATAATAAAGGCCATATATGACAAACCCACAGCCAGTATCATTCTCAACCATGAAAAACTGAAGGCATTTCCTCTAAGATCAGGAAGAAGACAAGGATGTCCACTCTCACCACTGTTATTCAACATAGTTTTGGAAGTCCTAGCCACAGCAATCAGAGAAGAAAAAGAAATAAAAGGAATACAAATAGGAAAAGAAGAAGTAAAACTGTCACTGTTTGCAGATGACATGATACTATACATAGAGAATCCTAAAGATGCCACCAGAAAACTAACAGAGCTAATCAGTGAATTGGGTAAAGTTGCAGGATACAAAATTAGTGCACAGAAATCTCTTGCATTCCAATACACTAGCAACAAAAGATCAGAAAGAGAAATTAAGGAAACAATCACATTCACCACTGCAACAAAAAGAATAAAATACCTAGGAATAAACCTGCCTAAGGAGGACCTGTACTCAGAAAATTACAAGACTCTGATGAAAGAAATCAAAGAGGACACAAACAGATGGAGAGATATACCATGTTCTTGAATTGGAAGAATCAATATTGTGCAAATTGACTATACTACCCAAAGCAATCTACAGATTCAACGTAATCCCTATCAAATTACCAGTGGCAGTTTTTTTTTTTTAATACAAATGCTCTAGTTTATTCATTTGAATTGCCATATAGCATTCCACAGACATTCTCTCCCTCGTGATCATTCAGGTTGTTTATAGGTTTTTCCTACTACAAATCATGCTGCAGTGAACATTCTTGCACATGACTCTTCATACACGTGGAGGATTCACTAGGGAATATATTTAGAAGTGGGATTTCTGGGTTGCAGAGTATACATATCCTCTATTTTACTCTGTGTGTGTGTGTGTGTGGTTACAACATCTTACATGAGATCTACCCTCTTGACAAATTTTGAAGTGTCCATTTTTGTTGACTATAAGTACAGTGTTGTATAGTCACATCTCTAGAGCTTATTTCTCTTGCTTGACTGAATCTTTTTGCCCATTGATTAATAACTCCCTGTTTCCCCCACCCCACCAGTCCCTAGCAACCACTATTCCACTTTTTGATTCTATGAATTTGAGTATTTTAGATATTCATATGAGTAGAACTGTGCAGTATTTGTTTTTCTGTGACCGGCTTACTTCACTTAGAATAATGTTCTCAAAGTTCATACATGTTGTCACATATTTCAGATTTCCCAGTGGCAGTTTTTACAGAACTAGAACAAAAAAATCTTAAAATTTGTATGGAGACACAAAAGACCCCACATAGCCAAAGCAATCCTGAGGGAAAAAAACGGAGCTGGAGGAATCAGACTCCCAGACTCCCTGACTTACTACAGTAATCAAGGCAATATGGTACTGGCACATAAACAGAAATATAGATCAATGGAACAAGATAGAAAGCCCAGAGAGAAATCCACGCACCTATGGTCAACTAATCTATGACAAAGGAGGCAAGGAAATACAATGCAGAAAAGACTGTCTCTTCAATAAGTGGTGCTGAGAAAACTGGACAGCTACATATAAAAGAATGAAATTAGAACACTCCCTAACACCATACACAAAAATGAACTCAAAATGGATTAAAGACCTAAATGTAAGATTGGACACTATAAAACTCTTAGAGGGTAACAGAGGAAGAACACTCTTTGACATAAACCACAGCAAGATCTTTTTTGACCCACCTCCTAATAGAAATAAAAACAAAAATAAATAAATGGGACCTAATGAAACATAAAAGCTTTTGCACAGCAAAGGAAACTATAAACAAGATGAAAAGACACACCTCAGAATGGGAGAAAATATTTGCAAACAAATCAACGGACAAAGGATTAATCTCCAAAATATATAAACAGCTCACGCAGCTCAATATTAACAAAACAAACAACACAATCAAAAAATGGGCAGAAGACCTAAATAGACATTTCTCCAAAGAAGATATACAGATGGCCATGAAGCACATGAAAAGCTGCTCAACATCACTAATTATTAGAGGAATGCAAATCAAAACTACAATGAGGTATCACCTCACACCAGTTAGAATGGGCATCATCAGAAAATCTACAAACAACAAATGCTGGAGAGGGTGTGGAGAAAAGGGAACCCTCTTGCACTATTGGTGGGAATGTAAATTGATACAGCCATTATGGAGAACAGTATGGAGGTTCCTTAAAAAAACTAAAAATAGAATTACCGTATGATCCAGCAATCCCACTACTGGGCATACACCCAGAGAAAACCATAATTCAAAAAGACACATGCACCCCAGTGTTCATTGCAGCACTGTTTCCAATAGCCAGGTCATGGAAGCAACCTTAATGCCCATCGACAGAGTAATGGATAAAGAAAATGTGGTACATATATACAATGGATTATTACTCAGCCATAAAAAGGAACGAAATTGGGTCATTTGTAAACACATGGATGGACCTAGAGACTGTCATAAAGATTGAAGTAAGCCAGAAAGAGATAAACAAATATTGTATATTAACGCATATATGTGGAATCTAGATAAATGCTGCAGATGAACCGGTTTGCAAGGCAGAAATAGAGACACAGATGTAGAGAACCAATGGATGGACACGAAAGGGGGAAAGTGGGGAGGGGTGGTGGTGCTGGGATGAATTGGGAGATTGGGATTGACATATATACACTAATATGTATAAAACAGATAACTAATAAGAACCTGCTGTATGAGAATAAATAAAATTAAATTTAAAAAGACCCTGTGTATATATGAAAATACATTTAGTTTATAAAAAAATACAATGGTTAACTATGAAGATGTATTAGATATGTGACTATATAGTTGTCTCTGTCAATAAGAAGAATAATGATAATTATACCAAATACTGTTAGAGTCCTTGCTACATACCAGGCACTGATCTACCGACTTTGTTTGTTTCAGCTGAATTTATTCTAAAATAACCTATGCAAGTAAACTTTGGTAATGATGATGTGATCGGAGAGTCTCCTCTGCAAAAACAAGTATAAAGCTGGACAAAATTGCCAAAAGCAACCACTTCAGGGCATGAGAAATTGACCAAAGTTAAACAACAAATTGAGAAGCTTTTATTCTCCAAGAAACTGCTAGAGCTTTGAGTCAGAAAAGCAGAGGTCTATAGCCTGCTTGCCTGGGACTGTTTGCATCTACCACCTCGACCTGAATGAGCCACAGAAGGACTGAGACAAGCTCTCCGTATCACCTGGGTACCTGGGAAAGTTGATGTACATAAGGGAGACACGAGAAAGCCTGGCGAAAAGTAAAAGCCAAGGGAGACTTGAGAACTGGCTACAGCTTTGAATGCATACACCTTCCCACACACAGCAGCAGGTGGAAGGAAGCCTTATAGGTTCAAAACCTTTGAGCAACACCTCTGCCCACATCACTGACTGACCACTAAGCTATCCAGTAAATGGAGAAGCTGAGTTCAGAACCCAGCACTTTGCTTCTTGAATCTGCTCTCCTTCCAGTCTACCTCACTGCCTCGCCAAACCTCCCCAATCTAAGTTTTGCCTTAGATTAGCTCTGCACTTTGTTAACTTCTCATAGTGCAACTAAAACATCTCCAATCAATTTCAATAGCCCCTAATACACAACTCTGATTCCACTGAGTACAAACATGCCAGCAGCCTGACATCACCTCTCGCCAGCAGAAGCCTGCTGGTGAAACCAAATTCATCACTTAACTGAAAAAAGAAAAGTGTTGAAAAAATGTGAAACCAATGAATCTGCCAACATGGTTGTTTCACCTAGAGAACCGGGAATCCAGCATCTAAATAAACAGCAGAATACTGTTGCTACTAGCTGTGTTTCCATTTAAGATGCCATTTGTGGAAAATATTTATCACAGTCTTCCATTTTCTCTGTGCAAAATCAAAGAGAATTGAGAAATGCCAAATTACATTGTCGTCACAAATCCTGCCATAGAGCATCTCAGCTCTTACAAGCTCTTCTCCAAAGACATTACTGATGTTCTACCAAGTTGATGGAATGATATAATTTGCTAGCAGGAAGAAAGGCTGGCAAACAGAACTGTGTTCATTAGAGCAATATCTTTACAATGCCTTATTCCATTCTCATTATTTTTCAAGATCACACATCATATCACAGGGCAGAACGGGCACCTTGCTATGCCCTAGATTTTTCAGTATTTTTACAGTTGGAAGTAGATTTTTTACACTTCTGCAAATTACAGCTATTCTTGCTATAAGGGGCTCTTTATGTTGCTAGGGAAAAGAACTCTCTCTAAAAGCCTATGTGGCCTTTGTTTACAGGCATCTACCATCATTTTAGACTCATAAGTTCCTGTGCGGAGCAACCTCTTCCATAAGCAATTCATCAAGCCCAGTCCTGGTGCTGGACCAGGTCTAGATCTGACATTAAAGTTTTGCAGTAAGCACATTTGTCTTCACTCTTTTCATCTCTCCTACTTCCTAGAAACTTTTCATTTTTACCCAGGCTGGAGGACTCATCAGTGGTCTTCTCAGTGGTGCCTCACACATCCTGCCTTCCCCAGTGCACCCCACTCCCCCAAAAGGGATCCCTCTTCACCCAATCAAAACTTGTCAGCTTCCTTTAGAAACGTCTGATCTCATCAAGGTGTTAAAAGAAAGCAATTTTATTAGATTAAATTATAGTTGTTAATGATTGATAATTTCAGAGAGGCATTTGCATTTTGAAGGAGAAATTTTCATTAACTCGAAAGAATTTCAAATGGGTAAAATTCAAAACAATGTAACCAAGTGAATTTTCATCAGTGAGATGGAAAAGTATTTTTGGGCACAAGTACCTCCCAGGATTTTAAAAAACCATGGTGAGTTGAGGTTCACAAGCGTGGTAGCTGACCACCAAGCATGGTACAGTCAAGGTGAGCAATGTGCTGGTCACACCCTCAGCCTTGCTGCTGAAATGTCCACTGGATCGCTTAGTCCTGTGAGGTAAATGCAAGATGCCAGGAAGGGCTTAAAACCACCTCACCAGACTCCACCACAGTGAATACCAACAACTCCTTTCTAGTTGTCAGTATCTGAGAACTTAATACTGGGAGCCCTGTCATCTGCATTCCTCCCCTTCTACCAATCTTTCACAGGATTAGGATGCCAGGTGATATTCTTGGTACATGCCTGAGAGAGTAAAGGGGTGGGAGGTGCTTTGCTTACAATTATTAAAATGACTCATAGACTGTTTAGAGCTAGAAGGAATCAGAGATCACCTACTTCGACTCCTTCAATTTAAAGATGCTGTAACAGCCTAGAAAAGTTACTCTAAGTCCACTGACTTGCCCTAGGTCATGTAGCATGATAATGTACCATCCTTTGGGAACTGAAGGATATAACTCCTTTTAGAGATATTTTTGTAGGCAGCTCCCTAACGAGGCAAATGCCCCCATCACCACTCACCTATAAATGGAAAGTCGTTGCACAGAGGGGATGAGGGCCTTCTCAACCAGACGCAGGGCTGGAGTGGCACTAGAACCCAGTGCAATTTAGCATAGACCTGGTATGACTAGTAGTTTGCAACTCTGCAACCTATGGGCAAGCAAGGATTCCAATGAACAAAAAGTCTTAGACCAATGGAAAATCTGTAGTCAACATTCAGATATTTAATTCAATGGACAGAGAATAAGTGACTAGGGTAACAGGGAATGACCCCAAATCTTTTATCGAAACCCCAAATCTTTTATCAGCTATAGAATATTATTTTTATTTATATTTGAGTGGAATTGTGTGGTCTGTGTTTTGGAAATTTCCTTCAAACTAAATACTGGTGCCAGACAAGTGAGGTCTAATGTGAAGAGGATTTCATAAGCTTTCCATTGTACCTGTTTCCACCATTTTCCAATTCCACTCAACACTATCAGCTGGCTTCTCTCAGCCTCTCTCAGAATGTTGCTGGCACAAGGACTCTCAATTGGCTAATGGATTTCCCTGCTCAGGGGTTTGAACTTTCCAGCTGGAAAGCAAAGCTCCTCATATATTCTTAAAGTAAAATCCCCATCATTGATGTGGCATATACCCTGGGGGAGACACACCAGGAGAACCCACTTATCTATTTGTTCGTTAGTTCATTCATTCATTCACCATTTACTGAGCACCCATTATATGCCAGGCATTATACAGATAAAGTGGGAAATAAGGCAGACAGTGGCTCCTGTCCTCATCGCTGTGGATGGGCCAGACACTGAGAAGTATTGACAGGTCTCGTGAGTACCAGGTAGGCTTCTATAGGGGCCTACAGCAGGGGATCTAATCTAAACTGGAGGGTCAGGAAAAATTTCTGAGAAGAGGAAACATTTTAGTTGGTGGATGACAGATGAGTCAAAATTAGACTGATGATGAATATTCTAGGCAGAAGGAACAGCAGGTGAGAAGGTCTTTGGGCACAAAACAACACTACATATTCCAGGAACTGATAAAAAGTCCAGAGTGTTATGAGTACAGAATGAAGGTGATATAGATAATATTGATTTGCAGTGAGGAAGAAAGGGTGCACTACTCTGCCAGCCAGATCAGCTCAACCCTGGTGGTGAGTGAGGCAACAGAAGACAGAGTCCACCCTCATCCAACTACTCATGTGTCGGCTCTAAGCAAGGGAGCCTCGCCAGAGTCAGGGTCACAAAACCCTTAGAGGGCAGGGCCTGGGGCTCAAGGGCGACTGTACCTCTCACACCTAGCTTCAAAACAGGCCAGCACCCAATAAATGTGAAGTCTTCAAAAAGAGGGAGAGAGAGGCACAAGCACATAATTAAAGACAGAGCAGCAGCTAAATTTTTGAAGCAGGAATTGCCACAGACAAGCCACAGTGGGAGGTGAGTGTGCTCCATGATTCTCTGGCCCCGCTGCTTGAATCATTTGCATTGACGTGATTAACTTGAAGGAAGACATTTGAGCATCTTTATGAATCAACCAAAATTTGAAACTTAGCAAGAGGGCTGAATTTGAATCCAAGACTCTGGGTGGCTCTCTGTTCCATCTTAACCATCTGGCCCCATTGTTTTCCACTATGGAATAATGAATTTTTTGCCTAATTCACTGTATATTCCTGAGTACATTTTAGTTTTCAGTTGAAAAAGTACTACACCTACCTCAAAAGCCCAGGGAATATAAACACAGGTGATACAAAAGAATCCATTCTGTAATTAGGGACATGAATTTGGTCTTTGTCATTAAGAAAAGATGCACAGGAGATGGCAAGGCAGCTGCAGTGAGCTATTCAGCCAGCCTCTATGTCTTCAGTGAGCTGTGCCATTAAAAAGTGATGTCCCAGGCTTCTCTGGTGGCGCAATGGTTGAGAGTCCGCCTGCCGATGCAGGGGACACGGGTTCGTGCCCCGGTCCAGGAAGATCCCACATGCCGTGGAGCGGCTGGGCCCGTGAGCCATGGCCGCTGAGCCTGCGCGTCCGGAGCCTGTGCTCCGCAGCGGGAGAGGCCACAACAGTGAGAGGCCCGCGTACCGCAAAAAAAAAAAAAAAAAAAAAAAAAAAAAGTGATGTCCCTATCAGACAAGCAACTCCTCCCCAGCATCTAAGAACTCAGTCATTTCCTCAAACTGGCCTTTTTTTTTTTTGCTCATCCACAAGGGACGTCTTTATGAAACTGTTCTGGGCATTTTGCAGGAAATGAAATCAGCTGGGAAAAAGACAATGTGTTATTTCACCTAGGCAAAGAGGTCTGGCAAGCATAGCAAGAACCTTTCCAAATCCCTCTTGGGCACCAAAGTACTACTTGCAACACTTGTTAATGCAATGGATCAGTTTATCCTGCTAACTCCGTGACACTGCAAGACGGCATACGGAACCAGCAGCAGTCCCAGCTCGGGGCACCGTGACACGTGTCTCTGTCGGTAACCAACGTTTATGTGCTTACTGTCTATGTTTTCCTTGAGTAGGGCTGTGGAGCAGGGCTCAGCCAGATGGATTATCATTTTCTATAGTTAATGAGTTTATCTGTCTCTTAGGAAAGAAATGGAGAGAGAGACAGAGACAGAGACAGAAAGGCGGGGGGAGAGAGGGAAACAGAATGTGTCCGTGCTCCTATGAGCATGCTGGTCTTTTTTAGCCTCCAGCCAGGTTGCTTCTGAGAGCCAGAGGGTTACATGTGTTTGGAAGCCACTGAAGAAGTGACACTGAGCGGCTTCCGCAGGACAGGCAGCCTCCTCCCATCCCCTCGTTTCTTTCTCCAGAATTACGGCCTGACTCCTTTTTCTCCGAGCCGCTGCCTCCCCCCATCACCAGCTCTCCTCTCATTCTTTCTGATTAGTTCTCATTGTCAGGCCCAATGACAGCTGATTAGATTTTTAAAAACATTCTAATCTTAAACACGTGTGTGTGTGTGTGTGTGTGTTAGTGGCATATGAAATTTCTTCCCCAGAAGACTGCTCTAAGGAATTCTGTTTATGTAACCGTTCTTGGCTTTTTCTCAAAATATGGATAAAAGAGTGCTATGTGCCTAGAGGCTTTACATCCCTCCCTCTCCTCGATTCCTTGCCCCCCGCTTCCTTCCTTCCTGGAATATTTATTGAGTACCAACAATTAGCCAAGTACTGTTCTAGGTGCTGGGTACTTTTCTAGAAAAGCGTTACCTCAGTTAATCCTTATAATGATGTGTGGTTAACATTATTATTTCCATTTTACATATAAGAAAACTGCAGCTCATAGAGGTTAAATAATTGTCCTAAATCACATAACTAGTACAGTGCAAAACTGGTCTGTCTCTAGCTGGTAATCGTTTTATGGTGCTATAAGCTATTAGCAGACAGGCCTCTCTCTTTGTAATCAGATCTGGTAAATTAACATGCCTAATTCTTCATGCCACAGTAGACTCCAAAAATTGATTTGTTAATGATGACAGCCAATGGGCAAGATCCTGATCACTTTGGGAACAAGTCAAGAATGAGTTTCTAAACCTCTTCGCTTCTCAGTAAGCATGGAATTTTGACATTCCATTTGCTTTTCCTTTTGGGGGTACCAAGCTCATGGGAAGCACAGGGAGCACGTCAAAATGATCTGCAGGCCACGACTTCAGAGACAGCTGAAAATTGTCTATAGTTAACATACAGCTTCTTTACAAACAGTGGCCCTAATAAACAGTTAAGAGTGCAGGCGCAGTCTGCAGGGTAGGGTTAGAGTGGAGGTGGGGTGGGTAAGAGCCGGAAATCAAAGTTCAAAGACAATGAAGTCTTCGCAGGACTCCAGGCAGGCTCAGCTCGTTAATCTCAGCAGCTGGCCAGCGGCTACTGTCATCCAGTGCCGTAATGATGACAAAATCTGCTTCCTTACGTTACAAATACTGCGTTAAAAGTAACAGCCTCTGATAAAGGCTTGAGTTTCAGAAGAGTCACCTCATGCCCTTTGCTGCATTTCTTGTCAGAAACCGTCTTCCACCTAGCGTTTCACTGTGCATCTTCTGGGGGTGACAGACACGGTGCAGCACTAATTTGGCCATGATTTCCAGACCAGACTCAGGTGGGAATGAAAAAGGTGGTAGCAATTTCCTTCCTACTGGCGAGGCTTCGGCTTCCTCCAAGCCCTCTCAAACCCCCACGCTGTCACACTGAGTGAATGCCACCCAGAGGTCCACACCTCTGCAGCATACACTAGCTTACCAGCCCTCTTTCCTCCAAATAGGCACTCCTGGCATCCACGAGACACACCTCTCGAGCCCTCAGCACTGCTCGCCCCCGCCCCAATCTCTCAGCCTCTGCCCTGCTCTCCACACAGCCCGTCTGCAGTGACTGCCCACGGAGGTCAGGCTGACATGCAAACTCCTAACCCTGGCCATGGACCCCAGATGCCCTGGCTCACTCCTACCTCTCTTTTATAAATACACAGAATTTTATCCTTACTAATGCTTTTTTTTGCCTTAAACCTGCATTGCCTGATGATAGTTACCCTGCTTTCTTCGGGTTAGTGTTGTCATGGTGTCTCTCTTTCCATCTTACTACTTTTAGCCATTTGGCGTTGCTTTCTCCTTAAGCAGCATGTAACTTTGTTTTTATTTTTAAACCCATCTGATAATCTCTACGTTTTAATATTTAAATGTAATCACAATCTGCTTATATTTACGGTGATACATGTGGATTTATAACCTTCTTGTCATTGTTATCTAGAATTTTGCTTTCACCTTTTGATAGAAACATGGGAAAAACAGTTACTTTGGTGGTCATTATTAATTATATTTACTGACATTTCAATAATTTCTATACTCACTATTGTTCCATGCATCCTACAACTTCCCTCTGGGATTACTTTTCTTCTTGTAATATACATCATTTAACGATTCTTTTAGTGAGGTTCTTTGTACTTCCTAAAATATCTTTATTTCATTCTTGCTCTTGAAAGATAGTTTACCTACAGAGAATTCTTTCTCAACAATTATTTTCTTTAGCACGTTGAAGATATTCTTCCATGTGTTCTGGCCTCAATGGCTGTTGCTGAGAAATGGCTGTCAACCTAACCGATATCAGGCTTTAAGATCCTTTATCCTTGATGTTTTCAAGTTTCACTACAATATGTCCAAGTTTGGATTTCTTTTATTGATCCTACTCAGTACTGGGAAGTATGCTTTAAATTTGAGGACTCGTGTCTTTTAAAACTTCTGGCAAAATAATAATTTGCTGGCTCTTTGTTTAGAACCTCATATTAGAAGTCTATTGGAGAGTCTCCAAAACATACAGACAGCTCATTACAACTCAACAACAACAAACAACCCATTCGAAAAACTGGCGGGAGACCTTAGGAGACATTTCTCCAGATAAGACATACAGATGGCCAGTAGGCACTTGAAAAGATACTCAACATCACTAATTATTAGAGAAATGCAAATCAAACCTACAATGAGGTACTACCTCCCGCTGCTGGAGAGGGTATGGAGAAAAGGGAATCCTCCTACACTGTTGGTGGGAATGTAAGGTGGTGCAGCCACTATGGAAAACAGTGGGGAGGTTCCTTAAAAAACTAAAAATATAATTATCATATGATTCAGCAATCCCACTGCTGGGCATATACCTGCACAGAACTGTAATTCCACAAGATACATGCGGGCTCAGAGTTAAGATGGTGGAGTAGAGGACGTGGAGTTTGCATCTCCTCACAGGGTACAGCAGGGAGGCATCGGATTAGTTCTCGAGGAGCACCTGCTGGGTGCTGCTGGGGGACCTCAGACACCTGGGGGGACAGGAAGGGGCCTCCGTGCAACCGGGTGGGGTGTGGTAGGGAAGGAGGAGGGGAAGAGGGTGGAGGTGGGATGGACCAGCACCCCTGGGGGTGGGGGCTGAGGAGCTGTTCCCACACTCGGGGGCACCCACTCATGGCGGGGGATCAGCAGGGATGGGGGGACCTTCGGGGGCTCAGGGGGATGGAGAGGAGTGCGGCGATTGGTCTGTGGGGACTGGGAAAAAGTGGGGCCTGTGCACGTGGTCCTGGCTGCGGACCTGCGCACTCTGGCCTGGGTTGTGTGCCTCCCAGTGGGGAGGGCAACTGGGTGCCAGACAGTAGGTTTTGGAGGGTGGACCCCGGGAGGGGATAGCTGTTGGCGGTGAGGAGATGGCCTGGAGTAGCAGGGGGAAGGGTTCCATGGCCGGAAGGTTGTGGGGGGACCTGGGCCACCAGGGAAGCGGGGCACCTGTGTTGAGTGGCGTGCAGAGAGCAGGGCCACCGTTGTGGTGCCCCTTGCTGCCCACCCTCCTTGGGCAGTGGCGGAGGCACACACCTGAGCAGGCTTGCCCACCCCTCAAGCCCTGGCAAGCCTGCTAGGGTCCCTGGCCTGAGCCCCGCCCCCCGCCAAGGCCGCCTCTGACCACGAAGGTCCCAGGCATGGGACCTGCCGCCGCCAAAGCCTCTGTGGGCCGCATGGGTCCCGGTCCTGAGCCCTGCTCCCACCAAGGCCTCCTCTGGCTGCACGGGTTCCTGTGAACCCAAGCAATGCCCACCCAAAGGCTCTGTGGGCCATGCGGGTCCTGGCGACACACTTGCTGCCCCTGACAAAACCTCCTCTGGCTTTGCGGGTCTAGGTGGACCAAGCGCCACCCCCCCTCCAAAGCCTGCTCTGGCTGTGCCGGTCCCTGCAGATGTGCCCGTGGAAGCCTGTGCCCCAGCTGGCCCGTGCGGGCATGTGTGCTCCGGGCCAGCTTCAGGAGCAGACACTGGTGAAAGGAACACATGCAGAGGTGGGGCTGACACCGCAGGTCCTAGAGGTCTTGGAGGCCCTCCTGGGGAGGCAGGGGTTGGATGTAGCTCATGGGCGGGGCAATGACACTGATTGCAGAGGCACCAGGGAATTATTAATTAATTTATTTTTAATTTTAAAATTTTATTTTTCCTGTTGTGTTTTGTGGTGGTTGTTTCAATTTTATTTTTTCTAGTATATTGTTTATTTTTTAGTTTTATTTAATTTTCTATTCTTTATTATCATTCTGCTCTTTTTTGTTTGTTGTCTGTTTTTTTGTTTTGTTTTGTTTGTTTTTGGGTTTTTTGCCACAGAGTGCAGCTTGCAGGGTCTTGGTTCCTAGGCCAGTGATAAGACTTGAGCCCCTCTGTAGGGAGCACCAAATCCAGGCCACTGGGCTAACAGGGAACTTCAGGCTTCAGAGAATATTAATCAGTGTGACTCTCCCAGCGGTCTTCATCTCGGCACCAAGACCTAGCTCCAACAAACTGCCTGCAAACTCCAGTGCTGGGTGCCTCAGGCCAAACAACCAGCAAGACAGGAACACAGCACTACCCATCAACAAAAATCAGATCACAGAGAAATATGTTATGGAGGAAGGAGCAAGGTAAAAACCTACAAGACCAAATAGATGAAGAGGAAATAGGCAGTCTACCTGAAAAAGAATTCAGAGTAATGATAGTAAAGATGATCTAAAATCTCAGAAATAGAATGGAGGCATGGATTGAGAAAATACAAGAAGTGTTTAACAAGGACCTAGAAGAACTAAAGAACAAAAAAACAGTGATGAACAACACAATAACTAAAATGAAAACTACACTAGAAAGAATCAACAGCAGAATAACTGAGGCAGAAGAACGATTAAGTGAGCTGGAAGATAGAATGGTGGAAATAACTGCTGAGGAGCAGAATAAAGAAAAAAGAATAAAAAGAAATGAGGACACTCTCAGAGACCTCTGGGACAACATTAAATGCACCAACAACTGAATGATAGTGGTCCCAGAAGAAGAAGAGAAAGAGAAAGGGTCTGATAAAATATTAGAAGAGATTATAGTCATAAACTTCCCTAACACGGGAAAGGAAATAGCTACCCAAGTCCAGGCGCAGAGTCCCATACAGGATAAACCCAAGGAGAAACACACTGAGACACATATTGATCAAATTAACAAAAATTTAATTCAAAGAAAAAAGATTTAAAGCAGCAAGGGAAAAGCAACAAATAACATACAAGAGAATCCCCATAAAGTTATCAGCTGATTTTTCATCAGAAACTCTGCAGGCCAAAATAGAGTAGCAGAATGTATTTAAAGTGAAGAAAGGGAAAAATCTACAACCAAGATTACTCTACTCAGCAAGGACCTTATTCAGATTTGACAGAGAAATCAAAAGCTTTAGAGACAAGCAAAAGCTAAGAGAATTCAGCACCACCAAACCAGCTTTACAACAAACACTAAAGGAACTTCTCTAGGTGGGAAACACAAAAGAAAAAGACCTACAAAAACAAACCCAAAACAATTAAGAAAACGGTAATAGAAACATACGCATTGATAATTACCTTAAATGTAAATGGACTAAACGCTCCAACCAAAAGACAGACTGGCTGAATGGATACAAAAACAAGACCTGTATATATGCTGTCTACAAGAGACCCACTTCAAACCTAGGCACACATACAGACTGAAAGTGAGGGGATGGAAAAAGATATTCCATGCAAATGAAAATCAAAACAAACCTGGAATAGCAATACTCACATCAGACAAAATAGACTTTAAAATAAAGAATATTACAAGAGACGAGGAAGGACACTACATAATGATCAAGGGATCAATCCAAGAAAAAGATGTAACAATTATAAATATATAGGCACCCAATGTAGGAGCACCTCAATACATAAAGCAAATGCTGACAGCCATAAAAGGGGAAATCGACAGTAGCACAATAACAGTAGGGGACTTTAACACCTCACTTACACCAATGGACAGATCATTCAGACAGAAAATTAATAAGGAAATACAACCTTTAAATGACACATTAGACCATATGGACTTAATTGATATTTATAGGACATTCCATCTGAGAGCAGCAGAAGACACTTTCTTCTCAAGTGCACATGGAACATTCTCCAGGATAGATCATATCTTGGGTCACAAATCAAGCCTCAGTAAATTTAAGAAAACTGAAATCATATCAAGCATCTTTTCCAACCACAACGCTATGAGATTACAAATCAATTACAGGAAAAAAAACCTGTTAAAAATACAAACACATGGAGGCTAAACAATATGCTACTAAATAACCAAGAGATCACTGAAGAAATCAAAGAGGAAATAAAAAAATACATAGAAACAAATGACAATGAAAACACGACAACCCGAACCTATGGGATGCAGCAAAAGCAGTTCTAAGAGGGAATTTTATAGCAATACAATCCTACCTCAAGAAACAAGAAAAATCTCAAATAAACAACCTAACCTTACACCTAAAGCAACTAGAGAAAGAAGAACAAAAAAAACCCAAAGTTAGCGGAAGGAAAGAAATCATAAAGATCAGATCAGAAATAAATGAAAAAGAAATGAAGGAAATGATAGCAAAGATCAAGGAAACTAAAAGCTGGTTCTTTGAGAAGATAAACAAAATTGATAAACCATTAGCCAGACTCATCAAGGAAAAAAAGGGAAAAGACTCAAATCAACAGAATTAGAAATGAAAAAGGAAAAGTAACAACTGACACTGCAGAAATACAAAGGATCATGAAAGACTACTACAAGCAACTATATGCCAATAAAATGGACAACCTGGAAGAAATGGACAAATTCTTAGAATGGACAAATTCAAGACTGAACCAGGAAGAAATAGAAAGTACAAACATACCAAACACAAGTAATGAAATTACTGTGATTAAAAATCTTCCAACAAACAAAAGTCCAGGACCACCTGGCTTCAGAGGTGAATTTTATCAAACATTTAGAAAAGACCTAACACCCAACGTTCTCAAACTCTTCCAAAAAAATTGCAGAGGAAGGGACACTCCCAAGCTATTCTACGAGGCCACAATCATCTTGATACCAAAACCAGACAAAGAAATCACAAAAAAAGAAAATTACAGACCAGTATCACTGATGAACATAGACGCAAAAATCCTTAGCAAAATACTAGCAAACAGAATCCAACAACACATTAAAAGGACCACACACCATGATCAAGTGGGATTTATCCCAGGGATGCAAGGCTTTTTCAATATATTTTGAAATATATTGAAAAAATATATTTTTCAATTATTCAATGCAAATCAACCAGTATGATACACCATATTAACAAATTAAAGAATAAAAAACATAGGATCATCTCAATAGATGCAGAAAGCTTTTGACAAAATTTAACACCCCTTTATGATAACAACTCTCCAGAAAGTGGGCATAGAGGGAACCTACCTCAACATAATAAAGGCCATATATGACAAACCTACAGCAAATATCATTCTCAACAGCGAAAAACTGAAAGCTTTTCCTGTATGATTAGGAAAAAGACAAGGATGTCCACTTTCACCACTGTTATTCAACATAGTTTTGAAAGTCCTAGCCATGGCAATCAGAGGAGAAAAAGAAATAAAGGAATCCAAACTGGAAAAGAAGAAGTAAAACTGTCCCTGCTTGCAGATGACATGATAATATACATAGAAAATCCTAAAGATGCTACCAGAAAACTACGGGTGCTAATCAATGAATATGGTAAAGTTGCAGGATATAAAATTAATGCACAGAAATCTCTTGCATTCCTATACACTAGCAACAAAAGATCAGAAAGAGAAATTAAGGAAACAATCCCATTTACCACAGCAACAAAAAGAATAAAATACCTAGGAATAAACCTACCTAAGGAGGCAAAAGACCTGTATTCAGAAAACTATAAGATACTATGAAAGAAATCAAAGAGGACACAAAGAGATGGAGAGATATACCATGTTCTTGGATTGGGAGTATCAATATTGTGAAAATGAATATACTACCCAAGGCAATCTACAGATTCAATGCAATCCCTATCAAATTATGATGGAATTTTTCATAGAACTACAACAAAAAATTTTACAATTTGTATGGAAACACAAAGACCCTGAATAGCCAAAGCAATCTTGAGAAAGAATAATGGAGCTGGAGGAATCAGGCTCCCTGACTTCACACTATACTACAAAGCTACAGTAATCTAGACAGTATGGTACTGGCACAAAAACAGAAATAAAGATCAATGGAATAGCATAGAAAGCCCAAAGATAAACCCACGCACCTAGTCTCTGACAAAGGAGGCAAGAATAAAATGGAGAAAAGACAGTCTCTTCAATAAGTTGGGCTGGAAAAACTGGACACCTGCATGTTAAAGAATGAAATTAGAATACTCCCTAACACCACACACAGAAATAAACTGAAAATGGATTAAAGACCTAAATGTAAGGCCAGACACTATAAAACTCTTAGAGGAAAACATAG
Organism: Tursiops truncatus; assembly: GCF_011762595.2. Classification (NCBI taxonomy): domain Eukaryota; kingdom Metazoa; phylum Chordata; class Mammalia; order Artiodactyla; family Delphinidae; genus Tursiops; species Tursiops truncatus. Next base: position 25,283,133 of record NC_047034.1, on the reverse strand, counting down.
AAAGAACACTCTGACAAATCACAGCAAGATCTTTTTTGACCCACCTCCTAGGGTAATGAAAATAAAAACAAAAATAAACAAATGGGACCTAATGAAACTTAAAAGCTCTTGCACAGCAAAGATAACCATAAACAAGACCAAAAGACAACCCTCAGAATGGGAGAAAATATTTGCGAATGAAGCAACTGACAAGGGATTAATTTCCAAAATATACAAACAGCTCATGCAGCTTAATATTAAAAAAAACAAACAAACCAATCCAAAAATGGGCAGAAGACCTAAATAGACTTTTCTCCAAAGAAGACATACAGATGGCCAAGAGGCACATGAAAAGCTGCTCAACATCACTAATTATTAGACAAATGCAAATCACAACTACAATGAGGTACCATCTCGTACGGTTCAGAATGGCCATCATCAAAAAATCTACAAACAATAAATGCTGGAGACGGTGTGGAGAAAAGGGAACCCTCTTGCACTGTTGGTGGGAATGTAAATTGATACAGCCACTATGGAGAACAGTATGAAGGTCCTTAAAAAACTAAAAATAGAACTACCATATGACCCAGCAATCCCATTCCTGGGCATATACCTGGAGAAAACCATAGTTCCAAAAGATACATGCACCCCAATATTGATTGCAGCGCTATTTACAACAGCCAGGACATGGAAGCAACATAAATGCCCATCACAGAGGAATGGATAAAAAAGATGTGGTACATATATACAATGGAATATTACTCAGCCATAAAAAGGAACAAAATTTTGCCATTTGCAGAGACGTGGGTGGACCTAGAGACTGTCATTCTGAGTGAAGTAAGTCAGAAAGAGAAAAACAAATATCATATATTAACACATATATGTGGAATTTAGCAAAATGGTACAGAAAACCTATTTGCAAAGCTGAAATACAGACACAGACGTAGAGAACAAATGTATGGACACCAAGGGGGTTGGGGGGGGTGGGATGGATTGGGAGATTGGGACTGACATCTGTACACTACTACGTATGAAGTAGATGACTGGTGAGTGCCTACTGTATAGCACAGGGGGAAAAAACAGGAAGATATGATCTGCTTGCAAGACATATATGAAGTTAACCTTAAAAATTCATTCCAATATACATTAGGTGCAGACAAATACTATTTGATTCCACTTATACGAGGTATCTAGAATAGTCAAATTCATAGAGTCAGAAAGCACATCGGTAGATGCCAGGAGCCAGGGGGTGGGTGTGGGGAAGGGGGAATGGGGAGTTAGTGTTAAAGGGGACAGAGTTTCAGTTTAGGAAGGTGAAAAATTCGGGAGATGGATGATGGTGAGAGTTGCACGACAACATGAATGTACTTAGTGCCACTGAAATGTACAGTTAAATATGGTTAAAATAGTATGTTTTATATTATATGAATTTTATCCCCCCAAAATTTAAAAAAATACATGCACCCCTATGTTCACAGCAGCACCATTCACAATAGCCAAAACACGGAAACAACCTAAATGTCCATCAACAGATGAATGGATAAAGAAGATGTGGCACATATATACAATGGAATATTACTCAGCCATAAAAAAGAATGAAATAATGCCATCTGCAGCAACTTGGATGCAACTAGAGATTATCATACTAAGTGAAGTAAGTCAGAAAGAGAAAGACAAATACCATGTAATATCATTTATATGTGGAATCTAAAATATGGCAAAAATGAACCTATCTACAAAACAGATAGAGAATAGACTTGTGGTTGCCAAGGAGGAGGGGCTTGGAAGAGGGAAGGACTGGGAGTTTGGGATTAGCAGATGTAAACTATTATATACAGGATGGATAAACAACAAGGTCCTACTGTATCATACTGGGAGCTATATTGAATATCCTGTGATAAACTATAATGGAAAAGAATATTAAAAAAAGAATGTCTCTATGTGTATAACTGAGTCACTTTGCTGTACAGCAGAGATTGACACAACATTGTAAATCAACTCTACTTCAAAAAATAAGTAAATAAATGAATAAATAAGTTTATTGGAGAGTCTCAAAATATCTTTCATGCTCCTTAGCTGCTTTTTCATGTGTTTAAAAATTTTTTTTTCTCTCTGAGCTGTATTCGTTATAATTTTTTTAATTAATTAATTAATTAGGAAATATAGTTGATGTATAATGTTATGCTAAGTTTCAGGTGTACAACGTGGTGATTTGACATTTAAATACATTACGAAATGATCACTACAATAAGTCTAGTAATGATGTGTCCCAATAAAAGTTATTACTGCATTATTGATGATACTCCTTATGCTGTATATTACATCCCCATGACTTATTCATTTTATAACAGCACTTTGTACTCCTTAATTCCCTCCGATTTTGCCCCACCCCACCCGTCCTCTCTGGTAACAAGCCATTTGTTCTCTGTATCTATGAGTCTTATCATTTTGTTTCACTTTGATTTTTTAGATTCCACATGTGAATAAGATTACACAGTATTTCACTTTCTCTGTCTGATTTGTTCACTTAGGTCCCAGAACCAATACCCTCTAGAAGCATCCATGTCATCACAAGCTGCAAGATTTCCTTCTTTTTTATGGCTGAGAAATATTCCATTGTGTACATACACATACACACACACCCCCTCCCACATCCTCTTTATCCACTGATTTACTGTTGAACAATTAGGGGTGCATATATCTTTTATAATTAGTGGTTTTGTTTTCTTTAAGTAAATACTCAGAAGTGAAATTGCTGGATTCTATAGTGGTTAAATTTTTAATTTTTTGAGGAGTCTCCATACTGTTTTCCATAGTGGCTGCACCAATTTACATTCCCACCAACAGTGTATGAAAGGTTCGTTTTTCTCCCCAACCTCACCAAAATTTGTTATTCATTATCTTTTTGATAATAGCCATTCTGACAGATGTTAGATGGTATCTCCTTGTTTTCACTTGCATTTCCCTTATGATTAGTAATATTGAGCATCTCTTCACATGCTTCTTGGTCATCTGTATGTGTCCTTTGGAAAAATGTCTATTCAGGTCCTCTGCCCATTTTAAAAACTGGGTTATATGGTTTTTTGTTTTGTTTTTTTATGCGGTACGCGGGCCTCTCACTGTTGTGGCCTCTCCCGTTGTGGAGCACAGGCTCTGGACGCGCAGGCTCAGTGGCCATGGCTCACAGGCCCAGCTGCTCCACGGCATGTGGGATCTTCCCGGACTGGGGCACGAACTCATGTCCCCTGCATTGGCAGGCAGACTCTCAACCACTGTGCCACCAGGGAAGCCCTGGGTTGTATGGGTTTTTTGACATTGACTTGTATTAGTTCATTGTATACTTTGGATGTTAACCCTTATCAGATGTATATAGTTTGAAAATATCTTCTCCCACTTGGCATGCTACCCTTTCATTTTGTTGATAGTTTCCTTCACTTGCACAAAGCTTTTTAATTTGATATAGTCTCATTTGTTTATTTTTGCTTTTGTTGCCCTTGCCTGAGGAGACATATCCAAAAAATATTGCTAAGACCAATGTCAAAGAATGTACTGCCTATGTTTTCTTCAAGAAGTTTTACAGTTCCAGGTCTTACATTTAAGCCTTTGATCCATTTTGAGTTTATTTTTGTATATGGTGTGAGGAAATGTTGTAATTTCATTCTCTTACATGTGGCTTCCCAGCTTTCCCAGCACCACTTCTTGAAGAGACTGTCTTTTCTCCATTTTATATTCTTACCCACTTTGTCATGGATTAATTTACTATATAAGTGTGAGTTTTATTTCTGGGATATCTATTCTGTTCCATTGATCTATGTATTTTTTTTTTTTTTTGCCAGTACCACACTGATTTGATTACTGTAGCTTTGTAGCATAGTTTGAAATCAGGATGCATGATACCTCCAGCTTTGTTCTTCTTTCAGAAGATTGCTTTGGCTCTTTGAGGTATTTTGTGGTTCCATGAAAATTTTAGGGTTATTTGTTTTAGTTCTGTGGAAAATGCCATCGGTATTTTGATACGGATTGCATTGAATCTGTAGATTGCCTTGGGTAGTACAGACATTTTAACAATATTAACTCTTCCAATCTATGAGCACAGTATATCTTTCCATTTGTTTGTGTTGCCCTCAATTTCTTTCTTCAGTGTCTTACACTTTTCAGTGTACAGGTGCTTTCACCTCTTGGTTAGATTCATTCCTAGGTATTTTATTCTTTTTGATGTAATTGTAAAGAGGATTTTGCCTTAATTTCTCTTTCATCAGAAAGAGAAATTATTAGTGTATAAAAAAAGTTCATTATTAGTGTAAAAAAAGCAACAGATTTCTGTATATTAATCTTGTATCCTACAATTTTACTGAATTAAGTAGTTCTAATAGTTTTTTGGTAGTGTCTTTAGAGTTTTCTATATATAGTACCATGTCATCTGCAAAGTGACAGCTTTCCTCCTTCCTTTTCAATTTGTATCCTTTTAATTTCTTTTTCATGTCTGATTGCTCTGGCTAGGACTTCCAAAACTATGTTGAATAAAAGTGGTGAGAGTGGGCATCCTTGTCTTGTTCCTGATATTAGAGGAAATGTTTTAAGCTTTTCACCATTGAGTATTATGTTGGCTCTGGGTTTGTCATATACAGCCTTGATTATGTTGAGGTATGTTCCCTCTATACCCAGTTTGTTAAGAGTTGTTGTTTTTTTTTTTAATCATATTTGGATGTTGAATTATGTCCAAAGCTTTTTCAGCATCTATTGAGATAATCACATGATTTTTATCCTTCATTTTGTTAATGTGGCATATCACATTGATTGATTTGCTGATACTGAATCATCCTTGCATTCCTGGGATAAATCCCAGTTGATCATGGTATATGATCCTTTTAATGTACTGTCAGTTGCTAATATTTTGTTGAGAATTTTAACATCGTGTTCATCAATGATACTGGTTTATAGTTTTCTTTCTTCTTCTTTTTTTAGTGCCTTTGCATGGCTTTAGTAACAGGGTGATCCTGGCCTTCTAGAGTAAGCTCAGAAGCATTCCTTCCCCTTCAATTTTTTGGAATGTTTGAGAAGGATAGGTGTTAACTCTTCTGTAAATGTTTGGTAGACCTCACCTGTGAAGCCACTCGGTCCTGGACTTTGTTTGTTGGGACTTTTTTGATTACTGATTCTACTTCATTAAAGTTATTGGTCTCTTCAGATTTTCTATTTCTTCCTGATTTAAGTTTGGAAGATTATGTGTTTCTAAGAATTTATCCTTTTCTTCTAGGTTGTCCAATGTGTTGGCATATAATTGTTTGTATTACTCTCTTCTGATCCTTTGTATTACTGTGGTGTCAATTGTAACTTTTTTTCATATTTGATTTTATTTATTTGGGCCCTCTCTTTTTTCTTAATGAATCTTGCTGGAGGTTTATTAATTTTGTTTATCTTTTCCGAGAACAGCTCTTAGTTTCATTGATCTTTTCTAATGTTGTTTTGTTTGTCTTGTCTCTATTTCATTTAGTTCTTCTCTAATATTCATTATTTCCTTCCTTCTGCTAGCTTTGCATTTTGTTTGTTCTTTTTGAGTTCCTTTAGGTTTAATGTTAGATTCTTTATTTGAGAGTTTTCTTATTTCTTGAGGTTGGCCTGTACTGCTATAAACTTCCCTCTTAGAACTGCTTTTGCTGCATCCCATAGATTTTGGAACATTGTGTTTCCATTTTTATTTGTTTCAAGGTATTTTTTGATTTTCTCTTTGATTTCTTCAATGACCTATTGGTTGTTTAGTAGCATATTGTTTAGACTCCATATACTTTATGTTTTTCCTAGGTTTTTTTTTCTTGTAGTTAATTTCTAGTCTCACACCATTGTGGTTAGAAAAGATGCTTGATATGACTTCAATCTTAAATTTACTGAGACTTGTGTTGTGGATTAGCATACGATCTATCCTGGAGAATATTTCATGTGCACTTGAAAAGAATGTGCAGTCTGCTGCTTTTGGATGAAATTTTATGTATATATCTATTAAGTGCGTTGGTATAATGTGTTAAGGCCAGTGTTTGTATACTGATTTTCTGTCTGAATAATTTGTCCATTGAGGTTGGGGTGTTAAAGTCCTCTACTGTTACAGTATTACTGTCAATTTCTCTTTTACATCTGTTAACATTTTCTTTATGTATTTAGGTGCTCCTATGTTGGGTGCATATATATTTACAATTGTTATGTCTTCTTCTTGGATTGATTCCTTAATTGTTATGTAATGCTCTTCTTCATCTAATGTTACAGTCTTTATTTTAAAGTCTATTTTGCTCTATATATGTACTGCTACCCCAGCTTTCTTTTGTTCCCATATGCATGAAATATCTATTTCACACTGTTTGTGTGTGTCTTTAGCTCTGAAGTGAGTCTCTTATAGGCAGCATATATATATGGGTCTTGTTTTTTTAATCCACTCAGCCACTCTGTGTCTTTTAATTGGAGCATTAAGTCCATTTACATTAAAGTAATTATTGGTAGGTATGTAGTTACTGCCATTTTGTTAATTGTTTTCTGGTTGTTTTTGTAGTTCCTTTCTTCATGCCCTCTTCCTTTGTGATTTGATGACTGCCTTTAGTCCTATGTTTTGATTCCTTTCTCTTTATTTTTATTTATCTGTTATCAATCTTTGGTTTGTGGTTGCCATGAGGGGTGTGTGTGTGTGTGTGTGTGTATGTATAAAATTATTTTATGTATGATTATTTTAAGCTGATGATCTCTTAAGCTTGAACACATTCTAACAGCCGTATATTTTTACTCCCTCAGCACATTTTGTTTCTGATATCATATTTCACATCATTTTTTGGTGTATCCCATAACTACTTATTGTAGCTATAGATTATTTTACTACTTTTGTCTTTTAACTTTCCCACTAGCTTTATAAATGGTTGATATACTACTTTTACTGTATGTTTGCCTTTACCAGTGAGATTTTCCTTTTCATAATATATTTTTTTATATAGTTGTGACCTTTTTTTCCCCACATAGAAAAAATATTTAACATTTCTTTTAAGGCCAATTTACTGGTGATAAACTCTTTTAGCTTTTGCTTGTCTGTAAAACGCTTTTTTATTTCTCTTTCAGTTCTGAATGATAACTTTCTGAGTATTCTTAATTGTAGCTTTCTTTTTTTCTTTCAGCACTTTGAATATATTGTGCCATTGTCTTCTGGCCTGCAACATTTCTGCTGAAAAGTCAGGTAATTGTCTTATGGGAGTTCCCTTGTACATAACTAGTTGCTTTCCTCTTGCTGCTTTTAAAATTCCCTCTTTATCTTTAATTTTTGCAATTTTAATTAGAGTGTGTCTTTGTGTAGGCCTCTTTTGCTTCACATTGTTTGGGACTCTCTTTGCTTCCTGGACCCGGATGTCCGTTTCCTTCCCCAGGTTAAGGAAATTTTCAGCTATTATTTCTTCAAAAACGTTCTCTGCCTCCTTTTCTCTCTCTTCTCCTTTTGGGACCTCTATAATGTGGATGTTTATACACCTGATGTTGTCCCAGAGGTCCCTTAAACTATCTTCTTTTTTCATATTCTTTTTTTTCTTTTTCTGTTCAGCTTAGTTTCCATTACCCTGCCTTCCAGATTGCTGATCTGTTCTTCTGTATCATCAAATCTATTATTGATTCTCTCCAGTGATCTTTAAATTTGAGTTATTGTATTCTTTAGCTCTGATTGGTTCTTTTTATATTTTCTCTTTGTTGAAGCTCTCACTGTGTTCATCCATTCTCCTGAGATCAGTGAGCGTCTTTATGATCACTACCCTGAACTCTTTATCAGGGAGATTGCTTATTTCTGTTTTGATTAATTGTTTTTCTGAGATTTTGTCTTGTTCCTTTGTTTGGAACATATTCCTCTGTTTCCTCGTTTTGCTTAATTCTCTGTGTTTATTTCTGTGTATTAGGTAGGTCCATTATGTCTCCAAGTCTTGTCTTGGAGAAGTGGCTTTATGTTGGAAATGTACTATTGGGCCCAGCAGCATGCTCCCCTGGCCACCCAAGCTAGGTGGTTCAGGGCTGTGTGCTATGTGGGTCGCATGTACCCTTCTGTTGTGGCAGGGCTGATTACTGTGGGCATACTGGTAGGTGGGGTTGACCCCCAGCCCAGTTGGCTGCCAGGCCCTGCCTTGTGCGGTTGTTGCTAGTCTTTAGGTCATTGTCACAGATAGCAACTCTGTAAGTAGTTGTGATTTTGGCATATCTGTGGGAGAGGCGAGTTCGAGGTCTTCCTATTCTGCCATCTTAGTACCCCCCCCCACCTCTGAACTGCATTCTAAACAAATTCCTAAGTATTATTTTTAAATTCAATATATTTCTATGGTTTTCTAATTTTAGGGGCTATAGTTTTCATTCCTAGGGTCTATAACTGGTTCTTTTCCTCTTCTCCTATCCTATTTCCCCAACCCTGGTAGATATTTTTCTCTTTAAGGATTCATAATATATTTAAAACTTTTATTCTATGATTTTATTTCCATATGGATTGAATTTATCTTCTGACTGTGGATTGGTTCACCTTCTTGATGTTATATTTCCTCATGTGTTTTGGAATTTTGGTGTGTAAATGCATTCTCAATGGGATGTTCCCTCTCATCTGTCTCTGTCCCTGTCTCTATTTGCACCATGTCCCCACAAGTGCCCAGGCCCCCATCTTGAACAGAATCTTAAATGATGGCTCAGGGATCCTACTCTCAGTGACAGAAATATTCAGTCACCAAGCCAGCAGGTAGTTTGGCTCAAGTCCTGGTCAGGATCCTGTGTCTGGGATTGTATCTCTACGTCTATAGAGATACAAGCTTCATTTAAGCTATCCTCCTAGGCATTGGTTAGCAGTCACTTTTGTCAGCCTCCTGTCATATAAGTGAGGATGCCCTCTCTCACTTATAAACAGCCCTGGTTTTAAGCAGTGAGCCTGACTCTGCTTCCCACTTCATAGAGAACATATCTAGTTTTTGATACATTGCAGGAGTCAAATTACCAGTCTTTCTGCCTGCTTTATCCCAGAGCTGGGCTGCCAGTGGCTTCAGCTCTGTACCTGCTTTGCATCTCCCTTCTTTTTCTGATCCACAGATCTTGCTTTGACCCTGGCAATAACATTTAAATTTCCCCTTGTTATATTTTGTCTCTTGTGGCTTAAAGCATGATCTAATAAAGCCATCTTACCAAGAAATTCCCTGACTACCTTTATAAACTCATTTCATGCCCTTGGCCCATGTGTTCCAGTCACCTACTCCGGCATCTCCTCAGTTATCTGGTCAACCAAGACGTCTCCCACCTTAGGACCAGACACATGCCAGAGAGGAACAGCCAAGCACCAAAACCTCCGTGTTCCTCCTCTCCCCAAATGCCATTCTCACCTTTCCCATTTCAGCTTGAATACATCTTCTCAAAGAGTCCTTTTCTGACCACTGTATCTTAGACACTCCCCCCGCCCCGCCAACATATTTATTATGGTATCCAGTTAATTTTCTTCACAGCAAAGTTGCAAACAGCCATAAGATCTCTAAAACAGTAGCCAAAGGCCACACTTCTGTCTTCTTGGCCAAACTTACCTATACAACTCACACTGACAGTAGTGCTATCTATGAATATGAAGGTCAAGATTATACATAGGAATGTCCTGATGTGAAAGGAAACATACTTCTTGGGTTGGGAAGCCTGATTTTCTTTTTGAGACTTAGATGATGGAATTATTTGGAAGTCGGTATTATGTTTAATAAGCAAAGATTCTGTTGTTTCAACATTTTACAGAAAGAAAATGTAATAAAACTTTATTTGTTAGGACTAATTGGGCTGATGAAGCAACTTATTTATTAGAAATTTTAAATTCTGGATTCTTTCAGTAAAATAGAGACTGATTTTTTATAAGTCTGTATAATAACAGAGTAGTGGTTAATAGACCACTTCCAAATATAGACTCTGCCAGGACCTACTTTAATAAATAGTGAGGAACTGCCTGTGATTAGTAATGTTTATTTGGGATAGCATGCTGTAAAGATAGCATGAATATTTCCCCTATAATTTCCTACATATCCATCATTTGCTTTTTAGGAAACATTTTTTTTCTTCTGTAGATACTGGAAATGTGAACATCAACCCAAGTCCTCTCTAAACGACCATAAATTCAAAACCAGTGAGGTTAGATCACCGGGATTTGATTTGCACAAAACTCTTGCATATTTTGATCTGAATTTGGAAGGGAATACAGTGTAGTCACTGCATGTACAGGGAGCTCTTTTACTACAGCTCGATCATTGCCCCATCCTGCCAATTTCAATCAGGCAGCAAATATCAGTGAAGTGAGGAGACTCAGTGTTTCTTTCTCCTTCTTTCTCTACAGAAGGCATCACTATTCTGAAGAGTCGAAAAGGAAAGGCCATGATTATAGTGCAAATCCCCTGAGAAACAATGATGGATTTGAAAGGACAGGAGAAGACATATCTACACCAGCTACTGCACTCAGGAGTCAGATGGTGGAGGAAATTGCTTCTTTGTCAGTATGAGTGAAAGTTTGCAAAAGGAACTTTCTATTCGAGTACCAAATTGCCGGGCACAGAATATGAGGGGATTTGGTGTACTCTTCTTCTGAACAGGGCCTTCCTTCAAATGGCTGCTGAGGCCAGTACAGGAAATGGCCAACTCTAAAGAGATTTCAGATCTGCTGCAAATGTCCACTACTGGTAGCTTTTCAAAACTGTGCCAAGATGTGTCTCCTCATTTGCTTCTAGGTTCCAAAAGAGAGCTGGACCAAGAGATTGCCAAGGCTCGCTACTAGTGGTCTGTTTCCTGTGCGTTCTAGGGAATTCATTTTCTTACACTTTTCACAATATGGGTTCAAGGATGCTCAGCATTTGAGATTAGTAGCTTGGGGCACAGAAAACAGATAAAGATTAGGCATAAAGGTCCAATGTTTCCCTACATAAATGAATCACATTTCAGAAAGTAGAAATAATCTTAATTTTTTTTTTTAAGAAATTATCTTACCTTTAAATATATATACAACTCTTGGCTGTTACTAGGTAATTCAAATTTCAGGAAACCATATGTGAGGATTCTCACATCAAGTGGTTGCAGGTGAGCATGGCAGCCCCAGCTACCCCACCCCTGCCCCGCCACCCAGCCCAGGCTGTTACATCCCTGAGTAGAGTTGGTGCCGGGCTTGGGTTCAGTCCCTCAGCCCTGCACAGAGGAAGCAGTTCCCAGCGCAAGCCAGACGGGCCCCAGCCTGCAGGGAGCTGCAGTCTGAGAAGCCTTTTGAGTCAGGAGCCTTGACTGTTTAGTGTGCACACACGTGCACGTGTGCACACCTTGAGCCCTCTCCATGCTGAAGCGTCACCAGCTTCTCAGCCTACCCACTCCAGAGCAAGCGCGAGAGGGGCAAGTATCAAGGGTCTCGGGCTACCTGTTTTCTCCAGGCTGGGCTTGTCCCATGTGAGGGCTGAACAAGAGTAGGGCAGGCAGGCTTCCTTACTCGGCCACTTCGGGACTTGCGGTCGCCCCTGCGTTTCCATCTCTGGATTACCACTTCAAGCTTCACTCCTCACTCTTGCTGTTCGAGTCTTCAGATCACCATCCTGCCTTTGCTCCCTATTTTCTTACTTCTCCTGCTTCTTTATTTCACCTCCCCCCAAGAACGCAGTCAGCCCCTGAGTCCCGTTGTTCTCTCCCTCCCTCAGCCTGTGCCGCAGGGTCCCCCTCCCATCACGTCCTGCTCCCTCCACTTCCAACTTCTCTCCCTGACGACGTCCTTGTGACATTCCCACAGCCCACATGTCCATACATCCAACACCGTGCTCCCCGTGCCCCCAGACTCCCGGCGCGCTCACTACTCTGCAGAGCGCCCCGGCCCTTCAGGGTCAGAGGCCCTTTCACTCCTCGAAGAAACAGCAGCATCCAGGAAGCAGGGCTGCGTGCAAAAGCGCCCGCTTCAGGTCAGATGCAGAGTGCGACGGGAGGGTGAGCATCCTCTGACACAGGTGCGCAAAGAGCACAGCAAGGAGGACACAGCGCGGGGCCGAGGCAGCTACGGCTCAGCCGGAAGGTCCACCACGTCCTGCCTCATCCAAAGACTCGGTTCTACACATTCTGCTTCTTACACCCAGACCCAACCTCAGCTGTTCAGGACCCCAAAACCAGTTTCTGTGAACGGTCTGCGAGCAGCTCATGCACCAGAACCAGCAGGTAGTGTTGTCCTAGGCTGGAGGCACTATCTTCCACTCTAGAAGTCCCTCTCCTCTCCTGTCCAACGAAATGACAACTTTATGGGCTTGAATGCACGGAGTCTGGGATTATTTATGACGAGAAGTAGATTTAGTGGCCCTGAAGCAGACTAAATGATGAGTGAGTTTATGCAAATGAACATTTTCAGGCTTTGTCGGAACGCGTAAATAACGTTAATCATGGGAGTAAACTGTGCTCCACACGTTGCTCTGCCTGCATCCTGGCGGCAGCGCTGACACGAGGCATCCATCCTGCCCTGGAGTAGGTTCTCTGTGATGTCTGCTCGTGAACCAGTGAGCCAGAGAGGATTCCTGTGGCACCTCCAGCCCCGGGCTGCACCTGCCCACCTCGGGCTGCAGCGCAGGAATTCACACCAACCGCATAAGCAGCTGGCATCTACTCCAGACACCCCAAGGGGGCATCTGCACTTAATAACAAAAACCTGAGACACCTACCAGGCAGCAGCTGGCCTAAGGCACGTGCCCACTTTACCAGCCTCATTCGGGGCCATTCGTCCCTCCCCATCCTTCATCTCTCCATTGCCCCCAAGCACACTAGCCTTTGCGCGAATTCTTGAGTATCCCATATACCTCCTGCCTCAGGACCTGCGAGCTTCTCTCCAAGGCTGGCCCATTGCCTCGGCTAATTCACATCACTTTCTCAGAACAGTGTACGTACCCTTCCTAACGCCACCTCTCTCCACCCCAGACCACGTCAGGTCCTTCCATCTTAAGCTCTCAGAACAGTGTATCTTCCCTTCATAGCTCTAACACAGTGCCTAACTACATGCTGTATTTTTAGACTCATGTAATTAAGGTATGCCTCTCACACAGGGGTGTGAGCTGCCTGGTGGCAGGATTCATATATGCTTTTAAAAAAAAATACTATATCTAAGAGTGCTTGGTACATGGGAGATAGATAATAAATAGTTAAATATTTAAGAAGCTGATGAATGAATGGTAGTAAGAATGCACCTTATGGGGCTTCCCCGGTGGCACAGTGGTTGCGAGTCCGCCTGCCGATGCGGGGGATGCGGGTTCGTGCCCTGGTCCGGGAGGATCCCACATGCCGTGGAGCGGCTGGGCCCGTGGGCCACGGCCGCTGGGCCTGCGCGTCCGGAGCCTGCGCTCCGCAACGGGAGAGGCCACAGCAGTGAAAGGCCTGCGTACCGCAAAAAAAAAAAAAAAGAATGCACCTTAGGTGAGACAGAGAGCCCTATCATGCCTGTGTAAACAAGCAGTGGACTGCTGTAGGGCATACTGGCTGAGAACAATGAAATCTATGGATAGCAATGGGTGAAAACCTTGTTCTTAAAGACTATTTTGTATAAAGCATAAGGAAAGACTAGGATTTTTTCTGTAATTAGTAATAAGGATCCTAAAACAAGCAGTAGACAACCCAGCACCACCCATGGGAGAATGAGAGACGCCCAGGGGCAGGTCCCCAGGACCTGGGAGAAGGGTTCAGTCTGGCTGATGAAAGAGACTCTTTCCTTGGACCCTGTGGCTAAACATTAGCACTACCTTCCCGATGGGGAAGAGACAGAAACTAAGAACAGGGCACATGTGTGGTTAGTTGTACATAATTGAATGAATTTTATGTAGTTCTCATTACACAGCATGGGACTTAGTGATTCTCGACAAATTCTTTGTTCATCACATAAAATCCTGTGTTGAAGAAGCCCTCTAGATATTATGATGTAGGGGTGCCAGGACTCACTAGGTCCAATTTGGCTTTTAAAGTCAAGTCTCTGGTGGACAAACCAAATAAACAGCCCCACTTAGAGAATTCGATCTTAAAGAAGTTTATTTTTGTCTGGGTGTGCTACATATTATACCAGAACCAATTACAAATGTTTAAAATAGCTAAACTTTAAAAAATGTGTTTGATGCTTTTATATGTAAAAGAATTTTCAAAAACAATAATAATGCCAATAAACAGAGTATCAGATTTGACAAGGTAGATCACTAAGTGGTTGAAAAACTTCTCCCAGAGGATGTTGATTAACATTTCCCTCCGTCCTGGAGGGCACTGGAAACAGGCCATCCTTGGCCTGGATTTATTCAACGTCTGTAGCCACGATCTGGATAAAGATATTTAAGACATGTTTATCAAACCTGCGGTTGCTAGAAAGTTCAGAGTAGGGATAATAGCTCTCTAATCTTGGCCATGTTACTTAATCCATTGGACTCTCCATTTCCTCATCTATAAAATGGGGATAATGATTCCTTTCTCAGAGAGTTATTGTGAAGCATTAACGAGCTAAAAGTATGTAAAGTGAGCCAGTAAAGTTAGTTATCCTCCTTCATATGCAGAGTGGTGGCATCAGGATTAAAAAAAAAGTCTCCAGTTGGAAAAGTAGGCTGAAACTAACAATTATTACACCCCAATAAAAGGGGAATCCTACATTTAGTTTTCCAAAAAAATGACTTTAGGGAAGGATCCACACAAAAACAATGGCACATGAAGAAAACAAGTGAGTGGCAGACAAACAAACCAAAACAGAAGATCAAAAAACAAACTTGGAATAATATCAAATCATGTTCTTCCAAAATATTACAGTGTCATTTAGTCTTGATCAAGGCTTTGCTATAGCCGTCAATCAGTCCCATCCGTTAAAGGAAGGTTGTGTGTTGTACAGTTCAGTCCAATGATTCCTGGAGAACTGATTTGAGGAATGTCTAAACATTGCTGTGAACATATTCCACTGTGTTTTATTTTATAATCGTTTGATTTTTTTACAATATTTGAGTTACTTTCAGAGTACCGCTGCATATAAGCAAAAACTTACTGAAAACTCACATAACGGGAGAGATCTGACCCAACAGTGTTCCTGGGATGGAGTTCTCCAAGTTTTCAGGGCCACCAGCACAGCAGGCTCCTACAAGGCCACCACAGGCCTCAGCTACATGAGTCCTAGGGTCAGAGTCAAATACTAACCTCCCCTTCTCCCCAGATCATGAGCTGACTCTTTTTTTCTTCTTTACTATAAATTGTAAAAATAGCTACTTGATAGTAAGATCAAAACGAATTTTATTTATTTATTTAATTTCTTACCAAATGATTAGTTGTTTTTAAGATGATTTTTTAAAGAAACTTCTTATGCCTCCCAAAGCAGAAGGATTGCTATATTAGAGATGGAATTTGATCACGCTTTGGATACCCCAGGTCAGTGGCTACAGACTGTCGTCTAGGGCCTGGCTCTGGGCTCTGCAGGTTTCTGGCTTCTAAGCTGGTTCCAGTTTCTAGTGTTCCCTCATGGGCCTGTCTGTGACCTAAAATCCCATAATTAAACAAAAAAATAACAAAAGTCAAGCTGTGAAGAGGGCGGGAAATGGACTTGACTCCCCACTCTGGAAGGCCAGCACTGCTCCCTGAAATGATAGAATAAGAGGAAAAAGACAGGACCGGGAAGCCAGAGCCATGGGCCTTGTCCTAGTCTGACCCTGGGCAAATTTCTTAACTCACTGAGATATGATGCTCTCATCTGTAAAGCGAGTGGCTGCAGCTAGACTGTCTTTAGAATCCTCTCCAGCTCTGAAATTCGATGATCTGTTAACGGCCTTAGCACATAGGTAGATTGGCCTTTGGGGGATTTATGGATTCCCCCCAAATCCCCACCAAGAGTGGCCGAAATGAGTTAAGGAGCATGAATGTTTAAGACTCACAGGGCTGGCAGTGAAGCTCTACAGTTTCTAAAAATGCCTCCTATCTTTCCTCATTATCTGATTCACAGAACCTAATTTAATGGTGAAATTCTGGAACGGCATGCCAGACCCTCCGACTGTGACATGAAAGATGGTCATCTCGGGCATGGGGCTCAGTTACGAATGACTTGCCATATGCTCAAGCACTCTGCCATTTGCCTCCAGCTGTTTATACATCACACCGAGGCCAGGAGAAGCGCCAGTAACAAACCATCGGCAACAACAAAAATAGCAATTTATGCAAGGTTTCTGAGACACAATTGCTGCTGCCGCTGTAAAACATGTACCACTCCAGACTGGTATTTTAGGTTGAACTGTGTGAACTTGCCAATTTCATAGATAAAAAATGATCAACTAGCAATAGTTTCATATGGTTAAATCTACACAAAGATCCTACAAGGGATCTTCCCTCTACAAAGGGAAAGTAGAGTTCTCCAGGCCTCCCTCTGTGTGCAGTAAACAGAAGGAAGATAGATGACAGTCCAGACACAAAGCCAGGGCACGTGGAGGCTAAATGGTTCTTATACAACAAAAGGACAGTTATGGAGATGCCTTCTGGAAGTAGTGGAATTGGGTGAGGATTCCAGGAAAAGAACAAATTCACTATTTCTAGAGTTAACAAAAATTAATAGAAAAATGACAGTCACAAAGTTTCGAAAGTTTTTAAAAATTTGATGTACCTGATTATGAAGGCAACACAAGGGGAAACAGAGAGCTGGAGAGAACCAATGTTGTATCCTTTGAGCCCTGATCCAGCTATGCCTGAAGCTAGATATTCCTGGACTTTTCAGTTACATGAGTCTTCCCATTACAAATCATACTCACACATACACACAAATAAGAATTACGATATACACAAAAGCTTACGATGCTAGACCAGACTGTCTTAAAATGTTGAAATGAATCACAGAGAGGCAGGACCCACTTCATATCAAAAATTCAAAAAAGCTTAGGCTTCTAGTCTGATTCACAAATCCACGGGGTCAAGCCCCAGGCAGCTGAAAACTACAGAGATGAATTGTTTATCTAAGATTCTGGGTAAAAGAAAAAAGAATATGTTTCCTGTCAAAACAGGAGAAATGAAAGAGAAGCTTCTCACATCCATAGATTCGGCCAGTGTGTTAGTGTCTAATGCAGAGCTGAGAAGGAAAGAGTCAGGCAATTTCACAGTTAGGTCTTCAGAATATAAGACAGAAGCAAGCTTGTTGACGCCCTCATTCATAGGCAAGAAGTTGGAGGTGAGGTGAAAATTACACAAGCCAAGAGCTAAGATTTGATTAAAGTTATCAAATTATTAGATTAAAACTATTAGACTACTCCCATATTATCCTAATAATAAAAATATTAGAATAGTACTCAATGTTCCAAGTCAATTTTGTCGCTTTTCTGAGCTGGTTAAACATTTGCAGATGTGCAATGCAGAAAGTAACAGCCCGCTGCTCATTTGTGTCCTAAGTCTTCCTGCCTACATGCTGCTGTTATAATTTACTGTTTTAGGCAAATGAAGATTGATTCTAATTTACTGCCAAAATTTGTGGCATGGGCAAAGGATAAGCTGGAACCAAAAACATATTTTGCTTTTTACCCTCTATTAGTCACCATTTGAAAATCAGTACTCAGTGTTCACCCCATTCGTGACTCCAGACCACCGAACGAAAATTGTGTCCTCTTCCCAATTCCAACTGATGATGCGCTGTGCCATTATCCTGTGAGCTAATATGAGAGTCAGTAGCTGTCCCACCTGACAAATATGCCTTCAGAATCCAGGCTCGAGCACATTACTTGAAGAATCTGCAGCTAGGAGTTTAACATAACTTATACTCCCAAGTCCCTCACTACAGCTTCTGTATGCAGCATATGACTTGAGATAGAAGAGTAAAGAAACCAGAGAGTTTTTTTTTTTCTTTCTTATCCCATCATCGAATTGGTTTTGGACAATCCTTCCATCCCTGTGGCCATCTATTACATATTGAGGGCCCCCTATGTGCCTTGGAACAACTTAGCTGCTGGGAAGACGGTGATGAGTAAGACAGTCTTTCCAGTGGTTCAGCTTCTTTGTTATTCATAGGGATGATCAAAGGAAGAGACAGAGAAAAGGAAGAATTCTAGTCTGGAGAGGTGTGAGAAAGTATTCTAAAAGTACTCCAAAGTGGGGATGCAGAATTAAAATGTACCCAAAAAAGAATGCCAATGCACCACCCCATAGGTCGGTAATTAAAACATTAGCAGCTAATATTTGTTGAGTGCTTATTTTGTACTGTGCATTTTGCTAACGTTTAACTCCTTTAATCCTTATTACAATAACCCTGTGAGGCAGGTACTGTCAATATACTCACTTTAGAGACGGGAAGAATGAGGCTCAGGGAAGCTAAGAAACCCACGTCTAAAATAAGGGACCTCAAGGCAATGGAGTTGCAGCACAGCCCTATTTGACTCCTATCTAAACTCTTAGCTGCTATGCTATACTGCACTAATTTACTGGTAAACTTATATCCTGCCAATTTGAGACACGTGGTATTTCTCAAGATGAGTTTTCAAAATGGGTTAAAAAAAAAAAAGCCATGTCTTCTCAAAAGTTAGAAATGAATCTGATTGAGGACAGGGCCTGAAGGTGGGCCTCTGCTACAAATCACGAGTGGGCTGTGGTCCAGCCTCTACGGCCCACATCGAATCCCCTCCCAGCCAGCACCTGAGCACGTCCTGCTGCCGCAGCGGGGCTGCGGGCAGTTGGGAGCTCTGCTCCGGGTGCGCTCAGCTCGGCTTCTGGCCAGGGTCACTCTCCTCAGCACAGAGACCCTGGAGCTGACCAGGTCTCTGTGGGAATGCTGGCCTCAGATCAGAAGTCAAGAAATGACTTATGAGCACAGCCCTGCACTGCAAAGACATTTTTACCAACAAAGAGAAAAAAATTAGGAGAGTGATGAAGGGAAGCAGAGAGGGAAAAAACACTTGGCCAAGGCCAGACAGGGTCAACCAATTAACCCTCCCAACTTCTGGCCAAATGTTGATTCCTTGTTCACTGGTGACAAGTCAGGAATGGACTCTAAATTGTTCAAATCTATTTGAGGGAAGCGAGGCTGGCAGTGGCGATATCAGTATTGGCACATGTTAATGAGAGCAGTAAGCCAATTTGAAAATGGCCTTTCGTTCCCGGACTGGTAGTATTTTCTGGTCTCTAAGAAACCAAATAAAATTAAAACGCACCATTAATAACAAAACAATACTATCCCCCTTCCCGTTCAGATGCGACTGCATCTGATCAAAGCTGAATTATTAAATGTCTATAGATTAGTCCCATAACTCTCAAGGGCCTGGAATTTGTAATTTCCCTGAAAAAACAGGCACAATCTATACCGTGAAAAATTTAATTGCACTTTAATTACCAGTTAGGCTGACTAGCATGAGATATGGGTGCCTTCAAGTTCTAACAGTCATTATGATTCCAAGAGGATTCTGAAGGGAAATAATTGAATCTCTGGGGAGTATTCTCCTCTTCTGCCACTGCCGAAATCAAAATGAGAGCAGGAAAAGATGTAAAGGGTGATTCAAATTCTTCCAGATCATAACCCAGGACGGCCCCCAGCAACAACAAGCTGGCCGTTCCCAGCTTGTTGTGTAGCTGCGCTACACGTTTGGTAATAGGCTAAGACAGAAGTCGGTCTCCTGCAGTGGAGTTCTGGTACGTTAAACAGATAAAGGCTCTGGGCTGGGGTGTTTCTTTTCGTTTTTAAAATCAGATCCAAGATAGCATACTCGTTTCTTGGTTTCTCGGCGCTGGGCCCCTGTGTGGGCATGTGCCCTCCACCTCCACAGCACCCGCGCACACACAGGCTCCTCTCCCACCTGTTTCCATGACGTTTCAAAAACATGATTTCTAAAGGAACAAGGGAAGAGAGTAACACTATCACGGAAGTCTCTAGCAAAAATGGAAAAGGGAAGAATTCAAGAGGATACGAGTTTAGCCTTCTAACACTTTCACTTTATCAGAGAACCGACTGCCTGGGGAGAGGGCAGCCTCCTGAGAGCTGGTGCAGGAGGTGAAGGGAGGTGAAGCCGGCCACTCCTCTCCTGTCCTCAAGCCCATGTTGGCCTCCTAGATGCCCCAAGGTTCTTGAGGTGTTTGCCGTGTGTGTGTGTGTGTGTGTGTGTGTGTGTGTGTGTGTGTGTTTCCACCTCGACTGCAGAATGCCTCGGCCCCTTCTGGGGGACACTGTCCCACGCCAGCACAGGACTTTTTATAATGGGAAGAAATGCGGCTGTGCTTTTTTAAAGTCAGGCTGGGGTCAAAATATGATTTTTCACAAGGTCTCCAAGCAGCTTGGAGCTCTGTACTGACTGCAGCTGCTCTGTGCTGCCGGGTTCATCGCCTCGGCGTTAGCGATCATTTGGTAGCTGGATTCCAATTTCGTCTGCCAGGTAAATGTTCAGATGCTCAGAATCATCTACCACTTTTCTCTTCTCCAAATGTGCATCTGTTTTCCTTCTTGGAGGCTCTGTATCGAACTGCACCGACATACAGTGCTGCACTGGGCTTGGGCGGGATTTGCATGTCCCTATCTCAGGGACCCAATAGCTGGGTTGAACAGCTCCCATCCCAGCCACGTGGGTCCCAATCTACAGAGGAAGCACAGGCCCTCTCTTACGGAGCCCCATGGTTCAAGAGGAGGAGGTAGCAGAGTGTAACTCTGCCATCAATACTTAGAGGTACCCCTTCTCGGAGCACCGGCCGTTGAGTTCCTTGGGGTGGCAGCTAGGCCCACAGACACAAGATACTCAGGTTAGGAACAAAGAGGGGGACAACGTCAGAACGCCATTCTACAGATCACCAAGTAAAGACTGTGAGCTTGTAGCATGAGGCAGCGAGACGCAGCAGACCTCCTAGCTCGGGCAAAGTGGACAGAAGGACAGCAGGGACGCCGAAGACACCTGGGCAGAAGGAGGCTTTCCTCCCTCCGTTCATGCTCTGTGGGTGGAAGCCAGGATAGCACAGCTCCTGAGTTCCAAGTCTCCCCCAAATGTTCCGCACTCCATTTCCAGAACTGTAAAGGTCCTCGTACAGACAGGACTGGAACTGACAAATGAGAATGAGTGGTCAGGAGGTCATTCTGCGGCATTGCCTCCCCGTCACTCACCGAAAGTTGTACCTCCACTCGAGCCACTCCTTCCAGGCCCGGTGGGACGGCTTGAGAACTGATCGACGCTCTGAGCTGCACTCCCGCTGGTCCGCTCTCTTCGGAGCCTTGAGGGGCTGCACGTCCGTGGACCTGATCGGCAGCATTAGGTTTGAAGAGGCTGGAAAGGGAAAGCCATCAGGGCTTCTGTGTCTAGCCCGTCTGAGCCCTGGGGGTCTGCATCAGAATGCTGCAATTTGAATGACGGAACTGAACTGGGAGCTGTGGAGAGAGGACCAGTTTCCAAAGAAGTCCTCAGTGGAAAACTGAAATACGACGGCAGCAGGATGCTACAAAGGGATCCAGCTGCTAGAGCCACGTGGCCTGGGAGACTGAGGAAATGCTGTTGCCACATGGAGGCAGACGGAAAAAAAAATTACCAGGGAAGATTTTTTAGTAGCTACGGAGATTATCAGATATTCTGGCCAAAGTCCCCGATACTTGTTGTCCTTCCAATATTATTCTCTCGCCTCCCTTCAGGCTCACTGGTGCATCTTCCAATTCAACAGGGCCTCCTGTCTCTGAACGCAGAACTAGTCCCTCTCGGAACTTAAAAGTCTGAAGGCTGCATTGCAGCTGCCACATTCGGGCAGATCACTGATGCAGACTCCTCCGGCCTTCCCGATATCCTGGTGTGATGTGAATGAACACCGTGCAGCAGGTAAACAGAGCGCTAAAGTGCAAAGCACGACTCTTATTTATAGATCAAACACCTGCCATCAATTTAAACAGTAGTTTAAATCTAACTTGAAAGTTGAGCAAGAGACTGAACGCCCTCTTGAAGCAAGCAATTTTGAAGCAGCAGTTCATGTATACAGATGTGTTTAAAGCCTACTTCAGAATGCTGTAATTATCATCAAAAAGACAGATTCCATTAGATATCTGTTATGCTTTTAGCATCTGTACTCCCAGACAGATGTGAACAAATGGTGAAAGCCTTGGGTTTCTTAACACTATACTTTTAACATTATTTCTTTAAAGGGCCGGGGCTTAGGATTTTCAGAATTTGGAAAACCATCTGATCAGAGGTTTTTGGAACAGATGATGATACAGTTTGGCTGTTCCTGTCATTTTGCCTTTTCAACCACAGTTCTGCGTCCAGCCTCTCTCTCTACCAGGTACATAACAAACTTAATATTTAGGGCAAGCTATCTTCCTAAACACAGATCAGTGAAGAGTGAAGGCATCTCTAATCACAAGCAAATAGTGGGGGGGGGTGGGGTAGTGGTGGTGGGATGAATTGGGGGATTGGGATGGACATATATACACTAATATGTATAAAATAGATAACTCATAAGAACCTGCTGTATAAAAAATAAAAATAAATCACAAGCAAATAATAACCATCATTTCTTGAATGTTAAAAATTAGGCGATATGCGGTCCAGGGGCACCATGGATATTATTCCATTAATACTTCTGATGAGCTCTTGAAGGTTGGTATTATTACCTTCACTTCACAAATAATAAAAACTGAGGTTCTGAGAGGTTAAGTACACTGCCTGAGATCACCTAGCTAGTAAGTGGAAGAATCTGGATTTGACCATGGGTTGGCTGGGCTCCAAAGCCCTTGTTCTTTCCTCTACGTCATACTAGCTTAGAAAAAGGCCCTTCTTTTTTGCATAGATTGTCTCAAAATTGATTTTCCATTTACAGGGATATGGAACGTCCTTCTGGAAGTAGGTGATGACTATGTTCAGTGGCTGGAAATCGGTTTGACCTCTGGGACATGAGTCAGTCCAAGAACGGGATTCGGCTGCAGGCCACATCAGTCAGGCAGGTCATTTCCCTCAGTGATATTTCTTCTCCCCCAGGAAATCATAAGAATGGATCGGAGACCTTTTACATTTCTTATAATTCTAAAGTTCTATGTGTTTCTGAGTCATGACTGCTTTACCCTCTGCACTGATGAGGACAGGCTTGTGCCCAGAAGGACCCGTACTATTTCAGTTCCTTCAATGTGCCAGCCCTCCTCAAGCAGGAGCTGTTCCCGTGGACTGTAACACCCTCCCCGCTCCACCAGGTACCTCGACAGCTGTGTGATGAATGGACAAGGCAAGGCGTGAATGCAGACAGGTCTTCGCTGTGCTCTGTGGACGGTGTGCCTCCCGGTTTCCTCCTTTATGACCAACATAACACCTACAGCCTGAGTCAACCCTGAGTGAGGGAGGTACGTCGTCTGGGAAAACATGCTTGGGGGTAGGTCTAGGGAACCATCCCCTCATCAGGGTAACCTACAGAGAACATTCCCAGTCACCTGCCATGCATGAGAAACTCACCCAGTAGCAGGAATAAAAAAAGAGAGAGGCAGCCACTCAAAGGGCCGGGGTGATAGAGAAGCACTACCTTGTTTATCAGGATATAATAATTAGCACCTCTTTTTTTCTTTTTTGGTACAAGCTACTGTGAGTGAGTGAGTGAATCTGAGAAATGGGCAAGCCAGAGAGTTTGGCTTCAGCAAGGATGGAGAGGCAGCTGGGTATGGAGGCAGATGAAGATACAGAATGGCAGTAATGGTGATGAGACTGCTTCTTTCATTTGCAAAGGTCCCTGAGATAAAATTTACAAGGGTCAACACACAGCCTGAGAGGCAAACCTCCCTCCCCCAGGTGCAGGCTCAGCAGCTGGCCTCAGAATAAGATTAAATGAATCCCACCCTTGAAGGAGGGAGGCTGCCCAGGCAGAAGAATCACACCTTAGAGAGGGCAAGAAAGGAAGCTATTCCCTAGCCTAAGGGCATTTGGGAGAAGTACGTGAATAGTAATTATTTGAAAAGAGATAACCAAAAAAGATTTCCAAGGCCAAGGCCTAGTCAAACTAATCTACTCAACCTCTACAGCAAGGCTAAAGACTAGGTGGGTAATGGCCTACCCATCAAAGAGCTTATTATGATTTCTAGATGCTCCACAGAAGGGCTGCAAATAAGACCAGAGCTGGAGAAGGCTCTGGAAACCACAAAGTAGAAGTGGAACTAGGAGTAGCTGTCCTCAGGAGAAAGGCAACATTTAGAGTTTAGATGTCATCAGAATATTAGCACCGAAACTGTTCTTTCATTTGGGTTACCTCGTGGGGCCTCATCTATGCGCAGATGAATCACTGGTATGAAATGAGCTAAAATATTAATTGTAGTTGCTTTTAGGTGATGGAGTTGTTTGGAGGAGTCCATTGTTGTACCTTTTTAAAAAAAAATGATAGTATAACTTTTATAATCAGAAGGGAAAAAAGGGGAAATAAACAGCTGTCCTTAAATCCTGTGAAAGCTGCAGAAAGGAAGCTAAGTCCAGGTCAGCACACTTACTGTCTAGCAAAGGAGTAAACCATGACTATTACATGAGCTATTAAATACGGTTTGAACTGCAGTTCCAAGGGAAAGCACTCGAATTTCTGGGATCCTCTTGCTTTGAACAGGAACAATTTAACAATGTCATTTATAGCCATGTCCGATTGTCCAAACCATTGTCTTCACAGAAATATTAGAAAATTAAGGTGGAAAAATTTGTGAGGCAGCAGCAAGTGTAAGGACAGATACAGCTCAGCTTTTTAAAAGAAGATTCCTTCTTTCTCGATCTTCTCATTTAATTGGGGGCAAATAGAGAACTTCATTGTTACCCCACACGCTTGTTTCAAAGCCTTGTCCTTCTAGTACTGAACACGTGCAGCCCCAGGGACCTGTGAAACGGATGCTGCTGCAGGATTTTATTTAAATCACATGCTTGATCTCCTGTGCTGTGTAAGTGGCATTGCTGAGGAGCTGCTCTTTCCAAAGGATTTGAGGTCACTTAGCTTGTACCGGCTCTGCCAGGAGCTCCAATGAGGAAGACTTCGGGACATTCCACCTGACAGAACTTTAGAATTTGCAGCAGGTATATTTTCCTCAGCTTCCGGATCCTTGGGGATGACCTTATACTATGGATTCCGTCACACATACACTCTCTTCACTGAAGGCTCCCAGGATATCTTCATCACAAAAGGGCCTCGGTTAGTGCTTGAGATGGAGTGCAAACCAAGCTCACAGAGGACCAGGTTGGACAAGGCCAGAGCAGGACAACGGTCTTGATCCTTTCTCCACATCTCCAGGTACAGCCTCCAAGGAAAACAACTTTAAGGCAAGCCAGGCAACTGTTGCTACCAAATAGTGGGATATTCAGTGTAAGAAACAGAAGATAGTCTTATATCCGTGACGCCCCCACTATGCCCCAAGGCTCCTTCCCAGACGCGCAGGGATGACGACTCCATTTGTGGCTAAGCATTCCCACTGACTTGCCAGGGGTTGGGGCTCTAGTCTGGGATATGCTCCAGTCTTCCTTCTAAAGTTATAAACAGATTCAAAACTTAACGGAAATCTAGGACCCAGGAACAGAGAGGACGCTCTTGTTGACAAATGGAACATCATGGTGGCAGAACCAGAAGAGCTGCTGGTTAGCTCAGCATGAAGTGTCCCTTCCTCCCACCCAAGGGTGCACGTGGACATCACACCTGTGTTCCCCTTCTTCCCTCGGTCACCCAGTCCCAGCAGCGCGCTCTAATTTTTCTTGAAGTGTAGCTTATGGATAACCTGCATCAGAATAGTTGGGGCCAAGCAAGGAGATATCAGAGAGTTGGGGCCTAGGGAATCCGTATGCTTAACCCCCAAGCCATCCTGATGCATATTAACATTTGCGCATCACACCCAAGGAAGTACTCAGATCCTGTTGCCAACAGCAACCTGGTGGGTGGTGGCAGAAGCCACTGGGTCCCGGTAGCGCCTCCTCTGTGTGGTTGCTGTCCTGCTCGATGGCATTAGAATACCCTTCACGGATAAGGATGGTGACAAAAGGTAACATCTTTAGCACCTTGTAGCCTACAAAGTTTCTCCATAGCCTCTGCCTCGTCACATCAACCCCTCTGAGGTATGAATTAGAATCTCTATTTTCACAAACTCAGAAATTATGTGCCCTAAAAATACTGCACAGCCTGCTGGTAAGTAGCTGAGCTGAGGCTGTAGACCTGGGTTTGGTGATTCTAAAGCCTATGATCCAGCCATTCATTAGCGCTGCCCTTCAGGTGTCCACAGTGGCTGCCCTGCACCGTTTACCTTCTCTGGGCGAGTGGGTAAGATGCGGCTCACAGTTCTTTTAAAAGAGCAGTGCACCTCTGTGGAAGAAGATGGGCCAGGGTACCCCAAAGATATTTGGGGCAAAGCCTTGGGATGTGGGGAGGGGTCAGCATGTCCAGTGAAGCTTAAAGGGGACAAAACAACAGATCCAGGAGATCCTTCCTACAGTCAGCCACTACCAGGTATCTATGCCAAGAAACCAAGATTTTTCTCCAAATGGATTACAATTGAGTAGAAGAGAAAATCAAGTCTGTTTCTTTGCAGACCTCAGTGGCAAACGCCCCACAGAGAGCATTCCTTGGGGGCACAGCACCCTCACTCTATCCAGACAGGCCAGGGGGAGTGGGGCTCACTCTGGCGTTGGCTGTAATCACCCTCAGCTAAGCAGGATCCTCAGACACTCTTCGGAATGGGAGACTGAAACAATGCGATATTCAGCTGAGCCAGTGCAAGGCCAGATATCATGTAATCCAAGGCAACCTCCACGGTCGCGGCCTCTCCCGTTGCGGAGCACAGGCTCCGGACGCGCAGGCTCAGCGGCCATGGCTCACGGGCCCAGCCACTCCGTGGCACGTGGGATCCTCCCGGACCGGGGCACGAACCTGTGTCCCCTGCATCGGCAGGCAGACTCTCAACTGCTGCGCCACCAGGGAAGCCCCCTCCTCTACTTCTTCAATCAAAAGACATTTGTACACATGTGGCATAAGGTCCATTTAAAAAAACTCCAGTGAGACTGTCCTCAAATCTACCAGAACAGGGCTGAGCCAAAGTGAGTGTTTAATAAACAGAACTGGAGGGTGAGCAAGACATGCCTTGCTCCGTCGGCCCAGGGCGGGTGCCTTGAAGCACCCAGATGCTGTGAGAGCAAAGGGGTTTTCATTCTCTGTCTCCCTAATTATTACAGTCTCTGTCTGCCACCCTCAGGCACTAGGGCCCTGCAGAGGGAGAGTTCAGCCCTTTGGTGTGAAATACAGTGACAGAGGCCTTCGGCTTCAGAAGAAAGGGGCTGGATAAGCAAGTACAAAAGGGAACACAGGAGCTTCCCAGGTGGTGCAGTGACTAAGAAACCGCCTGCCAATGCAGAGGACACAGGTTCGAGCCCTGGTCGGGGAAGATCCCACATGCCACAGAGCAACTAAACCCGTGCGCCACAACTACTGAGACTGCGCTCTAGAGCCCGGGTGCTGCAACTACTGAAGCCCGGGCTCCTAGAGCCCGTGCTCCGCAACGAGAAGCCACTTCAATGAGAAGCCCGCACACCGCAAGGAAGAGCAGCCCCCGCTCGCCACAACTAGAGAAAGCCCACATGCAGCAACAAAGACCCAACACGGCCAAAAAAAAAAAAGCCTTCAAAAAAAAAAAAAGGGAACACAGGAATGGCATTTAGAGGACCTGATTCATATCGTCTTTCTTTTCCATCCTCTTTAGGACAATTTTTAAATCCATTTTCTTTCTCTCTTCCTCCCTCTCTGCCCCTTCCCTAAGCTTTTCTGTGCTTGAGCTCTCCCTCCCCGCCCCCCCCCGCCTCCCCCAACACACAGAATTGTGAGTGCGCTCCTGTTTCCGAGGCTGTAGCACCTGTGCTCAGAGAAGCATACATTAGAAAGGCAGGGAAGGAAGAGGGGAAATAAAAGCAAGTATCCTTTTAACCTCAACCATCTAAATCCTACCACCAGTCTCGGTAGGATCTATCAACTTCAGCCACATGGCCAATTTTCATAGATGCTCATTCAGGAAGCTCTCACCGTGCCCACGTGTGCTTTATTGACTCTCTCGTCTGCCCACCCCGCCAGTCGTTCACTTAGGTGGTCGGGCGACCTTTCAGAAAAGCCTGGACGCGGGATTTCTGCTCTCCTTTTCCGCTGAAGAGAGGACGGGCACAGTGGCAAGAATGCCAAACGAGAAAAGAAACTTGGAATGACTTCCCTGATTCAGTCCCCGTCTTGACCCGGGAGGAAACTGCACTGGCGCGGAAGCTCTGGCGGAGCCCCAGGTGCCGCGGGCCAGGCGAGGCTCCGTTCCGCTGACTGCGCTGCCGGGGACGGGCGAGCGCGCGCCCGAATCACGGCGAGATGCCAGCCCTTCGCACGGAGGGACCCAGAGGCCCGGGGCCATGCTTTCCGTGACGCGGCGGCCTCCACTCCCACTCATGTCTACAAGGGAGGCTCCTACCCCCCTTGCTTTCGGCGCAGCCAGCTAATGAGCAGCATCTGAAAGCGCCCGGGCCCAGGCCACTCAGCACTGCTCCCCGACGTGGGCGAAGACCGGGGGCAGGGGAGCCTGCACAGCCTTGGCCCTGGGGCGCTGCGCACAGCTGGCCACTGACCAAAATATCTGCCACCATTCAGGCAAATGGCCTGAAAGAAGAGATGCTTCATAGTGGGGTATCGCCTCCATACTGGGCACCACTAAAGGTTTCCTGTATAAATGAACGGGGAGATGAAGGGGAGACAGGGCCAACAAAACGAAGTCATGGTTCCCACAAGCCGTAGGCGGAGCTTCCACTGAGGAACCTCTGACGGCGAAGACCCACCAAGTGCTCAGCAGGGACCTGGATATGTCACCCTAGGGAGGACCCCGGGAAGCGACCCCAGACACACGAGGACACAGCTTTGCCGTAAGGCCGACATTAAAGGAAGAAGTGCTACCACGGCTCCTGGCAATTTCCTAGCCATCACCCTTGGGAAGACTGTTCTATTTCCCCACCTTTTCCTAGACTCGGAGCTCTCAGGGCAGCTCTCAATGACCTCCTCTAGAAGGCTTTCCACCTGCCTGTCATCTAAGTCCTTCTCCAGTTGTTCCTGCCTGTCCCAGGCCCAGATCTAGAAGGAGATTCTACCACTGGTAGTCACTGGGATGAGATTTCTAAGTGGCTGTGTTAGTCTGCTGCGACCGCTACACCAAAATACTATAAACTGGGTGGCTTAAATGACAGACAGTTATTTCTCACAGTTCTAGAAGCTGGGAATTACAAATTCAAGGTGCCAGCTGATTCAGTTCCTGGTGAGAATCCTCTTCCTGGCTTGCAGACAACCCTCTTCTTACTGTGTCCTCACAGCAGAGAGAAAGAGAGAGCTAGCTTTCTGGTCTGTTCTTATAATCTCATCACAAGGACCCCACTCTCCTGACCTCATCTAAATCTAATACCTCCAAAGGCCCCCCTTCCAACACCATCACACTGGGGGTTAGGGCTTCAACATATACAATCTGGGCAGACACAGACATTCAGTCTGTAACAGCTGCCCCTTCATCTAGTCTGCTTCCTGATCTCCAGGCCAGGAAGTGTTAAGAACGTGGGATGAGGCCACCCTTGGTCTTCCCTGAACACCACACCCCTCCATCCACTTTTCTTACTGCCTTTGTGGCTTCTGTTGTGTGCTCACCTCTCCCATGAGAGTCGAAGCCCCTTGGAGAGAGGAAGTGATGATAAAAGCACTTATTGAGTATGTGCCCACTGTTCTAAATACACTGTCACTTAATTCTTATGGCAATCTGCGAGAGAGACATGAATTGTTCCTATTTCACATCCAGAAAAAGCTCAAGTTTGGAAGAAGTAAGTAACTTGCCCAAGGTCATGCCCCAGCAAAGGCTTATCTCAGGCTAGAATTGAAGTCTCTCTACAAAACTCTCGGTTACTTTCTCCCCTGAAAGCAGGAACCTCCTTTTAGTTATCTTTGTATCCCTGCTCCTACTCGTAGCACCTAGCCCAGTGCTGTATATGTTGTATTCACTTATATACTCATTAAATAAAAATTAAAGAATGTGGGCTTCCCTGGTGGCACAGTGGTTGGGAGTCCACCTGCCGATGCGGGGGACACGGGTTCGTGCCCCAGTCCGGGAAGATCCCACATGCCGCGGAGAGGCTGGGCCTGTGAGCCATGGCCGCTGAGCCTGCACGTCTGGAGCCTGTGCTCCGCAATGGGAGAGGCCACAACAGTGAGAGGCCCACGTACTGCAAAAAAAAAAAAAAAAATTAAAGAATGTGCATCCTACATTCACTCCATCAGATTTTTAAAAGTGTACAGTTGAGCAATATTAAGTATATTCACATTGTTGTGGATGAGACCTCCGGAACTTTTTTTCATCTTGCAATACTGAAACTCTGTACCCATTGAACAGCTCCCCATTTCCCCTTCCCCCAACCCCTGGCAGCCACTATTCTACTTTCTGTTTCTATGAGTTTGATTACTTTAGATGCCTCATCTGAGTGGAATCATGCAGTATTTGTCTTTTTGTGACTCTCTTATTTCACTTAGCATAATGTCCTCAAGGTTCATCCATGTGGTCACAAAAGCAAGATTTCCTTCTTTTTTATGGCTGAATATTATTCTGATATATATTCCACTAGGTTTTATAAATGCCCTATCTCATCAAGTTGCTTTCTTAACACCCCTTCTTAATTTCACTTCACTCACAGAAGAGCTTTAATAATATGACCACTACCCCCACCAGCTGTTGAGCTCTGGCACTGTGCTAATTGAGCCTCTCACTCTGTGCTCACGGTAACCCTTGAAGGTCATTGTTGGGATCTGCAGATGAGGAAACGGAGGCCAGGGAGATGAAATAACATATTCAAGGTCACAGGACTTCAAAGTGCAGCAATCTGGATCTCTGATGCTCTTCCGGGCTCCTCTGACTCTACAGCGTGCTGTCCTCCATTCATCTGTACTTCCTCTCAGTGAGTGACATAACAGAAAGAGACACTGAGGACCAGACACATGAGGTGACACCAAGGGTGCTCTGCCCATCAGCTGCAGAGGTGGGGTGGACCCCTGAATTCATGACTCCTGGCCCAGGGCTCTCTTCCCTACTCACCTGCCACCTACCTCACCAGGCCATTCCCAATCTAGGTGACCTGTGGGTGTGACTGCTTACTCAATCCAAATCCCATACCTTCCTCAAGGCCCAGATCAAGACTCACTTCTTCCTGACCAAATGTTCCCACTGACATTCCTCGTACTTTGCTGCCCCTTTGCTTTGCATGGACAAATCCAGTACATTCTCGCAGGTAGTGTTATATACTGCTTTATGATCCTCCAAGGAGGGCTGCATGCTTTCCTTCCCACCACACCACCTAACAGCATCCTGGGGATGTGGCTGGCCCTTGACAAATGCTTTCTGACCGGATGCACCACAGAACTATGCAATTTAAGAGCCTCCTTAGGGAACATCTGGCTTAACACTCTCATTTTCCAGTTGAGAAACTGGGTCCCAGAGACGTGTAGCGACTTGTCTGGTTACAGAGCTAATTAGTGAAGACTCGGGCCCAGAACCCGGTCTTCTGTCTCCTGATTGGTGCTCTCCTGCTACTCTGGGTGCCGGGCCCCATCTAACCAGGAGACTTTCGCATTTCTCTGCATCAGAATTGTGTCCTAAGGCCCTAAGTGGGCAAACACAAGGAAAGAGAGGTTAAATCCTACATTCAGTCATTTTAAGGGGATATGAAAGTATTACTTTTTAATTTCTAGAGGGGAAGAAAAAATGAAGAGGAATACTGAACAGAGAAAAATAAAGACTAGTGAAAAATTCCCAGTTCTTATACAGATATTAAATAGCTGAAAGACAAGAGAGTCTCTCACGGTCCTTCTTCCTCTGCCCCCTCCCACCCCAATATTGCTTGCTTTTAAGGAAGGCCAAGGAGAATGCAATTCTCTCCAGGGTAAAGTGTGAAAATCTAGAAGGGACATTAACATTTTATGACCTCAAAATTTTTAATAAATTAACTTTATTAAAGGATCGCTGGTTTTTTAGTACCTTGAAACTGAAAGGTACTACACCTTCTA
This sequence comes from Tursiops truncatus, assembly GCF_011762595.2. Taxonomy (NCBI): domain Eukaryota; kingdom Metazoa; phylum Chordata; class Mammalia; order Artiodactyla; family Delphinidae; genus Tursiops; species Tursiops truncatus. Next base: position 25,251,177 of record NC_047034.1, on the reverse strand, counting down.
GAAAATATATATTCACCTCATTTGCAGGTTTGCTGCATTGTTACATCTACCCACATCTCTCCTTCCACTACAAGGAAAGGAAATCATACATTTCTATAGCATTTTATAGTTTATAAAATATCTGAATGCATTATTTTTTAAAATGCTTATTCTTAGACTTGGGGGATTATATAATGGAGGTATTATTTATTTAATCCACAAATGATTTTTGAGAGCCTACTGTGTGCTGGGCACCAGTCTAGGCCCTAGGGATACAGGATTACACAAAGCAGAGGAAGTTCCTGCTCTCCTGGAGATTATATTCCAATTAGCTCCCCTTTCATGGATGAGACAACTGAGCTTTAGCGGTTAAGTGATTTAGCCATGGCTGCCTGGTTAACAAGCAAGAGGCCTGGGGCTGGGATCAAGGCTGAAGAGGTCAGCTCTAGCTCTCGCGGTTCCAGAACACTCCTGCTTTATATGAGCAGGGGGGTGTTTTCTCTGAAGTCAAGAGTCTCTATGTTCTTTCCCTCAACTGTGGGATACAGCTGTGCACAGCAGTTGGTCCTTAACACAACCAGAGTGACTGCCCAGAAAAGGCTTCTGTTTTTCTCTCTTAAAAGATGATATATAACAACTGGATATCTACATGAGGTAGGTTGGGCCCCTACACCTCATTCCATATAGAAAAATTAACTCAAAATGGATCAAAGACCTAAATATAATAGCTAAAACTATAAACCTACTAGAAGAAAACACAGGCATAAATCTTCATGGCTTTGTACCAGGCAGTGGTTTCTTAGATATGGCACCAAAAGCACAAGCAACAAAAGAATACCTGAATAAATTGAACATCATTAAAATTAAAACTTCTGTGCCTCAAAAAAAGAAAAGAAAAGATAACCCATAGAATGGGAGAAAATACATGCAAATCATATATGTGGTAAGGAACTTATCTCTAGAATATATAAAGAACTATTGTAATAATAATGTAATGACAGTAATGTAAAGACAAACAGCCCAGTTAAAATACGGGCAAAGGATATGTGAATAGACATTTCTCTATAGAAGAAATAATAATAGGCAAATTGAAACCACAGTGAGATACCAATGCACGCCCACTAGGTTGGCTAGAATCAAAAGACAGATAATAGCAAGTGGTGGCGAGCATACAGAGAAAGTGGAACCCTCATATATTACTGGTGAGAATGTAAAGTTATGTACCCACTCTGGAAAACAGTTTGACAGTTCCTCAAAATGTTAAACACAGAGTTACCACATGATCTAGCAGTACCACTCTTAGGTATATACCTGAGAGAAATTTAAAAACATCCATATAAAAGTCTGTGCAAATATGTTCATAGCAGTATTACTCTTAATAGCCAAAAAGTAGAAACAGCCCAAATGTCTATCAACCAATGAATGGATAAATAAAATTTGGTATATTCATAAAATGGAATATTTCTCAATAAAAAGAAATAGAGTACTAATACATGCTACAATATGGGTGAACTTGAAAATATGCTAAGCGAAAGAAGCCAGTCACAAAAGGCCACCTACTGTATGATTCCATTTACATAACATGTCCAGAATAGGCAAATAGAGAGAGACAGAAAGCAGACTGCTAGCTGCCTAGGACCTGGGGACTGAGGGGATTGTGGTGTGACTGCTAATGAAAATGTCCTATAAGTGCATAAAAAAGATAGTTGCATTTTATAATCTGTAAACATACTGAAAGCCATTGAGTTGTACACTTTAAATGGGTGAATTGTATGCTATGTGAATTACTCTCAATAAAACTATTTACAAAAGAAAAGATGATGCATAACCTAGTATGAAGAAATACTGAGAGCTGGTGAAAGATGACCCCAATAGCTAGGTGTATAAATGAGCAGGCAGCTAGCCTGGGCACGACCTTACCTTTTATCTTCTGTAAACCTACAGAGAATGATCCTCTGGGGAGCTTTCTGAACCAAATAATTTGTGACAGAGTGTAGTCGGCAAATATTGCCCAGACTACCACAGAAGGTAGAAAGCTTAGAGATGACTGATTTTCCTGTCAAAACCCAGCCACTGATAAGGTTTACAACTCACTATGGTGGCACAAGCTGTATGCAGATTCACAAATCTTTCATTTGACATTGCCAACACCTGTCCTTAAACTAGAAGAGAAAGATATTTCTTTCTTCTTCCTCTCCAAATGTCACCCCCCAGCCTCACAATGCCTGGTCTGAGTTTCAGAATTGTCCTTTAGAGCAAGATGTAGATTCTTGGTGGGTGGCCTCTTAGCCCACTTCCCTACCCTTCTTTCCCTCTTTACATCACAAGAGTTGGTCTGGTTTCTCTCATCACAAACAGCGGTATCGACAACCCCGTCCAAATTCCACAGCTTCTTAACCAAACTTGAGCCAATCCCAAGTAAACAGTACTTGAACTTCAGAAGTCTGGGTCCATAGGTTTGTGTGAATGACACACTTCTCAGTATTTTAGCTAGGGTCCACCCTCAATTACTGTTTTTCTGTAATGACAGTACTCTACCTTATTGAGGGTAATAAATGCTTGTCCTCAACAGAGCTACACACTGGACCTCAAATGATGAATTGGCTAAAATATATTTTTATAATATAAAATAAATATATTTATATAAAATATATTTATTTTTTATTTATATTATATAAATATTATTTTTTATTTATATTATATAAATATATATAATATAAATTTATATAAAATATAAATGCTCTGAAAAAGGAAATATATATAGCTGCTCTGTATAGAGTGATGGAACTCTACCCATGACATATACAAAGAAACTAAGTGTCTTTCCTCATCTTCACCAGTGGGAAGGAGCTAGCATTTAGCTAAGACATCTATCTGGTAAGTACCCTCCATCCATGGCTATTTTGGGGCAAAGCATGTGCCTCAGTAACTTTCTCTCTCATTTGTTATTCTGCCACAGCAGGGGCCAACGCTGCCCTTACCACCTTGCCCCAGAAAAGCCATTAAATACTTGAGGCTTCCATCAGCTAGAAACATACCTGTCATGCAGCCGCTTTACTGCATCACTCACGCAAAGGTTGCCAAGGTCTGGACCGAGTCCAACAGAGTATTTTTCATTTGGTTGAAGTTGTTTTCAATGTTTTCTTGTTTTCCAGTGATTGAAGGTCAAGTCTGGAGCAGGGGACTGGATTAATAAAGCCCTGTGAGGGGAACTGCGGCAGTGACATGTTAACCCTTCATTCACCAGAGAAGAGAAAACCGCCAAGCAACGCCCTGAGGACAAAAACCTTCAAAGGGGCCCTCAATAACCTGGTGCTGACTCCGGAGAAGGCCAAGGTTTATGAATGTGTATGTGTCTGTGATGGAAGCTCACAAGTAGGGTGTCTTGAATTGAAAACCTTGCCAGACATCACCCGAGCCAGTGTTTCGGGAGCAGAGTTTGCTTCTTCCCTCAGTGATGGATGTGAGTTTCCTAGAGCTCACTGCTTTCCTTGAGGGAGGGAGGAAAGGCCTTGTCAACTCTGTGTACCTCCATGTTTTTTAGCCGTATTGTATAATGAATGGGCAGGTCTGGGGCACCCTTACCACATTCAAAGAAGCTGAAAAGGATCTTTATGTCTCATCTGACTTAATGCCTGGCTCAAAAATCAGCCACGAGGTTGGGTCTCACTTTTTAGGGGTCATTTACGTGCAGAGCCCCTCTGGGTTCAGAAACTCTCAATAAATCAGTGTGTGTAGCACACTCATTCCCAAACTTAACAGCTATAGTTTTGGTAGCCTTTAGGCTGAGAAGTCATCCTGTGTCAAATGGACAGGCAGTAAATAGGGTAGAGCACTTTCACCCAAGTATTCTCCATGGAACCCCAGGGTTCCAGGGGCAGTTAAGTTTGAAAAAATGTACTCCACCTCTGCTTTATTCTGGGATCCTAAGGCATCGTCAATTGTAAGCTCCCCATTGATTTAACAGCAGTTTTTTGAAGGTATGGGGAGAAACACCTGATTACAAGAACGCAGTTTTGCTTTTAAATTATAAGAGCTTACATTTAGCTATACAGGTACTTATAGACTCCCTTCTTCAATATCTCAATAACAGTTTGTATCTAATCATTTTTGCCTTCAGATTCTAAAGGTTTTCTGAGTCACTTTTGACCTTTGGAAGTTATCTTAAATATGATGGTGATGAATTGCTTTTTATAAACTTTTCATGATCTTGATTTCTTTTGTACCTTTAGGATAAACAACATATATTAGATTCACGTGGCTTTTCTTTTTGATAAGGTTATAGTTTCCTCTTTTCCTTAACTGAATAACATGTCACTAGAAGGTATCAACTTCCTTAAGTGTCAGCTGGAAGCTTTTGATAGATGCTTGGAGATGGAATTAAGGTTCTTCATAATGAAGGAATAATTGTTTCAAGAATTGTCACACTCTCTTCTCATTTTGAAACTTCTATGATCCATTTCTTGAAATCTGGCAATTTCTATCACCTTTAACTACACTACCTGGGGTGTGGCAGAAAATTTGCCTTTACAATGCTACTTTATAACAGTCTTTTCTTTCTTTTTTTTTTTTTAAATTTATTATTTTTGGCTGCGTTGGGTCTTCGTTGCTGCACGTGGGCTTTCTCCAGCTGCGGTGAGCGGGGGCAGCTCTTCGTTGCGGTGCGTGGGCTTCTCACTGCGGTGGCTTCTCCCGCTGAGAAGCACGGGCTCTAGGCGCGTGGGCTTCAGTAGTTGTGGCGCGTGGGCTTCAGTAGTCATGGCTTGCGGGCTCCAGAGCACCGGCTCAGCAGCTGCGGTGCATGGGCTTCGTTGCTCCGCGGCATGTGGGATCTTCCCGGACCAGGGCTCGAACCTGTGTCCCCTGCATTGGCAGGTGGATTCCTAACCATTGCGCCACCAGGGAAGCCCAGTCTTTTCTTTTTAAAAACACATTTTGTTTGGGGATAATTTTAGATTTATAGAAAAGTTCCAACGATAGTACAGAGTTCCCATAAACCCTTCTCCAGTTTTGCCTGTTGTTAAGATCTTACATTACCAAGGAACATTTGCCATAACTAAGAAAGCTATGTTAGCATACTACTGTTAATTAAGTTCCAGACTTTATTTGGATTTTTCTGGTGCTTCTGCCAACGTCCCCTCTCTGTTCTGGAATCCAATTCAGGGACAACACTGCAGTCAGTTGTCTTGTCTCCCCAGTCTCTTGTGGTCTGTAGCAGTTTCTCAATCTTTCCTAGACAGTCTTAAAGAGCATTGGCCAAGTATTCTGTACAATGTACCCGGATCTGGGTTTTTCTCATGACTACGTGGGGCTTATGGGTTTTTGTAAACAGTATCAGAGGGGGCATGATAGGCACATGGCATCACTGATGATGCTAATATACTTGGTTAAGGTGTTGTTTGCTTGGCTTTTTCCACTGCAAGTAACAGCCTTTCTTTCGTTCTTTCTTTTTTATATAACAGTCTTTTAAAAGGCATTTTAAAAGTCAGTGAAAGGATCTAAGTTAAAATTTAACCTTGGTGGGCTATTTTAAGAACTCACTCGAGGGGCCATGAGATGAACAGGTCTCTGGGAAGAGTTAAGTCTCGACATTTTGTGCAGGTGGGGCAGCCTCAGCACATCCGCACCCCTTGCTGGGTGCCAGGCAGGTTGTTCTGACCTGGGCCGGGAGGAGGCTGAGGCGAGGAAGGCTCTGGGCACACTCACTCTTGGGTCTTACCTGCAGGACCCTGAGAATGAGTGCCTCCTTAAACCTTGCACCCTACACAGTTCACTTGCCTCACCCTGCTTCTGACACTAAGATTTACTCCAAGTTTAGACACTAGAATGTAAAAAGATGTGCTCTTTATTTCAGTTATTTTATTATTATTATTTTTTTTTGCGGTACGCGGGCCTCTCACTGTTGTGGCCTCTCCCGTTGCGAAGCACAGGCTCCGGACGCGCAGGCTCAGCGGCCATGGCTCATGGGCCCAGCCGCTCCGCGGCATGCGGGATCCTCCCGGACCGGGGCACGAACCCGTGTCCCCTACAGCAGCAGGTGGACTCTCAACCACTGCGCCACCAGGGAAGCCTGTGCTCTTTATTTTAGGATGAAGTGTACTGTACAGGCTCTGGGATGTCCTGCAGTAACTTGTTTAACCCACTGTTTCTCGAAATAATTTGATCATTGAGTCCTTTTTTCACTTAAGAGGTGTTTCTTCACCTAAACCCTGGGGACATGAGAATAGAGGGGAAGGCAGTGGACTGGGTCCAGACACTTGGGTTCTGGACCGGAATCTGCCTCTAGTCCCACCTGCCTGATGTGACCAAGTTTCCTCATAAAGAAATGCTGTTCAGAGCCCCTGCCATCCTCAGCCACGTTTCTGATGGGTTTAAATGGATTTCTTTGACCTCTCACTCACCCCGGGAAGGCTGTGCTTGCACTTCTGTGAGCTGTGGATGGTCACGAAGACAGTCCTCTGGGAGTGGCTGACCCCTGTCACCATGTTGGGGAGTAAAAACCATCGAGATGGACAGCCGAGCACTCAAAGGCTGACCCCTGCGAGACCCGTTATCAGAACCACTCACCGTTCCACCGTGAAGGCCGGCGGGCTGCAGCTAAGCCCCGCCCTGCAGCCCAGCCCTCCATGAACCTTTCTGTCCTTTAACTGCCGGGACTCATACACAAGTTTAATAGAATGCACTCCTGTTCTCTGATACAGGATCTTTAACATTTTCTGAAGAACACTGTACTGGCAGGCTACTAGGCTGAAAATTTAGGAAGCAAATTACGATAGCCAACCTCATTTCGCAGTTTTGAGTGGCCCCGATGGAGCAATCTTCCCTTTCAGAAGATCACAGCAACGTCCTGAGTAATGATCGTTCAGCCCACAAGCGGGAGACCAAAGAAGGAGATCTAACATCAGGCTCTGTCTCGGCTACCGACAAGGACTTTTAGGACACGGGGTTATATTTTTCCTACTAAATGACAGTAGTATTTAGCAGCATGTGTACATGCAGAAACAGGTGTAGAGGGCCATCCATCAAATGAATAGCTCACACAGGGAGCCTCTGGGGGAAAATCCCACATTATGGGAATGGGAACATTTTCAGCTATATGACAAGGTGAGCTTAGAGATCAACAAGGGCAGCTATTCACTTTATTTTTAAAAATCTGTCATCTTTTGTAAAAAGAAGAACGGTATGGTAGGAAAGGTACGAGACTTGGAGTTGGAGGGTCCATGATTTAAATCCTGTCTCCTGAGGCAAGTTTCTTAACTTCTCTGAGTTTCAGTTTTCTCATCAGTAAAATGGGGATAAGGACATCCTATTGCCAATGATACTGTAAGGACCGAATGAGGTAACTTGTCTAAACAATTTTAGCAAGTGCCTGGCACAGAGAAGGTGAGTAGTAAGCATGGAATTTCCTTGCACTGCAAGCTTCCTTTTCACTGGGGATTAGCTCATGGGTGACATATACGGTATGGCCTCAATTCTGCACAAGTTTGATACTCCAGTGCCCCAGCTTTGAGAAGGTCTCAGAGACAACCCAGAGAGGCAGGACGCCATTTAAAGCAGTCTCTGGACTGTGCAGCATGATAAGGACAGACACCAGTGCCCTGAAGCAAGTCCATCGGAACAACCCGATATCACCCAGAGCTAAGGTGTCTCGCTCTCTCTCGACATGATCGAAGGCTCTCTCTCCCTCCTTCTCCTGTTCTCTCTCTGCCCACATTTTGTTAGCATTTATACTGCTCACAGGCAGGAATCAAAAGGGCAGCTAAGACTTGTATTTCCATTGTAGTCATAGCCAGTCTGCTCTGAGTGAGGCGGGTTTTAAGCACACGTGGGTAGATTAACGTGCATAGATTTCAAGGTCCAAGATGGTCCAGGGATCATTGCTCTGCATGGCGCCTGGTGACTAGACTGTGATCAACAATTAGCTTAAGGCTTTGATTTCTGCTAAATACAGGTGTCCTCGGGAAAGCCAGCTCACAGCTTGCCGGTCAACAGATGCCAGTGGGGCTGGGGCAGAAAGATCTGAGAGTGGGTTTAGAAGGAAAGGGCTATAGGGAGACAGCAGCGAGGCCTTGGCCCCTTAGGGGCTAGAGGAGCCCCCAGTGCGGGGAGAGGGGAAGGGGTACAAGAGGAATGGCATCACATGCGAAGGCGGGGATGCCACAGACTAAGTTTGCTGCACAGACGCGCCCAGCACCAGGATCAATGAAACCAATTCCTGCATTAACCTTCGGGGGAAGTGACAGACCTCGGTTCTTCATCCTTTCTGTTCTCTCTCCAGGACTGCGAATGTAGGTGGCTTCTTGTTAGGCAGGGATGTCTCCCTATTTTCACACGGCATCTAGGAGGTGCCTTTGTAGCACAACACCTGAGCCCATGCGGTCAGGCTGCTTCGGGCCAGACCAGAAGCCCCCGGCTCCTGCCAAACACTGGCCACCCTGCAGGGTGTGACCCTCACAAGAGTCTCTAAAGCTACTGGGAAAATACCTTTTGTCAAAACGCAATTCTGGCCCATTTGGTTAGCTTCAATACTGCTGTGGCCAGGGGACAAGGGTGACACCATTTGGGTAACATATAAACAGACGCCGGAGACCTAAGAGGTGAGACGGGATAAAGCCAAAGCCATGACAGTCCAGGATGGCCTGGCTTGCGTGGAGCTGAGGGGTGAGGCTGGATCTGAATCCCTGCTGCTCCCTTACCTCGGCCCCTGGACCTTCCCCCTGCTGCCCGGCCTTGGACGCCACACCCTGCAGCGTTCAGGGGCCGGCCCCGAGGAGTGATCTTTTCTCGCAGGACATCTTGAGAGAGATGTTTGCGTGTTTATGAAGGTTAATTCCAGGCTCATCCAAAGGCCACGCTAAAGGTGCTAATGCTCTGAGTCGGTGGGCTTTACACGTACCGTCTGCTGCTGAGCACCTCGCCGTGGTGCACACTTCCAGTCAGTGGACTGGCCTAAATATTTTCAGCTGCTGACAGATGAAAGCTGGCCTTGCTGACGGCGTACATTCTTCGGTTCGCACACATGCTCTTATAAGGAAGTGGAGCTCAGCGCACACTCACTCATTCACAGCTGGGGGACCGCTACGGTGCTCGCCAGGATGCTCCAGCTTGGACCCACGCGTGACTCCAGTGCCTCATTTTGTGTTTTTACTGTCACCAGTGTTAATGAAACCTTGACAGAGCAAAGCCAAAAGAAAGGTGTGCCTTGAGAGAAGCCCTGAGAATCAACCTTTAAAGGGGCAACTTTGCTACTGATTTGCAAAGGAACTGGGGCGTCCAACAGGAGCCTATTACCCAATTTGACCCCCATCCCAAGTGATCTTTGTCAGGAGCTGGGGTGATTTTTCAAAATATTTAATAACCTGCAATATGGCGCAGTCCCTAACCAATCGGAGCGATGCCAGCCTTAGCGACGGAGCAGGTCCCAGAAGGAGTGAGGTGCACCCCCCTTTTGGGTTTCTGGATGATGGGAAAGTTTCAGCACAGGAGCCTGTGTAGCTGCACAGAGGGTCTGGGGCAGTGACTGCTTGCCAACTGGGAAGAAATTATTTTAATGCTATTACGAGCAGTAGTCAGCACCAAGTCGAGGTGATTCTCGCGCCTATTAAGGGTTGGGGGTGAGGATGTGGACACAAGGGAAGAAGCACCGAAGGAAGAAAGTCTCTATAACCTTCGCCTTTCTGATCACACCATGGTATTACCCACGGGAGCTTGGTCCCCGTAACTTGCTACTGGATCAATAACTTAAGAATAAGGAAGTTCTAGGGCTTCCCTGGTGGCGCAGTGGTAGAGAGTCCACCTGCCGATGCAGGGGACGCGGGTTCATGCCCTGGTCCGGGAAGCTCCCACGTGCCGCGGAGCGGCTGGGCCCGTGAGCCATGGCCGCTGAGCCTGCGCGTCCGGAGCCTGTGCTCCGCAACGGGAGAGGCCACAACAGTGAGAGGCCCGCGTACCGCAAAAAAAAAAAAAAAAAAAAAAGAATAAGGAAGTTCTAGAGAGAATGAAACACCCCCCCCAGAGCCAAGTCTCACATTATTAGCCTGGGGGCTGGCAGGCTATCGGAGACTCAGACCTGAGACACTGGGAGATTCCTTCTCTCTCTCCGGGGAATTCAGTTCAATCTTCCAACAGGCAACAGAGGCATCGCCAGCTTAGATTTCTACTCAGAACACATACACTTGTGTCTGGGGAAAGGCAAGCATGAAGTATATACTTCAGTGAAAAGTTGAAAAGCGTGGAGGGTAAGTCAATTTTCAAAGAAGAACGTCAGCGGCACAACACGATGGAATGCCTGATTCACCTCTGCGGAGCAGACGTTGACTTCCACCCGGGAGAATCACCAAATGAGTTGGCAGTTGAAAATATGATTTCCGACTTTTCATCAGATCTTACATTTTATTTTAAGACTGTGAAACAACACGGGATTAAAAGTCTTATTCAGAAACAGAAGTGAAAAGGAGAATTCGGCGTTTCTCTTTGTTCAGAGAAAATACTTTCAAAGGTACTTCATAACTAAAACTTCAACATGTAGGTGGAAGGTGGGGGGAATGCATGGCTTTCCTTGCTTGGTTCCTGTTGGATAGAGAGACAGCCTGTGAGCTTGGGGGCAACAGACACCTCCCATTTACAGTGCTCACCAGTTGCCCAGGGCCCAACCCTTGCTGACAGATATTTGCAGAACGCTCAGGTCTGTACGGCTCCCTCTGACTGCTGTCCTGGGAACAGGCACCAATCAGAAGCCGTACCTCTTGGCGGGGTGGGATGGGGGGGGCGAGAAGTAGTGGGAGACATCATTCAAGTATGAAATATTCTGCCGCTTACCGGATGTGGGACCTTGGGTGAGGTACCCAGCTCTCTGGGTATAGCTTTATAGCTATAAACTGGGGCTAATCACTTCTGCTGTTACCTAGAGAGGCAGATCTAGGTTCAGGTTTTCTCATGCCTGCCACTACAAAATATAATTCTGTAGGCCTACTTTAAGGAAAAGAATGCAAAGTTAACAAATACAGAATTGAGAACAGGGTTTTAGAAGGGGCTCATGCAAGTGGAGGATCCTACAGTTTCAGCCTCATTAGCTCCACGGTAAATCCACTTTTGCATACCTGCCTATCTTAATTGAGATAAGAGGTGAGGATACAAAAGTGCCTTGCAAATTGTAAGGCATTATATAAACAAATGACACTGAATTCTTCTACAAATAAATAATGCGTATCGTGTGCTAAACAGTATGCCAAGTGTAGGAGACAAAGCTACGAACAAGACAGGCAGGTTCCCCCCCCTCCCCTTATGGAACCCAGAGTCCAGAGGCACTGCATCATCATCTGTGGCAGGATGTCCTCTGAATCCTGAATACAGAAGTGAAGCTCACGAATACAGAAGGTCTGACTGCTTCCCTGCAACACTGGCCCCTCTCAGGGCTCTCCAAGGGCCTGATTCCTACACCCAGCTTTCTGGGACTTGGGTTCTACTCAATCTCAACCTCTGTCTTCTCCTCCTTCCCAACCATTGTCTTCTTACCGACTGCCATTTTGAAACCCCCAGAGCAACAAGCCAACCTTTCTAACCCCATATTTTCAAATGTGAATGGACAGTGGTTGCTAAGGGCAGGGGGGCAGTGGGGGTGAGTGAGATTACAGGATAGAGAACAACTAAGGAGCGTAGGGTTTCCTTAGAGGGAGACAGTGAAAATGTTCTAAAATTGATGGTAGTATTAGATGTACAACTCTGTGAATATACTAAAAGCCACTGAATTGTAAACTTTAAATGGGTAAGTTACATGGTACGTGAATTATATCTCAATAAAGTTGTAAAAAACTATGAATGGAGAACCATTCAAGAAAAGTTCAGAACACAGAAAAAGACCAGAAAAAATAAACTGAAGAAAAAAAACTTGAAGAAACTGAGATTATTCAGAAAATGGGAGAGCATTTTTTAAAAGACCAATTACTCTTAGATTCGAGAAGATGTTGAGTTCAAAAAAATAAGAATCGGGAGCTATGAAAAAGGAAATTTTCAAGAACCAGTTCTTATAAATTTATAAACAAAAGTTTTGCTGAGATATAAAAATTCCAATAAAGGTCTGGAAGGTTAAGTCAAGGATAACTCTCAGAACATAAAGCAAAAGGCCCAGGACACTGGAAACAGAAGGTTAACATCTGTCTACCAGGACTTTCAGGACAAAAGAACAGAGAGGAGAGAGGAAATGGAATTAAAAAGGAAAAAATAAAGAAAAAATTTCCCAAAGATAAAGGCAGACAGGAGTCTTTAAAATGAAAGGATCTAGCATAAATGAAAAAATACCCATGCCTAGATATATCAACGTGAACTTTCAGAACATCAAGGAGAAGAGCAGAGCCTAAAAACTTACAGGAAGATAAAATGGTGATCAACAAAGAAACCCAAATCCAAGTAGAATCAGAAATGATAGATCTCAGAAGACAGGGTAGCGGGCTTTTAAAATAGCCATTGAAAGTGATTTTGAACTGAGAATTTTATATTCTAATTCTCCATCAAGAACAAGAGTACTAAACCTCCATCTAACATGGTGGGAAATCAAGGGACATTGCCTAAAGTTGACAGAATGAGAAATAGAGATTTCAGTATGTTGTTTGAAGTTTCACAGTTAGCCATTAAATGAATTAAATAACCTTTATAATTTTTTAATGGAAAGGAAGAGGAAGGAGAGAGAAAAGAGGATAGTATACGCTAGAGCTTTATTTTTTCATAGTTAGGAGTAGATTATTTAGTTGAAACACAAGAAACATAAATCAAAAAACTATTATTCAGGGGTATAAAAATAACTATCAGAAGCGCTGAAAACAGAAATGTTTTTAAAGAGTTGCTCTTAAGAAGCAGCCTTGAAAGTGGGGAGGGGTGAGGCAGAAGCCTGTTTTTTTTTAATTTTAAAAATGAAATAGAAGGGGTCAAACCCATGCCCCCTGCAGTGGAAGCTCAGAGTCCTAACCACTGGACCGCTGTGGAATTCCCTAAACTGCTCTTCCTAATAGCCTGGCATGAAATGTGTCTTCCTCTAATTCCAAGTCATATGTCCTAGTTCCTCCCCCTCTGGTCATGAGGAAGAGTCTACCCCCCTCCTACCCTACAGCCCTTTAAAGATTTGTAAACTTATAACAGGTCTCCTTTTCCTTCTCAAAGTCTTTGCATCTTGTGGTGAAACATCTCCATTTCTCATCGGCCATTTCTCATATGATGTTGCTACAAGATTCTTCTCATTCTTGTCACTCTTAGCTAGGAACTCTCTAGACACAGTGCAATGGATGCGTGTGTCCAGTCTCTTACAATTACCTACAATCATGCAGCATAAGGCTGCATTATCTTTCCTGGTGACTGCACTGCACTAGTCTCCTGCAAGCCCCCATATATGTCAGTTAGGAGTCTTTATGTTGTATGAACCAAGAAATCCAATTCACACAGGTTGATAAAAAATGAAATTTATCAGCCTAAGTGTTGTGTAACTCAATACTACAGGGCTGAATTTGGTTTCAGGCAATTCTTGAACAATGGGACCAGGATCTGTCTCCATTCCTTACCTCTGCTTCCTGAGTTTCATCTCCATTCTCACTCTTTGTGGTCCCAAGAGACCTAACAGCCTGCATCTCCTGTGCCCATATGCTTCCTCTATCATGAGCCATAGCAATGGGCAGTTTACTTTCCTAATATTGTGAATAGACGTCTAAGAATAGACCATCATTGGTTCTAACTGGTCTGGCTTGAGTCAGGTGACCAGGGAAATATGGTTCTCTAGCTTAAGCTAATCAGGCACTGCCCCTGTGGTCAATCGATCACATACAAACTACACAGCTAGGACACTTGAGGTTCTATTAAGAAAGAGAGCGGAGGAATTCATGCTAGTGGGACATCCAAACATAATCCACTACTACAAAACACTAGAAAAATTCTCCAGCCTGTTACTGAATTTTTAATCACAAATGCAGACTTTTCCATGTATCCCTGCTTAAGTTCATCTTGTTGATATTGGCCAAATGTTTCTAATTAAGGAGATAATTTTGAAGTTTGGTTTATTCCCCCAAAGTAGTAGTTATTCTTCTCAGCTTTGCATCCCTTGCAAATTTGATATACATAATGGCTATGTATTCATCTCATTAAGTCTTTAATAAAAATGTTGACTCAGAACCAAAAAAGTGGAGCTTTGAGGCACATACCATTACATATTTCCCAAAAGGAGTCTATCAATCTGTTAATGGCTACAGTTCAGAAACAGCTGTTTAAAAGGCATAAACAAACCTTACTAGCCCAATTTTTCCATCTATAGGAAATGTACCAGAAGACATTTCTACCTGTAGCATTTCCAAAACAAATGCAGTCTTCTGGCTATGTTCCTTAGTGCCTACAGCCTGAAACAGGTAACGTACACTGGGACTGAAAAACCTTCACAAGATGTATCACACGCTGCCATCAGGCACACTTTCTTACACAACTTCTCTGCCTCAGGTAGGGCCTCACCGGCCTCCCCATCCATCCTTTCCTCTTACAGCGAACAGACTTCTTCTCAAGAAGCTTAGCTTGTGTCCTGGTCCAAGTGAATACTGCTGCTCCCTTTAAAATTCTAGGAATCTGCTCTTGCAGAAATTCATTCCTCACGCATAACTCTAATGGTACAATGCTGCTTTTTCTTTCTCTCCCACGTCATAGCTTTTTACTTATCAGCCTTTGGACTCTCTTTACCACCTGTGAATTTTTTTCTTTCCAGAATTTTTACTAGACTACCTGAGTAGACTAGTGCAGTGGACAGCATTCTTCTGCTTTGTCCATCATCCACCTACCCTCCATCTTTGGAATACCTTCCGTCCATTCCACACCTTGTTACTGGTAGGGCTGCCAGCATGTTATCTCCCTTGGTCCAGGCAGCGGTGGGCATGAGACCCAAAGAAGTCCATCCAAAACACATATTTTAAAATGTGGAGCTAGAGGAACTTCCCTGGTGGTCCAGTGGTTGAGACTCCACACTTGCACTGCAGGGGCACTCAGGTTTCATCCCTGGTCGGGGAGCTAAGATCCCACATTCTGCATGGTGTGGCCAAAAAATTAAAAATTAAAACAAAAATTTGGAGCTAGAGGAAACAGAACCTTTTGTTTTGTCACAGAACTAGGAGAATGTGAACCGGAGGCTGCTGGAAGCCACCTTCTCTACCACATTGTGGGGAGACCACCTGTGTGGTAAAGAATGAAAACAACATAGAGGAATGAGCAGAGCAGAGAGAAACAGATCCAGGGAGAGGAGTAGGGAAGGGCTGAGAGGAAGAGAGACTGTATCCCTGAATTCTGTCACACCAGTCCCTGGCTGTGCAGTTTCGTGGGCAGCGAACCCCCTTTCATGCTCAGGCAGTCTGAGGTGGGTTTCTGTCACCTGTAACAAAAAGAATCTTGATACATTCATGTAGCAGGAAGGCGGGGGGTAGCTGGAAAGACCACTCAGCCCGCTATAGTACAGTAACAATCCAGACTGTTATAACTGAGCAAACCTGGCTTCAAGCTGACTCAACTCCTCTTTTGGTAAATTATAACCAAAATAAAATAAATAAGCCTAGGGCTTCCCTGGTGGCTCAGTGGTTGAGAGTCTGCCTGCCGATGCAGGGGACGCGGGTTCGTGCCCCGGTCTGGGAGGATCCCACATGCCGCGGAGCGGCTGGGCCCGTGAGCCATGGCTGCTGAGCCTGCGCGTCCGGAGCCTGTGCTCCGCAACGGGAGAGGCCACAGCAGTGAGAGGCCCGTGTACCGCAAAAAAAATAAATAAATAAAAATAAATAAATAAATAAGCCTAAGGTTTGAACCCCAGCTCTGCCACATACTTCTCATCCTCAGTCCCCTCACATGGAGGACAGGACAGGCTAAACTTCCTCCTCACTGTGCTGGGAGGGTTAGAAGGCCAAGCGAGCTGCCTGGTCCACAGGAGGCTCTTAATAAGTAATAGCAATTACTTTTCAGTTGAGGAAAGCTGAAAGGTAGAGGAGAGCTCTTACAGTCCTTTCGCCCATTCCTCTCAAAAGATAATGCTAACAAATAGCTGACAGATGCTTCTGCAGTGGCTGAACCCGATTTATCTTACTTTGGGAGGATATTACGGTGATGGTTCCCATTACAAGTGAGAGCAGATTTGCTCCTCTTTAATTCTGAAGGGCAGCGTGATAGCGTGACTGGTGTTCTTTGTGCGGGAAGAGGCATTTCCAGCAGCCTTGCGTTCTTTGCAGAGTGAGCGCTGTCTCCACTCCCCTCGCTGCTCCCAGGGCCCCGCCCACTGCCCTGTTGCACTCCAGTTTCCTAGTCCCTGATGGGGCCGCTTCCCTTGGACATATTACACATCGTTTCCAGCCTGTGTGCTCTCATGAGCTAAGAGCTTTGTGCTATCTGGGCCGAAGGACATTTTTCGAGCTCAGAATAACTTGGCTCTCTCAAAAACTGGGACCTATCATTTTCGGGGCCATTTATTCCCCACCTTTCATTTCTTTGAAGGACCTCTTACTGTTCCTTACAAGTGCTATCACCACTCTCTATAAGTGATCAAAAGTGTGAGGCTTGATAAATCAGCTTTACTTGTGCAATTTAATTGAAGGTCCATTCATCTACCCTTGGAGAAGTTCTGAAAACTCAGTATGGACTTCACTCAAAATACACAAATAGCATGTGACCAAAAAAAATTTTTTTAATTACAAAAACATGTATTTACATGAAATTGAAGTTGGTTTTAATCAGTTCTTTTTGAGCCCTTCAAAGTTATATCCATCATTTCCCACTTCTCAGGCCTGCCTGATTTTCTGTTGGCTCCCTGCAGGGGAAAATGGGATATTTTTTTCTCTACTTTCTCTTCCAAGAGCTGAGAAAAAGGACAAGAGATAGCAGCTATGTAGCTTCAGGGGCAGCCAAGCAAGAGATTGATTCAACAGGAGAAATTTAATGCATCCCAAAAGATTCCCTAGGATTTGATATCCTGCCGCTTAGGGTACAATCTGTTGTAATAAGAAACTGAAGATGTTCTGTCAGGAAAGTCAAAGTACTCAGAGATGGCTTGTGATAATTTAAAAAAAAAAAAAAGTGAAATGTAACAGGAAATGTTTTTATTCTGGAAATGCTTTCTTAAATAGGAGGACAGGGGGCTTCCCTGGTGGCGCAGTGGTTGAGAGTCCGCCTGCCGATGCAGGGGACACGGGTTCGTGCCCCGGTCCGGGAAGATCCCACATGCCGCGGAGCGGCTGGGCCCGTGAGCCATGGCCGCTGAGCCTGCGCGTCCGGAGCCTGTGCTCTGCAACAGGAGAGGCCACGGCAGTGAGAGGCCCGCGTACCACAAAAAAAAAAGAAAAAAAGAAAAGGAGGACGGAAGACCATTTCTCAGAGAATATACATGGGTGAACACAGAAGATGAAATGCTTTCCTGTGCAGGTACCTAATCCCAGGGTGGAGGGCGGCTTTCATCTTGCTCCCCAGGGAGGTTGTTTACCGGGAATCAGGCAAATGCAACGGACAAGAAGTATGTCCTGTGCCCCGACCTAGCCTGGGGTGTCTAGAGTCAAGGCAGATGGATGACGCAGGATGACGCTGGCCCATGGCTGTGGGATTTTCTTGTCTGAGAGGAGGAATGTGGCTCTGGGCAATGTGCTGATCTCACAATCCTAGCACAGGGGGAGTGGGCGGAATAAAGTTCAGCAGAGGGTTTCAACACTAGATCCAGGGTCTCTGAACGATGGTCAGGTGGTGGCCCTCCGGTAGCCAGGAAAGACAAACATACAGAGCTGTGTGGCCAGGAGACAGCAGGAAGCACGGGTTTCACGTGTGTCCTGCTGTGCACAGCATGTTGGGGGCAATGTGTGCGTCACCTTCCCCTCCCCAGCAGGGGCTGTACATATACCAGCAGCGCCCAGTCATCTGTGCCACCCTTAGGTCAGGTGGGAATACCCAGGCTGGATTAAGGCTTGGTCTGTGAAGCTGTCACCTAGGCCCGTCTGCTGTCACCAGGATCTCTGTCACCATCTGCAGCTCTTGTTCAAGGGCCAGAGGCCTGGGGTGGTGGCAACGGGCAGGGGAGCTGCGGCACCCAGGAGAATGGGTGGGTTCGTGGCCGCCCCTCCCCTCTTCCAGAGGGGCTGGAGGGTCAGAGCCTCATGCCAGTTCCATGCACAGACTACCCTTTATTTCTCTTTCGGAACAAAACCCACACAGCTGGGTCATTCTCATGCAACTAGTGGGGTCAGGGCTGGAACCACCCAGAACACTGGTCAGTAAATGTCTTTACCCAAACACACAGGTGGCATCCCCAGCAAGGTGGTTAGAGCGAAAGGGAAGTTAGGGTGTCTTTAGAGGAGTGGACCACTGAAGGCAAGGTGGTTTCATTCCTCCGCTGGCCCAAGGAAAGTGCAGTCAGAGAAATTAGTCATCTTGCTCTTCTTTATCCTCCTACCAAGAGCCTCACACTAGCTCCAGGTTATCTGGACCTGGAAACACGAGTAACTAGGGATGAGCTCAAGTCGGTAGTTTAAGTAAACACACGTGCACCTGAACTGCGGCATCTCATCATCTGCACTGTTCTCGCCCCCTTCCTCTTCCTCTTTTCTCTCCTTTGCCTTCTTTTTCCTTTTGTTGTATTTCTAGATTCTGAATTAAAAGAGCCCTTTGGAATTAAACTAAGGGGCTGATATTAAGGAGGTTAAATTAAGAGTGCTGGGGCCTCGACAGGCCCCTACCCCAACTGCCAGGCCGGTGGTCATTGCCCCAGTGTTAAGACAAGGGGCCGTGACTAAGAAATCAATCTCACAGAACTGGCAGCAAAGAAAGAGAGGCCCCGATTAGAGGTATCAGGCAACTCAGTATTTTACACAAACATGCACACAGAGCTCAAACTCTCATATAGGGGTTTGGCCACCAAAGATACTTTAATTGAAAATTACAGTGTGGAAAAAAAATGATTAAGTGGCTAAGGGATTATTGTCCACATCAGTAAGCAGAGAGTAAAACATTTGTTCATTCATTGGGTGAAATAATTCTGTAAACCTCACCATGGAAGACAGATTGCAAACAAGGTGCGTGAACAGTACGCTGGGTGAAGCTCCGATTCTCACGTCCCCTCCTGGCTGGAGACCCAGCTCTGCTTTACCTCTGGGTCCTCCTCTGTGAGTCTGGAGAAGTCCTACAGCTGATACCCCCAGCCAAGACCTTGCCCTCTACGAATGAGCTTCACGGACAGGTATATGGACACAAGCATCCTCCTGGAGCAGCCTAACAAGGTCTGTGACACGGAGAGACGAGGCAACAGCAGAGCAGGCCCAAGTAAGTGCCGAGTGAGTGAGTGACTACGCCCCGGGGAACGTGCACCCACATATGCTCTGCTGGCTCTTGGACTAGACAAAAACCCACAGAAGACCAATTGTAAACGTCTTCAGAAGAAAAGCCAGCTTGAAAACAGTCGTAGAAGGTACTGCTGTGATGAAACCTTACATTTCATCAACTTATCTGCTAAAGCTTCTGAGGGAAGAGTCAAAAAATTACTGGCAAAATCAAAACGGAAATGGCTGCTATGTAATTACTGGCAATCTCTGAGTTACAAACACTTACTCGTAACTACGTCATGTACGCAAACCACCAGCTGCATTTTACTGCCATTCTTCCCACTATTTTTTTTCTGACAACAAAGCACAGAAAACGATGAGAAAAAATCTTACTCTTTCACGATTTCTTCCCCTTGAGGAGGATTTCATAACTGTCATGCACTCACGTGTAAGACCCTTCGTCATTCCTGTTCTTCTGCCTCTTTCCAGGTAACTTACAAAATGTCATTCCCAGCACTATTTTTGGATAAGTAAATCAATACAAGCAAACCTCACTCTATAAGAACAGACTTTGATCAGGAAAAGGCCCTTATATATTATGAAATGAATTTAAATCAGATATAATCAATATCATGCTATCCATTCTTAATTCTTTTGGGAAAAGAGGAACACTTTGGTGGATGGGGGACACAATTTGATAATGGTTATCTACATGGAAAATGTACATACTTTTGATGCAGCAAGTTAGCATTTAAGAATTTATCATATGGATTCACCCTATGGCTTCAGTCACATCAGAACACAAGGATGCAAGTATGTGGCTGTTAATCATAGTATTGTTTGACATGGTAAACATACACGGAGACCAGAGGGACGGATGGACAAATTACGGTACATTCCTGAGATGATATACTAGGTATCTGTTAAAAGGAATGAGGTAGGGCTTCCCTGGTGGCGCAGTGGTTGAGAGTCCGCCTGCAGATGCAGGGGACATGGGTTCGTGCCCCGGTCCGGGAAGATCCCACATGCCGCGGAGCGGCTGGGCCCGTGAGCTATGGCCGCTGAGCCTGCGCATCCAGAGCCTGTGCTCCGTGGCGGGAGGGGCCACAACAGTGAGCGGCCCGCATACCTCAAAAAAAAAAAAAAAGAATGAGGTAGACATGCAGGAGTCGATCTGCACAGATGTCCACACTTTGTCATAAAGTGAAAAAAGCAAGGTATGGAACATGAGACAGAGAGCGACCCTATTTTTTCCTTCTCTCTCCCACTAAGGAGAATTCTTGGCTTCTCCATCCCTTTTCTCCTTGTCATCTTTCCTTCCCCACCCACCACACGCCAGTGGGCATATTTAATGGATCAGGATTGGGACCAAGTCTCTCCCCAAGAAAGACAAGAAGAAAACAGAAAGTGAGGGAAGGAGGGAAAAGTGGGGCTTTGGAATATATTCAGACGAGTCCCTCACACATGGAAAAGTTCAGAAAGAAACTTACCATGGCCATCTTTAGGGAGTGGGACAGGATGTGAAAGATGAGGATGATTTTTACCTTTCCGTCGTTTTGAAAATGTCCTTTCCTAGGAGTATGTATTATTCTTACAACAAAAATTACCAGAACGTGTGAATATATTGAAATGGACTTGAGATCACGGGGAGGGGGAAGGGCAAGCTGGGATGAAGTGAGAGAGTGGCATGGACATATATACACTACCAAACGTAAGGTAGATAGCTAGTGGGAAGCAGCCGCATAGCAGCTCAGTGCTTTGTGACCACCTAGAGGGGTGGGATAGGGAGGGTGGGAGGGAGACGCAAGAGGGAGGGGATATGGGGATATATGTATACGTATAGCTGATTCACCTTGTTATACAGCAGAAACTAACACACCATTGTAAAGCAATTATACTCCAATAAGGATATTAAAAAAAATTAACAGAACGTGTGAATATATTGAAAGTCCTCCTCAAAGCCTTAAGAAGCCTCTGTACCTCCGTATCAGCCTCTGGTTCCTAAAGAAAATCAACTTTAATTTGTATTCAACATAATTTGAATCTTAGTTTTTAAAACTATGTTCAGTTTTGTTTTTGTTTTTCTTTCTCCTTTTTTTAAAAACATGTATGGCCTACATTGACGATGCCTAGTAGACTTTCACGGGCTAGTCCAGGGACCTCAGCATGATCTGTAATACCTTCTTCAATAAGAAAATGCTTCCCAAGTTCTAAACTACCAACTGGGAAACTAACTTTTGAAACCCAATTTGTCTTACAGCTGAGATTTGACTGAATTGTATTTTTAAGTAAAATTTGGGAAATACCTTTAAATTACTTAATGTTGGTAGTGCTAACAGACAGATGACTGCATATATAATCACAGATACACACATAGATACTCTCAGGAGAAGTACTATAAGTTAATACTAAAGACTGCACATTTTGTCGTGTGTGAATTAATTCCAAATTGCTTTATGAAACATAAAGAACTTAATATTTTATGTTGCACCATAAAAGGAACTTCTATTGAGTAAAAATAAATGAATGGAGTGACAAGAAGGGAGCCGAGGGCAACGCGGTGATTTGGATAAAAATGGAATAATGGACGCCTTCTCCTCTAAGGTCAGCAGTTAAGATTTAGCCAAGGTCAGCAGTGACAAAATCATCACTAGAGTCTTGACCTCAATCTAGTTGCTGAAAACAGTATATTAACATTGTAAAACTGTTACGGCAGATGGCAATCCAGTCACCTCTCAGTAACAAATGCCTAACTACCCGTGTCCTTGGCTACAGGTGGACAAAAAGCCCACCCGAAGCATTTGCCGGGAGACCGTGTAGACGGGGGAGGCCCACAGCGTGAGTTCCCTCGTGCACACCTGCGGGGTGAAAACCACTGCCCACCTCGGGATTCCTACCTCACACTCTAAGATTGTTAAAGGGCTTGCAGGGCATCTGGCCCGTTAGTTCTTTATTTTCACTTTTGCCTGAGCTAAAGGGAAAAAGGGCCAAGTCTGTCGGCATCCATCCCTCTCATTTCTCTTAACTCTGTTGGTCTGGATTACTGATAGCCCTTTTCTCTGCTACAACTTTGAAAGCAAATAGTTCAGATCTCGCTCGTTTGAAGTGGATCATTGCAGATTCGATTTCTTGAAATACAGAACACCACAGAGCAACTCCTTAATAAGCTCCAGGGAGGAGAAACAGAGGGAAGCTTGGAAATGTGTCACCCAGCGTAAGAACAGAGGGTACATTTACAGAGAGATCGTGACCTGCCCAACACCAGGGAAACATAACCAAAAGTATTCCAAACAACATGGAGTACATTCCGTGGACTTGGCCTCGCTTACAAGAAAGGCCTCTTTGTTTGATTCAAGTTTAAGTCAGTGAAACTGCCAGTTAATAAAGGGGGTAAGAAAGTCCTTCAGGGAAGCCTTGGGGGCTATGGAGAAAAGCGGATTCAAAAGTACACGGAGAACGAGCTCCCTCAAAGGCATGAGGCTTTCCTAATGAAGCCAGGGGACCAACATATATTCCTGCGCCTGGGCGGCGGGCTCAGTGCACTTCCAGCCCCAGACGGCAGCGGGGCGAGCCGCCGCCGAGGGGGTCTGGAGGAAAGAGGATTTTCCGTCTTTGTCTCCTGGCCGGATTCCATCCGCTCACCGGGCAGCCTGTGGTTTGGCGCCGTGAGCCCGAGCCCTGAGTTCAGAGGGGTAACGCCAACCGTCCCCAACCTGCCTCTCACTGCAACACAGAGAACGAACGAAGCCTTATCTCTCTGTATTCAATTCATATTTTCTGAGAACCCACAAGATTCATCATACCTAACAGACATTTCACGCTCATGGGAAAGTCTACAGTCCCAGCCCTCAAGGCAATCTCTTATAAATTTGATTAAAGCTGACTCACAGTCTGGATTCCGAAGCTCTTCAACCACAAGGCACCGGGAGAAACCACCTAGAGAAGCTCTGAAAAACACCCTCAGGGTCACCCTGGTGCCGTGGCTGGCCTATGGACTTCTGCCATGCACCTGGCTGGTGGGTCTATGCCATCTTTAGGTCCTTCTCTGTCTGCACCGTGCTCCTGGCTTCCTGACCAAATGTCATTTCCGGCTTCCTCCCTTTGCCCGGACTGATATCCCAGACCCTGGACTTGCTTCTGTTCTTATCGTGTTGATCTTGGTAGCTTCCCAGCTCCGGTGTCTTCTGAGGCTCTTCCTCACGTGGGGACAGGCGGCGCCCTGGGGTCTGCCTCCCTCCCCTCCTTCCCTGAGGACCACTCCCCTGCCTGTTGCCCATGTTGCATAGGTCTAGACCTGGATCACTCTGCTCAGCCCCTTAGGGCTGACATCATGTCTGCACGGTCTTCAGAGCTGGGAAACTCAATATCTGCCTGGAATGGTGCCCCTCCTCCGCAGGGGCCTCCCCCAGCCTCCCCAGGTCCCAGATGCTTTCAGACCACCTTCCCCACAGTGAGTGATCTTGTTCTGTGCTGGAGGCGGCTATTCCAACCTCAGATGATGGTATATGCGTCTCTGTGCCCTTTCTTCTGGACTGATCTATCTCATCTTCCAAACTTATGTTCTTAGCCCACTGCAAACTAGGGTCTCACACCCACCAGCACCAAATTCTCAGCACTAGACTTCAACACTGCCCTCCCTCCGGAAGCTCCCCTGAGTAACCAGAACCTCTAGGGGCAAAACACGCACGGGTCTGGAGGAGCTGAGGCCGGTCAAGAAACAATTCATTACCAGTAGTTCCTTCCTCTGACTCAATGACATATTTGAGCAGGGCTGTCCCCCTGCTCTCCTGCTTGGGTCATAAGGTGATTATGAGGTCAGAGGGCTCGAGTGAAGGCACCCTGGGAACCATAAAGCCCTGAGAAATGGAAGAAACCAGCACTGCTGTCAGCCAGGTGGAGGGTCCCACACCGGCGTCCTCACCTAGATCAGCAGGGCTGAGGTCACAGGCCGCAGCCCCCAGGCTACGTCTGTGCCGAGCCCCTCTCTGCTCCCCCAAACTCTGTCCTTGCCTCTGCCATCGCGAGCATTGCACCTTATTCCAAGCACTAGCTCCACGTGCAGACAGCATCTCATCAGTCCCTGCACACCCACAGTGCCTGACACACGGAAGGGACTTTACAAATGAAGAACGAACGCACACATGAACGAAGGTGTGGTTTACACGCTGTGAGCAGCAGACGGAACGCTTTTACAAAGCAGCAATGGTCAGGATGATGTCAGGCTCTCTCGAGCCTCTGCCTCAAGCCAAGACACGGTAGCCCTTACTTCAGCCCCTCCCCGGGACTCACCTGTACGGCTCCATGGTCCGAATGCCGTAGAACAACGCCTCCTCCAGCAGCCCGAGGTTGATGCAGGCGTCCATGGCACAGTCGAGCACCTTCAGCTGGTAGATGTTGATGTCAGGAAGCCGCTCTGCGTTGCTGCTCAGGGTCGTCTGGCACATGGCCAGAACCTGTTCCCACTCTGTTATTAACCTCAGTTAAGGATTCACTGTCTTCATCAAGGAAAAACAAAAGCAAAATGAGATTCTGAAAAGGCTGAAGAGCTCCCAGGCACAGGAGGGAAGGAAGCGCCCATTATTTTGCACAGATGAGCTGCCTGAAAACACACTTGAGAAACAAAAACATGTGAGTGGCGTCTCAGAGAAGGAAATTCTGTTTACATCAACAAACCATCTTCCAACCAAGCCTGTGCTTTGAGGGATTAGATTTCCAGAGAACCATTCTTCCTTCCTATTCCTACACGGATTCTCTTTAAACCTAGCCATGAAATAAATGCAGCTGTTTATTAAATGAGCTAAAGACTAAGTTAGTTCAGTTTAAAATTGTTTACTCTGTTAGTTTCTGTTTCAAAAATGATCTGAAATGAAAGAAGCTTTAGAGAGACTCCTTTTAAAAAAGGAGGAGCTCATTTTTGCTTCTGTGTCATTTGAACCTTGGGCGTGTAAGAAACCAAAAACACAACCCCAGGCACACACTAGGGGAAACAACTTAAAGAAATCCATTGCCAGTGGATCTCAAACTTAAGGTTTTTGATTATAAAACAAAAGTGATTCCAGTCTATGCTTAACCAAATAAAGGTATTCTTATTTAAAACCCCCAAAGTAAAAGATAAACATTAAGAACATGTGGCTTATGTACATAAATTGCAGGCAGGGGGAAAGGATGCTTTGAAAAGGGGGGGAGAAGACCCAATATTCACTCCGGAGCCACAATGACGTTCTGATTAACCGGAAGTCCATAACTTACTCTCATGGAGCCCAGTGGCGACCTTACTTTTTAAAACTGACAAGGCAGTCAGAGCACTGAGGACGTGGTGCACGCAGCACGCCTCGAGTCCTTCAGGTGAACTCCCTCAGAAGCACAGCTGCAGGTGGAGAGAAGGCAGGCCCCAGGGGCCTGACACAGTTTCTTCCCTTTGATGCTGTGTTAGGCAAGGCCGAGGCCTAGGAGGATGCTGGGCTGGGGCTGCCCGGCCCCGGCTCCTCTCTCACCTTCAACCTGTGTAGCTCCGAATTCATCTGCTTCCATAGGCTGGAATTCCACAGCGCGCAAGGTTTGCCGATTTACAGAAATGGCATAGCGTTGGACCGCAGATAAAGCTGGATTTAAATCTAAGCTAGTTCTGTCACTGGTCAGATTTGAGGTTCTGAGGACGTCACCTGTGCTTTGAAGTAGGCCAGAAATAAAAATGCCTAATGTCGCTGTAAGAATTAAATAAGATACCGTAGGTAAAGTTTTTAAAAACGCTTCACGTCTTCTCTCCTGAGCCAGGCAGAATTGTGTACCTGGGACACAGTGGGAGAACATTTCGTGTCTTGCACAAGATCATACTGCACAAATATCAGTGCCTTCCACCTCCTTTTACTGTGTCATGACCTCCGAGCGTGACCAGCTTAAGGAAGACGGTTCAGTGGAGTAAGGCTGATGGCATTTCCCCGCCATACACCCACACCCTGCCCGACTCTCACACAGCCCAGGGCTCTCCGCCCCGCCTCCAACTCAAAGCCTCTTCCTCAGGTCCTAACACAGCATCCCCCGTCCTGGACAGATGGCCCACCTGTCCTTTGCCCTCCCTCCGGCAAAATCTACCTTTTCCACAGTTCAGACTCGCAGGGCACTGCTTTCCAACACATCAGTGAACACTTTTGATAAACCAATCAAGCCACTTGCGTGAGTGGGAGCTCCTATTTTAAGTAACCCTCGCAGGAAATATATTTTTCTTTCAGCGGGGGCCTCTGGTGGCATGATACCTTACCCCACAGGCCCGACTTCCTGGTTAGAACTACAGGCCCCCTAACACATGGCTGAGGGCCTTTCTGTACATAACACTCTGTAATTTTAGGATGAGTCCTGTCTCTGAGGAGTTGCCTCTGGTCTCGGAAGAGGCACATTTATTGAAGAAAAGTGACTTGATGACTTTCTGTGGTATCCACCTGACGTGATGTTTGAAGTTTGCGGCATGTGGCCCCCAGAGGCTGGGGGAAGCAGAATCTTAGGCAACGCACTGGTTTCGTAACAGACTGTCAGGCTAGTCTCTGTGGCTTTTCATCCTAGGATTAGATATTTGACGGATCGTCAGGAGGAATGCCTGTCTCTTACACAATGCCAGACATTTCTGTGGCAAGACTTTGACTCTATTTTAACATCATGTTGCATGACCTCCATAATTATTTGCCTGTTCATTTACATATGCTCCAACTCATTTTAAAGAGGTTTGAGGTGACAAGCCTTAGAAGTAAAAACCAGATGCAGCCGCTGACAGGAATACATCTACTTTCTCCCCCAGCAAGCTGGGAGGGACCACATGACAACTTCCCTTCGAAACACTGGCAGCAGTCACCTGGCAAACAAGGCAAACCTTTCCTGTAAAACACATCAGTGAGCAAAAAAATGGAATAATTTTAACTAAGAGGCTTTTCTCCCAAGCTAATGCTGACCTGTATTTGCATTTTCTGGGTGTTTACCACAAGTCCCTCTGCTCCAGTGAGGGGAGCAGGGAAGACAGCCCACCCAAAGAGAACAGACTATGGATGACAGAACAGGCACCTTTCTGCAGACTTTTCCATGACCATAAGACGATTGGGGGAAAAGAGAAAGGGGAACACAGTGAATCCACTTGGGAGTTAATCAACTCCTTGAGACTCAAAGGCTGAAAGACCACGGGCTCTTACAATCCTCCGGGGCTTATGGTCCTCCTGAGGTCCCCTCACTATTTACGCCAAGAAAATGTATTGTGAAGCAACTCCCATTGCCATTGCAGTCATGGTTGACTACAGTCATTAAATTATAAGGATTCCAAGTTATACTTTTTAGAGATGTAGGTTACGGGAGGAAGGGAATCCAGAAATTTGCTACCTTGTACATATAAAGAGAGTACTACTTACTGTCCCACTAATCCTGCCTATAAATTTGGATTATCATCTAATGGTGGAGAGGAATTCATGCTGACCTTACCATATCTTCCTTAGCCATTACTGAAATTGTTGGCTGGGGTCAGGGATGCAACCTGTGACCACGGAACACAATGAAGCTCTCTGGCTCGTGGAGAGGTCAAACCCCGGACATGGATTCATTAATACTGGGCTCCAACCAGTAAGGAAGCAATCCTACAAAACAACTCAATGCGCAGGTAAAAGGATACTCCAATGTGCCTTCAGTTCTTCGATTTTTTTCAGGGATTCTTGAACTTCCTTCCACACTTGTTCATCACCAGTTAGCATATCAGCATCCTGCTCAGGCCAAATGAAAAGAACAGAGGAAGACAAATTCCTCAATTAAAAAATGGGCAAAGGATCTGAATAGATATTTCTCCAGAGAAGATATACAGATGGCCAATAAACACATGAAAAGATGCTCAATATTACTGGCCATTGGGGAAATGCAAATCAAAACCACAAGGAGATATCATTTCATAACTAGGATGGTTATAATCAAAAAGATAATAACAAATGTTGGGAAGGTTGTGGAAAAACTGGAACCCTCATGCATTACTGGTAGGAATGTAAAATGGTGCAGCCACTTTGGAAAACAGTTTGGCAGTTATTCTAAAAGTTAAACAGAGTTACTATACGATAATTCCACTCCATAGATGTATATGCAATAAAAATGCGGATATACGTTCACATGAAAACTTGTGCATAAATGTTCACAGCAGCATTTTCATAATAGCAAATAAAGTAGAAACAACCCAAACGTCCATCAACCAATGAATGGATAAACAAAATGTGGTATAGCCATACAATGGAATATTAGTTGACAATAAAAAGAAATGAAGTACTGGGCTTCCCTGGTGGCGCAGTGTTTAAGAATCTGCCTGCCAATGCAGGGGACAAGGGTTCAAGCCCTGGTCTGGGAACTTCCCACATGCCACGGAGCAACGAAGCCCGTGCGCCACAACTACTGAGCCTGCACTCTAGAGTCCGTGAACCACAACTAGGGAAGCCCACATGCCTAGAGCCCGTGCTACGCAACAAGAGAAGCCAACGCAATGAGAAGCCCACGCACCTCAATGAAGAGTAGCCCCCGCTCGCCGCAACTAGAGAAAGCACGCACACGGCAAGGAAGACCCAATGCAGCCAAAAATAAATAAATTAAATAAATTAAAAAAAAAAAGAAATGAAGTACTAATACATGCTACAACATGGATGAACCTTAAAAAACATCACGCTTAGTGAAAGAAGCCGGTCATAAAGGACCATATATTGTATGACTCCACCCATATGAAATGCTCAGAATAGATAAATCCACAGAGACAGGAAAGTAGATTAGTAAATGGCTAGGGCAGGGGGTGGTGGGTAGGGAGAACGGGGGAGTGACTACTAATGAGTTTTATGGGGGTGATAAAAATATTCTAAAATCAATCATGTTGATGATTCCATAACTCTTTGAATACATGAAAAGCTATTGAATTGTACACTTTAACTGATTGAATTGTACCATATGTGAATTATATCTCAATAAAGCTTACATATATACATATATGTATGTATGTATTTATCAGGAAGGGGAACAGAGGCAAGAGAAAGAATCATTTGTCAGGAGACCCATGGATAACACTTTAAAAAAAATAATAAATTTATTTATTTATTTATTTTTGGCTGCATCAGGTCTTCGTTGCTGCATGTGGGCTTTCTCTAGTTGTGGCCAGTGGGGGCTACTCTTCGTTGCGGGGCGTGGGCTTCTCATTGCGGTGGCTTCTCCTGTTGCGGAGCACAGGCTCTAGGTGCACAAGCTTCAGTAGTTGTGGCACGCGGGCTCAGTAGTTGTGGCTCACGGGCTTAGTGACCCCGTGGCATATGGGATCTTCCTGGACCAGGGCTCGAACCCATGTCCCCTGCATTGGCAGGCGGATTCTTAACCACTGCGCCCCCAGGGAAGTCCTACACTTCAATCAAATATTGAGTTATCAATCAAAATGAAGTTAGGTAAAAGATGAGCGTAACTACACCCACGTGAACCAATGTTGACTTCTGCAAAAACTAAAGCAAAACAACTTAAAAAGCAATTCAAAATGAAGGTAGGAGTTACCATTTATTCATTGTCTGTCTTCCTACTGAGTCCTCTATTTTTCCTGTATGTCCACATTTCAAGAGCTCAGTAGCCACATGTGGCTGTGGCTACCATATTGGGCAGCGCAGACAGAGAACAGTTCTATCATCACAGGAAGTTCTACTGGATGGCACTGCGTTAAAGAGGCTAACCAAAGGGTAAGAAATTCTCATCAGACGCTACTCAAAACCAGGTGTTCCATATCCCCTAGATTCTCAGGAGATGTCAGGGAGAAGAACCATTCTAGAAAGTGATATCAAATCACAGCCACTGTGGGGTGATGGTAAAGGTGAGGGAGGGAAAACTTTTTCAAACTATATGTATCTCTCTGGAGATTCTTACATGCCTACTAGGGGAGGTTTATAGAATGACCCCTGTGAGAACCACTGCCAGAGTAAGCCCTATGTTACTGGTGGGAAGATACATGTCATTCAAGTGTGCCAGGGCAGAAAAGAAGGAGGGCCACCAAGTACCACAGAAAAGAGATCCAAGAACGGGAGAGGCAGTGGGTGTGTGTAGGAGGAAATGTGTGCATTTGTGTGAGTGTGTCTGTGTGACAGGGCTTTATGAGTCTCTGTGTACATGTGTTGTACATATGTGTAATATAATAGGGTGGTTTTTAAAAAGACACCATAAGTGGACCCTACTTCTTCTAGGAAATTCCAAGTAAGAGCCTAGTATTTTGTGTGTATAAGAAGGAAATAAAAATCGCTTGCGTTTAAAAGGTTAAACATCAATCTCCCTCCAAATACCTGCTCTAAGTCCATCTCCGTCTCCTGAAGCCACAGTCCCACCATATCACAAAAGCCGTTAGTAACTTCCTAGTGCCTCCCAGTTGAAGCCCCCATATTAAAACTTGACAACCATTCGACAGAGAAATTAAAACCTTTAAAGACAAGCAAAAGTTAAGAGAATTCAGCACCACCAAATCAGCTTTACAACAAATGCTAAAGGAACTTCTCCAGGCAGGAAACACAAGAGAAGGAAAAGTCCTACATAAACAAACGCAAAACAATTAAGAAAACGGTAACAGGAACATACATATTGATAATTACCTTCCATGTAAATGGATTAAATGCTCCAACCAAAAGAGACAGACTGGCTGAATGGATACAAAAACAAGACCCATATATATGCTGTCTACAAGAGACCCACTTCAGACTTAGGAACACATACAGACTGAAAGTGAGGAGATGGAAAAAGATATTCCATGCAAATGGAAGCCAAAAGAAAACTGGAGCAGCAATTCTCATATCAAACAAAACAGACTTTAAAATAAAGACTATTACAAGAGACAAAGAAGGACACTACATAATGATCAAGGGATCAATCCAAGAAGAAGATATAACAATTGTAAACAGTTATGCACCCAACACAGGAGCACCTCAATACATAAGCCAAATGCTAAAAGCCATAAAAGGGGAAATCGACAGTAACACAATAACAGTAGGGAACGTTAACACCTCACGTTCACCAATGGAGAGATCATCCAAAATGAAAATAAAAAAGGAAACACAAGCTTTAAATGACACATTAGACAAGATGGACTTAATTGATATTTATAGGACATTCCATCCAAAAAACAACAGAATACACTTTCTTCTCAAGTGCTCATGGAACAAGCTGCAGGACAGATCATATCTTGGGGCACAAACCAAGCCTCGGTAAATTTAAGAAAACTGAAATCATATCAAGTATCTTTTCCAACCACAATGCTATGAGACTAGATGTCAATTACAGGAAAAAAACGGAAAAAAACACAAACACATGGAGGCTAAACAATACATTACTACATAACCAAAAGATCACAGAAGAAATTAAAGAGGAAATCAAAAAATACCTAGAAACAAAAGACAATGAAAACATGATGACCCAAAACCTATGGGATGCAGCAAAAACAGTTCTAAGAGGGAAGTTTATAGCAATACAATCCTACCTCAAGAAACAAGAAAAATCTCAAATAAACAACCTAAACTTACACCTAAAGTAACTAGAGAAAGAAGAACAAATAACCCCAAAGTTAGCAGAAGGAAAGAAATTATAAAGATCAGATCAGAAATAAATGAAAAAGAAATGAAGGAAACAATAGCAAACATCAATAAAACTAAAAGCTGGTTCTTTGAGAAGATAAACAAAATTGATAAACCATTAGCCAGACTCATCACAAAAAAAAGGGAGAAAACTCAAATCAACAGAATTAGAAATGAAAAAGGAGAAGTAACCACTGACATGGCAGAAATACAAAGGATCATGAGAGATTACTACAAGCAACTCTATGCCAATAAAATGGACAACCTGGAAGAAATGGACAAATTCTTAGAAATGCACAACCTTCCAAGACTGAACCAGGAAGAAATAGAAAATATAGACAGATCAATCACAAACAATGGAATTGAAACTGTGATTAAAAATCTTCCAACAAACAAAAGTCCAGGACCAGATGGCTTCACAGGCAAATTCAATCAAACATTTAGAGAAGAGCTAACACCTAGCCTGCTCAAACTCTTCCAAAATATAGCAGAGGGAGGAACACTCCCAAACTCACTCTACAAGGCCACCATCACCCTGATACCAAAACCAGACATAGATGTCACAAAAAGAGAAAACTACAGGCCAATAACATTGATGAACACAGATGCAAAAATCCTCAACAAAATACTAGCAAACAGAATCCAACGGCACATTAAAAAGATCATGCACCATGATCAAGTGGGGTTTATCCCAGGAATGCAAGGATTCTTCAATATATGCAAATCAATCAATGTGATTAACAAATTAACAAATTGAAGGAGAAAAACCATATGATCATCTCAATAGATGCAGAAAAAGCTTTTGACAAAATTCAACACCCATTTATGATTAAAAACTCTCCAGAAGGTAGGCATAGAGGGAACATACCTCAACATAATAAAGGCCATATATGACAAACCCACAGCAAACATCATTCTCAATGGTGAAAAACTGAAACCATTTCCTCTAAGATCAGGAAGAAGACAAAGTTCCCCACTCTCGCCACTATTATTCAACATAGTTTTGGAAGTCCTAAGCATAGCAATAAGAGAAGAAAAAGAAATAAAATGAATCCAAATCGGAAAAGAAGTAAAACTGTCACTGCTTGCAGATGACATGATACTACACATAGAGAATCCTAAAGATGCTACCAGAAAACAACTAGAGCTAGTCAATGAATTTGGTAAAGTAGCAGGATACAAAATTAATGCACAGAAATCTCTTGCATTCCTATACACTAACAATGAAAAATCTGAAAGAGAAATTAAGGAAACACTCCCATTTACCACTGCAACTAAAAGAATAAAATACCTAGGAATAAACCTACCTAAGGAGACAAAAGACCTGTGCACAGAAAACTATAAGACACTGAATAAAGAAATTAAAGATGATACAAGCAGATGGAAAGATACACCATGTTCTTGGATTTCACAATCAACATTGTGTAAATTACTATACTACCCAAAGCAATCAACAGATTCAATGCAATCCCTGTCAAACTACCAATGGCATTTTTCACAGAACTAGAACAAAAACTTCCACAATTTGTATGGAAACACAAAAGACCCCGAATAGCCAAAGCAATCTTGAGAAAGAAAAACGGAGCTCGAGGAATTAGGCTCGCTGACTTCGGACTAATCTACAAAGCTACAGTAATGAAGACAGTACGGTACTGGCACAAAAACGGACATATAGATCAAGGGAACAAGACAGAAAGCCCAGAGATAAACTCATGCACATATGGGCACCTTATCTTTGATAAAGGAGGCAAGAATATACAGTGGAGAAAAGACAGCCTCTTCAATAAGTGGTGCTGGGAAAACTGGACAGCTACATGTAAAAGAATGAAATTAGAACACTTCCTAACCACGTGCACGAAAATAAACTCCAAATGGATTAAAGACCTAAATGTAAGGCCAGACACTGTAAAACTCTTAGAGGAAGACATAGGGAGAACATTCTATGACATCAGTCACGGCAAGATCCTTTTTGACCCACCTCCTAGAGTAATGAAAATAAAAACAAAAGTAAACAAATGGGACCTAATTAAACTTAAAAGCTTTTGCACAGCAAAGGAAACTATAAAGAAGAAGAAAAGACAATGGGAGAAAATATTTGCAAACGAAGCAACTGACAAAGGATTAATCTCCAAAATATACAAGCAGCTAATGCAGCTCAATATCAAAAAAACAAACGACCCAATCCAAAAATGGGCAGAAGCCCTAAACAGATATTTCTTCAAAGAAGATATACACAGATTGCTAAGAAACACATAAAAGGATGCTCAACATCACTCATCATCAGAGAAATGAAAATCAAAATTACAATGAGGTATCACCTCACACCAGTCAGAATGGCCATCATCAAAAAATCTACAAACAATAAATGCTGGAGAGACTGTGGAGAAAAGGGAACCCTCTTGCACTGTTGGTGGGAATGTAAATTGATACAGCCACCATGGAGAACAGTAGGCAGGTTCCTTAAGAAATTAGAAATAGAACTACCATATGACCCAGCAATCCCACTACGGGGCATATACCCTGAGAAAACCATAATTCAAAGAGAGTCATGTACCAAAATGTTCATTGCAGCACTATTTACAGTAGCTGGGACATGGAAGCAACCTAAGTGTCCATCGACAGATGAATGGATAAAGAAGATGTGGCACATATATACAATGGAATATTACTCAGCCATAAAAAGAAATGAAACTGAGTTATTTGTAGTGAGGTGGATGGACCTAGAGTCTGTCATACAGAGTGAAGTCAGAAAAAGAAAAACAAATACCGTATGCTAACACACATAGATGGAATCTAAAAAAAAAAATGGTTCTGATGAACCTAGGGGCTGGACAGGAATAAAGATGCAGATGTAGAAAATGGATTTGAGGTCATGGGGAGGGGGAAGGGTAAGCTGGGATGAAGTGAGAGAGTGGCACTGACATATATACACTAGCAAATGTAAAATAGATAGCTAGTGGGAAGCAGCCGCATAGCACAGGGAGATCAGCTCGGTGCTTTGTGACCACCTAGAGGGATGGGATAATGATGGTGGGAGAGAGATGCAAGAGGGAGGAGATATGGGGATATACGTATACATATAGCTGATTCACACTGTTATACAGCAGAAACTAACACACCATTGTAAAGCAATGATACTCCAGAAAAGATCTAAAAAAAAAATCTTGACAACCATGGCCATTCTTGATTAAATTTTTGTTTTATATTTCACTACTGGCAGCTCAAACCTTTGGCTCTAGGCAAAATATCTCACTTGTTAGACTCTATGGTAGGCAGACACATGCAGCCCCAGAGATGTCCATGTCCTGATCCCCAGAACCTGTGAATATGTTAGCGTACATGGCAAAGGCGAATTAAGTTGACAGTGGCATTCAGACTGTTGGTCAGCTGACCTTAAAATTAAGAGCCTGCGGCTTCCCTGGTGGCTCAGCGGTTGAGAGTCCGCCTGCCGATGCAGGGGACGCGGGTTCGTGCCCCGGTCCGGGAAGATCCCACGTGCCGCAGAGCGGCTGGGCCTATGAGCCATGGCCGCTGAGCCTGCGCGTCAGGAGCCTGTGCTCCGCAACGGGAGAGGCCACAGCAGTGAGAGGCCCGCGTACCGCAAAAAAAAAAAAAAAAAAAAATTAAGAGACTGTCCTGGACTATGTACGTGGGCCCAGTGGAATCACAAGGTACCTTAAAAGTGGAAGGAGGCAGAAGAGAAGGTCAGAGCAATGTGATGTGAGGAGGACTTAACCTGCCTTTGCTGGCCTTGAAGACAGAGGAAGGGACACACAGAGGAAAGAGTACAGGCAGCCTGCCGAAGCTGGAGAAGGCAGGGAAACGGATTCTCTCCTGGAGCCTCCAGAAAGAACGTAGCCCTGGCAAGACTTTGATTTTAGCCCAGCGAGGCCTGTGTGAGGCTTCTGACCTCCAGCACTGCAGATAATAAGTGTGTGTTAAGTCACTAATTTTATGATCACTGTTACGGCTGCCATAGGAAACTAATACAGTCCCTAACATGCTTCTGCTCTTCTGGCCACTGGGACTTGGTACATGACCCTCCTGGTACCTGAAGTTAATTAATTCCATCACTCATCTATTCAATTAAAATTTACTGGGTGCCAACTGGGCATTGTTCTAGGCACTGAGGATAGAGCAGTGAAGACATCAGACAGTCACAGCGTTTACGCTGAAGAGGGAGAAGGAGAATGGGTTGACAGAAAACACACACACAGACACAGACACAGACACACACACACAAATTATATTTGTCAGAGGCAAAAACAAATAAACAGGGAAGAGCGATGGGGAGTACTAGTCCCAGGGAGTTTAGCGTGATCGGGGAAGCCATCGCTGAGAAGATGACTTAGAGGTGAAGGGGTGAAGGAGCAGAGGTAAGAGTTCTAGGAAGAGGGAACAGCAAGTCTTGAGGTGCAGAGGCAGGAACAGGCCTGCGTGTTCCAGGAACAGCAAGGAGGCTGGTGTGGATAGAGGTCCTGGGCTGTCGTCTGAGTGCCACGTCATATTGTCCCCATTTCAACAGTAATATAGGTGTCATTCTTCTTTGATCCTGCCTCTCCCAAATACCTACCACAGAACCATGTATGTAACAAAAGCTCAGTTAAGTGCCTGTAGAATGGATTTGGAAGAAGAAACTAACATTTATTTGATCATGATGTGGATGACCCTTGTATGTATCTCAATTATTCCTCACAACATCCTTGTAGGGCATCAATGCCCACCATTAACAAACGAGGCACAAGACAGTCTTAAAGCTTAAGTAACGGTTACAAATGTCCTTCTGCCCCTAACTGCCAGGGGTAAGATTCAAATTCAAGTCTGTCTGGCTCTGGAGCCCGTGCTCTTTCTACTGTCTTCGTGTTGAATTTGAATTTGTCTTTCTCCTAGCCTTGCTTGAAAGGTGAAACTCATGTTCGTGAGACAGTGAAGTTCAACACATACTCAACTCATGGCCCCTATGATCTTCCTAGTCTTAGCACTTGGAAAACGGCAATAAAATCCTCCAACGTGGAACCCACAGTGGAACTTGCATTCTTCCACCAAGCGGATGAGACCATGGCCCAAGGCAGAGCAATTTCATATGGGAATTATATTCACAAGGAAATCCCCACCATTATCTAATTAGCTGTTTTTGGGGTTGAGCCTAAGGCTTTATTTACTTAACAGAAGAGCAGGCAAGCTTTGAAATTGTTTCCAAACATTCAGAAACAATAGCTCTTGGGAGCACTTTATACTGGAGCTAGACAAAGCTACATTCACTCACAGCTAGCCATCCACGCCAGGAGTGTTTCACCAAGGTGATAGTCTCCACTCGCAGGTTCCCAGCGCACCTTACCTCGCTGCCATGTCCTGACCCTCCCGTTCCATTCTGTCACTTCTTCTGTAACGGTCCCTATAATGGGGTCTACCTCCCCTCTTCCCACACCAACCAGGTAAGAGGAGACCATTCACAGGGGTGTGTGTGTGTGTGTGTGTGTGTGTGTGTGTGTGTGTGTGTGTGTGTGTGTATGTGTGTGTGTAATATATATACACAAACAGAGAAGCTACTTAGGGAAGCATAAATTAAATCTTCTAATTTTTCAATTTGCAAATGTAAGAGTAAATGAGTGTGCTCTTTTTCACAGTCCCTGACGTATGAAATTAGTAAATTTATTTCATTATTTCTTATCCAAACGTACCCAAGATGCTTGCTATCATTTAGGGAAAGAATTCCTTTTTGAACTTCAGCTTTACTATGTAAAAGGAGCTTGAATAGGTGAGTCCTGAAATTTGTTTTCAGTAGGGAGAGAACATTATATATATAAAATAAAATGTACTATTGCTGAGTTTTCTACAAACGATCAACATAATTTGGACTCTAAGCAGAAGGGTTCCTGAGAAGGTTCACTCTGCCGGGAAATGATGAAGAGAATGAGGAGCCAACAACAGCACCTCTGTCCTGAGCCCTGTGTGTCCTTGGCAAGGCCTCCTTTGTCTGTCCTCAGCTTCCCCACTGGTAAAATGAGAAGGTGGTCTCATGGCCACTTGAGCCTGGAGCAGTGCACAGCTAGTTCGGCTCTACTTCTGGTGACCACTCCCTCGCACAGCTCCAGTAGAGTCCTTAAAAAGTGTGTCTTCATTTTAAACAACAAACACATGGAAGTAGCTCATCTAAGGCAGGACTGTGCAAGCTGTTCTCAGAATCTTGGCAGGAAGGAGTCTTCCTTCTCCCTTCGACCACTCAAGCTCCTTTACCTGTCCCACCCCCCCGTGGCCAAGTGCAAACTCCCCACAACTGCAGTCATTGCTCTTGACACTTGATTCCTTCTCATCCGCCCCCTTTCTTTCCTCTCGCAGCCCCCCACCCTGCCCGAGTCTGACCCATCCCCGGCTCCATCTTACTGCCAATACACCTATTCTTCCAAGTGCAATCCTTTCCCTCTGGATTCTGTCAGGACTAGGATTGCAGTTTCCTGCTCTTTTCTTGGATCTCTATTTCCAATCATTTCTCCCGCTTCCTTCCCATTTGTCCCTTTTGGACACAGTGTCGAATGTTCTCGATCAGGAAATGTTGTCTATCCGCCCTCCTGAGCCACCAGAGCCACTCTGCAAACCTCTCTCTTAGCACCAAGCTGTCTTTAATGATCTACTCTTTCCTCAACTAGCTCAGAAGTCCTTGAGGGACCACCTAATCGTAACTATTCCCAGTGCCATCATGGTAAGTTATTCAGTAAATGTTTGGGGACAAAGTAGATGAACGTAGGGAGAGGAGTGATCTTCTACAATCCATAGGTAACAGTACTGTGAGAATAAAATACCTTAATTCCACAACAACAAAGACAATCTCAGAAGAAACAGAAGATTGTTTTCTTCACTCCATACTCCTATCTTGACTTGTTTCTAATATTACTATATCATGATTATGTTGGAAAATGATGTGTTCTCAATGTAACTGTTGGTATTTACCAAATGCCCAGATACTGGTCTAGAACCTACAGGTGACTGCTACCCACAGCATAAGAAATCCCACGCAAGCTCAGGACCCGTGCTGTGGGACAGCAGCATCAAGGCTGCCTGGGAGGGAGCTCTGTTCACTCCCCTGGCTTCTATCTCCAACATCATCCTGAGCTTCCTGCCACTCACCTGGCGGAGGTCCCTGCCCCCAACTACCCGTGGATGGATCAGTGAGGCCATCTAAGTTCCCCCATACATGGCTGCTAAATAAATACCCTAACTTTATTCCCTTAAGAGTAAAAAATAGGTACCAGATGATATGAGATACTCCACTACGTCAAAGGGTGTCCGTCCACACAATTACATTCAATTGGTCAAATGCTTCCTCTAGGTTTCAAAGTAGAAGCATCCCTGCCAGGTGCCAGTGGTTATTGTTAGAATTAGAAATCTGAGTTTCTTCAATAGGGCAAGGTTGGAATCCAGCAAGACTGGTTGACCACATCCTTGGGAAAGTGACCAGTGGCTCTATCAGGCTCAAACATCAGATGCAGCCATCCAGATCTACTTTGCATCTGGAACACTTAAACAGATGTGTTCACTTGGCTCACAAGTGTTTGATGTTGAAACTCTTGCACTGGGTTAATTTCAGATGGTTCACATTAAGAGGAAAAGGAGAAAGGCAATCTGCTTTCCAGTACTTCCTGTTACCCAATCCTCATGCAAACTCTAATTAGATTGGATTGGAGAGAGATGAGTACAGGCTAGGAAATAAAATTACTGAACACATAAACTTTTCCAGTAATTCAATAATTCTAGTGTCTTAAAAGGAGGTTTTTTTGTGTTTTGTTTCGTTCTGTTTCTAAAGCAAAATGAGGTTCAAATATAGTGTCTGCACTTCAGAGAGAGATTGGGAAGTCCTGAAATTCAAAATTATGAGGCAAACAAAGTACAATTTGCAGTGCTTTTGACCGAGGTACTCTAGTTCATGGATAATATACTGGGAACTAATAGATTAATACACAACATCATTGAAAAACCTTATGATTCACAGGAAACATCTCTGCTGGAACCAATTTCCACCTCCTCTGGAAAAAACCGAAAACATTTCAGATTGAACTTGAGGGGGAAAGTGGCTCTTTCATAAAGTGGAAAAAACAGTGGTTAAAAATAGAGCATTCACTATTATATCAACCACAAACCAATCAAGGGGCATTATGGACAGGGAAGAAGAATGTTCTCTCAAGGAAGCAGGTACAACTTGCAGAATGTTCTACTTGGCAATTAAGCAACGGTACACAATAATTAGAACTTAGTAAAAGGAACACTGGATTTGGTCCTAAAGTGAATCTCTGCTCCATAGCTGTGTGATCTTGGCCAGATACTTAACCTCCCTGAAGCTAAGATTTTCAGCAGTAATAATTCTGCATAGATGCACTTTCTAACCCATTACCTTTGCACCCTCTAGAAGCACTAATGTCATGAACGGCATAGTGGCCCGAGTTTTCAATAACCATCCTAGAGGGCAGGGGTCTGACTGGAGTCTGCTTTGTTTGGTGGGAGGGAGAAAAACAGGCTCATCCTAATATTAGGAAGAGGAGCAAATTACAACGTAATCAAGAACCACTCGGCCATGCCCTGCATCTCTGCATATTTCATTCCCCCTGCCTGGAAGGCTCTTCCTCAACCGAGTCATCCAGACAAACTTCTCTCGCGCACCAAAACCCTCCAGTCTTCACAGGCACGATCTGTCGCGTACCTTCCACTGGGCTCCGTGATAACTGTAGCAATGGGTCACACTGATGCAGATGGATGCCATCCAGATGCAGACGGAGGGCAATCACCTTGCAAAGGTTCTTCCTTTCACCTACTTCATAAAATGGTGAAATCTCAATGCCTGCGAGTGACGTGCACAAACAGTCTATAGCAGGGCTCAAAACTCTGGTCTCCAAGAGCTCGATCGAAGCTCCAGCCTCCTGCCCCCTCGCAGCCCCCGAGCTGGCTGACCCCAGACTAGATGTCTTCTCAGGCTGGCAAGCCTTCTCCAGACAGCCATCCTGTCACTGCCTTGGATCCAGGGAGGAGCATTTGGGCAACTCGCAGCACTAAAGCCCAGTCCAAACAAGTGCTGATGCTGTGGGGGGGGCGGGCGGTTCACGAAACCACCTGGGCCCCCAGCGGTGCTGTTTCTCTTCACCACCATTGAACTTTCTGTTCCCGCTGCAGCTGTCAGCATTTGTCAATGCCCATCGAACTTGACTCCTCAGGACTCTACTGCAACTACAGATTGCCACAAGGCCATACACTGGAACCAACTGCGGGGTCAAGGTTAAATGTCCAGGAACACAGAATTGCCAGCAGGAAGGGGAATGCCCCTTCAGGGATTCTAGGAAAGTGACCAAAGCCTTGAGTGTGACTGAGAACCATCAAAGGCCTTTACCAGCTACGACCTCAACACCTCCCCTTCCTCTGTGCTGGGTATTCCCAAAGCAGTGACTAAAACTCCTTCTCCAAGAATGAAGCTCATTTGCTTATATGAAATCAGGTCCATGTAGAGGAAATAAAAAGCAGTTGGCATCCACACACTCGGCGGAGTTTGAAAGACTATCCGTGTCCGTGGTGTTTGCTGGAAATCTGCCTTTAGTGCAACAGTGTGTGGGTCAGCGTGA
The DNA here is from genome assembly GCF_011762595.2 of Tursiops truncatus. NCBI lineage: Eukaryota > Metazoa > Chordata > Mammalia > Artiodactyla > Delphinidae > Tursiops > Tursiops truncatus. Next base: position 25,209,723 of record NC_047034.1, on the reverse strand, counting down.
CCGGCTGATATGCAAAGGCAGGTGAAGATTAAACGAAGACGCTGAGGCAGCAGACACTTCCCACCACCCTCCTCCACGAGAAAGACATGTTCCTGAGAATACAGAATGGGCTTATATGCAGCAGAAGGCTACTGGCTCTGTTTGCAAAAGCACATTTAAGGAGAATTTGTCGCAACTCCCAGCAGAGTCCTGCGGATCTTGTTGTGTAAACACCACAAGGTGGAAGGTTTGAGACTAGGAAAAATGCAAATATTTGACAGGAAAAATTGTTCTAATGGCAACCCTCATTAAGGCAAAGTATACCCCCAAATTTCAGGGCAGGTTTTGTTTTAATGGAGATGCAAACCACAGCCCTCATCTCCTCCTGCCTCTCACGCCTCCACTTCATCGTTCCTTCTTTGAGAACAGCTGCTTTCACTTTCCTCTGCAAACACAGAGGAAAGTGCTTGGAACCGCAGCAGAACAGTTTCAAGTTAGGTATAAGGGGCAGTGTTCTGAGTGCGACGGTTAGCATGACCTGGACGTCGTTCCTGCAGAGACATTTATAAATAGGATGAACAACAGCAGGATGTGGGTTCTCTGCTTGTGGCATATGGGAGTGTGTGACAGGCAGCACCGTGAAATGGAAATAAGGAGGCTGGAGCCCCAAGCCCAGCTCTGCTGCTGGCCTGCTGTGCGCCCTGTAGGCTAACAATGCCTCCTGGCTCAGCTACCCCAGGTGAGAACCTGATTAAGGTTACCATGGAGATGGAAACGAATCCTTCCACTCCATTAGTCACCTGTGTATATAGTGTCTGCTGTGCGCGAAGAGAGACCTGAAATTCTGATGGGAGAGACTCTGGAATCTGTGGTTGTGCAACAGACTGCAAACACCTTCATTCTATTTTAAGCTGATTTTTCTCATGTATAAAATACACCAGTCAGAGCAGAGAGAGTATGCAGAGGACTGAACAAAGACTAGACCCAGCCCAGTACTGCGCTCTGCCAACCAAAGAACTTGACAATGATTATTTAACCCACACATCTCCTCGAATGCTTGCATGTATAATGACTAGAGTGGGCAACTTTCCAAACTCACACGAGAATATGGTATTTGCTTATCTGCTAAAGCAAGCACATCAGATTATTTAATCTGTGGTCTCAAACTGAGGGACTACTAGTTTAGTTGGGGTCCACGCTAACGATTTCAGATAATGAGTCCTGGACATAAGTCTAGACGTGCTTTTTTAGGAGGTAATCGTAAGCGTAACCAAAGGAAATTATTTAATGTGACATCAGAATCTGTCCCTTAACACCAGCGAAGGCCATTTCTGTAGCTTCCCCTACCTTTTCATAGCTGGCTTGCCCCAGCCCTTCACCAGTTCTTACCAATACCCTGTAAGGAAGCACTGAAATCCACAGACCATGTACCAGATGGGCAAAAAGTTCAAAAGAAATATGTCCCGGTTTGAGGGAAGAATTATCTCTAATATCTCAGTCATATTTTCAAAAAGAAAGCGCTCAGGATTGCATTGGTCTCTCAGAGGAGACACACTGGTGCTACTCCAGTTATTCTAAAACAATTCTGTCATCTGTGAATTAATCCACACAGAGCTCTGTTCCTGGAAGCTGGCGGGAGCAGGGGGGAAGGGTCATTCCAGAGGGCATCACTCATAAGCTGAGGGTCTGGCAGGGAGACCACTCCTTCTAAGGCCTGGGAGAGGAGGTGACCAAATTCCACGGTTCAGCTCTTTTTTGGCCCCACCTCGTACCCAGGAGAGACCCTGCACAAAGTCACCAGGACTCAGATGCTCTTCCTGGCAGCTGTGCAGGCCGTGGAAGTGAAGTCCTGGCCGAGGGCTCGGTGAGCGTTCCCTGGCGCCCCACCAACAGAAAGCACACGTCTGCATTTTATATTCCAGGAAACTCCAGTCTGGCCCTCAGCCAGGGGACCTTTTTATAATGTCAAAGATAAAAGCACTGGCTATGTTTGGTGCCCTGCCTCCACCTCCATTCTCTTGTAACCATGTCAGAAACCAAGCAGGCATTACTGTTAACAGAGCCTTCCAGACAAAAGTCTGATGGAGCTTCATAAACATTACCAGATGATGATCAGAGATGTCCCCACTTCACAGGAAGAGAAAGAGGTACAGGAAGGGGCAAGTGATTTCACGGAGGGCCTGCTGGAAATCCTGGGGAGAACTGGAAACACACACTCAAGTATGTACTCAGAATCTTCCTGCTCCTAAAGAATAGTCGCTGAGTCATGGGCATCTTTCATGGGGGCCTGGCATGTTGTCAACGTCCAATCGCAAATCTGCCCCCAAATAGTACAGGTATAATCTGTACACTGATGTCTCACAAGGTCCCCACCAAATTTCGTGTGTCCAAAATGTCATTTTGGGTGTACAAGATGGCCTAATTCTCTCTTTTCATACCCCTTGCCCCAGGGAATGCAATGATGCCAGCCACAGAGGATTTATAAAATCATTACCTCTTAATCAGTTTTTATTTTCTTTGTGAGTCATACTCTGTGGGTCAAAGTATACAGCTCCAGCTGTTTTCCTTTAACATTTCTGTTTTATTATTTGTTTAACTTCCCAGATTACTTGAAAGTAAGATTCTAATATTAGTCAATGCTCATCATCAATTAGAATATGCATGGAATTCTTTTCTGGAAGTAGACAAATATGAAAATCCTGCTTGCTCTGCACAAGTGTAGACAGAACTTCACTCAGAGAGCTTCACACATGAGAGAACCTGATTTTCATCACCAACGGGAGCTGAACTCTTTGGGATATGCCTATTTTACATCTATCAGAGGCTTTAGCTCACTCTGGGAGGCTACAGAGCACTGACTTCCTGACACATCCTACCAATAACGCACAAACAGCAGATGCACCAGGAATGTGCTTTAAGGGATACCAAGGTCTCTGACTTTGTTCCAAACTCACACCTATTGTTCCTCCAGCTTTGGTTCTCTTCCCTGCTGTCAGGGTCTGATGCAGTGGGTATATTTTTAGAATCACTTGAAGAACTTTTTAAAATACAGAGGTCCAGGTCTCCTCTGGGCAAATGATAGCAGAATCCCTCAGGGGTGGGCAGGTGTCTGCATTTTTTATAAGTTCCCCAGGTTATTCCACCACACAGTCAGGACCAAGGACCACACCTGGTCTTTGCTGCCTCAGTCATTGGCTCTAATCTCTTCGATCCTACTTGTCACTTTTCTTGCAAGACTTGCTGCAAGCGTTTAATGGTTTAGGCTTATTTTCCTGGTCTACTCAATCAACAGTTACATCTCCCATGCTCTCTGCTTCTGCACAGATGAGTTTGTTTAGAATAGACACAAAAAGTGACCAAGTCCAGGGCACTATGATTGTCTTTTTTAAAAATAAATGTATTTATTTATTTCTTTATTTTTGGCTGCATTGGGTCTTCGTTGCTGCCCGCGGGCTTTCTCTAGTTGTGGCAAGCGAGGGCTACGCTTTGTTGCAGTGCATGAGCTTCTCATCGCGGTGGCTTCTCTTATTGCAGAGCACGAGCTCTAGGCACACAGGCTTCAGTACTTGTGGCAGGCGGGCTTCAGTGGTTGTGGCACATGGGCTCAGTAGTTGTTGCTTGCGGGCTGTAGAGCGCAGGCTCAGTAGTTGTGGCACACGGGCTTAGTTGCTCCGCGGCATGTGGGATCTTCCCGGACCGGGGCACGAACCTGTGTCCCCTGCATCGGCAGGCGGACTCTCAACCACTACGCCACCAGGGAAGCCCCACTCCCATTTTTGTTGTTGTTTGTTTTTGGTGGTACGCGGGCCTTTCACTGCTGTGGCCTCTCCCACTGCGGAGCACAGGCTCCGGACGCGTAGGCTCAGCGGCCATGGCTCACGGGCCCAGCCGCTCTGCGGCATGTGGGATCTTCCCGGACTGGGGCACGAACCCGTGTCCCCTGCATCGGCAGGCGGACTCTCAACCACTGCGCCACCAGGGAAGCCCCCCACTCCCATTTTTAATGCATTTTTGTTTTGTTTTGTTTTGTGACAAAGCAGCCGTAGTCTTGATGAGTCGTCATTAAACTATTGGGAAACTACGAGCTTGTAAAATTCTTGACGGTCATTTAAGTTCGCGTTTGCTTTATCCAGCTCTACTCACACAATGGCGCCAGTTCACCTTCCAGAACAAAATCTGAGAGCATGATGCTAAAATAGGCGTTAAGCATTTCCCAACAGGAAACAGGACTAGAGGACCAACCTCACAGAGTCGGTATCAGGACTAAATGAAACGTGTGTAAAGTGCTCAGCACAGTAACCGCTACACACACACACACACACACACACACACACACACACACACACAAGCTGTATCATGACAGAAGGTCAGACAAGAGCACACAACCCCCAGACAGTTCGAGAGAGGAGCAGTCACCCATGAGAAGACAGTGAGGAAGGTAATGCTGAATGACGGCGGCTTTGAGAAAAGGTTCCAGGCTCTGTGAACAGGAAGCAAGCACGAAGGCGATTCGCTGCTTGGGGTACAAAGTGGTACAAAGTTAACAGACGACAGAAAAAACAGGGCTGCATGATTCTGATTTTTCTCCCTTTCCTTTCTCCCAAAAGAAATTATTCTCAAACAGGACAGAGTAGAACAAGGTATTTCAGGAAAGTTCACATGTTTAATTCTAGACGAACTATATCCCAGGGTAATCAAAGAACTTTGCAGAGATAGTCATCGAAGTATTATTATTCCTCTGAGGAATGAGAGAAAGGGAGTGGTAGCGGAAGCCCAAAGTGGTGGCAAATAACGGTCCCAAGAAAACATAAAAGTTTGCATAATGAAGCCTCCTCCAATCAGATAACCCAGTGTCTTTCTCTGGCTAAGGCTTACTGCGACTTAAAAAGATAAAGTGCTGTCCACTAGAGGATACCAGCAGGGGAGCAGCGAGAACAAGTCCAGCAGTCTACACGCATCTTCTCATAGTGACTGTGCAAATACACAGGGTGACTATTACTAACACCGTATATTTCTACCTCAACAAGTATTTAACAAAGTCTTTCATGATATTCTGTGGGCAAGATAATAAAAATCGGAGACCTACTCTACAGCATACTGCCCATCACTGACAATACTGTATTGTAGACTTAAAAATTTGCTAAGAGGGTAGATCTTATGTTAAGTGTTCTTATCACAAAAAATTAATATTAATAAAGACAGTAGAAGGAAACTTTTGGAGGTGATGGACATGTTTCTAGCATAGATTGTGGTGACAGTTTCATGGGTGCGTACTTATCTCCAAATTCATCAAGTTGTATACGTTAACTATGTACAGCTTTTTGGATGTCAGTCGTATTTCAATAAAGTGGTTTTTAAAAAAAGGTAATGAAACCTGGTTAGGATGAGAATGCATGTATATCTGCATGCAACCAGATTGCTGTCTCGGTGACCAACCAACCATGTCTTAGGATTAACTGATGTTAACCTTGAACCACTCCTTGGTAGGAATTCTTTTCCCTATTTTACAGATGAGGCTGAATTTCAGAGAGCTGGCTAGCTACGGTTCAAAAAATAATAACATTTATTGAGGTTTATTGAACTAGTTACTTGAAGTGCTTTATCTCATTAAATCATTTTGACAAGGTATAAGGTAAAAACCACTCCATCCCTAATTTATAGGTAAGACTGCAGCTGAGAAAGATGAAGTAACATCCTTAAGTTCAAGGAGCTAGAAAGTGGTGGACACGGAGTTGAGCTCCTGGTTGTATAACTGACGGCCTGAATGCTCTCTGCTAAGCTACGCCGCCTCCAATACTCAGGCGGGTGATGTAAGGAAGCTATTTACTCTCCGCTGCTCCACGAGGCAGAACTAGGACACTGATGTAAGTTTAAAATGGCAGGCTTGAGTTCATGAGGTTAACTAACAATCACAGGTGCCAGAGAGAGGAAGGATCTACCCAAAGACACTGAATGTGCTGAGATCTCCACCAGAACTGCTCACATCGAGCCGGACACCCACCTGCAGGAATATCGCAGAGGAGGTGCCTGCCCTGGTTGGGTGGGACCTCTAAGGTCCCGTCCAATCCTGGGCTTATGGGTCCCTATGAAATAACGCTCTTATACTTTATTAATTGTCAAAACACCGATATCCAACAGGATAATGTGAATAATATTTATGCTCCTGATCAGACTAGAAAGATCACATATCTAGGCACACACCACCCCGGGTTACTTTCAAAGTCTGGTTTCACGCACGCTGGAAATGTGTGCTTTCTTGTAGGAAAGCATGCCAGGGGCACGAACTGCACGTGAGAGGGGGTCTTCCAAGAAGGTCACCGGAGCTATGCACCCCGTCTTTCTGGGTGGTTTACGTGCAGGTTTGTAAGCCTTGGTGTCGGGAACTGGGATAGGTCATGTTCAAAGCTAGAAACTGTTGGAGGAAGAAGGGCAAGCACATTCCCTCCTGACAGCCCATCATTTAAACTATTACGAATGAGCAAGTTTTATGTTTATGTTGTTTTCCGAGCAAAAGTCATTTCAAAGCTTCCAGTAACGTAGTTACTTGGCATATCCTGTAGCGCTTAACTCAACAGTAGGCAAATAGCTGTACTTATTGACTTATTCATTCATGCAACGCCAATTTGTTAAGAGCTATAATAATTACGGAAGCAGCGTGTTGGGCATTGAGGACACCACAGAAAACAAGACCCATACGGTCCTTCTTACTTTCTTAACAAGTGAGCAAACAAGCAAATACAAATAATAATAATAATACGTAAGGACTGTTTGCACTACAATGGAGATGAAGAGGGAACAGGAAATAACAAGGAAAGAGGCACCTGCTTTTCACAGGGCAGTCGAGGATGACTTCCTGAGGAGGGGAGGCTGAGCTGAGAGCTGAAGAGGGATAAAGAGCCAGCCAGGAAGCCACGTGCGAGGACCCCAGGGCAGAAAAGAGCTTGGCAAGTTCCAGCCAGGAGACGGGGCTGGGATGGGAAAGGTGAGCAGCGGCAGGCCACACAGGGGTCTTGCCAGTGTCGCCCCGTCTCCCCTTTCAGCGCGTGGGGAGTGGCTGAGGTCCCTCCTGAAAACGTCCTTCTGGCTTCCGTGTGAAAGCTAAGTTCTGGAGCAGCGGGGTAGAAAGAGGCAGCCCACTCAGCGCACCCCTGCAGTGAAGCAGTCCAGGTAGGAGAGGATGGTGCTGAAGAAATCCCTGGAGAGTCAGAGCTGTGAAGGAAAGAAGTGACAACGGTCTGGTGTGGTCACGAGGTCTGGACTTGCCTCACTCTGGCGTGCTGGCCAGCAAACACAGCTGCTGCTAAACCTTCCGCAGGTTTGCAACCAAAGTCCCTGTTGGCTTCTGTATTCCCAACTCTCTTAGTCATCAAACCCTTATCTCATCTGAAAGAGAGCCAACGGGCTCTCTACAGCTTGGAGTTATTACTATAAGCCAAAAGTGAATTGATAATCTCAGATGACTGCTCTAAACCTACTTTTAACCATCGGTGGAGGAGGGGGGAGGTAGCGATGCAAAAGAGAACAAAGTTTGGGAAATCTGCAACAAGGCCTCTCAGTCAACAGTTTAATGACTTAAAGTAAATAAATAAATAAACGTACTAGAGCACCCTGGGGCCCCAGTTCTTATTCAGATACACATCTGTTCGGCAATAGAATGAGGAAGTTAATTACTTTTCTATGACATGTATGTATTTTGTGAGACATCGCACTGTACCAGCTAATAATGATCTACCTTCTGTTGACACAAAATGTTTAAATTAATAAAAATCTAAACGCTACATCTCATAGCAAAGCATACTTAATTGAAAGGCTGGATGGCAAGAGTAGTAATTTTCTTGGGTAAAAATTATTGGGATGAGCTTATGGTAGCATGAAAAGCTCAATGAATAGAGGGACTTATGTAGGCAAAGTGTTTTCAAGCAGCTATACTTTATAGAAAGGGTAGACTGGCCTTCGCTAATCGCTAACACAGTGGCACTGGGATTGTTACAGTAAGAAACTGAGGCTGATAGTCAGTCGTTGCCCACAATGGACAATACTAGTGATTTTACACTTAAACCTGTCTGTTCAATCTTTAAGGTATGAAATGACAAATGCAGAAAGGGCATAAGCAATCCCTTAAAGCTCTGCTATGAATATTGAAAAGCCTTCTTCTCTTCACTGAGTACACCCTTGATACTTAGATACTAAACCAACAGCATTACGAAAACAGTTTATTTTTTCCAGACTATAGAATGGTATTAGATTAGCTCAGAAAAATCCAGAAAACATCTAAAGCAGGCTCCCAGCATTAAGACTGAGGGGCATACTCCAAATAAACTTGACAGGGATGTCTTGTTCAAACCCTGAAACCACCCAAAGAAAAGTCTGAAACCCAAGACACTGTAATAATCCTGTTATTTTCCACTTATTTGGGGGTAAAGAACAAAATGGTCTACCACCTTTCTTTCGTGTTTAAACTCCCCTTCTCACTTCTCTCGTTGCCACTCTATCGTGCTTAAAGAAACAGAAAAAACAACAAACAAGCAAAAATATTGGGACTGAAGTCCAGAAGTAAACTTTATTTCCTGTGTGCCAATTTGTTTCCTTTTGAGTGTGATGCTGAAGGACCAGGAGGAGAATAGCTTCCTTCTGACCACCCAGAATCTCTATCCCCGGAAACCAACAGGATATCACGACACACAGATGGGCCCGACATGGTAAGAATATAGGCAAAAACCTACCAGGCTTCGCCCTCTTCTCATTCTTGCCTGTTTCTGGCCTGCTTCCCGGGAGCTTCAGTGAACAGGGTCTTCTCTTAGCCCTTCGAGTACATGGTGGTTACTCAGCAAATGCTTGCTGAGTGTCATGTGAATCAGCAGATAAAGGTGAAATGGCCCAAACCCAGAGTGGGTGATTTTTAAAAAGTCTAATGTTAGGGTGCAATTCCTTTTTTAGTGGTAGTATGTGTGATTTTTAAAATCCTCCCCCCCGCCTCCCCCCATCTAACGTATCCAGGAACCTATTGGAATCAAAGGATTCCGGAACTTGAGGACTGGGAAGCTTCTTGGGAATTCAAGCAACAGACAGATGGGAAAGACTTTGTTCTTAGAAGATGCCCCACAGAGGAAATGCCACCATGTTTAAAAAAGAAAAAGAAGTTCAGAAGGTCAGTACATCTATTCCAAATACTTGCAGTTTAAGTCTATTTCCCCAGGCTTAGTGACAACTAAACACTGCAGGTCACCCTGCCTGGATGCAGTCCCCACCCCTTCCCCTGCAGGCCGGAGAGTCCTAGTTCCCTCATCTTTCCTTAGAGTCTTATTTTTCTACAGTGCTTCTCTGAGCACATGGGAGGTTCTCCTTGTCCTTTTTTTTTTTTTTTTTTTTTTTTTTTTGGGGTACGCGGGCCTCTCACTGCTGTGGCCTCTCCCGTTGCGGAGCACAGGCTCCGGACGCGCAGGCTCAGCGGCCATGGCTCACGGGCCCAGCCACTCCGCGGCACGTGGGAGCTTCCTGGACCAGGGCATGAACCCGCGTCCCCTGCATCTGCAGGCGGACTCTCTACCACTGCGCCACCAGGGAGGCCCCTCCTTGTCCCTTTTTAAGTTACGGGGCTGCTGGACCTGGTGAACTGCAGCTTCAGAAAAAAGCTGCTCTGGGCCTTTTGTTGACCTGAAAAGCAGTGCTATGGAGTCACAGGTTAGTCTGCGCAATTCTTACAATGACTCTAATTGACCTTATTTGTAGCAAGAAGCAGTTGTAAAAAGTAGATATTCACTGATATGATGTCAAACGCAGGGAATTTTTCTCATCTTCTGAGTCTGTGTGCTATTCCCACTGAGAAACTCTCCATGTTGAATGCGGCCTAATTGTTTAGAAATAATTAACATGCTTTTATTTCATTTGTAGAACACATAATTTATTAACTAGCTGCTACTTTAAGTGTTTCAATTTAAGAGGCACAATAAATAAAGAAATTAGCATAAGAAGGCACTGAAAAAAATGCCAAGATTGACTAAATTCTGAAAAAAGCAAGATGATTCTAAATTAAGGATACGCAAATTTATCGCATAAAGGGATTTAATGACAAATGTGGAGATGACTGTTTTTATGGGCCCTTAGCTGCAGCTTTCAAATTTTAATTTCACAGACAGGAAAGCATTATCAATGCTTTAATAACTCCAGGGTTCCAATTTACATATCAAAATGAGAGCCGGAGAAAGCCCACATCTTTCTTTACTTTTTAGAGTGCTCAGGGTCTGAAAATGACTTGGCAACAAAGGTTGAAAGAAAACAGCAGACATGCCGCATCTGAAACAATACAATATCCGAATTACCAAGAAGTACAATTAGTTCAGAGAACCATCACACCTCTCCTTAGCAATTAATACTCAGCACAATTGGTAAATATTCTAGTCTTTAATTGAAGCACCCAGACACAGCCTGTAAGCAGATGAGCCTTTGAAACAGACCAGTTGCTATATCCCCTGGTATTAACTGGACCCAGTAACATCTCGTTCATTGGGGTGGCGAAGAGGGGGACGGCTGCCATTACAAATATGCAAAAGCAGCTCTCAAAAAGCCCTTCTGGATGGAATAGTGTGAGAACCTCACTAATTTCCTCGCCTGTGTTTAGAGTGTATGATTCTCCTTCCTTGTGCAATAGTTTCTCACTCTGTTTCTACACACACTGTTATATTTTTTTTCTGGTTGCTGCTGGTCAAAAGCCAACCCTCACTTTCTTCAATGGCCTCACACCCCTCCATGATGAAAATCCAAACTCTGCTTGGCATACGTCTCCCCTCGCTCCCAGTCACTACCCTTACCAGCCTTTATCCTCCAGGAACACTGAATCATATGCAGCTCCCTGCTACACGATACTCTCCAAACCTCCGAGACATTTCCCGGGGTGTGTCCCCAGTCTGAACTGCCCCCTCTGAACCTACCTCACTGAAAACTCCTATATAATTTCTACATCTCAGGTCAGTGTCTCCTCCTCTGTGAAGTCTTCCCTGACTGTGCAGAGAGACTTTTTTTTTTCTCCTCTGTTCCCTGCACTTAAAACAGGCTTCCATTAAGATAACTGCTGCACTGAACTGAACTGTGTCTGGTGTCTGTCTCCACACTAGAATGTAGGCCACTTGTGGGAAGCGGAGATCTTTTCATCTTAGGACTCCCATAGTTGGTATATTACAAGCCTTACTTCATCAAATACTTGAGGAAGGAAGAAAGAAAGGGGAAAAAAAAAAAAAAGGAAGGAGGGAAGGAAGCATTCAAGCAGGTTTGCTGAAAGACTGGAGGTAAATGGTGACTGTGGACGAGTGATAGGCAAAAAAGGAGACTTAGGTCCACTCTTAAGTCCTAAGCAATAGCAGAAGCCTGATTTCCTGAGGGTTAACGCTCAGGCTGGGAATAGAAAAGACCTGCTTGGGAATCACAGTCCTATCTGGGGGTGTGAGTCCAGGCTCCTTGGATGCCCCACAGTAGCTAGTGGTTTAATCTCTTCTTATAGGCTAGACCTAGTCTCATCCTCCTGGTTGGGCAGTGAAAGCATTAGTGAATGTTAGTCCACGATCTTGGACAGACATTCTAATTAAAATATGCTAAATTATCCAGACATTTATAATGAAAATATGCTACTATACACATTTTCTGTTTTTATTTCTATAGTTTTATTATCCAAAGGACTTGAGAAATTGGATAAAGACACTATTTCAAGAACTTTAAAATGAGGCATGAACAAACAGAAATGATCTTTCAAGAAAAACAGTCAAAGGGGAATTTCTAGCCAATTTACTCTTTAACCTTTGCCCCCATGCCCAGGTGCAGTAACCACAGTGCCTCATCAAAAGAGCACTGCCTCAGAATTAGGATACCTGGAATTTCTGGTCCCGACTCTCCAATGTCATTCATTGTACAACTCATTTTTCCTCTCTATACAAGGAAGGTATTGAACCAGATGCCTAATGTTTCTTCCAGCTATTCAAACTGAATTGACTCCTTCTGACATACCACTTAGCCTCTGTGATATTTATGGATCTAAGTAAAAAGTATGCACTCTTGTGTCCACCTTTTAGGCTCTGAAGGTATGCACTCAACAACACGTAGGGGGAGCCCAATGTGACCATCATTTCAGCAGGTTTTGGGGAGAGAGTGTGGAGAAATGCAGGTGCTCGATATAATGTATTTACCTGGAGCTCTGTAGCTACTTTTCAGAGCAAGGGGCTAAGAAAGTGGAACCACAGTTGGTAGCCCCCCATCCCCAATTCACAGACCTGAACTATGTATTCTACTGGAGCTCACCAATAGCACCAATTCCCCAGCTTCATCTCTTCAAGGAGGCAGTGTCACTGCAGGGGCCTGTCTATGACTACGCAAATAGTGAGCCCCAAATAGTTACCATGAAATTCACTATTTAGCTTACTTCTTCCCACATTACAACAGTGAGATGTTAGTGGAAGTTTGTGTGACCGAGACCTGCAGGATTCCAAAATTTTGTGAAGTCGAGCATGTCATATTTTAAGGGCTTTGAGCAGGTACCATGGACCAAAAGTCTCAGCCTTCAAGTTTGCTGTTGAGCCCAGCAAATGTACTTTGCAAGTAGAACAAATAAAAGTTATTTTTGAATGGCATCATCTCCTCTTAATTTCTACACAGATTAAGATAATTGAAGGGATTAGAATACCCCGTCTTCCCACTCCTGATTTCTGGGACATCCTTCCCGTTGTCACTGCTAGGTCAGCTACAGGTTTTAGGTACAGCCCTCGGCTGTCCACTCCCACTGCAGAATGAGCTGGTCTCCACCCACCTCAGAGCCCTGAAGCTGTTACAACCACTAAAGACGACTGTTCTCAGGCTCAGGGCTGAGGAAGGGTGAGTCACACTCCCCTGCACTGTAGTCACAAATAAATGGCAAGGGAAGCCTTGTCTGATCTCTGCTCCCATGGAGTTTCATTATTTCTGTTTCATTGTGGGCATAAGACTCTAGGGTCACACTCAGAAAGGGAGAACAATTCCCATGTGGTAAACCTAAAAGAAGCATAATCTCCTTTGGGAGGGAACTTGATGGAAGAGAGTCCAGGATGACATGTACTCTGTCCAGGGATCTGGGGGGAAGGGGAGAAATGGCCTGCACATCACTGTGTGCAGTGCCGCTCATGCGCTGTCTTCTTACTCACTCTGAAAGCCCCCGCCCTAGTACACCTCCCACACACACACACACATACCTGGACACCCCTACGTACAGCCTGCCTACACACCCCTCAGTATGAGCCATGTCAGGAACTGTAGGCTTGAACAGGGCAGCATGTGATGGAGGGCAGTGAGATACCCCAGTCCGGACACAGGTCAGCTCCCGTCTCAGGACGGAGAGCCCAGGCTGGGGAGGGGTCTATGCCAGGGAGAATACAGGAGTGAAAAGAACCAACCACTGCAACACAGTCATCACTGGAGCCGCAAAGAAGGGACAGAAAAGGGGAAGGAATCAGAGATTACGAAAGGTTGGAGCGGGAAGACTTTGAAAGTTATCAAGAAGATTACGTGAGCAATTCGGAGAACCTGATCAGCAAATGATGGGAACTGAGGATGCTATAATTCCTGGAACTTTCCATATAGACGATTTCCTCAGATCATTCAATAACAATAATGGCTACCATTATTGAGGAACTTCCATCTCCCAAGCTAGACTTAACGTTATCTAATTGAACCCTCCAAGCAGCTTTGCCAGATACGGATTATTCTCATCTTACAAAAGAAAAAACTAAGGCTAATATAGGGAAACCTGCCAATATCAAATAGTTAGGAGGCAGCAGACTCTACATGTCTCTAAAGCATGTAGAGTTAACTGCCCTGTTACCTACCATTCAGACTCGATCTCTCTGGCTAACGTCACCAGTGTTATTGCTCCAACACTAGAACCCAACTACTCCTATTATCTAATTCTGCACTTTTTCTATAGTATCCAACTGTCTTACATAAGATATTGGTTCAACAAATGGTACTGGAATAATGGGACATCCGTGTGCATAAATAAATAAATAAATAAACCTTGTACCATATATAAAAATTAACTCAAAGATGGATCAAACCTAAAACTATAGAATTTCTAATAGAAGACATAGGAGAAAAATCTTTATCCTCTTGGAGTAGGCAAAGATTTCTTAGATATGCCATCCAAAGACTGATCTGTTAAAAAACAGATAATGAAAACTGGACTACAGCAAAATTCAAAACTTCCGTTCTTCAAAATACTCTTTCAAGAGAATGAAAAGCCAAGCCACAGACAGGAAGAAAAGATTTCTGAAACATGATAAAAGACTTGTATGCAGAATAAAGAACTCTCAAAACTCAAGAAGAAGAAGACACCTTTTTTAAAATAGGTAAAAGATTTGAACAAATGTATCACCAAATAAGATAGGCAGATGGTACATAAGCACATGAAAAAAAATACATGATTAGTCATGAAGGAAATGCAAATTAAAAGCAGAATGTGATATCACTATAAATCTATTAGGATGATTAAACACAAAAACAAAAGCAAAACTGACAAAATCAAGCGATGGAAAGGATGTGAAGTAACTGGCAGTTCCGTTCATTGCTGGTGGGAATTCAAAATGGTGCAACTACTTTGGAAAACAGTTTAGCAATTTCTTACAGAGTTTAACATATATTTACCACACAACCCAGGAATCCTACTCCTAGGCATTTACCCAAGTGAAATAAAAATTTATATTCATACAAAAACCTGTATGTGAATGTTTAAAGTGGCTTCATTGATAACCACCAAAAACTGAAAAAGAACCCAAATGTCCTTCAGTTGGTGAACAGATAAACAAACGGTGGGATAGCCACATAATAGAATACAACTGGGCAATAAAAGGGAACCAAATACTGAGATTACATATTTACACGCGTTGTAAAAATAACATGGCTGAATATCAAATGCATTGTGCTAAATGAAGGAAGACAGAATCAAACGGTTGTTTGGATCAATTTATACGACATTCTGAAAAAGGTAAAGCTACAGTGACAAAAAGCAGATCGGGGTCAGCAGGGGCTGGAAGCGGGAGTGGAGGCTGAATGTAAAGCGGTATAAAAGAATCTGGGGACGGGTGATGGGGCTGGTCTGTATCTTGTTAGTGGTGGTGATGCAGACTGTACGCATTTGTCAGAACTCACAGAACTGTGCGCTAAAAAGAATGAATTTTGGGCTTCCCTGGTGGCGCAGTGGTTGAGAGTCCGCCTGCCGATGCAGGGGACACGGGTTCGTGCCCCGGTCTGGGAAGATCCCACATGCTGCGGAGCGGCTGGGCCCGCGAGCCATGGCCGCTGAGCCTGCGCGTCCGGAGCCTGTGCTCCGCAACGGGAGAGGCCACAACAGTGAGAGGCCCACGTACCGCCAAAAAAAAAAAAAAAAAAAAAGGAGTGAATTTTACTGAATGCAAATTATACTCCGATATTTAAAAACTAAGATAGGGAAAGTGTGTAAGTTATTCATAAACTTATAGAGACAGTATAGTGGAGTGGTTAAGAATATAGCTCCTGAAGATACCTCGTTTGCAAAGTGGGAAGAAGAGCAAGCACTCCCCTGATAAAATGACGGAGATTAAATGAGACGAGGTACATAATCCCCCCGTTCGCATGCCCAGCACACAGTAAGTGCCCCCGAAGCTCTGGCAGGCATCACGATGATAATATTCTGAGGACGCGCACCTCATTCCACAGCACTCCTTGAACACCGTGTGCCATGTGCTGAGCGAGGTAATGAGCCTGTTACACATGAACACATACTTCCATGTCACAGTAGCTGCCATCACTGAATCTGCTCCCCGAGCCAGAGCTTCCTCTCCACCAAAAGCCAGGAGAAAAGAATTTTTATGCAACAACTAGAAAGGTTGTGAGTGGAATTCATGTCACCACAAATTACGGACAGACCCTCTTCTTACCCCTGGCGTGGGCTTTTGGACAAACCAGAGTCACATGAAGCAGCCTGGGGGGCAAAGCTGTCTGCTCTCTGGGGAGAAGAGCGTGTTGAAGCATTGTGTCCTGTGATGTGGGGAACAGCATATCCCAGGGCTAACACGGTAGCTACAGTGTTTATCTCCCAGCTGACTTTACAGCCCACTGTGTCCACTGTGTCACGCCCAGAAGCCTCGCCCAGTCATTCACAGTGACACTGCAGCTGGGATTATGTGGCTATGAAATCAATAAACCCCTTTCCTCACTTTAACGTTAACGACAGCCAGCAGTGCACCCACTCCTGGGAAACCCGTTCTTCTGGTTGTTTGGAGAAGCATGATAGGTAACACACAGTAATGTTAGGTTTGACTACTTAAAAACTCACCACACACACACACACACACACACACACACACACACACACATGCGCACGCTCTCTCTCTCTCCTTCAATTCCCTGCCAAATCTTCCTAATTTTCCTGAAGATAATGTAATTCAGTTATGATGAAAACTTTAGAAACAGGAAGCACATTCTGCTTAGATTGTTAAAACTTGAAATATAAAACAATTCAGAGCTGGCTGGACTCATCATCGCACCACGAGGCATTCCTGCTTACCATTAATTTAGCAAAATAGGGGAAGGCAGCAGAAAAAAATCTTCTAATGACCTTTAAGTAATTGCTCATATTTCAAATAGACTCAAGTTACCATAAAAACTTTTTCTTGGGCAGTAAACTCTCATTTCCTTTGAATACAGCTTTAACCCTACATTCCTTTACTCCTTCTTCATACAATCATTGCTCCTTCCTTTGGTTCAACGCTGCCTCCTTTCCCCAGTCTTCCCGGTTTAACAGTGACAGCCTAGGGAAGGTGCAGCACATATAGGAACCGAGGCCACTCTCGCCAGTACTAGTCGTGTCTCTGAGGGATGCGGGGCTACTCTGGGCTCCGTCACCCACAGATGTACTGAAGGGCCTCATAGGGACCCAAGAAAGATGACTCCATGTTACAAAAGAGAGTCTCTGAAAAGAAACTGCAATATTTACCAAAGACAATCATTAACATTGCTTTATTTCTACAAAAGAAAATGAGAGTGGGTGGACTTAGAACTGTAGCATCAAGGAATGAGAAGCTTCTTAGGGCGTTTCCTCCTATTAAACTGTTTTTGAAATGGATACATTTTCAGAATGATTCTACTCAACTCTCCCTCCAAAGAAGGCCCAGGGATACAAGACACAGATCTCTGCTCCACAGACAGGCAGGTACTGGGTAAAAGTGCACACATGCTTGGAAGCCCTCAGGAGAATTAGATCATTGTTTATCCTCGTATTTTCCTCTGCCGCCAAAGACTTGAATTCTTAGCTACGAAAAGCGAACAGCAGGCTTCCAACAAGATGTTGTAAGTTCAGACTTGGAGGTGCTCTCTTCTACTCCAAACCCATAGTAATGATGAGTAAAATATAAAAAGAAAAACCAAAAGTGGCTTCACTAATTCAAAAACAAGATAAACTTCTCCCTGGACCAGTAACAGAACAGAAACGCAGAGCCCTCAGCAAAGCCGAAGCCAGGGCCTCCGGTCTAGAAGCTGGCAGTCACAGGCACGAGTTCAGTTCCAATGCTTAAAAGAGATAAAAATGGTTCACAGAAGAAAGGTGAGTAGAGTCTGCTTTAAAGCTTAAAGGCAGCGGATGAGGTGAGGCTCCCCTGGTTACAAAAAGAGGCTGACAATATAGGTTGATGACACGTTTCCTTGGGATAAACATTTATAGAAACTATTGGACCTGGAAAGGCTAGAAGGCACAGATAGAGTCTCTCCAGGTAAGGAGTCAGATGCCTGTTGCCTAAGTAAACAGTTCTGCAATAGCCTCAACATTGCTGTGGTGCAACACCTACAAATGCCATGAAGTCTGGATTCTGAACTGGGGCCTGAGGAGCCTGAGGGAGGCAAGGGCAAAGCTACCAGACAGAGCAGATGCACAGAGAGGAGAAAAAGGAACAAAATAAAAAAGAACTTTCCACTAAAAATGGGCCTGCCATACAAAATTCCAGGACACATAGTGAAATGCAAGGCTAAGGGAGATAACCGACAAAAATCAACAATCAGAACACAATTTCCCTCCAGTAAAATAAACTATAGCACTGACTGACCAAGACTTGAAGTATGATGAGGATGCTCAAATAGATAAATAACAGAGGAGTATGCATTGGAAGTGAATAAGAAATTATGAAACAGAAACAGGTAGAAATAAAACCTAAACTGGAAGATGTGGGGGGAAAAAAGCAAATTTGAAATCCTGGAAATAAAAAATAGTCATTAAACCAACCCAATAGCAAAAAAAAATCCCTAGGATGTGCCTTAAGGGAACTTTAGTTTTAGAAACATGGAATAAATACCAGAAGCTGAAAGGGGGCACCCTCTGGGGGGCAGGACTCAGGCAGCAGCAGGAGAGAATGTACCAAAGTTTTCAACTTGGGTCTAGTACTTTGACTTCTCAAAGTGTATACATGTATAGCTTTAATACATTTTTTTTTTTTTTTTTTTGATACGTGGGCCTCTCACCGCTGTGGCCTCTCCCGCTGCGGAGCACAGGCTCCAGACGCGCAGGCTCAGCGGCCATGGCTCACGGGCCCAGACGCTCCGCGGCACGTGGGATCCTCCCAGACTGGGGCACGAACCCACGTCCCCTGCATCGGCAGGCGGACTCCCAACAACTGCGCCACCAAGGAAGCCCCTAATAAAATTTTTTTTAAAAAATTAAAAGACTACAAGAAATAAGGAAGGATTACCTAAAGGACATGCAGTTCTTGCTTTCTTCTATATAGTCTCAGTTTTATTCTTGGAATGAAGTAAACCATCAGAGAGATGAGAACATAGATTACATAAATTTTCACCTTCCTTACTTCTTTTATTAAGTTATAATGTGAAACTATGTCAATCAACCACACAGAAGAATATTATAAAAATCAGCTCTTCAAGTCATTGCGGATTCTGATAAGGATATTGCTCATTCAGTCTCAGTGGGACCCTTGGTGAGTGCCTCAGGCCTCAGTTCCAGGAGAAACTGCTTCAGCTGAGGAGCACGTATGTGTCCTGTCTTCCAGCTACTGTGCATTTCGAAATTAGTCTTTAGCTTTGGCTGCTGAGAAATTTAAAGCAAATTTGTGATTTATTTCTTGTCACCGTATAGGATCATATGGCGTGCATTCTGGGTTCTAACCTGCTTTTATCTTATTTTTTGCCACTCTTATTTCACAAGTCAATATAAAATTTATTGTTGTTGTATTGCATATACAGGTATACATTGATACATATATGTGTATATGTGTGCATGGGTGCCTGTAAGCCACTTCAGAATCTTTTGGGTGGGGAAATTGTATAATTAGATAAAACAATTTAGGTGAAACGAGTTGCAAAAGAGAGGAAAAAGGAAAAGAGAAAAAAAGAAACAAATACAGGCTGGATCTTGGGGTCATGACTTGCAGGACACTGAACGCCAAGCTAAGAGTCTGAAGTTTATCCTGAAGACTAGGGATAATGCTGAATATTTAAAAAATTCTGAGCAAACAACGGCATGGAAATAGTGCTCTTTCAGAAAACTTACTCAAAAACAGTGTGCAAAAGAGATGAAAGGAAAGAAATTGAGTGCCAGGTGACCAATTAGGGGCTATTTCAATAAACTAGGAATGAGGCAAGAGGGCTGTGAGTAAATTGACTGACATCGCGTTTTAAAAGAAGGATCATATGTGACAGGCTTAGGAAAGAAAGTAAATACAACCTTCTTTTTGCAATAAAGCATGTGACATTCAAGGAAGCACACTATGTACCATCCACAAACTTATGGAAACAATCAATTCTATTTGGTCTGTTCTGCTTCTATTGCCTTGGATTCTGACCCGCACAAGCCAAATCATCCCAAAACCTCCTCTAGAAGGTAAGTTTTATTTCTTCCAGAAATTAAGTTGTTGCTGATTACAAATGACAACTAACTCCATAAATGCAAATTACACCTGTTATTAAAAGGCCTCTTGCCTTCCTGAAACATGATACCACGCAAGTCCCCTAACATACAGATGTGGCACGTAATAAATATTGCTTGATGCAGGAACCTGTTGAGAGGAATTTTCTAGGTTCCAAGAAAAACGGAAAAATAAGCTTGAAAACTTTAAATCTAGGCACTGAAGTAAATTTAATTTTTGAACTAATTTTTAATTTATGCTCTTTGGGGGATGGGCTAAGTTGAATTTACCTCTGTAGTATTTTTGCAAATCAAAGCAACAGTATAGAGATTTCAGAAGGGATGTTTATATCACTGAATAGAACAAAATTCTCAGATAAATAGAAACTCAAAAATATAACTGATGAACTAACTGAAATCAAGTTTATATTTTCATCTAAATAGATATCCTACTCATTTCCACCAGGAAACATTTCACAGAAATATGGGATAATAGAGCCGGAAGGGGCCTTAAGACCATCTTGTCTAATTCCCTTGTTTTACAGATGATGGAGCAAATCAGAGAGGCTGAATGACCTGCCCAAGATCACTCAGTCTGTTAGATACAGAATGGACTGGAATCCAGCAGAGTAACTGAGCACTTTTCTTTTTTTCATAATTGAGATTTTATTGGTTGTTTTGAGGATCAGTACACAGACATTTCAATTTGTACATAATTCTTAAAATCTGAAAAATCACGTAGTTGTGATACTTTTCTAAACAGTTATTCCAGTGACTTTCCAGTTTAAAATTTGAAGGCAAATTTTCCTTAATAGGATATCAAGTACCAATATCTTCCAATACTGTTAAGCTGTTACATCATAAATACCACTAATTCACAATTTAATGTCGTATACATTACATACTCACATTTTCAATCTTTTGCAATACATTACCAAAGTTATCAGGAAAACTGCACTACCAAGACCAAAGATGTTATGGAACGCACACAGTTCTGAAAGGGACAGCCAAGGTCAAGGGGTAGTTTTCTTTAGGAAACAATTCTACCAAAAACAACATGGGAATGGAAGTAATTTAAAATGTCCAAGACATAGTAAATGTACAACGTGACTCCAAATTGCCATTTGGTATGCTTTGTATTATAAGATATAATAACTAATCCCCATCTATGGAATGTTAAGCTGACACCCAAGACAATCAAAGCCTCCTTATTCAATATCCCATTATTTTCTGGTCGTACTAAAAAATAAACAATGAGCAAATGATTTCACCTCTTTAAAAAAAAACCCTTTACACTTAAAAAATGTGAGGATGTGGGATTCCCTCCTTAAAAATGTTTCTAGAGCCTCTAAAAAAACTTGCATTCACAAAATAGTTGATAAAAATATTCCTCTGGATCATGCAAGAAGGGAGACAGGGGCCACTGATAAGACATAGTAGATGATATTAATCAGACTTGGCTTTTTTTCTCCTGCTTCATCAGAGGTTAGACTCGCCTGATTTTTAGTTTCTCTATTTTCTCCAGGTTAATCTTCTTTAGTTTCTTGCTTAGCCACTTCGGCCTGTTTTCTCTTTGCTCCCCTTTTTCTCTTTTGTGTGCACTTTTTTGTCTGAAGATATACCCTTTCCTGCTGTCTTTTTCGGCTTCATTCCCACTTTTTCAGGAGCAGGCTTAGCTGACAACCTTGCTGATCTCCTCTTGGGCTCCACATTCACCACCCCCTCTGTGGAGTTGACCTTCCTCTTGGGCATCATCATGGTTGGGCAGGTGTGCACCAGGTGCCTGTGGGCTACTGTACACACCTTCCCAAAGCGGGATGCTGCCACTCCTCCCACCCTCAAGTACTTTTTTGATTATATAGCTTGGCCTACCTCTAACACAATATTTGTGATGGCTAACGGTATGTGTCAACTTGACTGGGCTGCAGGATGCCCTGACATTTGGTCAGACATTATTCTGGGTGTATCTGTGAGAGTGTTTTTGGATGAGATCAACATTTGGATAAATTGACTGAATAAAGCAGATTGCTCTCTCCAATGTGGGTGGGCCACACCCAATCAGCTGAAGCCCTGAAAAGAACAGAAGGGCTGACCCTACCACTAGTAAGAGAGAACTCCTCCTCCCTGACTAGGTGGGACAACAGTTTCTTCCTGTCTTTGGACTCAAACCAAAACACTGGCTTTCTTGGGTCTCCAGCCTGCCAGCTTTCAGACTGGAACTTACACCATCAGCAATCCTGGGTCTCCTGCCTGCCAACTGCAGATTTGGGGACTTCTCAGTCCCCACAATCACATGAGCTAAATCCTTACAATCAATTAATCAATCAATCAATCAATCTCTCTCTCCACACACACACACACACACACACACACACACACACACACACACACACACACACACACCCCTGTTGGTTCTCTTTCTCTGGACAATCCTATCTCAAATAAACTTTGAACTCAAAGGAATAAAGAAAACGGTCTTAACGGATATGATAGACACTGTAGATCAGCTACCGAAAAGCTATCCACAGCTTTCTTCTCCCTTGTCTTCTTCTAGTGAAAAGCTAAAATTCTGTTTCCTTGCCTCTTTTACACCTACAGTAGTATGTGACAGAGCTCTGACCCATAAGATATAAGTGGAAATCCCTAGGAGGATTTCCCTTTGTTCTTTGCATTTTATTATCCCTTCTTTTCTTTTTTTTTTTTGGTCTAGAGCTTGGATGCACTGACTAGCGCTTGTGGGCAGCAGTCATCCTGGCACCATGAAGACAAAAGCATATGCTAGGGCCTAGCTAAGGAGGAACACAGGAGGATTCTGGGTCTGTGATGAGACCCATGAGTAGCTGCTCCCATGTTGGACTGCTTCTCTAGAATTCTTGAGAAAAACACATCACACCTACTAAAGCCAGTTTTAGTCAGGTTATCTGTTATTTGTAGCCAAAATCTTTCCTAATATACTATTTTAGCCCAGATTTCAACTGTAACAATAAGCCAAAAGTGAACATGACCCCAGCTTTAATAAAACAATCACTTACTCAAAGAAAAAAAAATTGAGGGTCTGCCATATAGATGGCATGTAAGAGGCACTAAATCCAAAACCTTCCCATTCCCAACCAAGGATGCTGGTGGGAAGTTAGCTTGCTCCCTGCCATTCCAGGTTGTAATCTGAGGAGGAATCCCAGGGGATCCCCTATGATGCCTGGAATGTTTGCGAACGGGAACACTAAAGTGGACTGAATCTTGGGGAGCTATTAGCAATGGGTCCAACTTTTCCCGTTCAGTTCACTTCTTTCTAAAAGCTCTTTTTAATGAAAAACTAATCATGATCACTAACTCCTGCATCTTTGGAATGAGCTCAGGGTCCTTTCGCATGCAGTGAAAGCAACTACCTCTCTCCACCGATGTCAGTGTCAGAAGTCACAGGTAGTTGTGGTACAGGGGAGGGAGCATTAGTTTTATCAAAAGACCTGTGTTTGAGACTTGGTGCTGCCACTTTTCCTTCATCCCCTCCCAGAGGCACATTTCTGAACCTTTCTGAGTTCTGTTTCTTAATTTATGAGTATTAAGTTCAAACGAGATCATGATTACAAAAGAATTCCAACAAACGTAAAACACTCTACAGAAGTTAAGCTTTCATTAGATAACCTGATTGTGTGCAAACTAAGAGTAAATAGGTTCAATGTGAGGAAAGTATAAGATTCATAGGAGAAAAGTTTATTCTTGATCTTTATGGCGTTTATTTTGGATCTTCTTCATTTCTCAGAGAGTAAAAGCTGCTAGATAAGTGGTCACCATCTGATAAAGTAGTGCAGCAGAAAGGCTTACAGAAGAAATTTGAAAGCGATAAAAAACTAGACAAAACTTGAGATGTTCACTACTGAGCAATAGCTGTTACCGATCATAACATAATTAACCCTCTTGCTGCAGGCTCTAATAGCACTCTGGCCTTCAGTGTTCTTTTTTTTTTTTTTTTTGCGGTATGCAGGCCTCTCACTGCTGTGGCCTCTCCCGTTGCGGAGCACAGGTTCCGGACGCGCAGGCTCAGCGGCCACGGCTCACGGGCCCAGCCGCTCTGCGGCATGTAGGATCCTCCCGGACCGGGGCACGAACCCGTGTCCCCTGCATCGGCAAGCGGACTCTCACTGCGCCACCAGGGAAGCCCATTCAGTGTCCTTTTAATTACATGCTTTACACCTACATTCCCTCTAGACTCTAAACTCCATGGATCCTTACCTGAGATTAAACCTCTTACTGCCTGGTGGGTGATAAGAGTTCCAGGAAATAAAACATATGCATATTTTATTTACCTTTGTTTCCTGCTATGCACTGAGGGGCATTTACTTCTGGATTAATGAAATAAAAGCAGAGTTCTCTGAAAAACCACGCAGACATTGCCCAGGAGGTGTTCCAAGCTGGTTCCACACAACATACCTTGTCCTGGGTTTGACATCTCAGACAGTCACAGTCAAAGCAGTATTGGTCCCTCAGCTGCTTCCGGCGCTCCTCGCTGGTCATCAGCATATCCAGGTAGCAGATGGTGAGCTGCGGAAGCCAGAGAGGGAGGGGTCACACGGCTGCTGCGATCATTTTCTTTAACCAATGGCTATTATTGTGAATCATTAAAGTAAAACACGTTTTTATTGCACACCAAAAAGTGTAAGTAAGAGAGAAGATACAACTTATGGTCTCTCCACCCAAATAATCACATGTAAAATTGTTAATGCATTACCTTCCAGTCTTTGTGATGTGGTGAGCACACGTGTATCATATATTTATTTTAAAGAATTGGGCTCATTAACTCTATATGCTTTTGCACCTTATCTTTTATTCACCAAACAGTAAAATATCAAGAGCTGTTATATATTTGATATTACTAAGTTTTGGTAATAAATTTTGTAACCACTGGCAATCAGAGAAGCCAAATTTATCCTGGCAATCAAATGGGTGGCAGATTATGTGGCCAGATTGCTCTTAAATCCTAATCAATCCTAGAGCTGCTTCCTGGAATTTAGGGTCAACCAGATTTGGAATCTTGGAACTTAGGAGACAGTTCCCTGACTTGTGAGGCTTTTATTTATTTATTTTTACAATACATTTATTTATTTTTGTCTCAAGCCCACGCTAAGCAATAGTCTGTAACAACTGGGTTCCTGCCGCTGAGACCACAGCCACTTTTTAATTCCCTAAATCTTTCTTTTGCCTCATGATCTGAAGCCAGAGCTGCCTCTGAGGTACGAAGGGCCACCGTATCAGGCAAGTTCCTCTTAAATTCCAAATAACCGATTTCTAAGCACACTTTCTGAAACAGCCTGTTAGTAAGTTTGGGGCAGCACACACATTCATCTTGAATTATCAGGCTCTCAGAGGCCCAGTTTCCTTATATGAGGTGAGATGGTGAAATGCACTGATCTCTGTGTTCCCTTTTGGGTTAACTCTAGGACCCTAATTCTCAATCCAGCCCAATGGCTCTCAGTCATCAGCCCCAGCTATCGGGTCAGATTAATCGGTAGTACTTACCGGGTGATTACAATGGGCCCAGTGTGAAGCCAACAAATGCAGGGCCTGTCACACCAGAGAAATATGCTTGACAAACCTAAGAGTTTATTACAAGGGCCAAAACTCATGAGTGATCATGCCAGGCAGTGAATGGGCAACAGGAGACTAGTTATTTCATTTAACCCCGAAAAGAGACTCCTACGGCTCCCCCAGTGTTCTGTAACGGCCTGGAACCATGACCTGGACGGTGCAATGGCTTTCTAACTGGCCCCCCTGCTGCCGTCAGTCTACGTTGCATCTTCTAGGCTGCTTTAAGAGAGATCTTCCTAAAGCTCATACTTGATCATGTCATTTCTCTATGCAAAGAGTTCTGATGGTTTCTCCCTGCCTATAGGATAAGGATACACAAGGCTTCCCCAGAAGATTTTCTGTCTGCCTTTCTAGACTCCGCATCTCTCCCTACACCCTACCATCTGTCACCATTATGTACAACGCTACCCGCTGAAACGAGGCACGCCATGCAACGTGTATGGTGTTGGCCTTTACCAGCCAACGCCCTTTCCTCCACTCTCAGCTTATTCAGAATTCCCTCCTCCTTCAGGCTTGGCTCAAATACGCCTCCTCCAATGAAGAATGTCCAGTTCCTCCCATGCCTCTTTCACGCCATTGAAGTCTGCAAAAATACACTGTATCAAAGCTGAAGGTCTCAACGGCAAAAACATTTTTATTCATATTTTTTTGGAAAAAAGAAAAGCCGGATTACTAACTAGTAATGACGGCTAAATCATTTTATCAACCAAAGAGAAAAACCTTTATTAAAGACTCGCTGACTCACTAGTTTGAATGGAGAATCTGCTCACTAACTGTAGGGCTCATCTAGTGGGAACATAGATATGAAACTTTGCCGTTGATCAGTGGATGTTTTAATGGCAAAGAACAAAACTGCATTAAAATATTAATGCTACTGACCGTGGCTTTGCCGTTTTAGTGCAGCTCTTATGGAAAATGCAGTAAATCAATTCCAACATTAGAGTAATATCATGAAAGGTATTTGCTGGATATTGAATTTGTTGCTTACTTGAAAATTTCAAGGCAAAGTGAACCCCTTTTCCCGGAAGCCCATCTTCTCATTATGTACTTTGGAGTGGATAATAAGATCAAGTTAAAATTAGACTTGGTCTTCGTTTCTCGAATTACATTGTCACAGTTATAAATTTTTCTAATACTGGCCCTCAATTGAAAATAGACTTTGAAAAATCCTCCCTGTCTTTAAAGTCAAACCTGAGTGTTATTCATGTCTCTTCTCTTTGTCACACCCTCAGAGCCAGTCAATTTCCAAATTCTGCTAATTCTAGCTTATAGATATATTCTTCAGATCCCCCATCACAAGCCACCACCTGAATCTCCCGTCTTCAGGCTGCCACTGTCACCTCCTGCCTGGATTATGCATCATTCTCCCAATCTTGCCTACACACGGAAAAACTCATCGTGCCGTTCCTCTGCTTAAACTCTTCAGTGATGCCCCATTTCCTGTCCCCCTCCCAACAAATATTTAATGAGTGCATCCTATATACCAGGCACTGTTACAGACCCTTCAGGTGAACTGAGATCCTCAATAAGGCCCCCATGGGTTGCTTGGTCTGGTCCCTACATATTCCCTCATCCGCTGGTCACAACTGAATTTGTCAGTCTATTGATGTGAACAGCTTCCTGTTCCTTGAATTCACCATTCTGTCCCTGGCTCCTGTGTCTTTTTTTTTTGGTATGTGGGCCTCTCGCTGTTGTGGCCTCTCCCGCTGTGGAGCACAGGCTCCGGATGCGCAGGCTCAGCGGCCATGGCTCACGGGCCCAGCCGCTCCACGGCATGTGGGATCCTCCCGGACCGGGGCACGAACCCGTGTCCCCTGCATCGGCAGGCGGACTCTCAACCACTGCGCCACCAGGGAAGCCCCGCCCCTGTGTCTTTGTCTAGAATGCCTGCCCCTGTCTTAGCCAACTTTAACTCGCTGGATCCTTTAAAAGTCTAGGAGTCGCTTCTCTGGAAGCCTTCCTTATCCTCTCCCGTCACCCCTGATCCTTACCACCACTCGAGTGTCCCTGCTCTGAACCTCTAGAAAGCCCTGTGCCCATTTACACTATTTTAGTTTTCATATTCTATTATTGTGTTCTGTTCTGTGTCAGTTTCCTCAATTACACCTTGAATTCCTGAAGGCAAGGTAAGGTCTTACTCATCTTTGTATTCCCAACGCCCACCCCAGTACAGGATACCAGTAAGCGTGCAGTGAATTTGTTAAATGACTTAGCAAATAGAGATGGCTGGGAGAAGACAAAGACCGTTACGATCCCAAAACATTTTAGATGAAAACCGATACTTGGGGATACTGATATGTGCTCAACTGTGCAGATCACATTTCTCTCAATTGCTGTGGCTCCAGAAAACACCGGCACCCAGTGGCATTCTTTGTAACAGCTACAAGCTCCTCTAACCAGGCAAAACCAGGAAGCCTGGGCTGTCCAGCTTTCTCCCATGATCCACGTTCCTGAAGACTGTCAGCTGATAACATGTGTTTCGTAGCTTAACAAAACCCAGAAGAGACAGCCATCGGCAACCCAGCGTGTGAGCCACGACTTAAACTATAATACACACATCTCTTGGTAGGAGGTACTGAATGAGAGACAAAACCCCCCACAAACAAACAAACAAACAGAACAAAAAACAGCCCTTACCCCCTGCTAGACACAAAACAGTCCCAGAACTCAACATCACAGTGAAAATCCTTAAACAGCGAAGTGTTATAAGTGGTGCTGGTATGAGGGGAAGTGGTCCAAAAAGTCCAAAGGATGACTTTATGTGGAGAGAAACAAAGGTAAGAAATTTCTGTTATGGTGGAACCCTGTGTCATTTTCCAGGTCTCCTTGTCTGAGGTTTGAAATGTTCTCATCTCAAACTGGCAATGCGCTGGCTTTCGTGTTACTTTCTTTCCGGGGCCCATGGGACACACCTGAGGATTGGTGGTAGCTTCAAAATGGGTCTAAGGTTCTATTCCACCTCTGGTTTTGTGTCCAGCAAACCTCATTCGTTCACTCAACAAATACAGACTGAGGAGTTTCTATATTCCAGGCGCTATCCAGTCTTCTCTCGTGCAGCCTACATTCTGGTACTTCCATCCCAAATAGCACATTTTAAAACTGGGGGCGCCCTAATGAGCAATAAAGCCAAAATGCAAAATTGATGCTATAATACAAAACTTCTACATTTCCTTCTTTATCCAATTTCACAAAAGCCAATATCTGCACAGTAAAAAGGAATTGTCCCTCTTAATTAACCTCAAAATGTCCTTTCTCCCTCTCCACTACCTCTACCACAGGGGGCCGGTTTTAAGTGTGCAGGATGTATTTTCAGTACTGCGGTGGCTACAAGCATGAAGTGAGCAGGGACTAGACACGGGAGTTCCTCACTGATGCAACAGTCATACACAGCGAGCAGCTGTCCCATCCGGGATGCCAACAGCGCCCTCAGTGAGAAACACTGCTGGTCTTTACACCATGTATGCTCGATTTAACAGAAAGTCAACCCAACCAAGTGTTACTGAATGCCTCCTGGGCTGTAAGGCCAAGTGCTAGGTGCTGAAGGAGACACAGTAAGACACAACTGCCTGTCTTCATGAAGCTCACAGCTGAGTGGAGAAGTCACCCAAAGAGCTGGAATAAGTGCCAAAGAAATATTAATAACCGCTGTAAGAGAGAGCTCGGAAGAAAAGGTCTTTTAATTTGAGAAATCAGGAAACGCTTTATAGAAGACATGATGTTTGAGAGGGCCTTGAGAGGTGTATAATGTTAGGACAGGTAGAAATGGTGGGCAGACAGAAGGGGAGCAACTGCGCAGAGAAAACGTCATGCACCAAGACATGTATAATGGTAGGGAAAGAAATTTATCTTCTGAACAAGCTGGTATAAAAAGGACTGATAGGGAGAATCCTCTCTTTGCTGCTCCAGAGATGGAAAGAGAAGGACATGAAATAAGCACCAAAAGACAAGTGTTTTTTCAACTAAATGAAAAACAACCCGGGAGAAGAACTGGCAGCCAAGCCTAGGAAAAAAGATATAAAGAGATTTCTTTGTTGTTTCTGAAAAGTCCAACTGTTTCCAATAGTTTTTCTGTTTGCTTGTCAAGTTACCTTTTCTTTTTAAATTTAGTAGAACACCACCACCACCATCATTATCAAAAGGCAGCCATCCCTCAGCTCCCAAAATGTTGAAATTGGATAGTGGTCCCCCCTTCTTACCTGCCTTGAAGTCACATAGGACCCAAGGAAAAAAATCTAAATTCTATATACTGTTGACAGGTATCCCAGTGTACCAACTACACTGATCCTAAAAATTGGAAATTCAGTAAGTGGCTGTACAAGAGACAGCTTATTCAGTTGAAAATCAGTTTGGACCGAGTCTTATCAAAGCCAAATCCCTGTCTACATAAAATACGGTACCTCTGAGTTTAGGTTTTATTGGCTGAGTGCTGCATAAGTGCAATAAAAGCTTATGATGGTCTGTTTTCCTTGCAATAAATATCCACTTTAGCAAATTGGAAGGTAGAAGGAAACTGGGTTCTAAAAAGCGTAAATATCTATAACCCAGAATTCTGGGTAGTAACTGTGTAAACCCTGTCAGGATCAGGTTCAGCAGCCCTGGAGCAGCCCACCTGCAGCTGTCTTGTGAGACCTCTGAGGACTTCTGAGAAGGCTCCTCTCATCAAAAGAGGCTGGCTGGGCAGCCTGTAAAACTGGAAGGGTCAAGGCCAGTTCATTGCTGGAGGTCACACTTCCTGTCCCCTATTCCCTCCACATCTTTGCATGGACAGTTACCCAGAGATGCTGACGTTGATAGGTTTGTAAAGGTCCAACGACAACCTGAAAGAGTAAAACTCGTTTGCTTTCTTAACACGAAGGTAAAAACGAGTCACCTCTGAAATGCAATTAGGGACCTTGGGAATCAGTAAGCCCTTGGGATCTCATTCACAAGCTGGGCTGCCCTCCCTGCCTATGGAAAGATGACCGCTTGCAGAGATGCGAGGGGCCGCTGAACTGTCATACGCACAAAACACACATTCTGTCACACACACACCTCTCCCCCCCACACATATAACAGGAACTGTCATCATCCAGAAAAATGGTGATTAAAAAAAAAAGTTAGCTCATCTATAATCTGGGAGAGGTGATGGATAAATGAGTCGCTGGGTAGAGGTGTTATACATCTTCTCCTTGGCAGAAGGACAATGAAAAGCTGCCCCTCAGGCACAACTGGCTTTAGGGCAGGGCCTTGCTGAGAGGGTCTTTGATGGAAAAGGAGGCCAGCCAGTGGGAAACACGGGTTCCTTACCTCCTCTCCGGCCTCAATGTCTCGGACTGCACGCAGCAAGAGGTGGGGTCCGTTGAACACAATTGAACAGTTGGGGTCACAGCTGTGATTGAGCAAAGACATACTGCAGGAAAGAAAAAAAAGGAGAGACCATCGTGGCCCAGTAGATGGAGTCAAATATCTAAACATAACGACTATTGTGGGCAAAAAACACTTTAGCTTAGGGGCAGGGGGACAGGTAAGGTTGACAGTGTACCAGGGATTGAGTGCTCTGGGGCCTCTAGCCCACTTCCTGTGAAGTGAAACGCTCCCCAAGACGGAGCTCATTAGGGAAGTTTGTTAATAAAAACATTCTGAGTCCTTCTGGGGGATGGGTGAGGGGAGGTAGTTGTCTCATTATACCAGCCAGTAAGGCAACCCAACATGAAGATGGGGAAAAAAACTGACCTGCAAAGGAATAATTTCTGAGATAATGGGATACGGCAGTTAAAACCTCCGCCAAGACACCACTGAGCTTCCCACACAGGACCGCATTTGTCAGGCTCCTCTGGAGGAACTGCCACCTTCACGAGAACATGCACAGCTACACTGAAGAATAATTAGGAGTACTTCCTCTGCAACACAACGCTAGGTTTATCTCGCTAACGAGACCCTCATGCATTCTGGGCCGTGGCCAAGTCATTTTATTACCTTGGAGGCACATTTGTTTTTTCCATCTGGGGAGGGAATGGATTTAAGCTGCCACCACATTTACAGTTAGAAATAACTGTAAGTAAGCATCACTATGTAGAAACCACTTTCTTAGCACTTGAGCATGTTTATCAAATTTAACCATCACCATAACATTCTGAGGGTCATTTACTGATGAGGAAACGGACACATGGAAGTTAAATGACTTCCCCAAGGACACATAACTAGTAAATGGTGACTGAATTTGAACCGGGTGGTCTGAACTCAGAGCCCATGCTCTGACCTAGTCTATGTTACTGCTTTTTGAGGACCCATAGCATAGACATGTAGTTGAACTCGTGAGAAATAAGAAGCTGAATTCTCAGATTCACAGTTAATTATAAGAAAGACCCTATTTGTATTAGGACCCTAATAGCATGAAAACAAAATGAAACTAGGAGTGACCCTGGAGTGCTTGTGGAAGGATAGTCTAGTAGCTCAGTGATTCAGATCACCTCAGAGATAGCTGGAGAGAAGGCTTCAGAAGGCCAGAGCCTGAAAGTGTTCTCGCCTCCTGGAGCAACGGGGCTCAGGGTATGCTAAGCGGAAAGACCAAATGAACCCGACTGGTGCAGTACAGCAGGTCTGGTGAAACGATCATGTGCATCGGCCCAGAAGGGTCGGGGAATAACAAAATCTCAGCCTGATGGTTTACTGGCACCCACAATCCCCAACTTTTTACCCCAAAGTTCCTGAGAACAAGGATTTAGGTCTGTGGTATACCTCTTTGTTAATACCATAGCATATAATGTGGGGCTATAAAACGTTCTGTTATTTTTTTTAAACTTCACATTTTCCATTTTCTTGTAACTTATCATTAAGTTTCAAGCGCGGCTCTTGAAGCAGCTGCTTGTAACAGCCTTTCTAACTACTTTTAAAAGGTTGGGGAGGTGGGTGGGAATTAAAGTTGCTTCTTCCAGGAAATGAAATGCCATTCACCATACCTAGGATACAGCCCAACACCAACTTCCTGCATCTCTGCATTACAGATGGTGAAAGAGTTGCAGATCACCTGTAAAAACAAGGGGGAGACAGGATTACCAGTCACCTAAGAAACTTCACAGGCAAGAGAACAAAAATTTTCAAAATAAAATGTAGGATCCTTGGGACTTCCCTGGTGGCGCAGTGGTTGAGAATCCACCTGCCAGTGCAGGTGACACGGGTTGGAGCCCTGGTCCAGGAAGATCCCACATGCCGTGGAGCAACTAAGCCCGTGAGCCACAACTACTGAGCCTGCGCTCCAGAGCCTACGAGCCACAACTACTGAAGCCCATGTGCCCTAGAGCCCATGCTCCGCAACAAGAGAAGCCACCACAATGAGAAGCCCGTGCACCACAACGAAGAGTAGCCCCCGTTCACCGCAACTAGAGGAAGCCTGCGTGCAGCAATGAAGACCCAACGTGGCCATAAATAAGTAAATAATAGGGATGGAGCAGGCAAGAGAAAGAGAAATTTTAAAGAATATGTGCCATGTGTTAGATTTACTTCTCTTCATGATTTTATTTATTTATTTATTCTTATAAATTTATTTTTGCCTGTGTTGGGTCTTCATTGCTGCATGCAGGCTTTCTCTAGTTGCAGCGAGCGGGGGCTACTCTTCATTGCGGTGTACCGGCTTCTCTTGTGGTGGCTTCTCTTGTTGTGGAGTGCGGCTTCAGTAGTTGTGGCTCGTGGGCTCTAGAGCACAGGCTCAGTAGTTGTGGCACACGGGCTTAGTTGCTCTGCAGCATGTGGGATCTTCCCGGACCAGGGCTCGGACCCGTGTCCCCTGCATTGGCAGGCAGTTTCTTAACCATTGCACCAGCAGGGAAGTCCCTGCAGTGTGTTATTTGAAATGTGCTTGCACCCAGTCACTCCAAACCTTTTCTCTTACCTTGTCACTTAGAAACAGAACATGAAAATTATAAAATCTAATCTGACTGGTTTTTAAAAAGTAAATGATAGTAATGGTAAACATCAGGTCATGAAACCATGATGCTATCTAAGGCCAAACCAAAAACATTCATTTAAAAATCTATGTGTTGGGCTTCCCTGGTGGCGCAGTGGCTGGGAGTCCGCCTGCCGATGCAGGGGACACAGGTTCGTGTCCCGGTCCGGGAAGATCCCACATGCTGCGGAGCGGCTGGGCCCGTGAGCCATGGCCACTGAGCCTGCGTGTCTGGAGCCTGTGCTCCGCAACGGGAGAGGCCACAACAGTGAGAGGCCCTCGTACCACAACAACAACAACAAATCTATGTGTTGATAAATAATGCTTTTTTGGGGGGGCGTGTACAAAACTAATTTAAAGCAAATTAAACTATGTATATCACTTGTTAAATGGACAAATTAAAATTTTGTCCTTATATGAATATTATTGATTTTGCAAATGTATTTTACTGTACAAGCTAGGTAATAAATAAAACAATCTTACTTAGCTAAACTACTTTATCACATCCCATATCACAATATACTTGGACATGTGTCCTTCTACACCCTGGTACATTCAAGTACTGTTCCCACAACTTTAAAAGTGTCTGTCACATTTCAAGCTGTGGTCACAAATAGTGTACACTCGACATACAGAATACTCAGCATTGACTTGCCAAGGCTAAAATCAACATCAAGGCCAATGTCACAACTGAGGGAACAGCAATCATAAAATTGTGCTTCCTATTTTACATGTTTTCCAAGGTCAAACTACCAAATGTTAGCAAATGAGGATTCACAGAATGAAGCCCCTTTAGATAAAATGTTTGCTTTCTAAAATCCACCCATATTTTCATTTTTCTAAGGGCTTTACTCACAGCAGAACTTATTATATCTTCAGCAGTTGTCCTTGATAATCGAAAGCAAAACAGGAATGATATTCACAAATTTGCCCATTGTTCCTTCCCTGAGGATATTACCTAGCATTTCACCTCCTTATAAGTCATCTGATGTAAAAAGCACTTACTATAGATGTCTGTCAAGTATGTATAAAAATATAAAGCCCTGGAACATGATTTCCATTGTTTAACTTCCCTCTCACATCCTGAGGCTCAGAACTACTATGATATTCTTAAATTATAAAATTTAACTTATTATAGAATATTGTTGTAGGTTTCCATAGCTCTGACATAAGAGTCTTTTCTGTTAAAAATTTCATTTAGTCATGCTCTTATCCAAAAAGTTTATAATCACAATGAATTCAACTTTTTTCCACAGAGCACACTTAAAGATTCTTTTGTTCAACTCGAATTTCTAAAAATGTTCTCTTACCTGATAATCTAGTTTCACCATTCTCTTTCCATGTAATTGGAGCAAAAATCTACCCGTGGGCAGTGCCAGTATTCCTCACTGTAATTTTTCTGAGTTTCAGTACTAAATTCCTAAATGAAATATGCTAGGTGGTGAGTATCACCTGACTGAGGCTGAATTGAATACAGCAGTGTGTGCCTCAAATCAAGTTAATTGATTTTCCATCAAGTTCACGGAGAAAAGAAAACTGCAGAAGAATATTCCACGTGAAAGATAATACTGAACACTAACCCACTGCTTAATGTAATCCCCAAACGAAAGATAAATTCAAGTGTGAGCTGAGGTTATGCTCACTATGTAGAAATTAAGGTGAATATTCTTTCCAGGAGAAAATTTGGCAGGCGAGGGTTTGTCATACTGATCATACTTGACATCTCAGGGACTGAAACCCCAGAAGCATATATTTCACATTAGAGCACATGAAGTGTGCATGACTCATCTGCAAGCTGCACGGGCCTGCACCAGGGTGTTTTGGGGACTAGTGCCTGGAGCTGCTTCTGGCAAGCAGTGGCCACAGATGAGGGAGCATCTCAGTGGGTCAATCCTTCTGTGGCTTCCCAAGCCTACCCAATCCCTGGACACTGCCCAATGACCCACGTGAGCGGAAGCCAGGAAAGAAAGGACACCAGACTAGAGAGTCACAACTCTGGTTACGTAGTCCAGAGGATGCAAGAAATTAGACTCTGAGGTTAGACAGTCTCTCTTGTGATCTCTCAAGGTGTGCTCCTTTATTTTCAGAAATATAGAAGCAAGTAAAAGAGAAAATAAACCATGGCTTCATTCCCACCCGCACCCCAACCCTTTCTCTAAGAGGTAATCAGTCCTTCCCCGCTTCCACCAGCCACTCTTACAAACAGACAGATACACAACAGATGGGTGAGACTTCAATGCAAGGACACGATGTGATTATTTGTCCTTTCTTCTGGTACCATATTAAATTAAACAGCATAATGAATACACAAATGGTACTCTTCCCAGCCTCTCTCCTGACCAGGCGCCTGAGGTGGTGATGATAAAACACCGGCATGCACCCTGCACCACTCCAGTAGTGCCCTACAGAGATTCGTAAGGGAAGACCCCTTGTCCCATTCAGAGTTCATCAGAATGTGAAGAGGAGGGGATTTGAAAGGCAGATTAAATACACCTTTTCTTCTATAACGTGTATTGCTGAAAGTAAAGTCTGATAGACTCTTCTTGGCTACTTAGTAGGAAAGCAATATAGAAGCATGAGCTTTAAAAAGATAGACAAGCCCCGGGCGAGGGAGAGAAGCTGACTGCTGGGCTTGGATCTGGTCCTGATCAAATCTTCCAGTCTCTTCGCAGCCTCTTCTGAAAAGTCTTCTCTCCTGGGAGGTCTCCGGTCTCACCCGGCTGGGGAGGGAGACCCCTTGGCCTTTGTTTCTGCATGCTGTCCACATACTCACTCCCACACTCGGCACAGGATATTACAGCTATTTCTGTATACTTGACTTCCAAGAGAGTAGAACTTCTACATTATTCTTTTTTTTCCTCCTGGCTCAGACATGTCTGACACACTGTGTTCAAAAACTGTTTGTTCAATATTAGTGACTTTGTTAGCCTTTGTGACTTCTATATAGAATTGTTAATAGACCAAGGCAGAACTTCCCAGGTGGTGCAGTGGTTAAGAATCTGCCTGCCATTGCAGGGGACACGGGTTTGAGCCCTGGTCCGGGAAGATCCCACACGCCGCGGAGCAACTAAGCCCGTGCACCACAACTACTGAGCCTGTGCTCTAGAGCCCGCGAGCCACAACTACTGAAGCCCACGTGCCTAAAGCCCGTGCTCGGCAACAAGAGAAGCCACCACAATGAGAAGCCCACGCACCGCAACAAAGACCCAAGGCAGCCAAAAATAAATAAATAAATAAATTTATTTTAAAAATGTAAAATATAAAATTATAAAAAAAGTATAAATAAACCAAGGCAATCATCACCATACAGCCAAAAAAAAAGTTCTCTTAACATCCTCCTCTCCTTCTCACTTTTCTCTCTCTCCCCATCTCCATTCCTTCCTACAACAAAGTCATAGTTGTAGGAGGTCACAGTGACTTACACAGACTAGGTTCTGGAACTATAAGAAGATACAAGGTCAGAACACTGCCCTCAAGGACTCTGAGACCAGCAGGGGAGACAGCTGTATTAGTCAGTTAACAACATTCGAACCGTACTAGTGCCCAGCAGAGGGGTCACTAGCTCAGCTGGGGCAGGTCAGTGAAGGCTCACTGACGAGCAGATGCCAGAGGAGGTACTTGGAATCTGGAGTCACGAGTGTAACTCAAACTTCTTATTCCTTATGGGACACAGTGGGAGAATATCAACTTAATTATAAACCCTAAAAATCTGGTTCCTTAGATTGAGGAAAACTGGCATAAACCTCATACCTACACAGACCCCTTTGACTTTCAAAAGTTAAAGGTGGTGACATCTGATAATAGTAGCTATTACAAAGTAAACACCAATAAGTAAAAGGAATAGGGGTCTAGGGTTTTGACACAGATTGTAGAAAACACCCACCACATTTCTTTCTTGGTTTAAAAAGACTCACAAACCTCTAAAATGTGTCTTCTTCTCACTCCATGTTGTGGAGAGGAGAAAAAAAGGCACAGTAGTATTAAAGATATTAAAAGTATTAAAAATATTAAAGTAGTACCTAAAATACCATGATTTAATTGTTTTCTCTGAAGAGCCAGGAAGGATATACTTCAATTAAAAAAAAAGAAAGAAAGAAAGCAAAGAGAAAGAACCAGAAAGGAGATGTAGGAAGGGCTGAACGCAGGCCAGGGGGACTCAGGAGGAGGGCGGCCTGGGTAGGGATGACCTCAACGCTTTCCTCCACCACTTGCGGAGGCTGTGTGAAAATCCTACGACTGAACTCACAGTTTTCCAGCACAGAAAAGCCTTTACGAAAGCCAAGTGTGTAGCCTGAGGGACAGCTGACATTTCTGTGGTGCCCTTTGAAGGCCTTCTCATCTCATCTTGTCTACTTCTCCAGCCTCTCACCAACAAGCTATTAGTACTTTAGCTTCATTTTAAGGACGAGGAAAAGCAAGCTAAGAGAAATACACGTGCTGTTCTCTGGTACACGTTCACCAGCTCTCACAAAGCAGCAGAATGTAGTTTGTCTTAGCAGAAAACTCAGGCCCGAAGGAATTATATACAGGACAGATTGGGAGAAGGGGGTGAGCGAAAGGCGAGGTCTGGAACAGTGTTGCAGCCGGGGCCTTCAGAATTACAGATTTATTCACTCATTTATTAAGGGCCTATTATGCACCAAGGCACCGCCAGCAAGGAGCAAAAACTACCCCTTTCACCACTTTGCCTGGTGACCCAAGTGAAATAAGAATGTAAAAAATGTCACATTTCTCTCCAGTTCTGACAAAGTTTGGCCTCCCTCAGCCAAAGATTATTTTCCTGACTATTGGCCATATCTCTTTGCAAGTCACTCTGTCAAAATACAAGTTGCAATGACGCAGGGCAGCACTCTAATCTGTCAGCTCAATTTAGAAACACATGAGACGGCTGGTCTTCCACGGCCCTGGGTGGCGCACTGGCCCCCCCCACCCTCTGATCATTCACACGAAGGATTGCTGGGGATTACTGAAGACCAGCTGGGAGACGTAAATTAAAATGGGTGGCCTTTGAAGTTTCCACTCTTCCATTGTTTGACTGCAGCCAGCCGCCCTTACCAAATTAGCGCCACAAAGAAAGGGATGCTCGCTCCCCAATACAGGCTGGAAAGATCAATCAGCTACAAAAGAGGAAGCAGCTAAGGAAGAAGGAGAAAAGGAGGCCTTGATACCTTGTCACGTGACTGTCACGGTATTTGTAGGCATTCACACAGGGAAGGATCTGACACAGAGTACGGAAAAGACTCTTCCTTCCCACATGGCCCTCCTGCCATCTTCCTCCCAAATAAGCATGATTGTGGTCTCTTGTTTCACGGATGCCTTCTGCCTTCGCACCTGATCCCATTTAAAAACATAGGGAATCTGTGGGCTTCCCCGGTGGGGCAGATGGTTGGGAGTCCGCCTGCCGATGCAGGGGACGCGGGTTCGTGCCCCGGTCCGGGAGGATCCCGCGTGCCGCGGAGTGGCTGGGCCTGTGGGCCGCCGTGGCCGCTGGGCCTGCGCGTCCGGAGCCTGTGCTCCGCAACGGGAGAGGCCACAGCAGTGAGAGGCCCGCGTACCGCAAAAAAAAAAAAAAAAACACACATAAGGAATCTGTATTTTTTATGTGGGGTGAAATGTGCTAACTTACGTGTCTGCGTTTCTACGCTATTGGCCCATTAGTTTAGATTAGGAAAAGCCAAAAATAAAAGACCAGAATTTACCAGAAAGTTATAATCCTGAGGAATTGTGCAGATTAAGTGAGATAATACATGCAGGTCTCCGAATGGCTCCTGGCACACAGGAAGCTTGGTAAATAGTAGCAAAATCATTATTATTACCCAGTTCATCAACTATAAGACAGACTCAATAATTAGTAAGATGCACCACTAAGAAAAACCACTAACAAACTATATTATGCTATTAGCCGTAAAACAGATTCCAATTTCAGAGAGGTAAAACTGTGAAAAATATGAACCTTGGGATTAATGAAATACAACATCACTATGTACAGCTCTAGGTTCCCGGAAGAATGTAAATAGAGGTCTATACAGCGGGTACTGGGGGACATACAGGACGTCTGTGTCAGCACAGCCACATCAGGCCCTGAGTTTCTGACCTCCCAGAAACCCTCCCACTAACAGACTGGGCTGCTCTGGGTTGGGAGACTCTTAGCATCACCCGAAGGCATTCACCACTGTCAGTTCATTGTTCGCCATCCTCTGAATCAGTCATCATAAAACAGACTACCATAAGTCACTCAATACCCGAAGTACAACCCCGGTATAAAGTTACATCGCTTGCGCCAAGTCAATGGTCTTGCCAAATCTGGCTACGCTCTGGAGGTGACCTAATGCACATATGTTCCCAGTATCTTCTTTCAGTACTCAGTTAAGCAGTGCAATTTTCCCTGGAATGGAATTTAAATTAGTTACTTTAAAACCCAAGTTCACATTTTCCCCCACCTACCACATAGCTCTCTCTAAATAACCAAGTGAAAGCGTTTATGAGGATACATTGGGTAGAGACACTGCAGACGGATTTCAAAGTCACTCATCATTATCCTGACAAGTCATACAGATAGGTATTGTATGCTCCGGAATCTTAGCTGGTTATTTTTCAAGGAGAGTACTGGCCTTCAAGACAACACGTAAGGAACTTAAGAAAGACATACAAAGACGTATACAGAAACTACACAGGACCTGAAGAAAACCAGGGCACGTTGCTTCTGCAACACCCTTGTTACCTAAATGCCAAGGAGTGGGCAATCTTCTATAGCACCAGCCAGAGTCTTTGGTGGCCAAGAGCCCACTGCATTCCTTGGTTATACAAATATCTGAGAGTAAATTGTCCACTCAATGTTCATTTTATCACAGTTTTCATATACTCTTCAGATATCTTTTTAAGAATACCTTTAGATGACCATAGACAAAAGCTAACTATTAAAAATCAGAATATGCTGCCTGTGGTCTGGCCATTAAAACTCCTCACTTCCTTTGCATCATCCTTTATAATGATCACTCTCAGAGTTGCCTCCACAAAGAAGAAACATCCGAGCTTCCTAATTTGTGAGATTCAACAGTCCGCCTTCATGATCACAAAAGAGTCAAGTTTTCCTTTTCTTAAGTTATACAGATTTAATTAGATTTTTTTAAATAAAAAATAAAATTCCAAATGATTCTTTCTTTCCCTCCAACCTATTTTGCATATTCTCTCTCCTCATTTTCCAGCAACATCTAAATGCAAAACAGAACATATTCACTAAAGGAAACAGAGTTGATAATTAAAGCAAATATAAATGAATTTGCATATGTGAGGCTTCCAACTTTGAATTCAGAGACAGTGAATAGCATAACAGTCCAAATGAGAATTAATCTGAAGTTTGCAGAAAAAATTTAGTTAAATCAATGGCAGGAAAAGAAATTTGGTTTCAAAGAAAATAACACACAAACATCCCTAAGTGAAGATTATTACTGTAAAGCATATCTGAAAGGAAAAAATAAACCAAAGCATTATCAGTAAAAGAGAAGTCCAAAAAAACTGAAATGCAAGGATCATTTTAGGAAATGGAGCAAAAATGAAATAGAAAAGAAAAAGGCATGAAAAGAAGATTAAGGAAACAGTAAGTTGACAATAAACAAGTTTCAAAGACTCACAGTAAAGAGAAGTATAAGAATTACTGATTGCCAGTATGTATTTGGCTTGTCATGAAAAAAATAAAAGATTGACAAGGATAGAAAAAAGATACAATGATTTTACATGGCTGCCTGATAATAATTCAGTCCAATAAGTCAGAGAGTTTATTTTCAGAAGCAAATCAATAGAGAGGCAGCTTATAGGTAAATGGGGAGAGTATTGGGTGATGGGCACCACTGTTCCCACTGTTCTACTGAACAGACTGTGATACAGGCTCCCCAGATGCTCCTGCTAATGACTAAAGAAAGGTGTCCCTCCCTGCTTCCACCATGGCTAGCATTCTGTGCAAAAGAAACACTGAAAGTCAACATGCTCTAATGATATGTTTCGTAGTACAGTGTAGACAGAGAAAGTTTTCGCTAAGCTAGAGGCAGACAGAGCATTGGCTACACACAACCGCGGAGGGCTGTAAAAACTCTTCCTAAATGAGCCTCAACTCCCCAAATGCCCTCCACCACATATAGCGTGTCATGTCCCAACCAAAGCCTTCTTAATATATCCAACTACCTTTCCTTACGCAGGGGTCAGCACATACCTAGACGCTATATCAAGGTGAAGACTAAATATCTTTAGTTTTAGTAAGGCACTAGGATCAAAACAGAAAGCCAGTTATTAGATAGAATAGGTAGCAATTAGAGGCTGAGCAGGAATAAGAATCTAAAACAAAGGAACTTGGTAGGCATGTAATCATGAAATCCCCAAAACATCCCAGAAAGTGATAAAAATAAATACCTTTGGGTAAAGTGTTGTTTCCCCAAAGAGGAATTCAAGATAGTTAGACCTCTTTGGTCATAATATAAACTATTATCAGTGTATTAGGAGAAAGAAACAAAGTAAGGTGAGATTTTTTTTTTTCTTCCATATTTAAATTTACTACATTGGGAAACTTGTCTACACATTGATATACTGGACTCCAACTATAAGAAATCTTTAAATAAACTAAAAATTTTTTTCAGGATATTAGTCTGAGCAGAGAAGGTAGGGATAGAAAATTTAAGAAAACTAGCTCACATGTAGGGCTCAGTTTTAAAGAACGAAACTAACAAAAACTCTGCTTATAGTTTCTGAATTATATTCTGTGATTAGTTTGTGGCCTGTTCTTCAACCACAGTGCTACATATCACAGATGAAGCCTAGCAGCTCAACACCAAGTAAGGCTAAAATGTGTTTAGTAAAGTGTACCTACTGAGGCCAACAGAACTTTAGAAACATTTTCAACAATGATTTTTGTTGAAATTTAAAAAAAAAGATTTTCTGTTTAATGTTTTTGGAACACAATAATCCTCTTTACCTTGAATAATTAAAAATAAAAGAGCTAACGGATGTA
The DNA here is from genome assembly GCF_011762595.2 of Tursiops truncatus. Classification (NCBI taxonomy): domain Eukaryota; kingdom Metazoa; phylum Chordata; class Mammalia; order Artiodactyla; family Delphinidae; genus Tursiops; species Tursiops truncatus. The sequence goes on along the minus strand of NC_047034.1, from coordinate 25,167,348 downwards.
ATACTGATCTTGGGTGGCCTTGGCCTGCAGTGGCTTGAAGCAGGGTTTCAGTTCCCGGCCAGAGGTTGAGGTTGGGTCGCGGCAGTGAGAGGACCAAATCCTAGCCGCTAGACAAGTGGTCAGTGACAAAGCCCTGGCCCTTTGGCTTTGCAGAAAAGAATTCCCACAAAGATGGAAAGTTGTGAAACAAGTAAAGTGTTTATTAGGAGAAAAAAAGAGTGTAGTATGTGTGGACAGACACATGGGCAGACTCAAAGAGAGAGTCGCACTCTCCTGGTAGTTTAAATCACTTATATGGGGCATTTCTTCTGGGTTTCCTTTGGCCAATCATTCTGATTTGCCTGGTTCATAGTCCGTATTTGGTAATATCTCAGGATCCTCCCATGTGTGCGAGTACATCTCTCAGCCATGATGGATTCTATCGAAGAGGCCTATGGGTAGGCCTTACTATGGGGTGGTGCCCCCTCCCTTTTTGATCTCCAAGGACCTTTCTAGTCGGGAAGGTCTTCTTGACTTCAAGAATGATAAATATGTGGTCTCTTATCTTCTATCTGGGCAGGGCCCAGCCTCCTCTCTCAATTGGCTTGCTATTCTCATCTTGGAGTATCGTCCACAGAGAACCAATCTCCAATTGCTTTCCCGGGGGCGGGGCGGGGGACAGACAATCTACCTTCTGCCTCAATACTTTTAAGTGAAAAGAAACTACCATGTAACACATTAGGCATAATATCTTTACATGTTAATGCAGGGATGTGATTAAATCAGAGATAAGGGGTCAAATCCTGAGAGATCAACACTGTAATTACGAAAAGTATATTTCTCCTTAGACTTTACACATTTGCCCTGGTATAAATATTTGTAGTGGTCACATACTGCTAATCTTTCCCAGACGAGTGTTTTAAAGATGCTAGGTAAAATGCAGTTGGTAACTCTTTTCCTGAGCTGCTGTTCAGTGGCAATTAAATAAATCAAGGATGCAGATCAAATGAGACAGATACAGGAGTCAATGTAGAACCAAGGCAAAAAGGTAAGCGAAGGAAAGTGGTAGTTCATTCCAGATTCAGTTACCAGTCAGGTCATATCTCTGTATCACCTCTCACATTCATCCTTTTCTTTCCATTTCCACTACTTCTTGGACCTTCAACGATCTTTTTTTCGCAACTTTCCAAGGTAGGCTCTCTGCATCCCCTCCCACCCATCTTTTTCCACTCCATTCTTTAAACTGCCACCAGATAAAGAGAAATATGAGATCCACCTAGTGGCTGCAGAATAAAGACAAAATTCTTTTTTTTTTTTTTTTTTTGCGGTGCGCGGGCCTCTCACTGTTGTGGCCTCTCCCGTTGCGGAGCACAGGCTCCGGACGCGCAGCCTCAGCGGCCATGACTCACGGGCCCAGCCGCTCCGCAGCATGTGAGATCTTCCCGGACCGGGCACGAACCCGTGTCCCCTGCATCGGCAGGCGGACTCTCAACCACTGCGCCACCAGGGAAGCCTGACAAAATTCTTTAGCATGACATTAAAGGTCCTCAATCTATCCTCATCCCTCCTTTCCACCACACCCAGCCCTCACTGTCTGTTTCAGTTACACCGGTCTCTTTGTCATCCCTCAGTTGTGTCCTGTACTCAGGTGGTGTTACGTTTTTCTTAACACTGTTTCCTCTTTAAACAAATTCTTCCCTCATGATCTGAGTTGCTCATAATTTTATTCATCCTGCAAGATCCAGCTTAGGTGGCACCTCCTTCAAGAAGCTTTCTTATAACCCATTAATTTTACTTCTCTATACTCTCCTAGCCTTTATTCATACAGCATTTATCACATTCTACTTTGAATTGCAGCTAATTATATAAAATCAATCTCTATACTAGACTATAAGCAACTGAATACAACGAGTTACATCTCTTAAGCACTTTGTGGCATTTACTTGCTAATATGTCTTTTCTATTTCAATAATCCATAAATTTCCTGAGGTCATGATCCACACCTCCCTTTAAAAATATTTTAAATAAAAAATTAAATACATATTTTAAATATAAATATAATACTTAATATAAATCTATGTCAAGGTTCTATTTACCCACTGAATAAACAGAAATTACCTAGAGCTTCCCATATTGGTAGAACAGTACAATAGCTTTTGTGCTCCCCCATCTCACTCACTCCCTCTCCATCTTCCAGTGATAATCAAAATCTTAATTTTGTGTTTCTTATTCCCTTGTTTTTATGATAGTTCATCCCATATGCATGTATCCCTAAACAACATATTGTTTATTTTTGCACGCTTTTGGTTTCTTATGAACAGAATCATACCGCGTTGACGGTTGCAACTTGCATGTGTTTGTTTTTGTTTTTTTGGTTCAACATTATGCTCCTAAGATTCGCATACACTGATGCGTGTAGCTGTAGTTCATTCATTTTCACTACCTAAGAGAACCTCCTGCAAAGGAGCTCTGGGAGGCACATATGTGAAAAACGTCCATAGTAACATCCTTTGTAAACGCAAAAACTGCAAATGACCCAAGTGTTCCTTACCAGGAGGCTAGGCAAATAAATCATGATATTTTCTACGCTTGCACTTACTAATGTGTCTGGCATACTGTAAGCCTCCATGAGTATTTTCTGAATAGATAAATGGACTTGAGGAAAGACATACAACTGATTCACCATGGCCTCCTCCTCTGAGCCCAACACATGCTTAGAGGCTCAGTACTGAGGCTGGCACTGGAAAATACTCATAAACTGACAACTCAGATAATTTGCGCTGAGCAAGTGAGAGAACAAAATGGAAACTGTGACGTGGGAATGCCTACCACAAGCTAGGTGGATGGAGTGTTAATTCCGTTAGTGTTAATTCTACCTGCTTACTTTTGAGTTCTTAGTGTTAGTGTTAATTCTACCTGCTTACTTTTGAGTTCCTACAAACCACTGTGGTTCATAAGTATCCCTCTCTCCCTCTGCAACCCTCCTTCTCCCCCACCTCCTCTATCTCCTTTGCTACTCCCTTCTTCTGGATGAATCTGCTCTGGTACACCTGGGAAGGATTTAGGGATGGTGGTAAGAATTGACTTTCGAATTTCCCTTCTCTGCCGACCCATCTCAAGCTCTGACTCAGTCCAATGATAATTACATTCTGTTGGGCAATGATTTGTCTCTCACTGTGTCACCATTTGAACATTGTATACCCATTTTAAGGCAGTTGAGCTACCCTGCTTATTTCCTTTTTAACATATTTGATGTCAGCTCTTGAGCAAAACCAACCCCCTAGAAAAATGATCACCATCCCAGCATGCTATTAGTCTATTTCTCATTTTACTGAAATAGAAACTACTCCTCAGGATAACACTGCCGGTAAAGATGCCAGGGAAGACAAATTACACCAAACCAAATGAGTATGCGTTTATCTGCAGCGCTTAGTCAATTACTTTCAAAGAACTGGTATAGAAAATAATGAAAAGGAATTAAAGCCAAGACTTTAAAGACAGTAAAGACTGTCAACTACAGACAAGTTTTTCCATGAATTTCAGTATTATTAACGGAAGTTCATGTCACTTTGAGTTGCCTTCCTCATTTTACCATGGTCATAATTTAGACCTGACTATTTAGCCAAAAAAAAAAAAAAAAAAAAAAAAAAAAAAAAAAAAGGCAGGGGTGCCTGTGGAAAGAAAGGAAGGGAAAAGGTCATTATTCTGACACACTAGATATACAAATAAATGCTACACATCATCCTTTCCTTCACTTCTGCTTCGTCATTAAATCTCCCTCCTCCCCCTTTCCCATTGCTCCACTAGATTCACTTCCTCTTCCACACTTCCCTTGCCTCTCTTTTTTTTTGTTTTGTTTTTGTTTTGTTTTGTTTTGTTTTTTTTGCGGTACGCGGGCCTCTCACTGCCGTGGCCTCTCCCATTGCGGAGCACAGGCTCCGGACGCGCACGCTCCGCGGCATGTGAGATCTTCCCGGACAGGGGCACAAACCCGTGTCCCCTGCATCGGCAGGCAGACTCTCAACCACTGCGCCACCAGGGAAGCCCCCCTTGCCTCTCTTGATAAAGATCCTTGGAAGGGGTTAAAGAGTGGCCGGTCCTTACTCTTTAACTTCAACTTTCCTTTGGGCAAGGCTTTTCCTTTCTAATTTGAGTTATGATTTCACTGCAAATAATTCAACTCCTTCTATTACACTCTGGCTCTTTCCTGGGGTTGCTGTATTTCTTACATGTGCTTTAGCTAATGCACACCCTCTGCTCCCGATATATTGCTACTATATTTGGGTAGGTTCAAAATCCTTCTTCAAACAAAATATATCTGTCATATAAACATTGTCTCCTCCACATACTTCAGTCAAATCTAGTAGCTTCCCTGACCTTTTTGTCTGACTCTCCCAGAAATCCTCCTTATCTAACTCTCTTAGGTAAGCCTGCTAAATGCAGGATATCTGGAAAAGACATAACTTACCTTTCTAATTACTTTCTCTCTCAAAGCCTTAGGAAGTAATAAGGGAAATCTTTACTTTGGATTTAATTTCACTCCAAAATGTAGAATTGTGTGGTTAGGTAAAAATGACAGGATTCCTGCCCCAAAAAAGGCCAGTCTAATGACAGAGTTCACAACAGCCAAGGTAGGGGCTCTGGATGTAATTATTACAGAGACTTTAGGAAAAGAAGGGAAACTAATATTCTGAATAGCTACAGTGAGTCAGGCACTACGTGAGGTGCTTTCACTCATCCTTCTACCTGTACAAAAGTTAGGGAAAGTTAGCATCAACCTCACTTTACAGATGAGGAGACTAACGCTTAGAAAGGCCTAATGCCGGTGTCAGGATTTGAATCCGGAGTTTTCTGGTCCTCTCACTCTGAAGCAGGACAAGTTAAAGTTGACGGCATCTTAAGAGGGGTGAAGGCCTGACAACACAACGGCACACAAGGCAGGCGGCTGCACAGTCTGCTCCCACATTCTTCCCCACCTTCCCTCCTAGCACTTGCCATACATCTCCCTTCCCCCAGCCATAGAGAGCATTGTACTGTTCTCTAAAGCGATGTGCTAATGAATGATTCTGTGCCTTCCCGCAGGTTGTTTCTTCTGTCTGAAATGCCCCTGCTTCTTTCTTCATCTACTTATCTCCTATTCCAGACCCCAGCTCAAGGGTCACGTCCCTCAGGAAGCTTTTCCTCACCTGGTTCCAGTCTGATTTAGATGTATTTCCTGCATAGCAAGGTACACACCCCTCCAAAGCACTTATCCCGCTGGACCATAATTGCTCATTTATTTGATGGTTTCCCCTAGCAAGCTGTAAAGTTACTCCTGGAGGGGAGGAGCCACATCTTATTCCATTTTGTATCACTAGCATATAGTGAATGCCTGATTCATCAAGGAAGAAAACTGGGACAACTGGACAGAAATCAGAGGGTAGTCCAACTGGGATACGCATACAGAAAATCTGTAAGAGCTGGACTGTCCATCTCACGGACCGGCGTTCAAGCAGAAGCTAGATAATAACCCATCGTGGGTGGTAAAGAACTCCTAACACCACGTGCGGAGTGGTGCGGGTGAGCTGGCACACGCATTCTAGCTCAGATGGTCTGTGGTTCCTGACGACTCCTGACCAAGTTCTCTGATGAAGATGAGCTGACGTCTCAGAAGCTACCATGGCACGATACCAAGAAGACAGACACAGGAGTAAGAAAACCTGGGTCCTAGCCCTGACTCCACTCTGTGACTTTAGGGAGACACGTCATTTCATCTCACTTTCCCCATTTATAAAATCAAAGGTGAAAAGAGAGTTGGGTAAAGGCGTCCAACTGGATGGCCTCTCAAATGCCTTCCTACTCAAAGAAAGGCTTCCTGTTTGTTTTCCCATCATTTGCTGTGTTCTTATGCGACCTATTGATACCAGTGCCCAAAGCCCTCTGCCCATCTATCTTGCACCTAAACTTTTTTCTCTGTCTGATGGCTCTTTTTCTAAATAATAAGGTATGATATGCATAGAAAAAATTGAGTAAAACCTACATATTTTATTTGAGTGCACTGGACAGGATGACTCCTGGAAAAAAAGTTAGTAAAACAAATGAATGCAGGTCAAATCCAAGTCCAAGGGGACACTGGTATTGACTTACAAAATTTAATCAGCTGCACTACAGTAGACACTTAGTATTCATGAATTTTACACTTGCATATGTGATGCCGAAGGTACATGATACATGATCATTTGTAATTTTATTGAGAAAGATATTTGACTCCTTGCTCTAAGGCTGATGTCCACAGGAAAAGGTCCATTACCTAGTGACTGATTCATAGGCTCTGTTATTCTTGGCTTTTGTAATGAAAGCAGAAACTTGGGTAAAATGGAACAAACTTTTTTCTGTCTGAAAATGATCCTGACGTGAAAATTAACTGATAGTGTTGGTGACAGAAGTGAATCAGTCTATAGAATAGCCAGAAATTAGCTTTATAAATTACTTTAATCCTGAATTTATGGAATCATTACATATCTGGGTTACTTAACTTTTTCAATTATACTTTACATTTTTCAGGGAGAGAAAGGGAGAATTACATGTTATATGGCATATTTACATTTGGAGATTTACAACTGCCCTGGGACATATTCCATATGAATGTCAAAGGTCTCCTCTGTGGTATTTAGCCCCTTAAAATGGCAACAGTAAAAAAAAAAAAAAATTCCCCCCCTCCCCAAATCAACTCAGTTTAGTGAAATGCTACCAGATGTCTTTGAAAATTACTGAGGGAAGGCAGAGTTAGATAAGGTTTAAGCATTCGTAGGTATCTGAAAAGAACTGAAGATAATCACAAACTAGGGTTCATTATCTACTCAATTTTCTCTCAGGCACAATAACAAAGAAGTTTCAAATGCTTCTTTGCAGAGCTGCACAGGCTCATTCTAAACTGAGTCAACCCTGATTTCTAAGAACATAATTTTGAACCAAATGATTTTCTTGAGTTTTCCACTTTTCCCCCATCAGCTGGCTAAGAGAAGATATCTGGGCTATAACTTCATTTTTAAAGGGAATGAGTCTTTAGAGAACACTTCATCTTGTCAGCATTTTGGATCTAAATTTCCTTCTCATCCTTTCACCCTACAGTATCAGCTTGCATAAGACACAAAGTAAAACGCACAGCTGTGAACATACAAGATGGCTAAGGAGGGCAAAGCAGACAAGTTGCTAATTAGCTCTCCAAACTGGACACTCAGACATAGCAATCATCATACTCTCCTACCTGATATTTCTGGAAGAGTTTATGTAAGTAATGGAAAATTTAAATGCCGTCATATAATTCTACATTTTCCCACTCTAGCTCTGAACAATGTTCTGGCTGTTAAGATGCATGACCTATTGCAGTGGTTTTCACACTGTGCCCTCAGGAACCCCTGGAGACAGGGAGAGAGAGGAGGTAGAATCAGGAGAGGTCCCACGTCCCCTAAATCCATTTTACTACAATTCATCTTTATTATGAGAATGGAAGCTCCATGAAAGCAAGGATATCTACCTGTTTTCTTCACTGACATATTCAACAAAAACTTTTGAATGTACAAGTGAAAGGATGGATGAATTGTATGCTTAAGACACCTGGGCACTGTCCTGGTTGGTTTTCACAGCCACCCTCTGAAGCAGGTACAGTGGTCATCTTCCTTTTACAGATGAGGCACCCAGGCAATGTGGTTTCAGAGTCTCAATTCAATCAAATACTGCACCACACTATACAGCCTCCCACGTGGCCCAGCAGCTTTTTCTCATCTACTTCACATAAGCTAGTTCCCAGCACTAGACTAAAGAAAGGGTGGGTGGTAGAGAAAAAAATATGCCTCAAAACCATTGACTTGGAAGAGAGATCCAAAGGCTGCAAGTAACAAGTCTCACTCTTGCTGTTTTTACCGCCACCTCTGGGACTTCAAGCAAGTGGCTGAATTTCTCACTGCTGCAGGTTCCCTCATCTCTCTCCACCGTTTATCTTGCAAGGTTACCAGACATGAAGTGATTAGAGAATCCTGATGTTGTCAGAAATACAATTTTGCTAACACTGGTTCCAGAACTGTGAAACAAGGGGAAGGACTAGGTGATCACTACACTCCTTCTAAAGTTCAATGCCTCCATGATGAAAAGACTTTGTGCAGGGCTGTCCCCATGGTTATTTTATTCTTGAACATCCTTTCTGACTGAGCAAGCCATATGGCTTTTGGTTCGGTTACCAGGCAGCCTGGCCAAGTTCCTATCAACATGTCAAGCAGATGAGGTGGAGGGGGGAGGAGAAACAGAACCCTGCATGTTGGTTGTGCTGAACGCTAAAGAGAAAACAGAGACACAAAATCTTGGGCCAAGGTTTGACCTCAACAGCTGCAAATCCAATCATCTCAGTGTTTCACTATGTTTCTAGAAACGTCCATGGAGGAAAAATCACAGTAGCCTTTAATATATGATAATGCCTCCCGTGGGCTTACTTCTGGTATGATGTTTTAAATACGTGACAAAACCCAAAAAGCTACAGTTTCAGATCTTGCCAGAAATCGGGATTTTACTTGAACTGTATAAGAGTCATGGGGAGCTTACTGGGTAAGACACGAAGTCCTTCTTTATAAGCTCTTATAAAAGTAGAAACTGTGGGATTGCTATACAGTTCCTGCTGCTGGCATTGTGTTCAGGAAAATAAAATGGTCCAAAGCCTGTTTTATTTATTTATTTATTTATTTCAATGCAGAGATACTTTTATTTTTAATTTTTTAAAATACATCTTTATTGGAGTATAGTTGCTTCACAACGCTGTGTTAGTTTCTGTTGTACAACAAAGAGAATAAGCCATATGTATACATATATCCCCATATCCCCTCCCTCTTGAGCCTCTCTCCTACCCTCCCTATCCCACCCCTCTAGGTGGTCACAAAGCACCAAGCTGATCTCCCTGTGCTATGCGGCTGCTTCCCACTAGCTATCTATTTTACATTTGGTAGTGTGTACACATCAATGCTACTCTCACTTCGCCCCAGCTTCCCCTCCCTCCCCACCCGTATCCTCAAGTCCATTCTCTCTTTGTCTGCGCCTTTGTAACTGCCCTGCCACTAGGTCCAGCAGTACCATTTTTTTAGATTCCATATATATGCATTAGCATATAGTATTTGTTTTTCTCTTTCTGACTTCACTCTGTATGACAGACTGTAGGTCCATCCACCTCACTACAAATAACTCAATTTCGATTCTTTTTATGGCTGAGTAATATTCCATTGTATATATGTGCCTCATCTTCTTTACCCATTCATGTGTCAATGGACATTTAGGTTGCTTCCATGTCCTGGCTACTGAAAATAGTGCTGCAATGAACATTTTGGTACACGTCTCTTTCTGAATTACAGTTTTCTCAGGGTATATGCCCAGTAGTAGGATTGCTCGGTCATATGGTAGTTCTATTTTTAGTTTTTTAAGGAACCTCCATACTGTTCTCCGCAGTGGCTGTAACAATTTACATTCCCACCAACAGTGCAGGAAGGTTCCCTTTTCTCCACACCCTCTCCAACATTTATTATTTCTAGATTTTTTGATAATGGCCATTCTGACTGGTGTGAGGTGACACCTCATTGTAGTTTTGATTTGCATTTCTCTAATAATTAGTGATGTTGAGCATCTTTTCCTGTGTCTCTTGGCCATCTGTATGTCTTCCCTGGTGAAATGCCTATTTAGGTCTTCCATTCATTTTATCATTGGGTTGTTTGTTTTTTTTGATGTTGAGTTCCATGAGCTGTTTGTATATTTTGGAAATTAATCCTTTGTCCATAGTTTCATTTGCAAATATTTTCTCCCATTCTGAGGGCTGTGTTTTCATTTTGTTTATGGTTTCCTTTGCTGTGCAAAAGCTTTTAAGTTTAATTAGGTCCCATTTGTTTACTTTTGTTTTTATTTTCATTACTCTAGGAGGTGGGTCAAAAAAGATCTTGCTGTGGTTTATGTCAAAGAGTGTTTTTTCTATGTTTTCCTCTAAGACTTTTATAGTGTCTGGTCTTAACATTTAGATGTTTAATCCATTTGGAGTTTATTTTTGTGTATGGTGTTAGGGAGTATTGTAATTTCATTCTTTTACATGTAGCTGTCCAGTTTTCCCAGCACCACTTATTGAAGAGGCTGTCTCTTCTCCACTGTATGTTCTTGCCTCCTTTGTCGTAACTTAGGTGACCACATATGCGCGGGTTTATCCCTGGGCTGTCTATCCTGTACCATTGATCTATTTTTCTCTTTTTGTGCCAGTACCATACTCTCTTGATTACTGTAGTTTTGTAGTATATTTTGAAGTTGGGGAGCCTGATTCTTCCAGCTCCATTTTTCTTTCTCAAGATTGTTTTGGCTATTCAGGGTCTTTTGTTCTTCCATACAAATTGCAAAAATTTTTGTTCTAATTCTGTGAAGAATGCCATTGGCAGTTCCATAGGGATTGCAATGAATCTGTAGATTGATTTGGGTAGTATAGTCATTTTCACAATGTTGATTGTTGCACTCCAAGAACATAGTATATTTCTCCACCTGTTTATGTCATCTTTGATTTCTTTCATCAGTGTTTTATAGTTTTCTGAGTACAGGTCTTTTGCCTCCTTGGGTAGGTTACTCCTAAGTATTTTATTCTTTTTGTTGTGATGGGAAGTGGGATCGTTTCCTTAATTTCTCTTTCTGAGTTTTTGTTGTTAGTGTATAGGAATGCCAGAGATTTCTGTGCATTAACTTTGTATCCTGCAACTTTACCAAATTCATTGATTAGCTCTAGTAGTTTTCTGGTGGCATCTTTAGGATTCTCTATGTATAGTATCATGTCATCTGCAAACAGTGACAGTTTTACTTCTTCTTTTCCAATTTGTATTCCTTTTATTTCTTTTTCTTCTCTGATTGCTGTGGCTAGGTCTTTCAAAACTATGTTGAATAAGAGTGGCAAGAGTGGATATCCTCATCTTGCTCCTGATCTTAGTGGAAATGCTTTCAGTTTTTCACAAAGCTCTGTTTTAAAAACAGGATGAGATTTCCAGTTTCTGGCCCAACATGTAAGGAGCTTAGAGGTCGCCACTCCATCCTAACAACAAGTAAAAAGTTGAACAAATGAAAAATCCATGATTCTTCTCAAAACTGTCAGAGAAGTGAGGTCACAGGGCAGACTGCTGCCCCAAAACTGGAGAGACAGTTGCAGAGAATCACAACCTACAGGAAGCAGAAACCTCCACGGGAACCAGTGCTGGCACAGGAAAACCTAAACTGTAATTGACAAATTGCTGGAGGCTCAATGTGGGCAAATCTGAGACTGAAAAACTCCAGGGGACCCAGTGACAGGGGACCCCATACCTGGGTGAGTTTTACCTCCAAGAGCTCTACCAGGTCCTCACAGTGAATACTGGAGAAAAATCCTTTCATGCTTCTGGCAGAGGAAGGGGAAAAGGAACCATGTTGACAAACACCACAGAATTCTGTTCTTCACAAGGCCTGGCCTTGGGTGAAGCTATTTACCACAGCCTACCCCTGCTGGAGTTTTATCAGAGCCTAAAGGCCCTGGGGAAGGGGAATACCCTACTCCATCTTGAATGCTTTAGCCATCTTGTCCTACCTGGGAGGGGGGATAAAACTGAGAAGCACAGTGAAGTCCACAGCCCAGGGTACATGCTCACCCAAAGACTGAGGCCTAACCACAGGGCTACAGAACGCTGCCCAGTCCCTCACACCTTGTGAAAGGCCTATTTAGAGCAGTTCCTTTTATCCTCTGCATCATGTCTGCCTTTCAACAAAAAATGACAAGGCATAATAGAAAGCAAAAAACACGGTTTGAACAGACTGAACAAGCATGAGAACCAGAATCAGGTATGGTAGCTATACTGGAATTATCAGACAAGGAATTTTTACATATTGATTAATATGCTAAGGGCTTTAATGGAAAAAGTAGACAACATGTAAGAATAGATGGATAATGTAAGCAGAGAGATGGAAATTCTAAGAAAGAGTCAAAAAGTAATGCTAGAGATGAAACACAATGTAACAAAAATGAAGAATGCCTTTGATGGACACAGCTAAGGAAAAAAATAAATCTCTGAACTTGAGGATATGACAATAGAAACTTCCAAAATGGAAAAGCAAAGGAAAAAAAAAAAAGAACAGAATATCCAAGAATTGTGGGGCAACCATAAAAGGTGTAACAAATGTGTAATGGGAACACCAGAAGGAGAAGAGAGAAAGAAACAGAAGCAATCAATACTTGAAGCAATAATGAATGAGAATTTTCCCCAAATTAATGTCAAACATCAAACCACACCTCCAGAAGCTCAAAGAGCCCCAAGCAGGATAAATGCCCAAAAAACTACTCCTAAACATACCATATCTAAGCTTGAGAAAATCAAAGAGAAAGAAAAAATTTTGAAAGAGCCAGAAGAAAAAAGAACCTTACCTATAGAGGAATAGGAAAAGAATTCATCTGACTTCTCCTCAGAAACCATGCAAGCAAGACAGTGGAGTTGTAATATTTAAAATATTGAGAGAAAAAAAAAATCACCAACCTAGGCTTTCTCAGACAAAGAAAAATTTAGGGAGTGTGTTTCCAGTAGACCCATCTTGCAAAAAATGTTGAAAGAGTCTTCAGAGAAAAGGAAAATGATGTAGGTCAGAAAACTGGATCTACATAAAAAAAGGGAGAGCAACAAGTGAAGGTAAAATAAAACTTTTATCTTTCTTATTTTTAATTGATTTAACAAACAAAAGTTTGTTCAAAATAATAACAACAATGTAGTCAATTATGTATGCTTATATATAAGTGATGTGAATGACAGCAATTACACAAAGAACAGGGAGGAGAAATAAGGATTATTTTGTTATTATAAGGTACTCATACTATCCATGAAGTGGTACAGAGTTATTTGAAAGTTGACTTGGATTAGTTGTTAAATATATATTGCAAACTCTAGGGCAACCACTAAAAAAAAAGTTTTAAAAGACATATAATTGATATGCTAAGAAAAGAGAGAAAACAGTATCATATAAAATACAGCTTTTTTATAACTGCCAAAACCTGGAAGCAACCAAGATGCCTTTCAGTAGGTGAGTAGATAAACAAACTGTGGTACATCCAGACAATAAAATAGTCAGTGCTCAAAAGAAATGAGCTACCAAGCCATGAAAGACACGGGGGAAAGTTAAATGTGTATTATTTACTAAGCGATGAAGCTGATTTGAAAAGGCAACATGATGATTCCAACTATATGACATTCTGGAAAAGGCAAAACTACGGAGACAGTGAAAAGATCAGTGTTGCCACGGGTTAACGGGGAGGGAAGGATGAATAGGCAGAACACGTAGGGTTTTTAGGGCGGTGAATCTACTCTGTATGATACTATAAGGGTTGATACATGCCATTAAACATCTGTCCAAACCCACAGAATGTACAACACCAAGAGTGAATGCTAAGGATGTGTCAGTAGAGGTTCACTGACTGTAACAAACGTACCACTGTAGAGGGGGTGTCAGTAGTGAGGTTGTGCATGTGTGGGGAACCCTCTGCACTTTCTGTACAATTTTGCCATGAACCTAAAACTGCTCTAAAAAATAAAGTTTGTTTAAAAAAGATGATTTTCAGGAGTATATTCACTAAAGCCTTGACAACCACCTTCCTCCTTCTTTCTTCTTCTTCATCACGATGATTATTTTCCTGCATTATTTAGCTATTCTTAGCAAGAAAACAATATATACATACTAAAATGTGAAAAACAGAGGAAAAAAGAAAAATTACCAAGAGTTTTCCAACTGGGACTACAATTATGGATTCTTTTCTTCTAAGCTTTTTTCTAGGCATAGATGAAAAAACAATCTGCTTAGCTCTGGCTGCTAAAGATCTGGCCCTTGGGGAGACAGACCTTTAGAGAAGCCAACACCCCTATATTCTCCTCACCCTCAACCTCTGCTGCGCCTGAGGTCTGGGGCTCGCTCCGGAATCTGTAACTGCTCATGACGGGGCACTGCCCCTGGTTATAGGGAATAGAGGGGCGGGTTTTATGCAGTCTCTCAAACACTCCTTCTCCTTCAAGCTCCCACGTCAACCCATCCTCTTCAGTACCCGGCTTCCTCAATTTCTGAGCCTTTCCAGAGTTCTGCAGGAAATCTGCTGCTTCTCTTTGGCAGCCGCTGCTGTAGGCACTTAGATCTCACCGAGCCCTACCCTGTGAGTGCAGCCATCGGACCTCCGATGGCCTTCTGTCTTCATCGTTGGTGGACCAGTGTTGTAGGTGACTGCTGGCCTCGTCAGTTCTACTCACTCTTCCCATCATTGTCGGGGGATGGATGATTTTTGAGAGAAGAAAGAGGCTGAAAGGTCTTTATTCATAATTCTTTTTTTTGCGGTACGCGGGCCTCTCGCTGTTGTGGCCTCTCCCGTTGCGGAGCACAGGCTCTGGACGCGCAGGCTCAGCGGCCATGGCTCACGGGCCCAGCCGCTCCGCGGCATGTGGGATTTTCCCGGACCGGGGCACGAACCCGCGTCCCCCGCATCGGCAGGCGGACTCTCAACCACTGCGCCACCAGGGAAGCCCCCATCATAATTCTTAATCTTATATGATATTCTAGTACTATATTCTCTGTATTATTATAGTTTTTTATATATTTCATTGTCTGTTAGGAAGATACCCATTTCAAATATGACTAAATGTTTCTGAAAGTCTTTTTTTTTTTTTAAATTATGAATAAGTTGCCAAATAAATGAACTGGAAAAAAAGTTCAAAATTCCAAATACCATTTTCATATGTGGAACTTCCTCCATCAGCTCCTAAGATAATGCCAGGCACATAGCTGGTGATCAATACCTATTGAGTGATTATGAACAAGCTGTTTGGGAAAAGTCAATAGCATAGCAGCATTTATGGAAACCTGGGCTTGTCCCTGAAAATCTGTTATACTGTGAATTGCTTCAGTCTGAGAAGCAAAACAGGTTGGCCTGTGACCACATCTGGTATGTATATGTACCTACTATGATGGGTGTTGGGCCATAAAAAAGGAAGCATCTGTAACACAGACTTAGTTCATCTGGTGGGCTCACCACTGGGCTGCTTACTGTGTGACACAGACTTCCTGGGGCCCTCAGATCAGGGGCAGGCATAATGCAAGAATTTCTTCTTAATTAAAGCAACAGAGATCAAAGACCTACACAGAGCGGTAATGACAGAGCACTAAATGCAAAGTAAATGCATCATTCCTTGAATAATTCCAGTTGTGACTAATTTACCCAAATAGCCATAAGGAGAAATCAAGTTTCAATGAAATGGTTGGTGTAAGGCAACAGGCAGCAAGAGTGGCATGAATTAACGTCTTTATATTTCCACAGCTTATGCACCACTTGGAGGGAATGTTAAATTTTTAAGCATCTACCTTGTGGCACAAGGGTGTTTCTTAACTTCCCCCAAACCTTGCATCCTGGACCAGTATACTGCAGTATTTATTCATACCTCTGGGAAACATCTGTGACAAAGTTAATGTTCCCTGAACTCGATAAATGAAAACCCAGATTTCTCTAGCTCCCTAACAGCTTCTATGGATAATGTCACTTCTCCCTCAGTTTATTTCCACACTACTCCAATCTACACACTGCTGTCAGAACAATCTTAGAACACAGTTCTGAGCACGTTAATCCTCCCTTCAGAAATGGCCTCCTTCTGCTTCCCAGCTCCTGGCCTAAAACCCTCACCTACAGATACACTCAGACCTCCTCAAAATGAACTACTCTTTATTCCCTGACTAAGCCTGTAACTTTCTCACCTCCGCGCCTTTGCCCATGCTGTGTCTTCTTCCTGAAATGCCCTTCATCAGACAATTGAAATGGCAATCATCCTTCAAGGCCCCCACTCCTTTTTTAAGAAGGAATGGTTAAAACTTTTCATTTTAACAAAATCATTCAGAATCTGCACTACGTTGAAAAAGGACACTATCTAAAACAGAGGGTAAAAGCAGCTCAAAGCCAAGTACATTTTGTTACCAACACATGTTACACACACCACTCTGAGGCAAAGCAGAAGTACTGGATTTTTTTTTTTTTGCGGTACGCGGGCCTCTCGCTGCTGTGGCCTCTCCCGTTGCGGAGCACAGGCTCCGGACACGCAGGCTCAGTGGCCATGGCTCACGGGCCCAGCCGTTCCACGGCATGTGGGATCTTCCTGGACTGGGGCACGAACCCGTGTCCCCTGCATCGGCAGGCGGACTCTCAACCACTGCGCCACCGGGGAAGCCCCTAAGGTACTGGATTTTGAAGTCAGATACATGTGGGTTTACATCCTGGCTCTGACATCTTTTAATCTCGTGACCTTGTTTAAGTTATTCAACCTTTCTGAAACTGAGCCTTCTCCACTATAGAACAGACATAATGATATCTATGTCACAAGTGGAGATGGTAGACACAAAACACACATTTCCCATATTCCAGTGAATAATTCTGTGCTGCCTGTGTCCCTCCTACGTTGTTACTTTGGGCCTTTTCAGGTCTCTTTCTCTTGCCAGTCACTAATGGAGGCTTAGTTCCAAGGGCTAGTGGAAGATGTCTCCACAGGCTGTTGAGGAAACGTCCCCTCTCCGCATCCCTGATCACGAGGGAAGCTGATAATATTCTACATTAGAAAACTCTGAGACTTCCAGACTTCAGGGATTGCTACTGTGTCCTGTGAAAGCAACTTGTAAAAAGCATGCAATTCTGATTGTTTTCTCGGTTAATAACGTGTTACCCTGGTAGTACCATGAAAACTGATCTATTTCCCCCCAAATGTAAGTACTTGTGAATTCTCTTCATTAAATCAGAAGGGGAGGCAAGATAAAATAAAAATAAATCTGCAGAATTTATTTCAACTAATAAATTGAGAGCCTTGGATGAATTAAAACGAACACTGGGTCACTGTGAAAATTAATCTCAATAATGAATTAATGACTTCAGTAGACAGAACATAAATCATAGCAACAGTGTAACAACTGCAACCACTTCTTCCAACAGTAGTGATGGGAATATTCTGCCAGAGCTTACAGTACACACACTTTCAAGGCCTCAGCCAAGACCTCTCTCTACTACAGTCGGAGGAAAGCACAAGCAAAGCTCTCGCGTCTGAATCAGCTGAGCTTCTTAGCCAGGGTATCTGCCTGACCCTGTTCTCCCTGCTGAATTTGCCATCCCGTTGTAAATCGGTCAGCACGAACCCAGAAACGTACTCCGTTCATTTACTTAATAGCATACACCTCTTCACAGGGCAAAGGGTTTTGAGGAAATCCAAACTAACAGAGGAGGGGAAAAGGCCGGAAGTATGGATTCCTCTGCTGGAGATAAATGGTACCTATCAAAGGCACACACAAATCCCTGAATAAATACCAAGAGCATTCCTCTGTGTTGTTTTAAAATTCAGACTACATTAAGAAAAGAGCAAGGTGACTTATTTTTCATCACACCGCTAAGTCTTCACTCCGTCAGAACGCTATTAGCATTAATGGGAGACTTTATTACCTCTCAAAGTATGTGTAAAAACCAAGTGTCTCTGAAAAGTATTATTTTGTTGGCATTTATCATAAGAACGATCAAAACAACATACAAAAATGTCAATGTTTCATTTCAATACCTAGTTGCCCCCCAAACTGGCTATTGCACTATTTTAGTTTATACAATCTATTAACAGAACACACACTCTAGTCTGATTAGAATGCATTATCCTTCCTGAGGGAAAACCTGAAGCTCCTTTGTGGTAGGCCCTTGGTGTACACAGTCCGTGATACTTAAAACGACACTGTGGGATAGGTTTCACTAACCCCACTTTTCAGAGGAGAAATCTCAAGCTTGGGAAGATTAAGAAACCTGTCCAAGGTGACATAGCTGGTAAGTGACTAAAAGAGATTCAGACTCCAAAGCCCAGCTGAAGTGAGCCATGCGTTGTCCTCTCTGTGTGGTCACCTCCAATCACTGAACCGCTTGCCCCGATGATTGCTGGTCTCACGGGACCTCGGGGCACCACTGACCCCTCACTTCAACAGACCCGAGTGAGCAGGGGGCACTGATCTGAATGTATTCATGTCCTCGAACATCTTAATAATTCGTGATGTCAGATCGCTCTCTTGTCCTCACCTGTATCTCCTGAAAGCAGAGGTCAAGGAAATCAGATTTCGACTCCTTAGCATTATGCTGTATTTTCATTCCACTACTAGGTCACGGGCACTTCAGCTGCTGGGTAAGTCTGGTTGGAGACATGCTTCTGAAGCCATAAGTGCGTTAATGTACATGAAGCTCTACCGTCAACTCCAAAGGGTTCGAGGACAAGGACGAAGCGTTTGATGGCGATGGGATGGGGAGAAGAGCACGGACTTTGGAATCTAATAGTTAGGATCTGCGCCCTCCACCTTACAACCTGGTGATCTCAGGCAAACAGGTTAGCTAACCTCTCAAAGTTTAGTTTCTTCATCTGCACAATGTACAGAATGATGCTTACACTGCAGGCTGTGTTGTTCACCAACATCTGTTCCCAGGCTCAGCAGTGAACTAAGTTTCCAGGGCCAGGCTTGGTCACGTGGCTAAGCTTCTCCCCAGTGGAACACAAGTGAAAGCTTGGGGAGCTACTTCTGGGTCTAAGCCTCGAGACTGTGGGCTGGCCCCTCTGTGCTCTCTTTTCTCCTTCTTGGTGGATAGAACCTACGACAAGCCGCTAAGGGATGGTGGAGAAACGCCATGGAAGGAACCCGGAGCAGAGCCCCAGCCATCTACTGGTGAGAAACAAACAAGCGTCTATCTCCTTCGAGCTGCTGAATTATTGTTGCGTCCCACTGTTACAGCAGCCTGGCCTTATGTTAACCAACAGAGTATTTCCACCTATCACAACGCCTGGCACAAAGCAGGCACTCAGTAGATAAATGATGACACCACTACTACCTTGACTACCACGCAAAGCACCTTACTGCCCACACAGGTTGCGTGGCTCCACGGCCGCAGACCCCACTGCTGCCCTCAGCTACGGGAAGGAAGAGTTATGAGATGAGGAAAAACAAAGACAAAACTTCCACCTGAAGAGGAAAGAGCTTTAAGTTGTTTTCAAAGTGCACAGCGCTGTGATAAAATAGCTATATGCTTTGCTGCTTTTGCTGGGGTGACCGTCATGTTTTTGAGGTTACAGCAGGAAAGTCTGCAGACACAGCACTAGAAGGAATTTCAGGAGGCCATATAACTAGGGGTGTCTGTGCTGCACACAGGGTATTCACGCAATCTACAAATATCCATTAAACACCAGCTGGGCACCAAGTGTTTACTAAATGATGGAGGAACAGACATTAGTTCCTCCCTCTACTTTCACAAGAGTTTTATCCAAATAAAACCAGGTGAAGGGCTTCCCTGGTGGCACAGTGGTTGGGAGTCCGACTGCCGATGCAGGGGGCACGGGTTCGTGCCCCGGTCAGGGAAGATCCCACATGCCGCGAGCGGCTGGTCCCATGAGCCATGGCCGCTGAGCCTGCGCGCCCGGAGCCTGTGCTCCGCAACGGGAGAGGCCACGACAGTGAGAGGCCTGCGTACCGCAAAACAAAACAAAACAAAACAAAAAAAAGGATATGGTGAAGCCTCAGCCACCAGGACCTCAGAATGTGGCTTTCTTTGGAAACAGGGTCACTGTGGGTGGGATTAGTTAAGAAGAGGTCACACTGGAGACAGGGAGCCCCTAATGCAATACGAAAGGTGAGCCTTGTAAGAAGGATATATGAAGAGAGATGCAGGGAGAACTCCACATGCAGATGGGGGCAGAGGTTAGACAGATGCACCCACAAGCCAAGAAGCACTAAGGATGGCCCGCCGTCACCAAGAGAGAGGAGTGGGCCAGCCTCCCCCTCAGAACGCTTAGAAGGGGCTAACTCTGCTGACACCGTGATTTCAGACTTCTGTGCTCCAGAGCTGTGAGAAAGTAAGCTTCTGTTGTTTTAAGCCACCCAGTTTGTGGTACTTTGTTTTTGTTTTTGTATTTTGCTTTGCAGCTGCAGGAAACTAATACAGTGTCCAAATTCAGATGTCTAAAAAACCTGTGTCGGCCAAACAACACATCTGTGGGCTGGATCCAAGCCCCAGCAGCCAGACTGCCTCTAATTCAGTGCTTACTATCCAAGGGGTAGTCACATTTCTGCTGAAAAACAAAAACGCTATTATAAAACTTTTTTTTTTTTTTTTTCTGGCCAAAATATTCACTCTCCGGATGTTACAAATCAGCATATGTACTTGTAAAGAGCTGAATTATCTTTCAGGGTTTGGAGGTTAGAAGCATGGGTTCAGACTGCCTGGGTCAGCCCTGCCGCCCACCAGCTGCAGGGTTTGGGCTCTCTGCGCCTCAGTTTCCTCACCTGTACTAAATGGGGATGATGCTATAATGTGCCTCACCAATGAGTACACAGGGCATGCTGGGCAGCCTTCTGAATGACACAGAGGAAGGAAAGCTCAGCGGTCCAAGCAGTGCACTTTCTATCACAGGCTGGATCATTTGACTGCATTTTGCTGTGCATTATTTTCTGTTTGCTTGATTGTGAACTTGTCTAGGACAGGGCCTGTGTTTCGGGCATTTTCACCTTCCTTGCATGTATGTGATAGACAGTCAAACGCGGCTGGGGAAGGGCGGCAGGAATTTATTTCATCTCTTCGATCTCTGTGATTGTGAACTCCTTGAGGGCAAAACCTGAGTTTTGTATCATCCACAGTGTCCGGCATCAGCTAAAAGGTCATGCACAGAGTAAATGGAAGTCCTTCTGCGGGAGAGATGTCTGTGGCTGGGTCACTCCGCTCTATCAAGCTGGAAAGGGAGCCAGAATTCAATGCTTCCTTCCAAGTTCAGTGCTTGGAGCTGAGTTTGCCTATTTCCTTTCTGCTCACCGCACACACATAACATGTAGAACAAATCAGGGTGATACTTCCTAACTGAGGACTCTGGGAAAACCTATTAAACCCAAGGCAGAGAAAACAATTTCGAAAACATGACAAATGCAGCGGTCAGTAATGTTGCAATGACCGGCAAATGCTGAGCAATGCACTTACTCTCTACAGCTGCCTGATGCTGCTTGGAGAGATGCCTTACAGTCTGTGAAACAAAAGCCTAGTCCAGACTGTGTGATATGGATGTTGCCCCACCAGATCGCTGGCATTACCTGGACAAACAGCCCATGATACACCAGCCACCTGTTATAAAGTTTTATTGACACTCGGCCCTGCCCATTCTCTTACATATTGTCTACGGCTGCTTGTTCAAGGACAGAGTAGAATAGTTATAACAAAGACCAGAAAGCCTAGAAAGGCCCAGAAAGCCTAAAATATTTACTGCCTGGTTCTTTACAGAAAAGTCTGCCAACCTCTAATCTGAACCATCTTGCTGTGATTATACTAAAATTTAAGCTCTAATAGGACAGAAACCTTGCCTGTCTCACACAGACCTCTATCTCTGATGCTTTGAATATCTGGTTTATAGCAGGTACTCAATAAACCTTTGAGTATAGAATGAACACTTAAGCCAAATAAATGTTGAGGTTCTATGACAGGTAGTAGCAACAACACACCAAGTACTAGTGGGATGCCTACAGGGCCAAGCCAGTGTCCAGAGGCTCTGTCCCCTTGGAGGGGACAAACCATGAGTATCTTCGTGCAGCAACTGGATGTCCCTTGGTTAACTAAGTACCTAGGAGCCCTCTGGCAGCCCAGGCTGGACAAACAACCAGGATGTAATGATTACAAGAATTCGATAATGCTGGCCTGTCAGGACAGATTAAACCTAACTACGAAGAACCTTTCAAAATCCTTTTTCTATATATATACATTTACATTAGAAATGTTTTAAGGGAATAAACACTTGCAAAGCAGTTCAAATTTAAGGGTTCCCTTACACAGTTGAACCCAAAACAGCTGTCAGAAGCCAAACATTTATAAACACAAATGCTCAAGGTACTGAGAAAAAAAAAAAAGACTCTCAGATCTGAAAGAAAAAGCCCAATTTAACCTGCCATAACAAAAGCAAAGAAAGAAACAGAAAAATCAGACATTTCTGAGTAAGATCCTTTAGCGTTAATATTAAAAGCATGTGCAAGTTCTGGCTCCAATAAAATTGTTCATGGTTAGATTCAAAGTAAGAAAGGGTCCTTTAACTTGGAAAATGATCACATGGAACTTGTTCCATAAGGGAAGATTTTGATATTATTTTCCTCTTTCTATTTTTTTCCTCTCACTCAAAGAACTCTTGCTTCCATGCACGTCTTCAAGGCAGGCTTGGGTGGAAGACTCTCCCAGTCCTGCCTCCAGGGATTTGGGGCAAAATTCATGGTCACTGGGACCCTAAGCACTGTAGTGTCTTCTTTTCGGGAGGCCTATAGAGCTGTAACTCTCTCCTAATCCAGGCATATTCTCCCTTAAAATTTTTTGGGTAATACTGAATTACCATCTTTGAAGGCATTGGAAGTTTTAATTACTGTTATGACAGGATCACATTTAGATTTAAATAAAAGTGGCATTTGTTGTCTCAGTGTCTGATGAAATATGAAACAATCAGAATAGCATTCCGAAGGCTGACCTGACATAACAATTAAAGTATAATTTTAAGTTAAATACTGTATCAAAGAAATCTCAATGTAACAAATTTTTAAAATTTAACTCCCTCCTAAGCCCACGTATTTCATATTTAATTCATATCCCCTATAGCAAAAATCCAGGTACTATGGGAAAATGTGCATGGCCCATACAAACTGTTTTTACAATGTTAAGAAGATTTACTTATTCCACAGGAGGAGCACAAAATCAGACAAGGATTGACTCACTGGAGTTGCTTTGGGGAGTGCTGTATTCCATTTAGAAGGAGTACAATTTCTTTTGTAGTCACACCATGAGGGATGTGGTCAAGCGTTTCTTACAACAATCTCTAAAGTGCTGGCGCTCTGCGTGATGGTAGATGATGTCCCAGTATGACCCTGTTCCCCTGCTACCAGCTGAGAACACCCGGTACTGAAGATCTAACAGATGTAACTTGTCCCCTCTTCCTTCCTTATCTTAATTTGGCATGACCTTCAGGACACTGTTTTCAGTGGTAGATTTTCAGACTCTCACCCTTAAGGGATTCTGTGCCTAGATTAGAATTAATGTAAATGCATTTTCATCAAATGGAAAGAAAATAGCAAAAGAAAAGTAATGGCTAATTACAGCAGATCATTATTTTATCAGGCATGTCAAAATGGTGCTTCTTTGTCAAAGTCCTTCACAATACTGAAAATGGTAAAATGAAAGGACAACCAACCACCTTTTCATAGCCAGCTAAGAAACATATCTGAGGAGATCAAAAGTCCAGCATATATGGGCCACCTGGACCCTTGACCAGACACCCACAGTAGATTTTTAAATTGTTCCACTTCTCTTCTTAAAAGAAAGGTTTAAGGTTTGATCATTTCAAACCTCCTGGGCGGGAGTGTTAATAAAATCTAACATCTGTAAATCTCTCATATTGATACGATGGATCCTTGCTGAAGTTTTCTTCCTTATTCTGATTTTGAGTGGTGTGACCTCAGCAATCTCCCAAAGTATCCAATGACTAAGACAATGATGTAGAAGCTCCAATGAAATCACAAACAAACAAAAAGCCCCAAACACCTAAAGACATAGTCTCCAAACGTAATGGTGTGATGGGACAGTTTTGGTTGGAAGGAATCAGAAACCAGTAAGTAAATTAGCTTGCTCCTGGTGAGAAACGGCCAGGAGAAGGAATGGAATGACAGAAAGAATAAAGAGCTATTTTAGCTTCAAATTAATCATATACTAGTTCAACTAGAAGGCAACACTTCCAAAACTTAAAGGTGTCTTACATTAGGATGGACTCAATCAAGCTTCCTCTCATCCCAGATTCTTTCAGTACACAAAGCCGCTGCCTATTTCTAAAAGGAAACTTATGCCATCGGAAGCAACTTCACAACCAGCCACCATGAATCTGCACCTGAACGCTACAGAGGTGCCTCCCCTCCTGTGCAAGGTGTGTGCACCCACCTGGGCTCTGGATCCCACCCCTCCTCTCCCTCTAGGACAGGAGTTCTCAAACTGGAGTGTGTATCAGAATCACCCGGAGGCTTGTTAAAACTGGCTGCTGGGGCCCAAACCCAGAGTTTCTGATTCAGTAGATGTGAGGTAGGGGCTGAAAATGTGCTTTTCTAACAAATTTCCAGGTGATGTTGACACCGCTGGTCCCAAACCAGACTTTGAACAACATTATTCCAGAACCCGTTACACTAATGATCCACTCTTCCCAGATGCTTGAAACTCTCCCCCCATATTGCTTTTTTTCAAATCTCAAATTTCTCTCATCTTAAAATACAAACAAAAATCCTCCTTGACCTCATTGGGAATGGGAGTAGTATATTTCTCTCTCCTTTCTTACACATCCAAATTCTTAAGAGAATGTTCTCCACATATGACTTTCTCTCAAGTTCACTGGACCCGCACAGCCTACAGTCCTGCACGCACTAGAGTTTCCAGGTCAATGGATGCTTCTTAGTCCCCATCTTTTTTTTTTTTTTTTTTTTTCAGTACGCGGGCCTCTCACTGTTGTGGCCCCTCCCGTTGCGGAGCACAGGCTCCGGACGCGCAGGCTCAGCGGCCATGGCTCACGGGCCTAGCCGCTCCGCGGCATGTGGGATCTTCCCAGACCGGGGCACGAACCCGTGTCCCCTGCATTGGCAGGCGGACTCTCAACCACTGCGCCACCAGGGAAGCCCCCCTTCCTCACATTTTAAGCTCTAGCAATACTAAACTATTTAATTACATCTTTGAACGTGTCACGTTCTCACACATCTAAAAACTTCTGTATATCCTATTCCCCCTTCCTGGAAAACCATTTGTCCTTAAAATCCCTGCACCAGTACTCTCCTTTCCAAAACCTTCCCCAGTCCTCTTGGATTTAGGTCCCTTTCCTGCTCTCTTTCCACGTGGCATCTGCCCTCCACTAAAGCAATGGTCTGTTCTTAAGGCGACCACTGCACCAGACTGTAGGGTTCTCAGAAGTAAATCTTTCAAGCTCCACTGCTGTGGGTAATACCAGGCTCAAAGTATGATCTTTACTAAAAATAAATTTTAACTAACATATCAATGACCCTGAACAAGGGGACATGTTCCTCTGGCAAAGCCACTGAAATACTAAATTTTAGACCACGAATGTCTTGTATTTATTTCGCCTCAATCCCAATGTGTTGATTTCTTGTTCACTTCATTTCTTCAAGGAACTGGGGAAGGAGACACTGAAACTGGATTTGGGCATGGTTACGAGTCTGTTGAAAGATTTTTTGAAGACTTTCTCTCATTACAAGAGTTTTTCTCCTCTAGTCATTAGAAGAATGAGGGGAGCTAAGGGAAGCTGGTACTTGGGAATTCTCCATTTTCTGTAAGTACCTGAGTTTGTTTTCTGACATCTGAATCAAAGACAGCCACCTCAGATTACATCTGGGCTGTAGGAAACTGGGCTGTTACTCCTGCAGCTGGGCCGAGTATGACGGACTACCTACACAGCCCCTCAGGAAGTCCAACTGCTTTCACACTATTATGAGACCAGAAATAAAATTACAAGAAATTTTAAGGCCAGTTGTAAATGCCCCAATGAACTGACTGAAACCGGTAGCCTCTGGGCACTTTCATGGTCTTCAGTGAAGGCTTTACTGCCCTGAAGAGCCCAACCGTGCACCATCAGAGGACGGACACTCTGCACTCTCCACGCCCAGCTCTTCAGTGTGAGGCGCCACACACACCCACAGCAAGGCTGCAGCAGAGCAGCCCTCAGAGAGGGTGAGCTGGGTGCTACCTCCATCCACTCTCAACAGCTACAGTCTTTTTATTTTATTTATTTTGGGCTGCCTTGGGTCTTTGTTGCTGTGTGCGGGTTTTCTCTAGTTGCGGTGCGTGGGCTTCTCATTGTGGTGGCCTCCCGCTGCAAAGCACAGGCTCCAGGCGCACGGACCTCAGCAGTTGCGGCACGTGGGCTTCAGTAGTTGTGGTGCACGGGCTTAGTTGCTCCGTGACATGTGGGATCTTCCCGGACCAGGGATCGAACCTGCGTCCCCTGCCTCGGCAGGTGGATTCTCAAACCACTGCGCCACCAGGGAAACCCAACAGTTACGGTCTTGCCTTACGGGCATTTTAAAGAAAATCTGTTCAGATGGACACAGCAAGCAAACATGGATTTGAGGATCAAGAAACAAACATAGGGCTTCCCTGGTGGCACAGTGGTTGAGAGTCCGCCTGCCGATGCAGGGGACACGGGTTCATGCCCCGGTCCGGGAAGATCCCACATGCTGCGGAGCGGCTGGGCCCGTGAGCCATGGCCGCTGGGCCTGTGCGTCCAGAGACTGTGCTCCGCAATGGGAGAGGCCACAACAGTGAGAGGCCCGCGTACTGCAAAAAAAAAAAAGAATAAAGGTTCTTTAAAAAAAAAAAAATTAAAAAAAAAAGGAAACAAACATAAATAGAACTAAATGAACACACTTGCCTTTTATGTAAATGTCAGTGCACACGTTGTGGGGTAAGGTGACTCTGCTGAAGAGGACACCTCATTCTCATTTTGAGTTAGTCGTCACTGCAGCTGCAGAGGAAAATGCTGACAGGCCTACACTAGAGAAAGTGGATCACAGCAGCCTTGGCCACAACCCACTTTTATGATGAAACCAACTCTCATATTATGCCTCCAAACATAGCTGAGGCCTGAAAGTAAGCAGAAGAGTATCCAAAAAATCTTGAAGAATCCAGATGTTCCTGTAATCGTCCACTGAAAAATTTCCCAACAGAAGAGAACTTACGCAAGGATGGGAAATTTCCAGATGTTTAATATCCAAAGGATATTTGCACGCAGAGAAATTTCGCACTCAGACCACAGGAAGTCACAGTCCTACTGTCTGCTGATGTGGTCAGACATCTAGAATTTTGTGCTAGCTTCGACGCCCACACTGCTACTCACTTTCTAAAGAAAGTGGAAGGGATCATATTTTAAGAGAAAAATTAAAATGCACCAAAAATTAGGGGTGAAAAATAGGGATCTTGAAAATACGTCGTTAAAAAGAGCTGAAGGGGGCTTCCCTGGTGGTGCAGGGGTTGGGAGTCCGCCTGCCGATGCAGGGGACGCGGGTTCGTGCCCTGCTCCGGGAAGATCCCACATGCCGCGGAGTGGCTGGGCCCGTGAGCCATGGCCACTGGGCCTGTGCGTCCAGAGCCTGTGCTCTGCAACAGGAGAAGCCACAACAGTGAGAGGTCCGCATATCGCAAAAAAAAAAAAAAAAAAAAAAAAAAAAAGAAAGAAAAAGAGCTGAAGGAAGCAGGGGAGTTTAATAATTATTGATAACTAGTAATATCCGATGAACCCTTTCTGTGTGCCAGCACTGTGCTAAGAAATGTCGTGTGTTTTTTAAACTTATTCCTTGAAACAAATTTTTTAAATATCGGCTGCATTATTATTCCCACTTTACAAATAAGAAAACTAAGGCTTAGGGATAATAAGAAACTTGCCCAAAATATATGACTTAGAAACAATGGAGAGGGGATATGAACTCAGTCTTTCTGATTCCAAAGCCCCAGCTCTGAAGCACCACATGAGAAGCTGAAGAAGCAAATGGCCATGGGAGACGGGACAGCAGTCTTAATATTTGAAGACATGTGATACGGAAGGGAGAAGAAATTGGTTGTGTTCCAAAGTAGGGGTTCCCAAACCTGTCTGTGCCAGAGAATCACCTCTGGAACTTTAAAAAAAAAAAAAAAAAATTCCAAGGTCTCACCACCAGACTCTAATTCAGTTGAGCTGGCATAGAGGCCAGGGAACTGTATTTTTCTAACGTTGTCCCCAAAGGACTCCAACACTCTGCTGGGCCTGAGAACTACTGCTCTGGACCTCAGAACTGGAATAAATGCAGAGGGGTTACCAAGAGGCAGGTTCGGCTTTACATTATTAAACAGACCGACCAAACCAAATCTCACTCACACACCAGCCTCAAGAACCAGAGCTTCCCCAACATGGTAGCAGCTACCTCCTAGGGGATCATGACATACGGAAAAGAGTTCAATCCCCGCAAACATACTCGGCTGGCTCCACTCCTGCTTCAGCTGGTTTCTAGGCGTGCAGTGGTCAGGTTATTTTCTCTCTCTGAGTCTGTTCTCTCAACTGGAAATTACGGAATATGACTTACCTCAAAAAACTCTTGTTACAAATTAGAGACAATTAGGTACACTTCCAAGCACTGTGGTTGGCCTGAGATGGGTGCTCAATAATGACACCCTTAACCTCTCATGAGCAAGTGACGCCTCGGCCCACCTGACACGTAGTCACCCCCACTGGCTGCTGCAGGGGCCTCTGCCAGCATACACTCCCCTTATCCCCACCACCACCCTTCCCGCGTGGGATGCAACGGAAGGGGCTCCAGCCTCAGTTTACTGCGGGCCCTGGTTGGCCCAATCCAATCAGCTGACACCTGGCCCCCTTGCCACAGCGATAGGCAATAAGAAGCCTAAACCAATCAGCAGGTGGTGTTCCTCTGGCCACAGAGGCTGGTTTGGAAGGGAGGCTGCATATGTGCCCTAAATGGGGCCCATCAGAATGAACCCAAAGGCTTTTGTTTGAGAGGAGGAGTACTTCCTCTCCCAGACTGTGGGGTATGCCAACACGAGACCTGACACTCAGCAGCTGTTTTGCTACCGAGAGCCTTTATCAAATGATATCTAAACCTGAGCTAACTCTGTATTTTTTGAGATCTGTGTGCCAATAAATTCCCTTTTACAATTTGAGCTGGTTTGAGGTTCTTTTTCTATTACTAAGACTGCAAACATTATTATTTATCCAGAATCACCTGCAGGGGAGTGGTGAGATAGAACCACCTGGATCATTTCTAACTTTAGGATTCCATGACTTCTTAGACTATTTACATAATTAGTGCCTGTTGTAAAATTCACAACACTTATGATGACTGGTTTCTGCAGCCTGGAGTGCCCTGCCCCCCTTCTCCTCCCAAAAATTCCTCCGCATCTTTTAGGGCCCAACTTAAATGTGACCATTGCCCCAAGGCCTTTAAGAGAAACACTCTTCCTCTGTACTCCCACAAGCACTTTACTGTTCCTCTTTTATCCCTAATTTCACTGTGAAGTTTCCTCTTGCTGATCTCCCCCTAAACGTAGGTGGTGAGCACGTTGAGGACATCATCTCCAGGCATTATCGGCTCACAGGCAAACAGCACAAATCTAGCTCACTGTGTGTGTTCGATGCCAGTACAGGGCGGGACCTGCAGAAGGCAGGCAATAAATTACTGCTGATTCATTAAATGCCAGATGACTGGTTAGCTGGATACAGGAGAGGGGAAAAAGGTGGCGAAGGTTTCTGCCCTAGCCTTCTAGATGCCTTGCCTTGTGCCTTGAAGGAATCAAAGAGAAACATTTTCTACCTTGCACTGCCGATTTCCAATTACAAGTGTCCCCCCAACCCAAGCTTACAGGTCAATTTAGATGTGATAGGGTTGTGCTGATAGATGTGGCTTATAGTCTTTTCCAACCTTATTAAACTTAAGCAGAGCTTAACATGTACAATAAAGGCAAAAAACTCAACTCTTACAGGGTACCTTGCCTTAAGGTATGAAAATGCAGTTTTTAAAAATAAAATATTATATATGCCAAATAAAAGACATCTATTCAGTGATCTCTGACAGATGTAACGACACTATCACCTCTTCTGTAAACTGTAAACATCACAACTCTAAATTCTAATATCATCCTGTATTACCTATGTGGGGAGATGCTTCTCCTACATTCATTGTATTTAAATGAGAGAAGTGTTAAGAGAGACGAACTCTCTCGTAGTAATAGTCCTAATTCAGTGTGGTCCAGGTCACTGGACCTTATGTGAAATCTCTGGATCTGACGTGGTTTCAGAGGGTTCTAATCAGGAAGGAAACATGCAACAGAAAGCGGAAGTAGATCCGTTAATCCAACACTCCATCACATCCTCAGTGACTGGGAGATTTCCTGCAACTCAGATTCTTTATTGGCCTGGGTCGTCTTGGTCTGGAGGAATGCGGCTATAATCTAAGGAATGAGAGTGGTCTTTAGAAGCTGGAAAAGGCAAGGAAGCAGATTCTTCCCTAGAGTCTCCAGAAAGGAACCCAGCCCTGCCTACACCTTGATTTTTAGCCCAGTGTAACTTGTATCAAACTTCTGACCTACAGAACCATAAAATTACAAATGTGTGGTGTTTAAAGCTACTGGGTCAGTGGCAACTTGTTATGACAATATTAGAGCACTGATACTTTGACTTTCCATACAGGTGATTGCTACCTCTTTGGTGTTTAGAGCAGCTCCTTTCCAAATTGAGTGCTACTGTTTAAAACTAACTGTTAAGTTTCTCAAACATAGAGCATGGTAGTTAAGTCATAATCATAAGTTGAAGTTAGATTAGGAAAAAGAAAATATTGTTAAAATGTATCAAGGATCCAAACAAGAGGAAAATTCAGATAAGTGCCCAGATCTGAGTATCAAACATTCCTCTCATATTTACAAAACAGACTTAAATAAGTAGATACTTTAACTTAAATGCCTTTTCAGCCCTATGAGGTGAGCACAGTTTTTACCCCCAAGTGACAGCTGAGGAGACTGAAGCACAGAGAGGTTCATCCACTTGCCCAAAGCTGTATCACTAGGAAGAGGCAGTCAGGATTTGAACCTGGGTGCTTTAGTACCTGAATCCATGTTCTAAGTCACTGTACTCTACTGGTTCTCTAACAGAGAGTATGGAAATAATGCAAGTAAATACACTACTTATAAAACATTAGCAGTACTAAAACTTGAAAAAAAGAAATCACACTTTAAAATTTGGTTCAGAAATAGGCAGTATGATTCCACTTATATGAGGGACCTAGCATAGTCAAATTCATAAAGGCAGGAAGGAGGAAAGTGGATGCCAGGGGCTGGGGGACGGAGGGATGGGCAGTTACTGTTTAGTGGGTATAGAGTTTCAGTCTGAGAAGTTGAAAAAGTTCTGGAGCTGGATGGCGGTGATAGTTGCAGAACACTGTGAATGTACGTGATGCCACAGAATTGTATACTTTAAGACGGTAAAGTCTACGTTATGTGTATTTTCCCACAATTAAAAAGAAACAGACATTAAACTCAGTATCTGATATTCCATTCAGAAACTCACACAAAATGAAGAATCCCACATATTTAAGCACTTGAGATGCTTAGAAAATAGTTTAGTTGTAAAGCACGGAAAAGAAGCCAGAGGATTTGTCTGTTCTGGTTGGTTCATCGTCTTTCTTTCACCCTCTTCTGGCTGCCTTTTCCCTCACACAAAAAATAAAATGTTAGAATAGTTCCCTTTATGCTTGTATCTCCCAAGTTGTATAAGCAGCAATTTTAAAGTGAAAATTGCAGCCCAATCCTAAACCCAGGAAAAATCTGCCCACACTATTAAGTGCTTCATAGCCTATACTTTAGGAACTACTCTGTGATTGTCATTATTTACACTCTTCCCCAGACATCTCCTGTGTGTTTCAAGAGTCAGAGACTGGCCCAACAAACTGAAAGCACTGGAGTCAGGAGAGAGGGAGCTGGGAACTTGGGGGTAGAGATGCACAACAACAAACGGGCACCTGGCAGTCAGGGTTTCTTACTAAACTCCTGTTGTGGATGTGTTGGCTCATCAGAGGGGACACGGGAAGGTTACTTTCTTCCTGGGTTGGCCCCTTGGATTAATGCTCTTCCCTCGTCCCCATCCTCTGGCAGAGACACTTTCTCCTAGTGCATCTGGGAGCCCTGGGGCTACTTCCTCACCACCATGGTTGTCCTCCACGTTTGAGCTGGAGTTATCCTTCCACGAGGTGTCTCAGGTCTCATTTCAGAAACAGGGAAGACCCTAGTCATAAATGAAGTTTTATGCACTTAGTTAAGAACACAAATTTGTAATTCACCAATCACTTCCCCTATTATCCATCCATGGGCAGATCACAATATTTGGTGGTATGGAGTGAGATAAAGTAAAAGATATAGAAAATTTTAAAAAAAGAAGAAGATACTGTAAAAAGGACACAGTTTGTAAAACCCAACCTCCAAAAAAATTAAATTCTTAAAAAATACAAATAAACAAATAAGTAAAACAAAGCATATCATTTACCTGAATGTTTCTGATGCCCACTTACCACACTGACTTTTGTGCGTGTGAACGCTACACATTGAAGGTGGCTTCGTAACCCTCAGGACAGCCTGAGAAGCCCTGAGCTGCAGAAAGGTCACTGCCAACTCTTTTACTGTCCCTGTGATTTCCGCTCGTGTGACAGCGTGTAACCTAAGCCTGTTTACGCACCTGAACAGCGGCGAAAACAGTCACAAACTCAGAGCCACTCTGAGCATTAAATAGATGATTTATGCCAACAAGTTTGGTAAATCTTCACAGATTAGGCAGATAGGAACTGTGGGGCTGGATGACATCTCGAGGCAGTAATCTGTACTCTCCTCTTTCTTTTTCTCCCAGGGAGCAGACTCTGCCCAGGGCCTCAGTAGAGGCGCTGGGGATGAGGGGGGCCGGGAGGTCTGAATGAACAGGGGCCTGGGCCCCGATTCTTGGTAGCGCTGACACCCTGGCAGCACAACTTCCCCAGGAGTAGGAAATGGGTAAATAGAGCCACACGCAACTTCACGTGAGCTTCCTGAGTCCTCTGTGCGGCGAGGAAGCAGCAGAGGGCTGCCAGCCCTGCGGCAGAGACGGCCGCGGAAAGACCCGAGCCCCCAACGGCTTGGTCCTGGGGTCAGCCCAGGACCTCGGGAGGGGGGCTGTTTTCCACCACAACAGTGGAAAGAGGAATCTGAGCCAGAAATTGGGCAGCTTTAGAGAAAAAGTTTTAAGTGTTATTTCTTGCACACTGTAGCTTTTGGACTGAGACTATACTCATTACGTCTAATTTCCAACACCTAATATTTTTCTGTCAGTTAACAATGCTCAATGTAATGAATGTTTAATAAATTTTCTTGCTCTGCTTTATATATATATATGACATCTTAACTGACTAAAAAGAACATACGCATTATACTGCTTTAACGAAAAGAGCAGTAACTAGCAGGGCATATTCTGAAATGATCTTCTACATGCTGCAAGGTACACAGAAGATGCTCAATGAAAACCTGCTGGCTGATTGGTGATGAGCCATCCAGAGCCGCTCCTGACTTCTCCAGATACTTGAGCTCAATAGCACACACCTGCCAACTGGGTGGCTGGAATGAGGGATGTGGGGTGTTGTGAAGAATGGAACTTTTCTCTATATAATGCTTATGGGTTTGCATAGACTAGAACTCATGTTATGGACATTACTCTGAACACTGTGAGCTAACCACTTGAGAATGGAACAAATAGATAAACCCATGTGGGCAAGACCTTGTCTATCTAGTTACCTAATGCATTCACAGGGTCTAGACAAGTGCTAGCACATAGTAGGAATTCAGTAAATACCTGACACATTTTGACAGTCAGAAGACACAAGACCGCTACCTCCAAGTATGAAATATATATATATTTCTAAAATATAAATATATAAGGTAGGGGTAGCTGAAATATAGCCAAACCCAGGATTCAAGAGTCCAACAAAATCATGAATAGCACTCAGAACAAGAGCTGGGTGGTTTTCCAGTATCCCCATCCGAACTGGGGACACCTCCCAAGACACAGAAAGCTCAAAGCCTGTGGTTGGGGGGCAGAGAGGGGAGAGGGAAGAGCTATTTATCAGCCCCAGGTTTCAGCTTCCTTCAGCTCTTTCCTATTGTTTAACAAGATGCCTCTGTGCGTTGGATGAAGCAGTCCGCCCCAGATACTGAAGCCCTAACATGACCTACATTCCAGAAGAGTTCTGATTTATGAATTGGCACTGAGACTACATCAGTTGGTGCAGACCGCCAGGGCGTCTGTTTCGGGGAGATGTATACATGGAGTGCTTTTCCACGGGTGCAGTCAGCTCTGGCTCTCGGGGCTTCTGAACTCAGTTCAGGGCATGGAGTTTAATCAAAGAAATGACAAAACTGGCACAACGAGACATTTAGTGAATTTATTTAACGGTGCCAAATATGGGGATCCCCCTTTAAACGGACTAGCACAAGGAACGGGAAGAGAAAGACTGATTTGTTACAAGACGTCTCAGAGCAACTGAGTCACCTGAGTGCTAATCAAAGGCAACGGGAAATGTCACTGGGGGGGTGGATCCCTGGAAAACTGACTTCCCTGTGAAATCAGAAGTGTGAGCATCTTTCTTTCGTCTGGGATTTACTGAGCTTATGCTTTGTGCTGTGAGACATAGAAGACTCCATCTCTCCTCAAGAGCCTGTTGAGAGATATTAACAACTAACATTTTTGGTGAGCAATGCATTATCATCTCACATGATCTCATTCAATCTTAGCCGTGAATCAGTAGTGACAGGGATTATTTTCCCTGAGAAAAACTGAGACGTGGGCTGGGGCAGGGCAGGCAGCGTGGTAAGGAACTCTCTCCAGGTCACTTAGCTATGCAAATGGCACGGCATAAGCAAGGGCTGCAGCCCACACTCCTGATTCCCAGCCCCTTCCCAGAACCACAGAGCATCCAGCAGCACCAGGAAAACCATACCCAACTCAAGGCAGCTGGGGTAGGTGAGGACACAGGAGGAAGCACAAAGGCAACAGGTGAGGACGAGGGCCTGACAGTCAGGGAGTGAACAGAAGTGCTGCGAGTGGGACTAGCCACTATGAGGTGCATCTCCAAGCCCTCAGCTGCCCTGAAGAGATAAGAGCTTTCTCTGGCAGGTGCTCAGACAAGAGGTCATGCGTAGGCACCATTCTGGCAATGCCCAGACAAACCAACCTCTCTCTGATCCCAGCGGAAAGGCTGGACAATAACATAGTCTGTAGACAAGGAAATCCAAAGTGTGGCATTCCTCCAGGGAAAATGCTGTGCTGGACCTAGGCTAGGGCTGCCAACACCTGTGAGCGAGTGAATTCCAAAACGTACAGTCACAGGCTGGCTCCTCTGAGGCTCAGCTCACAGTGTTTCTTCAAAAGAGAAATGAAGAAGAGAAGGTATCTTTCTGCTAAGAGTCCCACTTAGGTAACATCCACCCTCTCCTAACTGCCTTTTGGGAGGGTATGGAGATCATTCACCCTGGATAAAAAGTACAATGAAACGTTCTTTTCTGAACTCTCACTGTTTGGAAATCTGATAGCTCTTATCAAGACATGATTCTTGTTGAATAAATAATTGTAAGTCAGGGACCTAACCATGGACTCATGTCTGAAATATAGTTTGATGTTTTGAGAAATTAGTTTCATTTTATTTAAGAGCTATAATTTTAGTAAGGGACTATATGACAAACACAATGAGATAGCACTTCATACTTATTAGGATGGCTATAAGAAAGAAAGAGACACAGAGAGAGAGATGGAGTTGGGGGAAGGAAGGGAGGAAGGGAGGAAGGGAGGAAGGGAGGAAGGGAGGAAGGGAGGGAGGGAGGGAGGGAGGGAGGGAGGGAGGGGAAAAAAGAAAAGAAAAAAAGAAAAGAAAAAGAAAGAAGAGGAAAGAAAAAGAAATACTGGTGAAAGGATGGCCTGGAGACACCATTTGCACATGCGTATTACTGAATAGTGAAGCCAGCAGCCCCAAGAAGGGCAGGAGAACTGTCTGCCTGGCAGCTGGGTGTGGGGACTAGACATGCCTCGGAGAGATTGTGGGTTTGGTTTCAGACCATGGCAATAAAGTGGATATTACAATAAAGAGAGTCACATGAATCTTTTGGTTTCCCAGTGCATATAAAAGGGTCTTGGCGCTCCAGCAGGGTGTCAGGCCTGAGCCTCTGAGGTGGGAGAGCCGAGTCCAGGACATTGGACCACCAGAGACCTCCCGGCTCCACGTAATATCAATTGGCGGGAGCTCTCCCATACAGCTCCATCTCAATGCTAAGACCGACCTCCACCCAATGGCCAGCAAGCTCCAGTGGTGGATGCCCCATGCCAAACAACTAGCAAGACAGGAACACAAACCCACCCATTAGTAGAGAGGCTGCCTAAAGTCATACTAAGTTCACAGACACACCAAAACACACCACCGGACGTGGCCCTGCCCACCAGAAAGACAAGATCCAGCCCCACCCACCAGAACACAGGAACCAGTCCCCTCCAGCAGGAAGCCTACACAAAACACTCAACTAACCTCACCCAAACTGGGGACAGACACCAGAAACAACAGGAACTACGAACCTGCAACCTGTGAAAAGGAGACCCCAAACACAGTAGTTAAAATGAGAAGACAGAGAAATATGCAGCAGATGACGGAGCAAGGTAAAAACACACCAGACTAAATAAATGAAGAGGAAATAGGCAGTCTACCTGAAAAAGAATTCGGAATGTTGATAGTAAAGGTGATCCAAAATCTTGGAAATAAAATGGAGAAAATACAAGAAATGTTTAACAAGGACCAAGAAAACTAAAGAGTAAACAAACAATAATGAACAACACAATAAATGCAATTAAAATTCTCTAGCCGAATAACTGAGGCAGAACAGATAAGTGACCTGGAAGACACAACAGTGGAAATAACTGCCGCAGAGCAGAATAAAGAAAAAAGAATGAAAAGAATTGAAGACAGACTCAGAGACCTCTGGGAAAACATTAAACACACCAACATTCGAATAACAGGGGTCCCAAAAGAAGAAGAGAGAGAGAAAGGACCCAAGAAATGATTTGAAGAGATTATAGTTGACAAATTCCCTAACATGGGAAAAGAAATAGTCAAGTACAGGAAGCACAGAGAGTCCCATACAGGATAAATCAGAGAAAAATGCCAAGATACATATGAATCAAACTATCAAAAATTAAATACAAAGAAAAAATATTAAAAGTAGCAAAAATATTAAAAACACAAGGGAATCCCCATAAGATTAACAGCTAATTTTTCAGAAGAAATTCTGCAAGCCAGAAGGGAGTAGCAGGACATATTTAAAGAGATGAAAGGGAAAAACCTACAACCAAGATTACTCTACCCAGCAAGGATCTCATTAACATTCGACAGAGAAATTAAAATCTTTACAGACAAGCAAAATCTAAGAGAATTCAGCACCACCAAACCAGCTTTACAACAAATGCTAAAGGAACTTCTCTAGGCAGGAAACACAAGAGAAGGAAAAGACCTAAAAAAAAACCCCCAAACAATTAAGAAAATGGTAATAGGAACATACATATAGATAACTACCTTAAATGTAAATGGATTAAATGCTCCAACCAAAAGACACATTCTGGCTAAATGGATACAAAAATAAGACCCATATATATGCTGTCTACAAGAGACCCACTTCAGACCTAGGGACACATTCAGACTGAAAGGGAGGGGATGGAAAAAGATATTCCATGCAAATGGACAAAAGAAAGCTGGAGTAGCAATTCTCATATCAGAAAAAATAGACTTTAAAATAAAGACTATTACAAGAGACAAAGAAAGACACTACATAATGATCAAGGGATCAATCCAAGAAGAAGATATAACAATTGTAAATATTTATGCATCGAACATAGGGGTACCTCAATACATAAGGCAAATGTTAACAGCCATAAAAGGAGAAATTGACAGTAGCACACTAACAGTAGGGGACTTAAATACCCCACTTTCACCAATGGACAGATCATCCAAAATGAAAATATATATGGAAAAAAAGCTTTAAATGACACATTAGACCAGAAGGACTTAATTGATATTTATAGGACATTCCATCCAAAAACAACAGAATACGCTTTCTTCTCAAATGTTCATGGAAAAATTCCCCAGGTTAGATCATATCTTGGGTCACAAATCAAGCTTTGGTAAATTTAAGAAAATTGAAATCGTATCAAGTATCTTTTCTGACCACAACGCTATGAGACTAATATCAATTATAGGGAAAAAAAACTGTAAAAAATACAAACACACAGAGGCTAAACAGTACACTACTAAATAACCAAGAGATCACTAAAGAAATCAAAGAGGAAATCAAAAAATACCTAGAAACAAATGACAATGAAAACACGATGACCCAAAACCTATGGGATGCAAAAAAAGCAGTTCTAAGAGGGAAGTTTATAGCAATACAATCCTACCTCAAGAAACAGAAACATCTCAAATAAACAACCTAACCTTAACCCTAAAGCAATTAGAGAAAGAAGAACAAAAAACCCCCAAGTTAGCAGAAGGAAAGAAATCATGAAGATCAGATCAGAAATAAATGAAAACGAAATGAAAGAAACAATAGCAAACATCAATAAAACTAAAAGCTGGTTCTTTGAGAAGATAAACATAATTGATAAACCATTAGCCAGACTCATCAAGAGAAAAAGGGAGAAGACTCACATCAACAGAATTAGAAATGAAAAAGGAGAAGTAACAACTGACACTGCAGAAATACAAAGGATCATGAGAGATTACTACAAGCAACTATATGTCAATAAAATGGGACAACCACGAAGAAATGGACAAATCCTTAGAAAAGCACAACCTTCCAAGACTGAACCAGGAACAAATAGAAAATATAGACAGATCAATCACAAGCACTGAAATTGAAACTGTGATTAAAAATCTTCCAACAAACAAAAGCCCAGGACCAGATGGCTTCACAGGCAAATTCAATCAAACACTTAGAGAAGAGCTAACCCCTATCCTTCTCAAACTCCTCCAAAATACAGCAGAGGGAGGAACACTCCCAAACTCATTCTACAAGGCCACCATCACTCTGATACCAAAACCAGAGAAAGATGCCACAAAAAAGAAAACTACAGGCCAATATCTCTGATGAACACAGATGCAAAAATCCTCAACAAAATACTAGCAAACAGAATCCAACAGCACATTAAAAGGATCATACACCATGATCAAGTGAGGTTTATACCATGAATACAAGGATTCTTCAATATATGCAAATCAATCGATGTGATACACCATATTAAAATATTGAAGAATAAAAACCATATGATCATCTTAATAGACTCAGAAAAAGCTTTTGAAAAAATTCAACACCCATTAATGATAAAAACTCTCCAGGAAGTAGGCATAGAGGGAACCGACCTCAACATAATAAAGGCCATATATGACAAACCCACAGCAAACATCATTCTCAATGGTGAAAAACTGAAACCATTTCTTCCAAGATCAGGAACAAGACAAGGCTGCCAACTCTCACCACTGTTATTCAACATAGTTTTGGAAGTTTTAATGACAGCAATCAGAGAAGAAAAAGAAATAAAAGGAATTCAAATCAGAAAAGAAGTAAAACTGCCATTGTTTGCAGATGACATGATACTATACATAGAGAACCGTAAAGATGCTACCAGAAAACTACTAGAGCTAATCAATGAATTTGGTAAAGTAGCAAGATACAAAATTAATGCACAGAAATCTCTTGCATTCCTATACATTTATGATGAAAAGTCTGAAAGAAAAATTAAGGAAACACTCCCATTTACCACTGCAACAAAAAGAATAAAATACCTAGGAATAAACCTACCTAAGGAGACAAAAGACCTGTATGCAGAAAACTATAATACACTGATGAAAGAAATTAAAGATGATACAAACAGATGGAGGGATATACCATGTTCTTGGATGGTTAGAATCAACATTGTGAAAGTGACTATACTACCCAAAGCATTCTACAGATTCAATGCAATCCCTATCAAACTATCAATGGTGTTTTTCACAGAACTAGAACAAAAAGTTTCACAATTTGTATGGGAACACAAAAGACCCCGAATAGCCAAAGCAATCTTGAGAACGAAAAACGGAGCTGGAGGATTCAGGCTCCCTTACTTCAGACTATACTACAAAGCTACAGTAATCAAGACAGTATGGTACTGGCACAAAAACAGAAATATAGATAAATGGAACAGGATAGAAAGCTCAGAGATACACCCACGTACATATGGTCACCTTATTTTTGATAAAGGAGGCAAGAATATACAATGGAGAAAAGACAGCCTCTTCAATAAATGGTGCTGGGAAAACTGGACAGCTATATGTAAAAGAATGAAATTAGAACACTCTCTAACACCATACACAAAAATAAACTCAAATTGGATTAAAGACCTAAATGTAAGGCCAGACACTATAAAACTCTTAGAGGAAAACACAGGCAGAACACTCTATGACATAAATCACAGCAAGATCCTTTTTGACCCAACTCCTAGAGAAAGGGAAATAAAAACAAAAATAAACAAATGGGACCTAATGAAACTTAAAAGCCTTTGCACAGCAAAGGAAACCATAAGCAAGACAAAAAGACAACCCTCAGAATGGGAGAAAATATTTGCAAATGAAGCAACTGACAAAGGATTAATCTCCAAAATTTACAAGCAGCTCATGCAGCTCAATATCAAAAAACAAACAACCCAATCCAAAAATGGGCAGAAGACCTAAATAGACATTTCTCCAAAGAAGATATACAGATTGCCAACAAACACGTGAAAGGATGCTCAACATCACTAATTATCAGTGAAATGCAAATCAAAACTACAATGAGGTATCACCTCACACCAGTCAGAATGGCCATCATCAAAAAAATCTACAAAGAATAAGTGCTGGAGAGGGTGTGGAGAAAAGGGAACCCTCTTGCACTGTTGGTGGGAATGTAAATTGATACAGCCACTATGGAGAACAGTATGCAGGTTCCTTCAAAAACTAAAAATAGAACTACTATACGACCCAGCAATCCCACTACTGGGCATATACCCTGAGAAAACCATAATTCAAAAAGAGTCATGTACCAAAATGTTCATTGCAGCACTATTTACAGTAGCTGGGACATGGAAGCAACCTAAGTGTCCATCGACAGATGAATGGCTAAAGAAGATGTGGCACATATATACAATGGAATATTACTCAGCCATAAAAGGAAACAAAATTGAGTTACTTGTAGTGAGGTGGATGGACCTAGAGTGTGTCATACAAAGTGAAGTAAGTCAGAAAGAGAAAAACAAATACTGTATGCTAACACATATATATGGAATCTAAAAAAAAAAAAAAAGGTTCTAATGCACGCAGGGGCAGGATAGAATAAAGACACAGACTTAGAAAATGGACTTGAGCATGCGGAGAGGGAGAAGGGTAAGCTGGGACAAAATAAGAGAGTAGCATTGACATATATACACTACCAAATGTAAAAGAGATAGCTAGTGGGAAGCAGCTGCATAGACGGGGAGATCAGCTTGGTGCTTTGCAACCACCTAGAGGGGTGGGATAAGGAGGGTGGGAGGGAGATACAAGAGGGAGGGGATGGGGGATATATGTATCCATACAGCTGATTCAATTTGTTATACAGCAGAAACTAACAACACTGTAAAGCAGTTACACTCCAATAGAGATGGTTAAAAAAAAAAAACAAGAGAGATATGGGGACTTAACTGGTGGTGCAGTGGTTAAGAGTCCACCTGCTAATGCAGGGGACATGGGTACGATGCCTGGTCCGGGAGGATCCCACATGCCACGGAGTGACTAAGCCCGTGGGCCACAGCTGCTGAGCCTGCACTCTAGTGCCCGTGAACCACAACTACTGAAGCCCGTGCACCTAGAGCCCATGCTCCGCAACAGGAGAAGCCACCGCAATGAGAAGCCCAAGCACCGCGATGAAGAGTAGCCCCTGCTCGCCACAACTAGCGAAAGCTCATGTGCAGCAACAAAGACCCAACACAGCCAAAATAAATAAACAAACAAACAAATAAATAGGTAAATTTATCACAAAAAAAAAAAAGAGAGAGAGAGACATGTAGCACAATGTGCATTGCAGCACTATTTACAGTAGCCAGGACGTGGAAGCAACCTAAGTGTCCATCGACAGATGAATAGATAAAGAAGATGTGGCACATATATACAATGGAATATTACTCAGCCATAAAAAGGAATGAAATTGGGTCATTTGTAGTGAGGTGGATGGGCCTAGAGACTGTCATACAGAGTGAAGTAAGTCAGAAAGGAAAAACAAATACCGTATGCTAACACGTATATATATGGAATCTAAAAAATATGGTTCTGATGAACCTAGGGGCAGGACAGGAATAAAGATGCAGATGCAGAGAATGGACTTGAGGACACAGGGAGGGGGAAGGGTAAGCTGGGATGAAGTGAGAGAGTGGCATGGACATATATACACTACCAAATGTAAACTAGATAGCTAGTGGGAAGCAGCCGCATAGCACAGGGAGATCAGCTCGGTGCTTTGTGACCACCTAGAGGGGTGGGATAGGGAGGGTGGGAGGGAGGGAGATGCAAGAGGGAAGAGATATGAGAACATATGTATATGTATAGCTGATTCACTTTGTTATAAAGCAGAAACTAACACAATATTGTAAAGCAATTATACTCCAATAAAAATATTAAAAAAAAGAAGAAATATTGGTGAGCATGTGGAGAAACTGGAACCCTTGTGCATTGCTGGTGGGAATGCAAAGCAGTATAGCTGCTGTGAAAATCCGTTAACATAGAATTACCATATGATGCAGCAGTTCCACTTCTAGGTATATACCTAAAAGAATTAAAAGCAGGAACTCAAACAAATACGCCAGTGTTCACTGCAGCACTAGTTACAGTAGCCAAAAGGTGGAAACAATCAAATGTCCATGGACAGATGAATGAGTAACGAAATTGTGGCACATGCATACAATGAACTATTATTCAGACATAAGAAATAAAGTTCTGATAGATGCTACAATAGGGATGAACCTTGAAGACATCATGCTACGTGAAAGAAGCCAGCCATAAAAGGATAAATAGAATAGTCAAGTTCATAGAGACGAAAAGTAGATTAGAGGTTACCAAGAGTGGGGGAGAAGGCAATGGGGATTATTGATCAGTGGGGTTCAGTTTCTGTTTCAGGTAATGAAAAAGTTTTGGAAATAAAGAGTGGTGATGGTTGCACAATGTTGTGAATGTAATTAATGCCACTGAATTGTACATTTAAAGATGATTAAAATGGCATATATTCTACCACAATAAAACCAACCAAATATAAAACCAAAACATAAGGGAGAACATAGTGTGGAAATTAAAAAAAATAACAACACAGAGAGTTTACTCAAAAAATATTTTTTTAAAAAAAGAGAGACTGTGATAATGACACACTCTGTTGTCATGAAGTTTATTTCCAAAGGTAGAAAAAAATATAGGATAATGGTAATATTCACAACAGGGTTATATTAACTAATTTACATTATACTTATTCTATACCAGGAGCTGCTTTAAGTGCTATACATATATCAACTCATATAATCCTCGCAATAACCCCTTGACGTACCTTCTGTTATAATCCCTATTTTAAAGTCAGTGATTCTTCTGAGATATCTAATGGTTAAATAACTTGCCCAAGGTCACACAGCTAATAAGTGGCAGATTTAAACTCAGGAAGTCTGGACCCGGAATCTGTATTTTTCACAACTGTGCCTCTTACCAGTATAAAAGACATAAGGATGAGGGTGCCCCCCACCCCACAAAAAAGGAGGTTAAGGATAGGGATGTATAACAAAATTATAGGCTAACTAAAGTAAAAGAAACAGATAAAGGCTGATGAAACTGACATAGTCCTCTTCTTTCAAAATCAAACATTAACTCTTGAATAAATAGCACAGGCTACTACTGATCTTTTAGGCTCACCCAAGTCCCTTCCAGGAAGAGGAATAATAACACAAAAAGAGCACTGGACTGGAAGTTATAAAATCTGGTTTTAAATCCTGGCTCTATCACTTTACTTATTCATTCAGCAAATGTTTATCAACTGTCTCCTGGGCATGGGGCAGAGCGCTGGCCAGTTCACTCAATGTTTTGAATCCTAGCTTCTCAGCCATAAAATGGGAATAATTATACCTACCTCAGAAATTGTTAGGAAAGGTAAATGAAATAAGCTGTGACTGCAATCCCACTACTGGGCATATACCCAGAGAAAACCATAATTCAAAAAGACACATGTACCCCAATGCTCATTGCAGCTCTATTTAGAATAGCCAGGTCATGGAAGTGACCTAAATGCCCCTCAACAGACGAATGGATAAAGAAGATGTGGTACATATACACAATGGAATATTACTCAGCCATAAAAAGGAATGAAATTGGGTCATTTGTAGATGGACCTAGAGACTGTCATACAGAGTGAAGTAAGTCAGAAAGAGAAAAGCAAATATCGTATATTAATGCATATATGTGGAATCTAGAAAAATGGTACAGATAAACCGGTTTGCAAGGCAGAAATAGACACAGATGTAGAGAACAAACGTATGGACACCAAGGGGGAAAAGCGGTGGGGGAGGATGAATTGGGAGATTGGGATTGACATATATACACTAATATGTATAAAATAGATAAGTAATAAGAACCTGCTGTGAATAAATAAATAAATGAAATTCAAAACAATTAAAAAAAAAGAAAGAAGCTGTGACTGTTCTTGACTCCCATTTACTCTCCATAATGGATGACTGAAAACATTTTCTCTTGCTTAACTCCTCAGAATAAAGATTCTTGATAACGATCAGCTATATAAATCTTGGTGCTTGTTTTTGCAAGGAAGGAATTGTGTCTGCCAGGCTGCAGACAAATAAGCACAAACAGCTACCTTGTTTCTTTTGCCCCTCCCTGTTTCTTACCCTCAAGCTAGCCAGATGGTGACATGAGGCAGGGCGCTAATAAAAGTGTCAGTATATACTTTTCTATTCTTCCCAGAAGAGGTGGGAAGAAGAGCGGACAGGAAGGAGTGGGGAGAAAAAAGAACACAGAAGATAAAAAGGAAACAGGATGTGAAGACAGAGATGGGATATTACTTCTTTCCCATCCCTCCCAGCAGGGGAGGAGAGGCTGTGGTCTGTAGGAAGCTCCCACTTCCATTTCTCCCTA
Organism: Tursiops truncatus; assembly: GCF_011762595.2. NCBI lineage: Eukaryota > Metazoa > Chordata > Mammalia > Artiodactyla > Delphinidae > Tursiops > Tursiops truncatus. The sequence goes on along the minus strand of NC_047034.1, from coordinate 25,122,495 downwards.
GAATGTCCCACAGCATCAGTCATGCCCCCAAACTGAAGATGACAGCAAACTTATCTATACCCTCAAAACCAGGCCTGGGTCCAAAGGACTCCTCCCCATATCCCCCTCCCCCGGACACCGCTACATGCACATTCCCATTATGATTCTTTAGTTTGCAACAGGCCAAAGCAGTCATTAAGGAGTTTCATTTTCTAAGATTCACTAATCAAGGTAACAGAGAACTCAAATACCAGGTTGAGAGGCCTTATGTTGATCGCGGGTTATTCACTGAGTCCCTACTCTCTAGTAAACTGTAGGGTTCTGGAAGGCAGAGAACATGTCTTACTACAAGGTAACAACAGTGAGTATTTCTTAAATTCATCCTTGGTTTGTCCAGTGTTGGAAAACAACAAGATCAAAGAGTCCTTTGAAAACAATATTCTACACGGATTGAATGTCTAGATAACTTAAACCGAGACTGCCTTATTTCACCTAAGTAAGATTTTATTTAATTTTTGAAGTCCTGTGGTGGCAAAAGAAAAGCCTCCCAGTAAGCAACACATTTATTTACACTACTTCAACCAAGCCTTATGAAATGGGGCCACCGTCCTGCTCCTCTGACGGAGAGGGGAGCAAGGTTCATGGAAATGACACTCCTCAGGCCATCAGACAGAACCACATTTGGGGTCATTATAGGCCAGTTGCAAACACTGCTTTCCAATCTATTCACCTGAACTTCACTGTAATTTGTTAGTGTGAATTAAATTACATCTGGCAAAATGTACTTCTGACTAGTGAGGAAGTTTTACTTCAACAGAAGATGAATTGCACCCAAGAGAAAACATGCCACGCGAGCCCATCCATGTCTGCCCACCTACAAGTTTGATTCCCATAAGCACCTCCTCCTCTTGCCAACCCACCTTCAACCTCATAGGGAGTATCGGTGTTTTGAAAGTTTCTCCTTGCTCTAAGTACTCTAAAGAGACAGGTCTAGCTTCATTCTAGAAACCAAAAGAAATGAGGAATTCATCACATTTTGAAGGTGAGGAGAGTTTACATTAGCCACCCTTGCCAAAATCGAAATCTGAGAAGCATGCCTGTTTCCCACCAGGTGATGCGTGGCTTTGCAAAGCTGTGGTTTGAAGCAGGAACCGGCAATAATCCCATACAGCTAAGGCCAGCTCTTTCCGGGGATGACTGCAAATAGTCTAAATGTTTTTCATGATCCTCTTTTGAACTACAAATGATAGTCAAACAGAGGTCAATTCTCTGAGTAATCTTCAGAAATGCAGACCCTACAATAAACAACGTTCACAGATGGTTCCCTTCCTTGCATATCAAGGCTCTTCCTCTTTGGAGCTCAGAATAGAGCACTAAACTGACTGGGAGGGCACAGGATCCTCTGGATTGCCCCTCACTTCAAAATGAGGGGTTTAGACAGAGGCCCTGGCAGCTTCCTTTCGGTCCTGGTTCTGAATGATGCCCTAGAAGGTCACGATACTTTGTACGCCTCCCATATTCTACACCCCGTGCCAGAGCCTCTATCCTTCTGATTGTATTTGCTAGAACCAAACCCACCGTTTCTGAGAAAGCACCAAATTCATTGTAGGGAAAAGCAGCAAGGTGAGCCCACTGAGGAGACCGTGCAGATGTGACGAAAGACTCCAGTCTAAAGGGCAAGATGACCATCTCCTTGCAAAGTAGCCCCTGTAGTTAGTCCCACTGCATGGCTCATAAAAGTCTCAGTCTATCACCACACAATGTAAGTGTGTTGTACACCCTCAAATAGAAAACGTGTATGCATAGCAAGGGAGAGAAGAGTGACGGTTCCAAGTAAAGAGGATTGGTGGGTAGGACTTAGGAAGAAATGTTAAAGAGTTAGAGGGAAAGATGGTAAAAGGGCAAAGAAATACCAAGTGAAGACACGCAGACACAAGAACAACTGGAACCAGAATAAGAAAAGTGGAAAAATTATATTATGCTATGGGGCTCTAATTCACACTCCATTAGGCTTTGAGGCGTCCCAACAGAACAAAGTTCTTACCTGCTTTTCAAACCCATGGTGGGGCATTAGGCATATCCGTGCTACCACAGCGCCATCTAGTGGAGCGGTGGGACCCATAATGGACCTAATCAGAATTGTCTAGGACTAAGTCCATACTGAAAATATTCCAGGCAATAAATACAGGTGACAGAACCTATTACTAAGAAATATGTGCAACTTAAGTTCAAAATTTTTTATGTCCTGTGGGTTACCTCCTCTCACAACAAGTGGAACACAACTTGACATTCCACATTCTGAAAGACCCACCCCTCCTTTCAAAATCAGCTCAGCTATCAATGAAATTTGTAATGGAAAAAACATTGCTATTTTTTCTAATGATTATCTATTTTAAGCCTCTAACAAAATTAGATAAATATATATGTCATAAAACATGTTTATTATATTTAATACAAATATTTCATATATAGTCATTGAATATTAATATACAATTTTGTTGCTTATCTTTCTCCATAGGTTTCCTATGAAATTTCCTTAAAACGCCAACAGTGTAAATCTCAGCGATTTACCGTACAACTGATTATACTAGCGATATTAGGACCCAGGACATGGGGCTCCAGCAGTGCTATTTATTGACTTCTGTGTGGCATCAGGTATGAGTTCTGGGAAGCAACATAGGGTGGCGGTGAAGCATATGCTTTGACTCCGCTCTCGGCCGGAGTTCAGACACCACCACCTACTGAGTGACCTTGGGCTTATTGAATTTCTTGAGTCTGTATCATTCCTACCTGTAAAACGGGAATGCCAACATTTACTTCACTGGATTGTTGTAAGGATTCAATGGACACACAGTGCTGACATTTAGGAAGCGCTAAGTAATTCTTCTCCAGCTGCCCTTTCCTGAAGAGAGCCACCACAGAAAGAACACGTCTCATCTTCAGTCAAGCAGTTGCTTGACTGAAGGAAGTGTCCTCACCTCTGACTTGTCTTATAAAAATACAGAGATGAGACAGAAGAAAAAGCCTTCCGAGATCCTGACACCCCTCACTGCAGTTTTCAGTTGAGAGTCAACCAATTAATGAGCCCTGGGGTGAAGACCGAATTCTGCCAGGCATGGTACCTGGGAGAGTTCATAACACACTTGACTTTAATTCATGTGCACTATAATCCTGTGGGTTAAAGGGCCATAAAAGTTGTTCTGTTTTTTCTTACACTTCAAAGGAAGCGATTTAATGGCCATGAATTACAGTTTCCTGATTACAGTGTAACTATGAAACACAACTGTTCTGGTAAGATTTCCAGCCTGGCTCCCTCACCAAAGGAACTTCAAGGAAAGAATTTAAACAAAATAACCTTTCCAGGCTTTCATCCAGCTTCCTCCTGCAGGAGACTCTATCCTTGGGAGCCCAAGAACACACATGCACACAAAGGGTTACGTGTGGGGTTTGGGACTAGAACAGGGTAGGCCATGAAGTGGAGTTGGGGACAACCCATGAAATCGGGAGCAAGTAAATACTGTTCCCTGGGAAAACCCATGTGATGACAGATGTTATCAGAAATAAAATAATGGGGTAATAATGAAAACATTTAAAGGGAGTAGGGTCATATTAGGAATGGAAGGAGAGAAAGGCTTCACAAATGGGGGTTCTTCCTATCTTTCTAACCACTTATTAGCTAGGTTAAGGCAAGCCTAAGAGATTCCCATTGCCCTGAGACCCAGTAGACAAAGTATAGATCTTTTTCACAGCAGCAAAGCAAATGCTTACAGGAGGGAAGCAATCTCACATGGTGGAGAGAAGACTCCACTTGAAATTGGATTTAAACCCTGGTTTCTCAGCTAACTAGCTGTCTGACCTTGGACAACTTCCCTGTACATTGGTTTGGTCATCTACGGTTTAAGGATGTAAAGAGGCAACCTTAGAATGATACTGCAAAAGTAAAACATACGTATCTGCTTAGTACAGAGTCCTAGGAAAACTGCAAAGGGGGTAACGAAAAGGCCAAGTCCCTCAAAGCTCCAGTCAGTCATTCACTACCATTACCTGAGGTCCTCACTGAACCAGCCCTGGCGAGAGGTCAGCACACATCTCTTGATATTTAAAGTTTATCTCCAGTCTGCCTCTATACAGAGCTGACCTCCACACCAGTCATGGCGTTTGAGAATCTAGTTGTCCCCAAGCTCTGTGAGTGGGGTTTACGTACTCTAAAGACACCTGGGAAGTTCGAGAGTAAGGGAAAAAGGAGAAACGGTGGGTCTTGACTGTACTTTTGGGAATCAATTCTACTATAATGTTTTAAGATTAGTTTAAAAAATAAAGACTGTGCATTTGATGTTTGCATTAAAAGCACAAACATGCCCTGATTGTTAGAAGAAATCTAACTATATGCAATGGTCCTCCAAGGTAAATTTTAAAGTTGTTGGAGCACAAATATACTTTGTAGGGAAAGCAAGTCTTGCCATTCTGCGTTATAACTGACTAGAAAGGGAAGGGGAGGGGGAGTTGATGGAGGGGCGCGCGTGTGCACAGAGTGCTGGAGAGGCTGGGGTAGGAGAGGGGAGATAACACGTGTGGAGAGGGACAGGTCAGGAGTGTTCAGGCAGCCCCACCTACGTGGCTCTTCCTACCCAATGGCAGCTAAAGCCGGCTCCCCACCTTCCCAGACGGAAACACTGGGCGATGATACGGAAAGCCCTTCCCTCACCTCTGCCTTTCCTCAAAGTTTTAGAAAATGTGTGAGAAAACTGCGCCATGATAAGCAACCCATGCATGATTCTGACTCACTCTGAGAAGATTTCTTGTGAATAAAAGAGATCGTGAACCAGGGAAAACCAGCTAGTTTCTATTGTTCTTGGGGGCTGTTCAGGTTTGGTCATTGCCCAAGACAGCAAGGTAGATCAAGGCTATTTTAAGGCATCCTGAGGTTTGTTTTCAGGATACCTTAAAAAGGATCAGAAGTAACCTGAATTCAGCTACGGCCTTTCCAGTGTGTGGATCAACAGGTAAAGGCAACAGGTACGGCGCACTGACCTGTCTCACATAGCAAAACACCTGTCCTTCCCACCCACAGAACACAGGTGGAGCACAGACAGTGCAGCGAGCTGTCTCTGAAGAAGCCCTCCACGTGGATCCCACTACTATGTCAACTGTAATTAACATCATGAGCACAATGAACACACAGTGGCAGGGCTACTGGTGACTTGACAATGAACAAGGCAAAGGATCTGAAACCTCTAGAATATAAGAGCAATTAACACCACGAAATGCAAGAACAGGAACAGCCAGAGATTGAGAAAAGCAAGGGAGGGGAAGAGCTGGATTATTCTTTCCTGATCCAGAGCAAGAAAGGGCCACGTCTTTCCCTTCCCTGCTTCTTCCCTGCTATCCCAGTTACATACTCAGAGGGCCTTTCCCTACTGGTCCAGAACTGAAGCTAGGACAGAATACTAAATTCCCCATAGTCTGAGGAGACTGTTGGAGAAGCTGCCAACAGTTGGTACCAGACATCTTTCCCCCCAGGGCTTACGAAGCAGAACTCTGCTATCAGCTCTCTGTGACCACACTTGTCTTTCCCAGACTGTAGAATGTGAAAAATGTGAGTTTGTCTTTGGCCTTGTTTTCAAGATGAAAAGTGATTCCATGAGGGATGAGAGAGCGTGCTTTCCCTTCCAGAATGGAATGTTCTGGGGTACCTATAAGAAGTGAGTCTAACAGAGAACAGACACGTGGCTGCCAAGGGTGAGCAGGGGGTGGTGGGGAAGGACAGACTGGGAGTCTGGGGTTAATAGGTGCAAATTATTACATACAGAATGGATAAACAACAAGGTCCTACTGTATAGCACAGGGAACTATATTCAATATCCTGGGATAAACCATAATGGAGAAGAATATAAAAAAGAATGTATATATGTATATTAACTGAGTCACTTTGCTGTACAGCAGAAATTAATACAACATTGTAAATCAACTATACTTCAATAAAAAAATAAATTAAAAAAAAAAAAGAAGTGAGCCTAGTGTCAGTTCCCTGGTTAGGTGTCTACCTGAGCAGCCAATTTCCTGATCTCAGCCCTGCCTACCTGAGCAGGGAATATAAGAAGGGGAGAGCTGATAAGAAGGCAGTGGCATAGCCTGTATGCTATCAATTGTTTTGTTACAAATACATAGGTGTCCCATGGGACAGGTGGACACCACAGAATATAGCTGAGTTTAAGCCCTCTTGCTACTGCCTAACCCCAGAAGTGGCCAACGAAGCTGGACCAAAGCTTCCACATCCAGCACCTCCACCATGGTGGGAGGAAGACAGGGCGACAGGGCCCTCCAACTTACCCACATGCACGTGACAACAGTCAATACTTGGATTCTTTTTTTTTAAATTTTTTTAATTTTTTTTTGCAGTACGCAGGGCTCTCACTGTTGTGGCCTCTCCCATTGCGGAGCACAGGCTCTGGACGCACAGGCTCAGCGGCCATGGCTCAGGGTCCTAGCCGCTCCGCGGCATGTGGGATCTTCCCGGACCGGGGCAAGAACCCGCGTCCCCTGCATCGGCAGGCGGACTCTCAACCACTGCGCCACCAGGGAAGCCCAATACTTGGATTCTTACAACAGAGGGTGTTCTAGAGCAGCAGCACCTTTCTCCATGAAAGAAAACAGCACTCGTCTTGAACCATCCCCTGACTGGCCCAGCAGGGCGCATGTGCCAAAGTGTATCATCAGAGGGAACGTGAAGTAAGGAAAAGAGAGGCTCCATAGCCCCTCTACTCTAAGCTCCCTGAGTTTTAAGTCTATCGTGTGATGGGGAGAAAGAGATTTGAATCAGATATAAAACGGGATTTGAACTGGACTGGACTATTTTTAATAACCAAGGGAAAACCAACATAGTTGCCCCAAATCTCACGAAGGTTCAAAAAAAGGGGCGGTGGGGGGGGCGGTTAATCACAGAACAACTGTTAGCAATAAACACCTAAAGGAATAAGTAAATACCGTTAAGATTTGGGGCTCCTTAATAAAACAGATCTGTGCATCTAGCACTTTGGATGTTCATTCTACAGAGGGAGAGACGGAAGAATTAGGGGAAGAAAACGTGATAAGGAAAGAACGGAAGATTCCCCTTCTGGGTATTATCCAACAGAATTGAAATCAGGATCTCAAAGAGATATTAGCCCTGTGTTCACTGTGGCATCATTTACAGTAGCCTAGGTGTGGAGACAATCTAAATGTCCACTGAAGGATAAATGGATTTTTAAAATGTGGCATGTATATACAATGGAATATAATTCAGCCTTTAAAAAGAAGGAAACCCTGTAGTATGCGACAACATAGATAAACCTTGAGGACACTACGCTAAGTAAAATAAGACGTTCACAGAAGGCCAATTACTGCATGATTCCACTCATATGAGTTATCTAAAATAGTCAAGCACATTGGACTTCCCTGGTGGCACAGTGGTTAAGAATCCACCTGCCAATGCAGGGGACACAGGTTCAAGCCCTAGTCCGAGAAGATTCCATGTGCCGCGGAGCAACTAAGCCTGTGCACCACAACTACTGAGCCTGCGCTCTAGAGTCCGCGAGCCACAACTACTGAAGCCCATGCACCTAGAGCCTGCTCGCCGCAACTAGAGAAAAGCCCGCACGCAGCAACAAAGACCCAATGCAGTCAAAAATAAATAAATAAACTTATTTAAAAAAAAACAGTCAAACACATAAAAGTAAAGAATAGAATGGTGGATGTCAGGGGCTAGGAGGAAGGGGGAATTCCGAATCAATGGATATAAAATTTCAGTTATGGGAGATGAATAAGTTCTAGAGATCTGCTGTGCAACATTGTGCCTCTAGATAACAATACTGTATTGTTCACTTAAAAATCTGTTCAGAGGGTAGATCTCATTGTTAACTGTTCTTACCACAATAAAATTCTTTCTTTTAAGAAAATAATGGAAGAAAAGGCAGAAGGGTAAGATAAGAAATACACTCCAGGGCAATCTGTACTCAGAAGTGAGAAACAGGATTAAATTCATTAGAAAAGAATGAAACTGAAATTTTGAAAAATTTCAGTAATTAGTCATTTAACAAGCTATTACCCTATTACCAATGTCAAGGGGGTGATTTTATACCAAAAAAAAAAAAAAAGTATAAGTCATGGCCACTGTCCATACAACAAAGGTGCCAGGAAAAAAAAAGCCAAGCTATGCCACTAAATGAATGCTGTTCCCAGATGCTGGGTGTCTGGAGGGGGATCATTGGTGCTGTGCTTGTGTGACAGTAATGAAGTCCCTTCCCTTCTCCTGCCTTTCCTTATCTGTAAATAGCGCAAGAGAGGAGGGTCAAAACACTCAGGGCCTTTAAACTCTGAAGGTAACGAAGAGCCACAGGCTACGTTCAGTAGCTGGTCCACGTGACCTTAGAGAGACTGGCAATCAGGCCCTTACCCACACATGCTCAGAGCCCGTGTGGGGAAGACATCAGTCACCACTCCCCTCTGTGATGTCTGAGGGCTCTTTCTATATTCTACAACTGCACATAAATAAGAAATAAGGGTGGGCCTCAGAAAGGCCAGCGCTCCTCTGAGCTGAGAACTGGCTTAGCCTGAATTTCCGGGAACGAGGCTGCGCTCTCGCCTCCAACTCCCTGGGTCCATGAACATTTTCTGTGCTCGGAAGTCCGCTGGGATCCTGGAGGGAGTGAGGGCTGTATGAATGCCACCACTATTTTTCAAACTGTGAACAGCAAATACTAGAAGGTCTGCTGGCAACAACGGTGCTTTGGGAGTAGTGCCCCTCTGAAGTTTAACTTTCCTTTCTCTCCAGCCAACACAGGGAGGGGGCCGTTTCACGAGGAGCGGCAACCCAGGGAAACAAAGCAGCGCAATTTTCTAGGCTTCGGTTTTCCATGAATGCTGAAGTCATCTGTTTAGAAAATAAGAGCCCCTCCTTTGCCCTCAGTATCCCTGTTAAAACATTAAACCACAGGATTGACTGTGTTTAGGCCGGCAGGTTGTGGGCAAATCCACTGAGACACCACAGCACCGTTTCCAGGTGAGATGGCAGAGGACAAGGGCGAAGAGCTTATTAGACCCTGGAGTCAAAGAGACCCAGGTTCAAGGACGAGCCAAGCTACTTGCTGGCAATGAGACCGCGGGCAAGTCATTTAGTCTGTGTCTTCTCCTTAGCTGGAAACTAGGGTTGCTGTGAAATGCCTGACCCCCGCATAGCCCATACATAATACATGTTAACTACTTAAAACAGTGGCAAGACGAACAAAATATCTACAGGAATGTGTAACTTTGCATTGCAATGAGATATTACACTCAAAGCCCTTAACGCACGTCTGTCACGATGCTCTGGTGCTCCGGACTGTGGTGGTCAAGTCATGAACACTCTATGGATCCTTGTAACGGGGGAAACACCATACCAACGTATAGAAAGGTTAGGTGATATGTCAAGGTTGATTTTGGTGCAGAACAGCCTGAAGCTAGAGGACTTACTTAACCTCCTTAAGTGTCCTTTCCATTTGTGGGAAGATTCTACAGTCCTAACTTCAATGCATTCTCATCTAAGCTAGGAGTCTTCACACTTTTTGAAGTCATGGAAATATTTATGGATACACATGTACATGTGTGTACACATACATATGCACACATTTATACACACATATATGTGAACAGGTATCAAAGGAGAAAATAACATGGGTCTGCATGTATAACACAGTGGAAAGAATATTAGATTCCAAGTTAGACCACCTACTTCCAATACTGAGGATGGTAGGAATCTTCAGGCAAGTCTCAACCTTTCTGATCAGGTCTCAGTATTTTCATTATTTAAAAAAGGAAAGAAACATCAAACATGTTTTCTTTTTCATTAAAAATGAAAAAAACCTTCAGAATATTGTTGTGACCCCAAGAAGAATAACTAGAATGAAGAGGAAGAAGCTACTGAGCGGTGGTGTTGCCTCATATAAGACCGTGTATATCACAAAGTTTATTATTATCCCCAATAAGAATAAGAGCTTGAAATAATAATGATAACAATTTTTAAAATAACATTGGAAATGGTATTTGTGGGTGTTACAAGACTCTTCTCTCCTTTTTCTGGACTTCTGATGGGAACCAGAATTCAGAATCATATTTTCTATGTGGAGCAACAATTTGGTTGTAGCCAAAACCTTGAAATGAATAAAAACGGACTTTTAAAAATTGACGTCTACTCTTGTATTCTCCTTCCCTTCACCAGTTTACTACCAGGCCTCACACCAGTGATGAAGCTTCTCCATACAGAAAGTAAGGAGCATGAGGTATTCACCAATGAGAGTCGTGCCCAGCTTTTATCCTTGGATAGAAACGTCCCCTAAAGCAAGCAGCCAGTTCAACATGTATCCAGACTAAGCATAATTTAAGAAACTCCCTCGGGCTTCCCTGGTGGCACAGTGGTTGAGAGTCCGTCTGCCGATGCAGGGGACACGGGTTCGTGCCCCGGTCCGGGAAGATCCCACATGCTGCGGAGCGGCTGGGCCCGTGAGCCATGGCTGCTGAGCCTTTGCGTCCGGAGCCTGTGCTCCGCAGCGGGAGAGGCCGCAACAGTGAGAGGCCCGCGTACCGCAAAAAAAAAAAAAAAAAAAAAAAAAGAAACTCCCTCTATGTTTTCTTCCTTTCCTACTAATTTAGTTTGCTCAAAAATGAGTTCTTAGAGGGAAAATCTGAGTGCATTTTCGGCAAGTAGTTAACTGAATTACCTTTGTTGACTTGTAGAATGAATAGTTATGACAGAGAAAATCCCAATAGGAAAAAGAACAGGAGGTGAGGAAAACTTAATATCCCCATCTTTAAATAGCCATCATAAAATATTTCTTAGATTAAAAAAAATCTTATCCATGCTTAAGGTCTGGAGGTCTAAAATAACTTCCAAAAATAGCTGTTACGAGGCATCGGATATAAAATGTATGTCATCTATTTACTATGTATTAAAGGCCAAAAATATCAGGCTGAAGAGGGTTAAGGGAAGAAGGTGTTTCCCCAAGGAAAGCCGTGTTTATCCTAGTTTATCTGTGAATCTTCTAGGAAAACTTTGGAGAATTTCTGTCACGGAAAACACGTAACTTTCTCCCAGAATCATGAGGCTAGAAGAGGGCTGGAGAGGTTACCCTGTCACCACACATAATCCAGGGAAAGTAAAGCCCAATATTGCAACTGGACTTGAAATCTGCATTTTAAATAGTATTGTAAATTTATATATCTAATGGCATATTGTAAGACAAATTCCAAATACAAACACATAGGTACAAGAAACCTCAAAATCTTCTTATCTGATTGGACTTGAACTGCCCATTTTAGAGACAAGGAAATAAAGGCCCGAAGAGCTTAAGAACTTACCCAAGTTTAAGAAGTAGCCCTCAAATGTCTACTGTCTCCCATCTATTACTGTTTCTCCATTTTCTTTCTTTACTACTCTGCCTGAGTTTTGGCTTTCTTGAGCTTAAAAAGCCAATATGAACGCCACTGGTTGGTGTCAATCCTCAATAAGACAACTTAAAGTTTACCACTAGTGGTTTAGCAGGGTCAGAAAGTGAGCACTACACGTCTGGCCCATATGTCTGAAAATGTTAGAAAAGGAGTATGAGGAAGGGGGAGAATTCAGAAAGCCACTTAGGCCACTGTCTATCCTGTGGGTGGGAATCCCCACTCCCCCAGGCTCCAGTACAAGCTCCCTACAATTTAGAAGGTTAAGAAATGGTCTAAAGAACAGCAACAGCCTCAGAGACTGGAATCCAATAAGGTTCTGTCCTTCACCTGGCCTTGTGTTGCCTTCTGACCTAAGCTACCCGTTTCTAAACATAGAGTTCTTTCACTCTGTGAAAGCCACTGAGTTATACCACGGTAAATGTGTACAGCGGGCATTGGTCTCTTGCAATTCAAGTGGTCTGAAACCTACATGATCACACACCATCTGCCAGAAACTCCTCCTACGAAGTTCACATTTGCTCCACTACATACACTTAACACCAGCTCTTAACGCCCTCAAGAGCTATACTGTTTTCCCCGCAGAAGGAGGAACACACAGTAATGGCAAGTCATCTGATAACCCAAATGAGTCCATGTATGGACAGTAGTACAAGCAACCAGCAGTGGCCGTCACGAACTGTGGATGAGCTGCTTGCTGGATGACAGGACGCGACAGCAGTCTCAAGCACTATCCTACTTTTTCATCCCATCCATCATTAGCAGCTGTAAGGAAGAGAAATTCCTCTTTTGTTTGTTTTCTTAAGGGAAAAAGCACCAAAAGGGAGCGCCTTAAGCTTCACCGTGTGGAAGAAAGTGTTGAAAATCGCACAACGTAAACAAGGGCCGATGCATGTTTTCAATTTAAATTATCTTCCCATACACTGTGAAAACCTATATTTGATAGCCTACTTTATAAGGAATGCACGAGATTGTAAATGAAGTGTTGGAGTTTCCCCATGAGGAGACAAGAGATAAGCTCCCCGGTGATCGATCCTAGCGTTTGCCCCCATATTTGTGCAACAGAACTTGAAGCTGTTCCCTGATTTAAACAACAGGTGGCACTGCCATTGCTACATCTTCCCTGGCAAGAAACCTTTGCAGTTTGCGATTTCACCTTCCAGGAGGCATCAACAGTTTTTGTAGTCACCTCTATCGACAGCGTGTACATATGTTCCTATGTGGTAAATGCAAACACGAGTAGGAAAACGTTGGAATTTGCGTAACTGCAGTTTTACCAATTGCCACCCTCCCATACTCATGCCCCTCCCCACACAATCATCTACACACAGGTGTAATGTCCCTCAAGGACACACCACGGCAGGGAAGAAGCAGAAGGGAAATAGGTTCCATCACGTTTGTTCTGATCTTCAATTACTATAGACATGTATATCTCCACCCACCCCTGACACTCGCACAAGAGAAGGGCAGCGTCATAAGGTGCTGGGGCACATTCTAGGCAAATGCCTGAGAAATCTAGGACCTGAGAAGTCTGTTAATTAATTCACTTCAAGAAGAAACACTCTACTGTCCATTTTTCATAAGCTCTTGTCTTCATTCTTCTGCACCAAAAGAGCATGCTTAATATTTAGAAGGAACAAATAGGTACACAAATTGTATTCCTACAAGGAAAACAGAATTCAGGACTGTTCTCGAATGTGTCAAGAAGACAGATTACATTTCATAGGCTTTTTGTATCTGCTTTAAATATGAGAAAATTGTTATGTCAAAGAATCTCATTCAACACCTATGGCTCACTTTTTTATTCACACGCACAATTTTATTATGTAGCAGCAGTTACTATACGATTTCTAGACTATAATGTAACAGTTATTGGTTTGATATATTAATTTATTTAATTTTGAGTTTGTGGGTTGCTTTTTTTTTTTTTATTAGGACAAGTTAACAATGGAAATCTTGCCAATGAAGCAAGGCTGAGATCAAAACAAAGGATGGGCAAGTCATAAGCCTAAAGGGACATGCCAGGTATGAGACAGTTTGGCATGTTTAGCTGCAGAAGTACTAAAAAGTTTATTTTTGTAAAAATGGATGAGTGGGTAAGAGGAATTACAAGGAAAATCATAGGCTGTACTGCAAAAAAATAATGTGCTTTTGTCGTGCTGCCTCTGTCATATAGTATCAAATGTCCATACTCTTGCTTTCCGAGAACAGAGAACCTGAAAATTCTACCTGAGAAGCCTTCTGGTGTACAGTTTACATTATCTTATTAGTATTATCTATAAATACAAAAAAACGAGAGAAGAATGCATATCTCCTAGAATTCAAAAGCATTATAGAAATTTGGCTTTCATTAGCAACTTTGTCATGAAGAGAAAGTACGTGTCCTAAGTAACAAACTGTAACGTTTAGCCCATATGATTTCCTGGTGATCAGGTAACATAACATTTGTGCTTTCTGGAGGAACTGGGGTTTCATGAAACAGCATGAACTTTGAACGAAGAGGTACGGGGCTTACTCCTGACTCTACCACTTACTAGCTTGTTAACCAGTCATATCATCAACCTCTCTAAACCCTGCTTTTCCAGTGTTCAATGATAACATAACAAATCCTTTGTAAGGCTATTGTGAATATTTTAAAAGGATTATTTGTTTATAGCAGATGTTTAATAAAAGTTAATTTGAGGCCTTCTAGACTTCAGTAGGTATCTCCTTTTAATTTCCCATTAAAATACCCCTGAAAATGCATAGACTCTAGCCACAGTACATATCAACTAAAGATGAGAGAAGATTCTTTACTCAATAATCTGAGGGGAGTTCCCTTCAAGGTCAGCACCAGTGAATGAGTGTTCGAGCTTCTAACTGGCTGGCATTTTGAAATCTAACAATCAGAAGCCCAAGCAATTACCCCTGCTCACATGAAAAGCGGGCGTCTTGCGCTGCTCATGGCTGGGCCATCCTGTCTGTCTACCGGCAGATGCAGGTTAGAAAGAGAAAAGCATGAACACGGGTCTATACAGTACAAGGGAAAGAGAACGTAACACTAAAGTCACAGAATAAGAGCACGCGTTTGAAAGTGTTTCAACGCGGGAAACAGATGAAATGCTGTCCTCAGTGAGATGCAAGAAGGGGGCAGGGATAGGCTGAGATGAAGATGGAGTGGGGATGCGGGGGTGGACAGTAAGCTCGCTAAGGTAAAAGAAAAACGAATACGAGGAAACGGAACTACCTTAATGGAAATAAAAATATATACTGAAAAAACAAAGTAATGGGAAAACAGCTGAGCCAACGCGTGGCCATTCAGAGCTGCCATGAGGGGTTAACACTAAGAATAATGGTGAGGGGTCGTTTCCAGTCTTTTAATGATATTTTTGTACACAGTAAAGAACCCACGGTATGTACTGCTTATTAATAGAACTTTTCCACTTAACACTATAATACAAGTATCTTTCCATTTTTTTCCCCTTTCTTTCCATAGTATAGAATACCAGATATCAGTCAGGATATGAACATTTAAGGCTTTTGATACATATTGTTAATCTGCTATCCAAAGGGTTATATCAGCAAGGTACGAGACTACCAGCACTGCCATTTTTAATTTTGTTATTTAATTTTTTTATTTCAAAAGAATATCAAACTTAAAGTTGCAAAAACAGGACAATTTATTTGTTCTGAACCCTTTGAGAGGTAGCTGCCTCATCCCCACCAAACTGGGTATTTCCTGTACACGACAACATTGTCCTACAACAGAGCCATGAAAATTAGGAAATTAATCCTGGCACATTACCGCCATCTAATCCTTAGACTCTATTTCAGGTTCGCTAATCATTCTGTAACGACTCCTATGGCAAAAGGATCCAGTTCAAAGCATACATGTCCTTAACTTTCATGACTTGGACCCTTTTGAAGATTAGAGGCCAGATATTTTGTAGAATGTCCCTCACTTTGGGTTTGCTTGATGTTTCTTCATGATTAGATTCAGGTTATGCACCTTTGACTAGACTATCACAGAAATGATGCTGTGTTCTTCTCATTATAGCCTATCAGGTGGTACATAAGTTCAATCAGTCCTATTACCGATGCTATTAACTTTGATCACTTGGCTAAGGTGGTGTCTTGCCAGGCTTCTCCACTGTGAAGTCATTCATTTTCCCTTTGTAATTAATTAGTATTCGAGGGTAGAGGAGTTACTTTGAGACTATGCAACAAATATCCCATTTCTCATCAAACTCAGCCTTTAAGCATTGATTTATTTAGATCAGTAGGGGATCATGAATGCCCATTTTATTCAACGGGTTATAATCTATTACTATCATTATTTTTGATGTTCAAACTGCTCCAGATTTGGCTAGTGGGAGCCCCTTTAAGCTTGCCCCTATGTCCTTTTGATGTATTCCCTACTTTTCTTTGAGCACTTCCTTACAAGATATTCCAGGCTCATCTACTTTCTCTGTCTCAGCCCTAGTATCAGCCATTTGACCAAGGAACACTTTTAAGTGTAGACAGTGCTTAGAAACCAAGGTCTAGAACTAGGTGTGCACTAGGTAGCACTGCTCACATAACACAATGATTTACATCCATGTCTATTTCTCCATCTCTCTCTTTCTACTTAATATCATGAGTTCACACCAATACCTTCAATGAACAGAGTTCATTCCAGTTTCCTCCCTCTCCATGCCTCTGTCCTGCCTCTGTCGCTCTCCCCAGGTCCTGCTCCGACATGAACTTGTGAATGTTCTCCTCACTTTCCCTAAGTTCTGACACTTGGCTCTGGGCCACTGTAGCTCTCCCCTCTCCCCGGACCCTTTCCTAACCAAGGCCCCTAATTTGCTCTGGTTCATCTAATAACTTTTACACTGAACTACGGAGAAACACCGAGGACAAGAGACATTATGAGTTTTATATATGAGTTTGAACACTTCACGTCTGCCGTTACATTTCGGTGTGAAAATGGTTTCACGTGCTTTGCCTATTTCTTCAAATGGATCTTTGTCAATCTCCTGTGGATTAGCGTATGACCTTTGTATGGTAAAGGTAGTTATTTTTTTGGCTTAACTGTTGAACATAATTTCCTGATGTCTTCTTTAGTTCTTAATTTCTTTTACTTTTTAACGAGAACTTTGATTTTGTTGACTTAGAAAATCTGAACCCCTTGCTGCTTTTCTACTTCCTCTGAGTCCCACTTTTTTTCTGAGTTGTTGGCATTTCTGTGATTCTCTATTCCAGTGGTTCTCAATCAGGGGTAATTTTGCCCCATAGGGGACATCTGGCAATGCCTGGGGACATTTTTGATTGTTGTCACCTGGGGAGGGGGAGTGTGACTGGCATCTAGTAGGTTGGAGCCAGGGACGCTGTTAGTCATCCTACAACGCACAGGACGGCCTACAACCAAGAATTAAACGTCAACAGTGCCAAGGTTGAAAAACCCTGCTCTATACTCTCTCCATTGCTTATAGGCAGTCTTCTGATTTCTTCCAAAACAAGATATTGGAGAAGAAAGACTAAAAAGGGAAATATCTTTAATGTAGACAATGGCTTTCTCTAAATTTGATTTATAAATATTGGTCATAGAGCCTCCTATAATCCAAAGTCATTGTAAAAAAAAAAGAAAAGCTGTTATTAGTATTTCCACAAAGGATTCTCTTAGCTGAGGTCTTGACATAGACATTCACCTGCTCCATTAAGTCTTGAATCTGTGTTTGCTATATTGTCAAGAATTCATATTGATTATCTGGGTACATTTGCTCTATCATAAATGGCCACAAAACAGGAAGGAAATGAATAATTTAATTTTTTCAAATCCTATAATGCCAAGGATATTGGCAAGTACTAAAAGACATACTAATAAACATATATATTTTAAAATAAAGAGCAGTGTTAAAAATAAAATCCTTGCTTTCTTGGAACTCAGGTCCTTGAAAGAAAATATTTATACAGCAGAATAACAGGAAGAAATAAAACAAGAGTCAACTATACCTCAGTAAAGCCAAGGGGGGAAAAAAAGAAATTTAACAAGATATATAGATATATTAGAAAGAAAGGAGATTTCAAAACATTTTTCTCTTCGCATACACAGCATGTATCTTCTTGCTTATAGAATCGTTACTGGCCTGCCAGAACAGTTTACTATCATTTTCACAAGTATGCAATTCTTAGAACCAAGGGATTTCATGAGCTCCTCTACCCAATCAGAGCAATGTCTTTGTCCCAGATCCAGCCGAACATAATCCTATCCTCCTGACAGATTTGACATCTACTTTCTGCCACCACTGCACAGGAATGGAGCAGAGTGCTGACGCCAATAAGACTTATCGAGAGGCTAACAGCCAAACAAAAATCTATGCTGAATCCCTTTTCTTCAACATAATACCTTTAAAAAAGTACCACAGGTTAAACAGTATTTTCAGAAACTGTGATTTCCAGTGAGAAACTGCTAAACTCGATAGAGAGGCTTCTTGTGGTCTTGATTCCCTAAGGAGCTGTGGGAACTTACACAATGAAGAGAATTCTTCTTAGCCTACTACGTAGGTTAAAAGCCTAGAAATTCTGTAACTTCTGTCTCCTCTCCTACAGTCACTAACCCTAGCTTTTGTTCAAATTTTTAACCACTCTATTTTAAATGGTTTGTCCCTTCCCTGACTTGTTACAAGAAAATAGCCTGTGAAAATGACAAATAATTATTATTTAATAATAACAACAATCATAATAGTAGCTAACATTTATTGAATTGAGGGTTTTCTATGGTGTGACATACTATTCTAAATGCTTTACATGTGTCAACTCAATCCCATGACAACCTATGAAGTAGATACTATTATTATAATTATTAGTCCCATTTTATAGATAAGGAAACTGAAGCCCAGGGGTTCAAATAACTTTTTCTAGGTCAGAACCAGGATTGAAATCAGAAACCTGATTAGAAACATAGTATCAACCACTATTCTGCCTGATTTCCACCCTCCTCACAGCATTATGGTTTCTCTTTTAGGTTCATTAAGTTATATGCTAAAAGGAATGTTACTTTGTAATGGGGAAAAGAAAAAACTTTCTTCAACTTTTATTTTTGATTGAATCTGAAACTTCAACATTCATTATAGCATGAAACCCAGAGAGCCCCTTTTTTATAAGGCCTAACTGCATGAGCACGTTTACATAGTTGCCAGTACAAATCTTTATAGGTTTGTCTGAATCAACGGCAAGTTTGATTGCAAAAATAAAAGCTAAAGAGAACATCATTTGCTTTGTTAAGATGACAAGCAACTATTCTCAACGCCTATGGCAGAAACATGTGACTATCACAAAGTAGTCACCAGATTATCCGAGAAAAAGAAAAAACGGAGCGCATCTCCCCAAATGCCGATGAAAGGCCTCTCTATCACCTTCTCTCTCCATCTGGGGCAAAGACTGGGAAGACCCTTCTGCTGCCCTTTCTGCCATCAGCAGAGTTCAGTGAAGACAGAGGAGCTCTGAAGGCTCGTGACATGGGTACAGAATTCCACTATGTCTTTCTATCTCAGTGCAAAACATAACTCCATCATGATGGGAAGTGTCCAGAGTTAATCCTCCTGTGGTAGGATAGCATGTTCTGACTTCGGATCTACCCACACTATCCCACAAGCCCTTGCTACAGGGCAGCCTGTGGTCAGACAACAGAGTGTGGACTGAAGCCTATGCGCGGAAGGACTGCCGCCTATGGATCTGGAGTCCTACAACCACAAAGACACCTGCCTGGCCAACCAGCCACCCGATCTAGTATAAGGATCTGTCGGGTAGCTATGAGGGAAGAAAGGTACAGGAGATGCTTCTTGGGAGGCAGAAAATTCACTTATCAGTCATTGTATTATTGATCAGCCCCAACATTCTCCGATGTAGTAATGAATCACTGTATTGATGAAAAGCTATCTCAGCTTTACGATTCTGTTGCTTTCTCAGCCATACAGGCAAAAAATTCACAGGCCAAGTTTTGTTTATTTTTTATTCTTTTTTTTTTTTTTTAGCAAATCTAAACCCATTCAAATGGAAAGTGGAAAAATGAAACTGCACTTTTCAGTGTGGTACTGAAAGACATAAGACATCAGTACCTCACTTTGGAAGTGTTGTATTACTTCAATATTCTGCAGGGGACCTCTTTGAAGATTTGACTCCTGACGAGTAAGTACCCCAAACTGTTAGATAATTAGGGTTTCCTCTCCTAGGCTTTGAATGACACTGATAGTTGAAAACATGGATTCCAGCAGCAACTGAGAGCCATTACCACTGAACACAGCCAAAGACTCGTAGGCCTTGTATTAGATAAATAAAAATCTAATAATACAACAAAAGGATTGAAATTCATTGTCATTATCAAGATGATACATTGCTATGCTTAAGGCATCAGCCCCTCTGGAGATAGGCTGTAACCTCTTTGCACAAGTCAATATCATTTAAAAAAAAAAAAAAAAGAGGTTGGCTCTCAAACATCAAAAGGTACATATCGGGCTTCCCTGGTGGCACAGTGGTTGAGAGTCTGCCTGCTGATGCAGGGGACACGGGTTCGTGCCCCGGTCTGGGAAGATCCCACATGCCGCGGAGCGGCTGGGCCCGTGAGCCATGGCCGCTGAGCCTGTGCTCCGCAACGGGAGAGGCCACAACAGTGAGAGGCCCGCATACCGCAAAAAAAAAAAAAAAAGGTACATATCAAAGAGAAATATTTCACACACATCTATATACAAAGATGTTCACTAGAGAAATATTTGTCATAGTGAAAAACGAGAGACCAAAGTCCGTTAGCAGGGGGTTGGTAACGTGAATTACAGTGCACACGTGGATTCTGGGGCCACGCAGCCTTGGTTTAAATCCTGGTTCCACCACATCCTGACTGCGTGACCTTGGGCCAGTTACTAAACCTCTCTGAATCTTGATTTCCTCATCTGTACGTAAAGGGTTTAGTACAATACCGGACACAGAGTAAGAGCTCAACAAATGTTAGCAATCATTATTATACATTACTATTATGCTATGTATGTGACCATTAAAAAAAGGATAGGTCTGTATCTGTTAGCATATAAAGATGATCTTGAGTCATTGTTGCAAGCTGTAGATGCATGTAAGTCGCATACCTCTGTGTGTGTGTGCACACGTCTCTGCGTGGGTGTGTGTGTGTGCACGCACGCAAGTGCACATGAAAGGTCTGCAGGGATACGTACCAAATTGTAACATGGATCCCCTTGGAAAATGAGGAGTGACAAGGCGATAGAAGGCTTTCACTTTTACACTTTTCATGGTGCCAGGGTGATCCCACATCGCAATAGTAAACAGCAATCATAACAACCTTAACTCTAGATTTTCTTATCTAAATTTTAATTCTGTGAAGAATTTTCTGCTTCTTTTTCACATTAGGACAGTAGGACATAATTTAGGAAGAGTGAGGCCACTTGCTAGCCCAGGAATTTTTACAGCAGCAATAAAGTATACCTCTCTACTTCTCTACCAACCCACTGTCTAAAATTTCCAGTCAGGGTTGCCTCTCCGCCTAGGACACAGGCCGATTTTTGCTCCTCTCAAACTCACTGGGTTATTGTCTTGGACTGAGTGTAGTGGTGAATGAAAACAGCTAGGACGCACAAGTAATGGGAATTAAAGACGCACCTACTTAAAAAGCAAACTTGCTAACCACTGATCAGAGTCTCAAGAAATGATATGCTGAGAGCTCTGATGGAAAGCTTTGTTAGAATATGAGTCCAGGAAGAACTGTGGTCCTTTAAAATTAGCAACTAAAAAACAGAAGATTAGACAATATAGCAAGCTCTCACTGATAAATCAAATGTGTCTTATTACTAGATTACGGAATTCAGATACGATAAGAGAAAGTTGAATCTGTGAAAATGACCAAGTGAAGCTGCCTGAATCATTTTCCTCTTTTTCCCTGATGGCTTTCACTAGAAAAGGGTCATACTTTGTCATTTTCCAAAGTCGTTACTATTTTAGAATTGTCAAGAAAAAAGGCTACATGTTTTTTCTTTTCAGTGTATAGGATGATGCTGAGAACGGGCTGCTTCACTTCATTCAGGTCCTGGTCTTGTTTGGAAAATGAAGCTGTGGCTTTCACTTTGAGACAAAGAGAAGCAGATAACATAGAAGAAAAGAGACAACATGCTCAGGAGTTAAACTGCATGAGTGCAGACCCTGGCTCTCCACTTTTTAGTTATTCATCGTGGGCAAGTTATTTAACCTCTCTGGAACTAAGTTTCTTCATCGTGTAAATGAGGAAACTACTAGAATCCCCTTCACAGGATTATTCTAAGGAGCACATGAGTTAATTCATGTAAAGCGCTTTAAAACAGTGCCTGGTTCTTAGTAGAAACCGAGTAGCTGTTAGCTATTATTTCAGAGAGAACTTTGTGGATGGTAAATAGTGGTCATTTAGCAAAAATAAATAGAGAATAATGACAGATTAACTCCTTTAAATTACTATACGTATGACTACCACTGTACTAGGTGAGAGGAGATAAAATGAGAAACTACAGAGATCATCAAGTTGACAGACAGTCAAATGTCTTGGCCAGGTCATCTAGGAGTGAACTTGAACGAAAATCAGGTCTCGTATCACAGTTCAGTATTTTTTCAACCACATCACACCATGTTCTGCCTTCTGTGAAGTGATATGGAGGTGAGAAAATAGGAATCTCGGACACAGTGATAGATACACAATATAGCTTAGCCTTTTTCCAGAAAAAGGAGAACCTCAGTATCATCTCTGTCTGAACAACAAAATGCTAAAGACTATATTGATGTACAGCATCTAAAAAGGAAATTATGACAGATCTGATCCAAGAGGAAAACAAATAAAGAAATAGAACAGATCACCTTGAATGTAAGAGCGCCATCAGAAAGGATCTGTCCCCTCCATCCAAATGTTTGCCAAACAGATTCCTCCTAACAACCCTCTATAAACCAAAAAGCAGTGCCAGTGACTACACAGGTCAGGTCTCTGGAATTAACTCACTGAGTCATGAAGAGGATAATGTTAGGTCTGAGCCTATAGCTCAGAAAAGTCTGGCTAGGTATCCTGTACACTCTGCTGGCCTAACCCACGGAGAGGACACAGACTCTCCAAGACTCAGAGCCCTTGGAGAGAGAGGGACTTGGGCCTGCCTGAAGCTTAGCAGTATACCATCTTGATAAAGACAGTGAGTATAATTTCTCCTTTTTGTCACCTGAGTAGATTTATGATTACATTATAGGTGGGTAGGTAGACGGGTGGATAGAGAGAGAATGAATGGACACGGTGATGTAACGAAGACGGAGCAACAGGAATTTCAATGAACGAAGGAGCTATAAACTTTAAGCCCCAAGTGTTCGAAAGGGAGCCCTGTCCCAGGAATAAGGTTGCCCTTTCCTCAAAAACACAGAGTCCTTCTAACCTTCCCCAAGTTCTACAGAAGAGGTAATAAGGAACTCTTAGATCGTGCACTCTCAATTAAACCAGTACTTTAAAATTAATTATCTGTTTATCTATAGGATATACATAGTTTAACCACAGAACCCCGAAACACACACTTGCCTAACAAAATTGTAGTTTTTCTGTTTATCTTTGGGAGAAGACAGGTTGGTTGTTTTTTTTTTTAAGTACATCTAGATTAATCATATAGGTAAAAATCAGAATCTTATAGGACATGCAAAATCAAGCAGATACTTACAGCACTCTATATCATATTCTAGATGGCCAATCCACTTAAGCAGTCTTTGAAAAAAGCTTATAAGCTTCTTCAAAGTTCCATTGTTGCCAAACTTGTCACACAGGAGATAAGGGCGTACCCACACACAAATTATGTGTCATTTACTACGTACCATCGATGACGGAGCCCTGAGAAACCTCATAAAGCATCTTGACTATAATTTTCAAACTGTTTTGCAGTGGAACCCTTACATCAACCAACACATTACATAAACCCCCCAAAACACAGAATCTCAAAATAAAAGTGATCTGATGTGACGGGAGGAAGACGTGTGTATGTGTTTGGGATGCGGGGGTTGGTGCACGCACATGTCGGTGTTTGAGGGGAGAGGACAGGGCTGCTTCGCCAGAATGCTGTTTGAAAATCACGGATGCAGTGTAAGTTTCTCATTCCCAGACAAAATTAAACAGGTGATCACACTCCAGGTAAGGAACTTCCTTATACATAAACGTTTGTTTTCTCCTATAGGCTTCTAGCAATAGTATTTCATGACTCTATGATATAGGGTCCTCATCATCATGGGCGTGATGGTCACTACAATAGATCACACTAAACAATCCTGGTGGCAAATTACCTATCTGCCGAGAAAAAAGCTCAGACCACCCTGGAATCTCATTTATGTATTTATTATATAGTAAATATTGAGATATGAAACTGAGTGAAGAATTAACTGAGAAAATCTGTTATTATAACAGAAATAATGTTGACCTCTGGAAATAAACATTATTTCAGGTTACAAAGATGTTAAGTGTGGAAGAAGCTGATTTCAAAAGGCTTCACTGCTGTGAACACAAAATCAGGTCATTTTCATTCCAGTTTCATCATAGTCTGCAGGGACTAAACTGAAATCAGCCATTTTAATTCAGAAACATTATTTAGGTGGCAGAAAGCAGTTATAACCACCCGGCCTTTGTTTAAAATCTCTGAAACAAAAGGGGTATTTCCTGTAATAGTATAAATTACACAGGCTCTAAAGTTATGTGGAAAAGACCCTTTCACTCTTGCAGCAATGTGCAATTTTGTGGCTGCAAGTTTTTGAAACTGCTTAATAAAACTTCCTCCTTTTTATTAGAAAGAAAGAAAGCAAAGTACCAATAGTTCCATAACAGATGCCCAGGTAACATCACTCTACTTATCCAGAGCATGAACTATTAATAATTAACTGTTGGTCAGGCACACTGAGTAAGCACTCTTCTCCCAAAGGACAGTTTCCTGTCAAGATGTCAACCAGATCATGGACAAGAAAAAAAGACAGTGGAAAACAGGCAATATTCAAATAAAGTGATTAGTTAACAGTACTGTATTAATGTTAATTTTCTGGCTTCAATATATATGTAAGATGTTAACCTTAGGAGAAACAAGGTGAAGAGTATTTAGGAACTCTGTACTATGTTTGCAACTTTGCAAAATAAAAAGTTAAAAAAAGGCAGTGCCTGACGCCAAAAAAAAAAAAAATGTCATCCAGAAATAACCCTTTAGATTACAGGAAAGGGCTGCAGTTCCCCACAGTGCATCTAACCATAAACACTGTCAGAGTTTCAGTACCCGCCACGATCAGATCACCCCGCACCTGGAACTGTCTCACTCCCCTCCCTCCTTCTTCCACTCACATCTTTCCCACAAACACAGCAGTAATTGATGGCATCTGCCTTTCTGAGGATCACTAGTCACCAGCTGCCTGCCCCAGCACTGAAGGATGTACAAGCTGAAAGAGAGACGGCAACCAGACGGAAGAGGGACGGAGAGTTTATATCCATCTGAGCCCTGGCTCTGCCCTTGATTCACTGCACAAGTCCTTCAACCCTTCAGCAAAGCAGGGATTGTAAAAGTTGCTGCCTTTGCGTTGAAATGCTAGGAGCTTTAATATAATGATGTCTATCATGGACTGTGGTATCTTCTGTACTGATACTTGCCGTCTGCTCTCATGTACAGTAGCATAACCATTAAATCACTTCCTCATTTTTAGGGATCCAAGGTCAGGTGGAAACAGCATCCTCAGTCTTCCATTCCAAACACTGTTACATGTAAAGACTACGTACTGTATTAGAGTCCTTGACTGGAAAAGGTAGGGATTTGGAGAGTCAGACAGACATGAGTTCAAGTCATAGCTCTGCTACTTACTAGCTACGTAAGCTTGGGCAAGTCAACTAACTCCTCTGAGCTTCAGTTTCCTCATCTGTAAATAATTAATACTAGTAGTAGTTGTAATAAACAAAGATAATGCGTACTTTAGAGGATCACTGCAAGTTTCATACAAAACGTGCAACTACCATACAGCCTGGCAACGGTTCTCCTGAGCATTTATCCCAGAGAAATGAAAACTTACGTTTCCATAAAAACCTGTGCATGAATTTTTATAGCATCCTTATTTGTAACAGCCAGAAACTGGAAGCAACCCAGATGTCCTTCATTGGGTGAAAGGTTAAACTACTTAGTAATAAATGGAATACTACTTAGTAATAAACAAGGAAGTTAACACACACAGCAATCTGGATGAATCTTCAGAGAATTATGCTAAGTGAAAAAAAACAATCCAAAAGGTTACATAATATATGTTTCTATTTATACAATGTTCTTGAAATGATAAAATTATAGAAATGGAGTACAGGTCAGTCGTTGTTTGGGTTAAAGAGGGGTTGTGGAAAGAAAACGGATGAAGCTATAAAAGGGCAACATTCAAGGGATTCTTGTGGTGATGAAATGCTGTTTCTTTCTTTTTTTAAAATAAATTTATTTATTTGTTATTTATTTTTGGCTGCATTGGGTCTTCGTTGCTGCCCGCAGGCTTTCTCTAGTTGTGGCGAGCGGGGGCTACTCTTCATTGCGGTGTGCGTGCTTCTCATTGCAGTGGCTTCTCTTGTTGTGGAGCACGGGCTCTAAGCGCACGGGATTCAGTAGTTATGGAACAAGTGCTCAGTAGTTGTGGCTTGCGGGCTCTAAAGCACAGGCTCAGTAGATGTGGCACATGGGCTTAGTTGCTCCACGGCATGTGGGATCTTCCTGGACCAGGGCTCGAACCCATGTCCCCTGCATTGGCAGGCGGATTCTTAACACTGCACCACCAGGGAAGTCCCGAAATGCTGTTTCTTGGCTGTAGTAACGTCAATGTTCTGGTTGTGATACTGTACTATAGTTTTGTAAGATATTATCCCTGGAGGAAACTAGGTAAAAAACACAGAGATCTCTCGTATTATTTATGACAACTACATGTGAATCTACAGTTATCTCAAAATAAAAGGTTTAATTAAAAGAAATTTTAAAAATAATAATGCATATTTCAGAAGATCACTACAAAGATTAAGAAGTATATGGAATTAAACAATAATTAGGGCTTCCCTGGTGGCGCAGTGGTTGAGAGTCCGCCTGCCGATGCAGGGGACACGGGTTCGTGCCCCGCTCCGGGAAGATCCCACATGCCGCGAAGCGGCTGGGCCCGTGAGCCATGGCCGCTGAGCCTGCGCGTCCGGAGCCTATGTTCCACAATGGGAGAGGCCACAACAGTGAGAGGCCCGCGTACCACAAAAAAAAAAAAAAAAAACTTAAACAATAATTACATAATTATTAAATATTATTAAATCTCCTAGCATGGCCAGTTCTTGGCAAAAACAGAGACTCACTAAATGTTCATTTCTTTCCACTAGGAAGTTGTTCACAGTTAGAATGTGTGTTCTGGTGGATTTTTGTTTGCGGATCAAATGAAAATGTAACTCCATGAAAACGGTCTAATAATTATTGTATTATTAATTGTTTGCAACCTTTCTTGGCCTTTATTTCTGTAAATCCAGACTTTCAGGAAAATGTGTATTATTTCATACCAAACAGAATCAGTCCAATTCCCAGAGCAAAACTGTACAATTCAGAAACTGCCAAGTTTTTCAACAAAAATGTGAATAGTGGGGCAGGCGGCAGAGGATTTTGATTCAGTTGGCTAAGAGCCACTGTCAAAAGAGAAAAACCATGGCCGAAAATCAATGTGTATGTTCTGTTACAGACACTGAAGAAAGAAAATGGAAAGGATAAAACCTGGTTTCACATGCTCAAGAGTTCACGTCTACTTAAGGAAGGAAAAGTCTCACACACGAAGAGTCAGAGAACAAGTAAGTGGGGAACAGACCATCAGTGCAACACACCTGCCAAGAAGGGAGAGGTGAGCATGGTCTGGGGATCTGGGCATGTGGCTGGGAGGGGGCGGGGCATGTCTAAGCAGGACGCTGCCGATTTCACGTAGTGCCACTCCTGGTACTGCTGGCTGTACCAGGTACCATGCACCTGGTACGTGACCTTGGCCTCCTGAAGGACTGCAGCCATCCTTAGAACTTTGCTGATGTTGCAAAGTAATCCCACCTTTCCCAGAGATCTCTAGCCCCTTAGCCTGATCCTTGCTATATAAATTAGCTTGTATGAAGCTCCTAATTACAACACAGGCAAAGGAAAACACACACAAAGGCACGTGCACAGAGGATGAAGCATCATAGTGTTCTAGCCTCAGAAATAAAATGAGAAGCAAAGTCTTTGGCAGTACAAACATTCCCACCCCTTTTCCTCCAGTTCACTGCCTCGGGATATATAATTACCAGGCGCCCTGTCTGAACTCTTCAATTCTAAATTAGGGCCTGAAATGCTCTACACACTGTCCAAATCTTTTTCATGCCAAAATTAAGGTGGTAAACGTACCTGTATTTCAGTGATCAAAACCTTGCAATTTGTTTTGTTAAACCCCTACTCCATAGCCATGTATTTGGGGGACATATGTTTTCAGAATAGCATTTATTGTATAAATGCCACCTTGTTCCAAGCCTTCTAGCTAGGAGAGTTCCCTGTAAGCCGCTGGTCCTGAGTTGAAATAAATGGAAGGGAATGAGGGTCACAGCCTACAGCAAAGTTCCCGGGATGACTCCTGTGCCACTCACTAAATGAGCCTTTTGACTGACTCCGACTTCAGGACAGTACTGTCATTTCATGAGGTGAGCTATCGGACAGATGCCTCCGAATCACATTAATTGGAACCTCTTGTCTCAAGACAGCAGCATTTCAATTTCTCTGTGGATGCTTGTGTGCTACACGGTATCTGGCAGGTGTAAGAATCTCATCTCTGATTGCCTATATTCTCAATCTACTTTCTCTGCCTATTTTCGTACTGCGAGGCAATTACAGTTGAAAATTCGTTTGCAACACGCGCTCATCCATATTCAGTTCTTTCCACTTCAGGCAAATACTGCCCAGAAAAAAATAAATAAATAAAAGGAGACAGATTTGAGAAATCCAGATTTGTTCCTATATTTTGATCCTCGGATTGTCCAAATGTTTACTTGTTGATAATCCAAAATTTTCTCCATGTCAAAATAAATATTCAAAAGATGCAGCTCCAAACAACTAAAGCATACATCTATCTTAAAGAGAGACAACACATGCACAGAAAAATCTCAATAAATCAGACCCATAGATGGGGGCAGGATGAATTAGTTGAAAGCCCAATGATAGAGAACATTTTAAAAAATAAATAGTGTTGGGCTTTCCCTGGTGGCGCAGTGGTTGAGAGTCCGCCTGCCGATGCAGGGGACATGGGTTCGTGCCCCGGTCCGGGAGGATCCCGCGTGCCGCGGAGCGGCTGGGCCTGTGGGCCACGGCCGCTGGGCCTGCGCGTCTGGAGCCTGTGCTCCACAACGGGAGAGGCCGCAACAGTGGGAGGCCCGCGTACAGCAAAAAAAAAAAAAAAAAAAAATAGTGTTATTGATTTCAAGCATGCTGAGGAAAACAAAGATTTAAGAGGCAGTACCAGGGACCAAGCCCAACTGGCCAGCGAAGCTGGGCTGAGGAGACAAGTCATCCTCACTGAAGCCTTAGGAGCCAGCACATCACACTGGATCTGCCAATCAGCTTCTCAGATCTTGTTTGTGAAATTATCAGAAGTCACAAGTCGGGGACTAGAATTTTGAGATTCTCCTAAATTCAATTTTCAGATGAAAGCTATCTAAGACTGCAACTAACTGGTCCACAAGATTATTCTTACTTTATCTTTAAATAGGTAGAGGACACATAGTTTTCGAGGGCAGGAGCCCGCTGTGCCCCCCTTCACCTGACAAAGCAATAAAGATACTCTTAAAAAAAAAAAAAGGTACATACACTGACATGAATCAAAATTGAAAAGGTTCAAAAACACATAAAAGGTCTCCCTGCCCCCAGCACCCCCCTCTCCAGAGGCATCCAATTTTATCAGTTCATGGGTTTTTAAATTTTGTGCATATGTAACAAAATGTTTATGTATTCTTTTCTTTCCTAATTTTTACACAAATGGGCATATACTACACACCCTATTTTCATTTTCTCTTCATGCTTAACAATATAACTTAGATTTAATTTCATATGAGGACATAAAGAGCTCCCTCATTCTTTTTTATGACTTCTTAGTATTCCATTGAACAGATACAGCTTAATTTATATAACCCGTCTATTGGTAGACGTTAGGTTATTTTCATTCTTTTCATGTTACAAACAAGGCTGTAGTGAATAGCCTTATACATATGTCACTTCATGTATTTGCTGAAGTATCTATTGGAAAAATTCATAGAAGTGTAATTGCTGGGTCAAAGGGCATATGCATTTGTAATCTGAGAGATAATGTGTACACACACATACACACACACACACACATACACAGCTTGTTTCCCTGTACCCCTGCTAACACAGGGTACTGGGAAACACCTTGCTCTTTGCCAATCTGATTGGTAAAAAAGGACATTTCAGTGTCGATTTCCCTTACACTGCTCCTATTATGAATAAGCTGAGGATCTTTTCATCTGTGCCCCCAGGAGGCTGACTCCGGAGGACAGCATCACCTGGCCTCCCTTGCCTGGTGGGGTTCAGTAACCAGGAGGCACCAGGAGGGGACCGGAAGGTGGGAGGAGAGAGGCGTCAGCGTGTTTCTTTCCCATTTCTGTCTCATTCCAATACCATGTTTCTTATGGTTATGCCTCCATACTCCCTTTGGGCAATCCGTCATCCTCTGCCGTGGTTCTCACTGAGTTCCGGTAACACTATCTCTCTTTGTGCCTTCAATCCAAGGGATGGTAATGGCTTCCTGCCCTTGCTGGTCTGTGAGTGTCTCATCCTGCCTTGTGCATTCCCTTAATCTTGCCCCTTAATCTATGTCTCCTCATTTGAAAACTGTTTGCTGTTTTTGTGTTTTTTTGCTGAGATATTAACATACAACCCCTTGCCTATTTTTCTATCTAGTTGTTGGTCTTTTTCATATTGAGTGGTAGCTGTAGGAACTCATTATTCATTAGAGGAAGGGGGGGGGGGCAAACATTTTCTGTAAAGGGCCAGACAGTAAATATTTTTGGCTTTGTGTGCCATATGGTCTCTGTTGCAACTGCTCAACTCTGCCACCGTAAGGTGAAATCAGCCCCAAACAAGATGCAAACGGATGGGCGTGTAAATCAAGTCCTAATAAAACTTGATTTACAAAAGCAGGCTGGACTTGGCTTTGGGGCTGTAGTTACAGACCCAGCATTACGGAAATTATCCCTTCTCTAGGATATGAGCTGCAAATATTTTTTCCCCAGTTTGTTTTTTAACTTTTCTCATAGGGGTTTTGCCCTGCAGAATTTTTAAAATTTTTATTTTAACATGGTGGAATTCATCTGCTATTTATGGCTTCAGATTTTTGTGTTACGCTTAGAAAAAGAACAAAGAGTTAGTAAAACCACAAGAAACTCAAGGCCGGAAGCCTGTATCTTAAACTCAATCAGGTAGCTTGTGCTACCATCAATAGTCTTATTAATGAGACCACTCAGCCTTCTACGACCAGAGTTGTAACAACATGTCTCAATTAGTGGAACCTAATAAAATCTTCCATGGAAGGAAGGCTGACTCATAAAATAGAGTGAGCGCCATGGCTGAGGCAAACTATCTACTCCCAAGCACCTGAGGGACCTCCCAGGCCACTAGATTCTAGACCTTAGAAGCCACTTCTCTACACGAATACTAAGGACCTTAGAAATCAGAAGAGTTTTCTACATCACATCCTTGTAACAAGTCCAAGAATTCTCCATTGCACCATGTACAGAGGCAGATGCATGCCCACCACCTGCTGTGGGTCTCACCATGCAGGCATCTCTCAGCGTTTCCATCTCAGACCCACACAATCCTTCCCATATAATTTTGCTCCAGGGTATAAGGGTTCTTAGCCTTAGTTCGTAGTGAATTTAGTGTAGTGAATTTCTGCCATCTACAAATTAAAAAACAAATACCTTTAGGGAAATTTTGTAAGAAGAAACAGGGCAATTAAAACATTGCCAATTTAAATACTGATTTGCATAAACTAAGATAGGTTTTTCTTGTAGGAAAAAATATTGGACATTCAAGTCTACTGGGATTTAATATTTTAAAGTCACAATTAGCTTTGCCTATTTTCTCCTACTATAAAGAAGCAAACACAGTTACAGGTAAAGGGACAAAACGCAAACTGGAAATTTGGAGGTTTCAACATGGATTTGCATTCTAAATAATAATACTAGCAATGAGTAATAACAATCTGAAATTTCTCAGTTGAGTTATAAAAATAATCCTTGAAATTGCAATCGGTTGCTCTGTCCACGGCAGAACAAATTTATTCATAGTTAGATGCCCCTCTCTCCATATATGTGCATATGCAGATACATATATTACATGTTCACCCACATGTAAACATAGATACATGCAGATATATACCCACACCATCTCATTATCTTGCCTACAAAGTATATGTTAGAAAATATATATTTACAAAGGCCAACATATAAAACCAAAATGGCCAAGGTAGATATAGGCTTTGGGGGACAAGGAAGACACAGCTCAATAATAAGTACAATACCTAGGATAATCTGAGGCAGCCTTTGAAATGTGACCATAATATCACTATATTCCTCAAAGGAATAACTGATGCTTACAAACTGGTCAGAGACCTCATGTCTCCATTCACTAATTGACTCAATAAATTTTACTAAGCGCCTCATGTGCAAGCATACCACGTGGGATTAAAAGGGCAGGAGTAATTGGTGACAGCTGAGTTGAGTCACAAGCTAACAAACATCAGTTATATGGCAGTAAAGAGAGGAGAACCCTCAAAAGAAAAGCTGTGGCCGGGAGTTTTCTCAATTGATTAGGTCATGCTGTAGTGGAAGCAAGGTCACAGGTTCAATCCTCTCTTTGCCAATTACCTTTTATTGTGCTTCAAAGACACAGCCCAGGCCTGAGACTTCTCAACATCTTACCACAAGATCAAAAGAGATTTGTGAAGAAAAGACAGTGGCTAAACACAAATCCATCCCAAGTACTAGAAAAGTAACTTATACCAATTCAGGGTGAATCAGTACCATTGTCGTCATCTAAATTATAGTTCACGTCCAACATAATATGTGGCTATGTAAAATTAAGTAAAACATTTCTCCTGGGTAGCATAAAACTGAATTTATTCAATCACCTAACAAGACGCTATAATGAATCAGAAAAAGCATTCACTTTTCAAATGGATGTATTCTAATGCTTTGGTTTACAATTAATTTGGGGCTGTTTTGGATATTTACTGCATCACAATCTGAATGTTATTAACATGCAAAGATTAAAAAAGGAGGAGGAGGGCTTCCCTGGTGGCGCAGTGGTTGAGAGTCCGCCTACCGATACAGGGGACACGGGTTCGTGCTCTGGTCCTGGAGGATCCCACATGCTGCGGAGCGGCTGGGCCCCTGAGCCATGGCCACTGAGCCTGCACGTCCGGAGCCTGTGCTCCACAACGGGAAAGGCCACAACAGTGAGAGACCCGCGTACCGCAAAAAAGAAAAAAAAAGAAAAAAAAAAGGAGGAGGATTTATTTAGCTCCAACCTGAGGGGTTAAAGAAATAGGAAAACCACCAGGATTAAAAACTCTTGGCTTTTAATCCATCACAGTTTATTAAAAAATCACCTACTTGTGTTTTGCCACCACAGAACTAAGAAATGCTGTTGCTTATCTTTTCTCTCACACAAACATGAACGTGGGCTTGGAATGACTCTGACACGATGCTTTGCTTCTCTCAGATGAACTACCCCAATAAAGTTGACAATGCCCTCTGAACACTGCTTTCTGATACGAGTTTGCCAAATTAATTCAAAACGCAGCTCCCAAAGACAGAAACACTCAGAGTTTAGCCATATTGGCATAAAGTTTTCTGGGTGTCAGGTTTCTCAGCTGGGGCTTATATTAAACCAGTAGTTACAAACTCTGCTTCCAAGAACCTCCCCAGAGTCTGGCAGGCTGGGTAGGGGGCAATCAAGGAAGAGGCATCAGGCTCCTGGGGACCCCACTACCCTCAGTAAGCATCTATGTACTCTTACCAAAATGGCTTGGTGGGCTCCTCTATCCTCCTTCATTTGAAGAAAGGGTTTTATGCTAAAATATTTTGACAACTCCTATACCCAGCTGATTCTTAAATTCTTATAGGGCTTTAACATTTTGCGGTCTACATTTCATTGATTCTACTGCATCTTAATATCCTGCTGCTTAGAGTTTTATTTGAAAACTGTTAAATATTACACAAATGGCAAATAACTGAAAGACAGATGGTTGTGCTTTTTCCATTTCTGAAATAAAACTGTTGAAGAACTACACACTTGGAGCTATAATACTTCCTAATTAAGTTTATACCTATCATCCTGAGGGTGGGAATAAAATCTTTCAAGGCCCCACGCAGTGAAAAGATTTGGGGCTCCTTACTTTCTCCCCACAGTGTAGATTTCAAAATAAAAACACTATACATCAAAAGAAAAAATGCTGCCCATGCTGAAATTAACCTACATCTTTATAGAGCATCTAATAGTATATTTCTGGTTAATTTGTTCAGAGTTGACCTTTTTTATGAAAGCAAAGTACACACGTATGTGTGCCTATGCATGCATCTCAAGGCTGCTGGGGCATTTAGCATGCACACAATAGCCTGAAATCTGCTTAGTGGGCAATTCAACAATGGTTATATTCTACAAGAAAGTAATCCTAAAGAGAGAACGAGTAAAACATTCACAGCTAGAGCAATGAAATACACTGGGTACAGTAGAAAAATCTGAATTTCTGGTTCTGAAAGCCAGTTAGAGAGGCCATAATCTCTTTTCCAGTAGATTCAGATGGAGGTATATCTAGCTCAATTTAGATGGTATGAAATCCTTATTTTTATAATAAAGATTTGACCAAATACATAGTTTGCATTCCTAGATGAAACTTCCAATAAGGATAGCTACTATTTCTTGGGCCCTTATGAGGTACTTTGTAACACTGTCTCTAACAGCCTCTCCTACAAAGTTAGTTTTAGTGTGTTCATTTCATAGTCAAGGAAATTGAGAATCAAAAGATTCAGAAATTTCTCTTAGGTCATGACTGATAAGTGACATTTTGAGGATGTGACACTGGGCCCATCTGATTCCAGTGCCCACTTTCTCCCAACTACAACAGGCTGCTGAGGTAGGTTATCTGTGTGATCTACGGAATGCATAGCTAAAAAGACAATGGACAGCCAACTATTTTCCTCTAAAGTCTATCCTTATGCAGAACTTCCTTTGGATTTTTTATATCTTCAATGCTAATTAATATTTCTAAGATGTTCCTCTGGATTCCAAGATATAGATTACATATTGTAAGAATGGGAAAAATTAAGATTGGAAACAAATTAATATGACAAGAAAAAATTGGGGGGAAATATATAGGGAATTTTTGGTAAATAATCATAATTCAAGAACCATATGGTTGTCAGAGGAAGGAGGGTTGGGCAGGGGGCTAACTGGGTAAAAGGGAGCAAGAAGGACAAACTTCCAGTTATAAAATAAATAAGTCATGGGGATGTAATGGACAGCATGCGGAATATAGTCAGTAATATTGTATGAACTTTGTATGGTGACAGATGGTAACTAGACTTATTGTGGTGACCATCTCACAATGTATACAAATGTCAAATCACTACGTTATACACATGAAACTAATATAATAATGTACGTCAATTATACTTCAATTTAAAAAGAACCACATACTCAAACTGTCTATAAATTCCTAGTTGCAAGTTAAATAATAAGAACCACAGAAAATTCAGTGGCAACAGTTTTGCTCTTTGTATTGTTAGATTATCTACCCATACGAAAGAATTTAACATTATTAATGAACCAATTCTAAAACAGGCACCTAGTGTGACATCTTAAGTTCAAAATGTTTCTCCCCATCCCCCAAGAAGAAATGAAAGCTGTATTCATCAACCAGTCACGTCTGCTGTTTCCTTTGCATAAAGCCCCCCTTCCTCCCTTCTCTGTCAAGTGACCTCCTTCTTAAACTTTAAGAGTAAACCCAAGACTCACTTCTTGAAAGCCTTCTTGAATTCCACTCTAGTATGGAGGCCTTATTTTGTGCCTTGACCTGGGAACCCTGCTTTTACCGAAGCCTCGACCACATATATCCCTGCTTTCTCTTCCACTAGACTAAGTTCTCTGAGGCTGTCTCCAGGGCTCTGTATAGTTCCTGCTATTATTAGCAGATGCTTAATAAATGTGTCTTGAGGGATAAAGGAAAAATCAAATGGCCTAAATGGCTTAAAACAATTTCCAGAACACAGTGGGAAATTTTTATCTATTTTTTCAGCAATTCTCACTACTTCTTTATCCTCACTCTTACCTACATACAGATAAATACATGCCGACATATGCACATAAGTACACACACAGAGACACACACAAATACACACACACACACACACACACACACACACACACACACACAAACACATCATCATCTATTCTACCTTCTCCATGGACTTAACACTGTCTCTGCTACCATTATTATCAAAAATAGGCAAAGAGGAATCAAGAAATCTAAGAATTTCTGATAACTCACACAAAATTGTATAATCCATCAGTCTCACCATGCATCGCTGCCATTCAATCAAACAAGTATTCATTGAGCTTATACTGCTATGTAAAGCAGTAAAAGCAAGTCAATTAAGACGCTCACATATTCTGAACATGAAATGCGTGAACATCACAGATATTCAGAAAAGTCCAGAAAAGCAAAATTAGTTACTGCACAGAATTAAAACATATCTTGCGATAGAACCAACACTACCAAATTAAGATTATTTTATTATGCGGATGGCCTGAAAGGGAATAACTCAATGGGACATGGGGGTAGCTCTCAGCCTTTGGACAGATAGTAGGACAAAAAATAAACACACATTCCCCTGCAGAGCACAGGTTTATGGTGAAAAATCAGTGCTGACTTAGAGCGGACAGTGATTTGATAATTTGATAAACACTGTTTACCTTTAAAATGTGATTACAGCATTTATAATGAATATGCTTAGAAACTGCTGAATGATGTATCACATGTACAGTAAAAGGATAATAAAGATAAAATAATTGTCTGAGGGGTTAGTTTTTCCCTGGCAACTTCCCAAAGCTATGACAGTCTGTTCTTTTCTCAGAAACACTGGGGTTAGAACTCTTCAAGAGGCAAAAATCCTGAACACAGAGAGTAAATTGAATAATGATTCCCACCAAGGATTTCTGAGAAGGTAAAAGTAAAGGAAAACCTGTCAGAACACTCAATATAGGAAGATTCAGGGTTTACTATAACTGCTGCAGTGTCCTCAGGTGGTTCCCGGTGAGAAAGGGTAGACCCTCTAGGTCTGTTTCATTTTTCTCCCAGATCTCAATGATGTCCTCTTGCAGCCTCTTTTATCTATGACTTGTATTTAAAAAATGAAATTATGCTGCAAAATAAGATATATTCAAATTTTCTTTGAATTAGAATGGTTTTGTAAATAATTAAACACAGATCTAATTTCAATTGATACACAGTATATTTTTCTAAATTAGGGGGAGTTGATTGTGCAATAAAAATGCATTACTTGGGTTCAGTTCTTAGTGCAAATTATAAGGATTCATGGTTCAGTTTATAGGGAATAGCTTAAATAAGTCCACATCCATACACACCAAAATAACATGTTCTAGATGAATACACAGCAGGAAAATGAAGATATCACACGATGTTCATTTTACTTTCAGGGAAATGGGTATAAACCTGTTAATGCTTATGCCAGTATAAAGACTCTCATATGAATGGATGGTTTGGGGTAGAAATCATGTAGGTACATAAAGACAGAACTAATTTAAAGATGACACAGGCTGTCTCATATTTGGCAGAGAGGCCAGAGGTCAGGTCACTGAGAAAAAGCTTCATCAAGTAAACTGATTTCCGGCCCTCCTCACCAGGCACAAAATTTTACGATGAAGAATTCTCTATTTGAATCAAGGCTGCGGAACAGGTAATGAGGCCCCTTATGGAGACCAGCATGTATACAACAAATTAGGTCGATAAATAAGTATATTAAAAATACTTAAATAGGGCTTCCCTGGTGGCGCAGTGGTTAAGAATCTGCCTGCCAATGCAGGGGTCACGGGTTCGAGCCCTGGTCTGGGAAGATCCCACATGCCGCGGAGCAACTAAGCCCGTGCACCACAACTACTGAGCCTGCGCTCTAGAGCCTGCGAGCCACAACTACTGAGCCTGCATGCCACAACTACTGAGCCTGCATGCCACAACTACTGAAGCCCGGGCGCCTAGAGCCCACGCTCCACAACAAGAGAAGCCATCAAAATGAGAAGCCCGCGAGCAGCAACAAAGACCCAATGCAGCCAAAAATAAATAAATTAATTAAAAAAAAACTTAAATAGGAAAGATGAAAATTACTTAAACATGATAAAGACAATTTAGCAAAATTCAATAGCAAACAACACTAAATGGTTAAATGTTAAAGTCATTTTTATTAAAATGAGAAACTCAACACTGCTAAATATTTTCCAATATAAAAATGTAAAAAATCGGGCTTCTCTGGTGGCACAGTGGTTGAGAGTCCGCCTGCCGATGCAGGGGACATGGGTTCATGCCCCGGTCCGGGAGGATCCCACATGCCGAGGAGTGGCTAGGCCCGTGAGCCATGGCCGCTGAGCCTGCGTGTCCGGAGCCTGTGCTCCGCAACGGGAGAGGCCACAACAGTGAGAGGCCCGCATACCGCAAAAAAACCAAAAAACCCAAAACAAAACAAAACAAAAATGTAAAAAATCAACATGTTGTACACCTTAACTTACACAATGTTATATGTCAATTATAGCTCAATAAAAATGCTTTAAATAATTATTTATGTATAAAATAAAATAAAATGAGAAACTCAACAAGGGTGACTGTCATTATCTCTTTTACTATATTGTTTTGAAGGTGAGGTTGATGTAAGAAAAATTTATATATATATAAATTTACATTTATATATATAAATTTTTATATATTCATACAAATAGTCTTTACTTGCAGATAAGATTACATACTTTGAAAATCCAACTCTAATTGAAAAAATAATTAAACTAATAAGAGGATTTACTAAGATGCATAGATGCAAGAAAAATATACCAAAAAATCATTAATTTTTCACTATAGTAGAAATAAACAGCTAGATATTTAATAAAAGATATTCAACAAAAAGTAGCAACACATATCATATGATACATAGGGTAAATTTAACAAGAAAATATATAAGGTATATATGAAGAAATATCAATAAGTAATACAAGTTAATTAGGCAGAGGGCAAACAGTGAGTGTGTTAATACAACCAGTGGGCAGCCTTTCACAAAATGCATGGAGGTTAGGGCCATAAACTATAAGCCAATGTGCTTTTCACTTCAAAATGAAAGATTAGAGGTTTGGTATAGGCCTTCACTAGACCTATAGTCATGTCTAGAATTTTTATATCGTTCTTCAGAGGATCACCGAAAAGCCCTAGCCCCACAATGGTCTCTAGACAGGTAAGCCTGGTCCACTACACAAAAAAAATTTCACAGATATAATCTTAGCCAACTATGAATTCAAAGAGCATCCAGGTACAATATAGCACTCCCTTGGTATCAGCCACGGATTGGTTCCAGGACCTCCCCAGCCCCCTGAAGATACCAAAATCTGTGGATGCTCAAGTCTCTTATATAAAATGGAATAGTATTTGTATATAATCTATGCACATCCTCCTGCATACTGTGAACCACCTCTAGATTATTGATAATACCTAATACAATATAAATGCTATATAAATAGTTGCCGGCGCACAGCAAACAAGTTTTGCTTTTTGGAACTTTCTGAAATTGATTATTTTTTTCCTGAATATTTTTGGTCTGTCGTTGGTTGAATGTGAGGATGCAAAGCCCATGGATATGGAGGACATACTGTGTATTTGTTAAGAGATAGCTACCAGGTAGACTAAGAGGAGGGCATCCTGTATGGGAGGCTGGGCAAAAGATAGGGGTCTCAAGAGCAGGCTAGATTGGGTGTG
This sequence comes from Tursiops truncatus, assembly GCF_011762595.2. Classification (NCBI taxonomy): domain Eukaryota; kingdom Metazoa; phylum Chordata; class Mammalia; order Artiodactyla; family Delphinidae; genus Tursiops; species Tursiops truncatus. The sequence continues at coordinate 25,082,985 of NC_047034.1, read as the reverse complement.
CTGTTCGCATAACCAAAGGTAGTCTACCTGGAGGAACAATATTAATCACTGCTGAGGAAGGCAACAAAAGCACATACAAGAGGTGGTTCTGAATGTCAGGTCCAATGTACATGAGGAGATCATAAAAAGCAAAAGGATTCCAAGGCCAAACGTGAAGAAAATCAGAAGTTAAAGGGTATAGAGAAAGAAAACTGGATCTTTGTAAGCAGTTCAAAACTAAAATTATGAATACTGAGAGATGGGTGGAGAATTTGTTATATTGTGCCAGTTCCATAGTGTGTTTGTGTGCTTATGCAGGCCACACATGGGTACAAACCAACCGGCAGAGAGCAAGGGAAGTGCAGGTTTCGTGGCTTAGAGGAGGTGGGCAAGACCAAAGTTCCAACAGAACATTAACCATCAAAGTATATTGTCTCTTACTGAATATTTTAATATTGTCTCTTACTGAATAACAATTCAGGATTGCTTGGGACCAACCACAGTTAAACTGATAGAATAAATTATCCACGTGGGGAAAAGCTATGCATGTCATTAGGATCCCATGATGAGAGCTAAAAGGATAAGGAAATTCAAGACCACAGACATACCTTGATTTAAAAATATAAAATTATGGAGAGGAACACATCCCAAGAACAATTCTTTAAAAACATGAGATTTCTGTTAAGCACAGCTGAATATTAATTTCCTTTTTAATGTGATAGACTAGGGAGTCATGCAGAAGTTAGTATCATATCTAAAGCAAATGGAGAGTAGAAGTACTCTCAAACCTTTCTACAAATTATGTAACTAAGGCTAACATGAGTCACTTTCCCTTTTCAAATCAATTTCTAGCTTAGATACTTCTCCCTGACACTGGAAAAATTCAGCAGTTAAACTGAAGACCAGAAACCTAACTTCTTCTCCAAAACAAAAAACACAGCAAGCAAAATGTCATTTCTTCTCTTTTTGACCTAGATTATACCAATTACTTTAGATGTTTTATTTCCCATATGTACCAGGATGTTCAAATGATACACAGCCTTCTAAGAAGACTGTGCATCATTCCCCAGTGGTACTCTCTCTGAAACAACAAGCTTCACTTATTAATCATTCTGAAAATTGTACGCTCACAAAAATATGAGCAAAATTGGAAGCAAGAACCTTTCAAAAATAAATAACCAACTAAATCAGATAGGCAGATTTGAAATTTTTTTTCATCAGGAACTGCTGGCATGATCACAAAATTTAAAAGACCCAGATGATTCTGCATAAATCTAACTCATCATCTTTCTTTTCAAAAGTCCAGCTCTAATGAAGTCCATAATGATCTGGATAAAATACATTTAATTAGATTATTAACTGCAACATAAAACAGCTGCACCATGCCTTTCAACATTTTCTTCTCTGAAGATCAGAGGATTGAAAAAGGGTTATAAAACAGCCCATTCAGTTTTCTTGTCTTTTAAAAGGAGGAAGAAAGAACCATTAGGCACAACCAAAGTTCCAGAAAACTTTTAACAAGTGAAATACAAGTCTGCCATATTCTGAGACCTCACACATACGGCATGATAGTGGTGCCAGGTAACCAACACATCAATGGGGTGGCATGCGATTAGACAACTTTCTAAAATTCTAATGATTTCCTATGTGACACTGATAGTATAAGACTTATTTTCTGCTTCCTGGTGTCTAGATGAGATAGACAAGAGAGAAAAAAAATCCAGGCTAATTAATTAAAATGCATTTCAGAGATAAACCTGACATGACTTTCCAGTGGTATACAAGTCCACCATGAGTTTGAGATGGTGGACTAAAGACTTATCTATCCTTCCATGAATGTATCTATCCACTCATATAGCTTATAGATTTACTTTAGGTTGGGAGAAATAGAAGGTGAGAAATAGGCATGCAAAAATTGCTAAGAATATCTTTAAATAAATATCTGTAGTTACCAAATATAGTACCTTGACTAAGAGCATGGTCTCTGGAGCAAGCAGACCTCTCTTGGATCCCAGTTCCAACATTCAATAGCCCTGAGACTCTGGGCAAGTGACAACCTCTCTCAGTTGCAGTTGCCCCACTGAACATGGTGAGAACAATACATGCTTTAGGGTAATAACGGGGGATTAATTGTAATCTTTGTGCTTTGCCTGGCCTAGAGTAGGTGTTCAATAAATTAAATCACACTCAAAAGAGATAGACACATTTGAGAGAAATTAAAGATGACTACTAGATGAATGAAGCGATTTACCATATCCATCAGGTTGGAAAATTCAATATTAATATGTCAAATCTCCCCCCAAATGATCTATATTCAATACCATTTCAATTAAAATATCAGCAGGCTTAAAAGAAAAGACCTAACGAAACTGATTCTAAAATTTATATGAAAAGGTAAACAACCTGGAACAGCCAAATCAACTTTTAAAAAAGAAAGAAAAAGTTAGAGGGTGTAAACTACCTGACTTCAACCCTTACTAAAAAGCTGTATGGGGCTTCCCTGGTGGCGCAGTGGTTGAGAGTCCGTCTGCCGATGCAGGGGACACGGGTTCGTGCCCCGGTCTGGGAAGATCCCACATGCCGCGGAGCGGCTGGGCCCGTGAGCCATGGCCGCTGGGCCTGCGCGTCCGGAGCCTGTGCTCCGCAACGGGAGAGGCCACAGCAGTGAGAGGCCCGCGTACCGCAAAAAAAAAAAAAAAAGGCTGTATGAATCAAGATGGTACAATATTGAAGAAAGGAGAGACAGAATAGACAATCTAGAAACAGAGCCAAATATATATATATATATATATATATATATATATGATCAATTATATATGTGATCATCTTCCAACAAAGATGAGAAGGTAATTCAATAGGAAAAGGAAAGTCTCTTCAACAAATGATGTTAGAACTGAATAACTGTATAGAAAATAAACATCAATCTTAACTTCACAACATGTGCAAAAATTAGTTAAAAATAGATTATAAATCTGAATGTAAAAGCTAAATTTTAAAAGATCTATAAGAAAATCTTTGTGAATTTATGTAGTCCAAGATTTTTTAATAAGATGTAAAAAAAAAAATAAACCATAGAAGAAAAAACTGTTTCACTGAACTTTACCAAAATTAAAACTTTTGCTCTTCAAAAGATACCATTAAGAAAACAAAAAGGAAGATCACAGATAGGGAGAAAATGTTTGCAATGCATATCTGACAAAGTATTTGTATCCATACTATATAAAGAACTCTTACAATTCAATAACATGAAGAAAAAAATATATAAAATGGGAAAAAGATGTGAACAAATATTTCTCAAAAGAAAAATACAAACAGCAAAAAAGCTCATGAAAAGATAATTAACATCATTAGCTAATCAGAGAACTGCAAATTAAAACCATAATGAGACACCACTACACACCCATTAGAATGGTTACAATTAAAAGATTGGCTGCACCAAGTGTTGGCAATGACGTAGAGCAATTGGAACTCTCATATCATGCTAGTGAGAATATAAAATTGTATAACCACTTTGGAAAGTGGTTTGGAAGGTTTTAATAAAGTTAATCATAAACACCATGTAATCTAGCCACTATGTCCTAGGTATTTACCTAAAAGAAATGAAAACATAGTCCATACAAAGATTTGTATATGAATGTTCATAGCAGATTTATTCAGAGTAAATATCCACCAATAAGTGAATAGAAAAACAATATGTGGTATGTCTACACAATGGAGCACTACTCATCAATAAGTACGAGTGAATTACTGATAGTGCCAACAAAATGGGTGTATCTCAAGACCATTATGTTAAGTGAAAGAAGTTGGATATAAGGGTATATACCGAATGATTTTGCTTATATAAAATGCAAACTAAACTACAGAAACAAAAAGGAGATCAGTGGTTGCCTAGGGCTGGGGATGGAGGGAGGGAGGGATGGGCTAGAAAAGGGTTCAACTGCAAAGAAGATATACAGATGGTCATTATTATGCACATAAAAAGATGTTCAACATCATTAATCATTAGGGAAATGCAAATCAAAACCACAATGAGATACCACTTCATACCCATTAGGATAACTATTATCAAAAACAAAACAAAACAAAACCCAGAAAATAACATGTGCTGGTAGGACGTAGAGAAACTGGAACCCTTGTGAACTGCCGATGAGAATGTAAAATGGTGCAGCTGCTGTGGAAAACATTATTGCAGTTCCTCAAAAAATTAAACACTATGTGATCCAGCAATTCCACTTCTAGGTAAATTAACTAAAATGACTGAAAGCTGAGACTCAAACAGATATTTGTACACCAATGTTCAATGCAGCATTAATGACCACAGCCAAAAGGTGGAAATAACCAAATATCAAACTGATGAGTAGATAAACAAATTGTGGTATGTACATACAATGGAATATTATTCAGTAATAAAAAGGAATAAGGTTCTCATAGTTGCTTCAATGTGGAATAATCTTGAAAACATTATGCTACGTGTAAAAACGCCAGACACAAAAGAAAAAATATTGTATGAATCCACTAACATGAAATATATAGAATGGGCAAATTCATTGGGAAAGAAAGTAGGTTAGAGGTTACCAGAAGCCGGAGGGAAGGAGAGAATGAGGAGTTATAGCTTTAAGGGTACAAAGTTTATATTTGGGGTGATGAAAATTGTTGGCAACAGTTAGTGGTGATAGCTGTACAACATGGTGAATATAACTAATGCCACTGGATTGTATACTTAAAATGGCTAAAATGGCAAATTTCATATTGTGTATATTTTACTGCAATAAAAATGAGTATAAAGAAAAACGTGGCACAGGAAATCTTTTTAGAGTAATGGAAATGTTTTGTATCTTGAGTGTGATTATGGTTTCATGGGTGTATAAAACTGTCAAAACTCATCCAATTAAATAGATTCATTTAATTGTATAAAATTATTGCTCAATAAAGTTGATAAGGGAAAAAAAAGACACACACAAATTAGCAAGAATATAATTTATCATGCCTTTCCTCCCTGCCTTCCCTCATTTCATCTTGCCATGCCTACTAGCCCCCAACCCCCGCCACTGCCATGACAAGCAGGAGGAAAAGGGAGAAAAACTCATTCATTCAAAAAATATTTGGGGAGCATCTCTTTCATCTGTTACTCCAGTAACAGGTTTATGGATGAGGAAACTATGGTTTGGCATGGTAAAGAATTTATCCAGGTCCCACAGAGAGGAAACAGTAGAGCTCAATTTGCAACCACTGTCTGTGATTCAAAGTCTTCGCAGATGTGCACTGCAAAGATTTTCTCCCTATCTGTGATCTCACCAGGCCCACAGACGTGAGGGGAAATGATGCACGAGCAGAATCCTACATAGAGGAGTGCAAGTGATAAGATGTAAAGCCATGACCATCTTGTGTTATCAATCAAAATAAAATGTGTGGAAAACAGGTACTTCTGTCCACATTTAAGAACTTCTTGTAAAGAGTTCAAAACTTCTGTCTTTGGCAATTTCTCCTTACTTAAGTCAACATTTGAACATAGAGGTTAGGAGCACAAGCCCCAGAGTCACTCTTCCCAGGTCCCAATCCTGGTGCTGTGTATTGATATGATCTCTTCCTGCTTCAGCTTTCTCAAAGGCAAAATGCAGATTATAATAGTATCCACCTCAAAAAGCTTTTGTGATGATTAAATTAAATAACAGATGTGACACATTTAGCATAATGTTGGGGACATCATGGATTCTCAATAAATATTAGCCTTCTTCTTCCTCCATAAACTTCACCTGTAATATCTAGGTACAGAAAGAATAGAGTTACATGCAAAAATGAAGAAGAAAAAGGCAGCTTCTTAGATGGTGGTTTAAATTCACTGGCGTTTTCCTCCCTCCCTCCCTCTCTCCTAATGCACTACTGTTCTTCAAATAAAGTTTTTGCATTAAAAATGTATGACGGGGGCTTCCCTGGTGGCGCAGTGGTTGAGAGTCCGCCTGCCGATGCAGGGGACACGAGTTCGTGCCCCGGTCCGGGAAGATCCCACATGCCACGGAGCGGCTGGGCCCGTGAGCCACGGCCGCTGAGCCTGCGCTCCGCAACGGGAGAGGCCACAACAGTGAGAGGCCCGCGTATCGCAAAAAAAAAAAAAAAAAAAAAAAAAGTATGACGGAAACTATGAATGATAGAAGCAAACCCCAGTCAGTAACCTAAAGTAGGTTCTTATGAAAGAATAAATGATTCATTTCTCTTTGGCAGAACTGGGTCTCTTCCCTGCCTTTCTCTTTCTAGGGAAATAAAAATTTTACCCTTTCTCAAAAACTTGGGAGATCGCTTTTGAAAAGCCAGTGTGAGTAACCTTGAGGAAGTCTTTTGATAGCCCAGTATAACAGCTGGCAGTCTGAAGGGCCATGTAAAAACATTTTGCTGTTCTACAGAACTCAAATCCAAGCCCTCACAAAAGCAAAACCATTTTTATTGAGGAAACAATAAAAAATTGTTGGAAAATTTCCAAGTCATGTAGTACAGAAAAGGACTTTTAGTGTAATAAAAATAACGTATAGATAACATTCCCTGTAGTTAACAAAGGCAGCCACTTGCCTAGTCAAATCCTACATTTCTAATGGACTCCAAATTCACTAGTGGTAAAAGTAAACGAGAAAGGCAATAGATCCTTGGGGTATGATGTATAAGCCAGGTCAGGTGGCACGCTGCTGCTAGGCTTCCCAAAGTAGCAGAGTCTGGGATAATAAAAGACAGTCAGTTAGAAAAAGAAAGAAAAAATAAAGAATATTCAGATTAAAAGGATTATAAATATTTGATAATAACAGGAAAGATTTTAAAGTAGAATTAATTGTGCTTAAAACTCAACAGCTATTTGACCAACTGTAGGTGTTTCATCTGCTGTGACCCTGGAATTAGGATCCTTTCGCTCACATTTTACTAGCAGGTATGTTGAGCTGACCTTTGTCATATCAGAATGTTGCACAGTCTTGAGAACCAAAACTAAAAGCAATATCTCTCAGAAATTATAAGAAGTAATTTTAGACTTGAGGCTGAGGGATAGATGGATTTAAGGAAAACAACTATTCCTTTCCTTTTAAGAGATCTTAAACTTTTATAAGAAGCTTCAGGAAAAAGGCAAATAAGATAGTTATTCTGTGTCATAGTAATATTTCATTTTCGGAAACTCAATTAGGAGAACTAATGAAGAAGAAATGTGTTTCTTGCTTGTAGAAGCCAGCTAAAACTGGTAGAAAGCCTAATTACCAGCAATATTTGTTAAGCAAAATCCATTTATGTTGGAAAGGAGTGTCCTTTTTGAACCAAGTAAGTACAAGTTTCCTAATTTCATATACTAGTGCCCTGGACCACTAACAGAGGAACACTTAAGGTATTGTTTCTCTCAATGACAAAAATATTTACATATTGAGATATTTCAGCAATTCATTTCTGAAATGAATGCCATTTTATTTTTGAAAGGCAAATACCTTATTTTTCCCAGTGCAATAACTTCTTTGAACACTCGACCCATATTCCAAAGCATCAATATGGCCTATGAAATGTCAACCAGTTCCAAACATTCAGCTTTCCACAGATACTTGCTGAATGAATTAATGAATGAAGATATGTTGAAAGAAATTAATTTTTCTGATAAATTAATTTTGAAATAGGTAACCCATAGTCAATAACTAAATGTTAGCTCAAAATAACTCTAAAAAAGCAATACAAGGACTAAACTGGAAAACTTATAGTAGAACTTATCACTGCTCCCACCCCCAAACCTGCTTCTCCTTTCACGTTCTTTATCTCTGTGAGAGGTACCACTACATCGAGAGATGACTGTGTCAGGAGGAAGCCAAGAACACCCCTGGTTTCGATGATTCACGGGAAGGACTCACAAGACCGCACAGTCATACTCAAGGCTGTGACTTATTATAGTGAAAGGACACCAAGCAAAATCGGCAAAGCGAAAAGGCACGTGGCGTAAAATCAAGCAAGTATAAGTTTTCAAGGGTCCTCTCCCAGTGGAGTCTAAATTCCTCCAGCAAAGAACTGTGATAACATGTGTGAAATGTTGTCAACCAGGGAAGCTTGCAGAGACTCAGCGCCCAGGGTTTGCATTGGGAGCTGGTCACATAGGCAGCCTCTGTCTATTTCAGACTCCCAAAAAGACACTAGGTGCTCAGCATAAACCACAGTGTTTGTACAGACAGCTTATTAGCACAAGTGATATAGGGAAAACCATCCTGAAATCTAAGTTCCTGGATGTCAGGACCAGCCTTGCAAGCAGGCCTTTCCAAGGACAGCAGTTCAGGCCTGCTACATTAACTCTCTTCTGTGCAGCGACCATGCCCAAAGCCAAAGAGTAATCTCAGTGCCTACTTCTTCCTTGCTGTCCCTCATCTGTTGAAAGCCAAACCCATCAATTCTGCCCCTTAATAACTCTTGCATCCAGCCCCTTCTCTCCATCCTATCACCACTTTGGTCCAGACCTGTGTCACTTCTTACTTGAATCCCTGCAGGAACTCCCACCTATTTCCCTCCCTATGCTCTACTCCATTTGCCACAGGGCTTCCCGTGATGAAGAACCTGCTGTCTTCATCTCACTGCTCTCAATCTCCTGGGCACAGCATCGCAGACCCTTTTCTCTTGTGCCCAAGTTCTCCGTCTCATTTCTCAAGACTTTCTCCCTTTGGTACTCTCTGTTCCAGTCATACTGAATGATTATATACGATTCTCAGAAGGCATCATGCTTTCCTGCCTTTGGCACTTTGTACAGAATACTTGCCCTGTGTCCCTGGAACATTTTCTACTTTTGCCAGGGTTAAGAAGCACATATCCTTTAGCGCTTAGCTGAGGCATTAACTCCTCCAGAAACCCTCCCCAGATACGCTTCCTCTCCCAGGCTGTGTCATGACACCTTATGCCTCCCCCCCTCCACAGAACTTATTACACTGTACTGCAAAGTCCAAGTCTATTTCACTTATTTATCCCCTCACACTGTGTACTCCTTAAGGGTATGGTCTGTGCATCCTCGGGTGGCCGGCATGGTAACTGACAAATTGTTCAGGTTCAAGAAATATTTGTTAATTGGTTGAATGTTACACTTCTAGCAAGGTTCTCCTTAGGTCAGCTTTATCTCTGAGCCTTTGGGAGAGGACTCAACTTACTTCTGGCACAGACACTGGGAGTGCTGCATTATTCATGTTATCCTCTTTGTATTGGCTTTGTTCAAAAGCCAGCAGCCAAATGTGTGGTCTACCTCTTCTGACTGTGTAGCTCTTCACAGCATGGAATTTGTATACTAATCCCCAATCTGCTTTCAACTTATCTTCCTTTCCTAACTTCTCAACCTGATTACTTTACTTATACTTTATCTGTTTTGTTCTTTTAAACTTAAGTTCTTTCTAGAATAAGGCAGAATATAAATAAATATGCATAAGTCCCAGAGAGAGGAAACATTATCCCATTTTCCTCTCGAGAAAGTGAGCCCTTGATATTTCTCGGCGACCCGTTCCTAGCTGAATCCAAAGCACATCTTACCAGAGGAAATATTTTCCTTCTGGTTCTCAGCTCAGCTTCATGCAATTAAGTCAGTCTAACAAAAGGCGTGCACAGGTGTGCCCATATTTTCCTCAGAGGATTTAGGAACAAAACTCAAAGAAGCGAGTCCAGATGTGCACCTTGTTTTATTCAGTCAATGCACTGCTGAAAAGCTGTGTGTAAAATGAGTTGTGTAAACAAAATCAAAATTTAAATTTATTTGAGATGCTCACTTTCTAAAGGAATGCTATGGCAAATCAATGAAGTAACTCTGGGGTAAAGGGAGTAATTACCCCACAATTATACCTATTTTGTAATCCCAGATTTATATACTGAGGCTATTTTAAAATGTACTATGAGAAAATCCTCCTCAGATTCTACTGTGTATAAATACGCAATCCTTTTAATTTGTTTCATCACCTCTAAATGTAACTCAAGTTCAAAACCAGCCAGAAAAATCAAATTAATATTAAATACTGAAACACTGTTTTCACTGAATTCACACCAGAAATTATTAACACCTTAAATGTGAGAATGTGCTCAAAGCCCTGTTAATTTCTGCCCCCTTGACAAACATTCTTTAACAAAATCCTAAGTAAAACACTGTGCTAAGTATTGAATGGGATTCAATGCAATTAAGGTACAGTTCTTGCCCTCAAGGAACTTTAATGCCTACTTAATGAGCAAACTCATTCTGTTCCTTCCCACCCCCCTTTTTTCATTATTACAAGAATATCTAACTATTACTGACATCAGACACTTTTTTCCAGGTTTTTTTTTTCCTCCTTTACATCTGCTTTTGTTTTATAAACACCCAGGCAGGAGATAATTTTCATTAATTTGCTTTATAAAATTCCTAACAAATAACTACAAAGAGAAGGGAAAACAGTACATGCAGAGTTGGAAAAAAAACCCTGAAGAAGATTCAAGGCTTGTCACCATAAAAATATCTAAATTTAATACTAAATCTTACTAATTTTAATTACTGGATGAAAACGCCTTCTGAATTAATTACAGATTTGAATTTTTAAAGCATTTCAGTTTAATTTGTCTCAAGTACAAAGACAGTAATTCAAACTGGGCTAATCAAGGTGGCTTAGTGGACATCCTAGGAGGTTTGATTTTAATGAATTAATAGATTTGTAATTCCCTTCTCATCAACTTGTGTATAAACAAGACATTTTAGACAGCATCTGAAAACTGTTCTTTACTGTTGGTTACAAATCAGTCTCAGTATGGTGACAGATGGAAACTAAATTTTTGGTGGTGAGCACACTGTGTGAATACGGAAGAAGAACTAAATACATTAAACTTACATAATGTTATAAACCAACGTTATCGCAATTAAAAAAAGTTAATTAAAAAAGATTCAGTCTTTTAATATTTTTTACATTATTGTTTTTCAATTATTTTTTTACAAACAGTGAAAAAAGGTAAGTTTTAGCCAGTTTATGTCCAAAATAACAACTTCTAAAGTACAATCAGATGGAAACTATCTTATGAATGAATTTGACAATGAACCATGACTTAGCAAAAGAAGACACTGTTGTTTAAGCTGCTCAATAAAATTTGAGCTAAAGTCTAAATTTACAAGCAAACACTTTCTAGAACATCTGATAGATCAGTGTTTTTAAACCCTTGTTAATTGTTTAAAGGTCCCTTATTTTGTTATCTGTCACACTGCATGTACTTAACCTACTCACAGGTATCTATGCTAATTAATTAGCTCCCTCAGGGTGGGAAGGGCAGACTTTATCATCTTAAAGCACTGATGCATGGCTTCCCAGGTCAGAGACAAATAAATCTTTTAGTATAATTGCATGTTGCTTTATGTGCTGCTGTCTCCCTGCTGGGAAAAATGTTAAAATATTTAAGGTTTACTATCTGGTGTGAGAGTGGTTTGATAATTAAAGTGTGGAATGGGAGGAGAGGATGGCAGAATTTACCACTTTATTTTTGTTGGAATAACGTTTCTTGGAATTAGTAAACTTTCAGAGAGAGAGTCAATAAAAGTAAAAGTTCTGGTGAATAAGAGCTGGTAAGAGTCGTTTTGAGATCACTGTAAACAGCCATTTGGAGACAGGACAGTTCAATTAGGGCAGAGTTAGAAGAACTGGGGGACTCTGTATGTCATAAAGATCATGATTATTGTCAATGATAAACTAAACTAAACCCTATCATCTGTGCTAAAGCACACTAAGCTCTAATACCACAACTGTTTTTACATAGCTCCTCCTCCATACTTGTCCATATACCAGACAGCCAGTGGCGGAGCACAGTTTTGTTCTTAATTAGCGCACGATTTTGAGCTAAACTACCAGGTTGCAGGGGTTCTTAAAATTCTTAACGCTGCTCTGCAGACTCGTATAAATAAAAGATACTCCTTCACTCACTAATGCCCTCCCAGGGCCCACAGCCTTGGGGGTCTCCAAGGAAAGGAGAGCTCAATACCATAACTAACTGAGGACAACTTACTACTGGATGTGAATCTAACGAGAATCATTTGACACACTGATTCAATAAATAACTTGATTTAAATCCTCTCTATTATTTTGCTTGAATAAAAAGCATATGCATAACAGCAGCCTGGAAGAGAAACTGGAGCTTTCAGATGCCTGTTACTGTATGTGCACCATGCTCAGGAGAGGTGTGGCTCAATCAGCATCATGCGGCAGGAAAACCACAAGTAGTCGAGTCGTAAGGCCACACACTCCAGTGCCGACTAAGCTGGTGCTGCTGGCAGAGGAGCAAATGGTCCTTAGCAAGACCCTATTTGGGGGAACAAGAGACTGTGTGGAGGGTCCATGAGAATGAATTTGTGCTTTGCAACTGGCTAGTCAATTCTCAACGTAAGTGAATCCAACATATGTGACTGTTGAGAAAAACAATTAAGGACAGGTCAGTAATTCTTGGTTAATTGATTTTCATCTGGAGGTGTGGTTGGAGGAGGGAGCCTCCTGGAAACTAGGATCAGAAAGAAGTGTTTAGTGTGAAAAAAAATCACTTCCAGATGATTTTGTTTATATCCAGACTCTTTTTTTTTTTTGAACTCAGATCACGTGAGACTTTAATCGTTGAACAAACAGACAATTAATAGCAGTTATACCACTGAAATGTCCTGATCCAGCATCAAGGTCATAAACCATATTGCTGATATGAACTCTAGAATACAATTACACTGTTATCCCTAGTAAAACTTGTTCCGTTGATCAGTGTTTTAGAAGAACAGGTGATAAAGCATCTTGACTAGCTGGCCTAAATTTTAATCATTCAGAGGTGGTTTTATTCTCCAAAAAATAAATGTTGCACGGACTCAAGGCACACCAGCTTCAGTAGTTGTGGCACGCAGGCTCAGTAGTTGTGGCCCCCTGGCTTAGTTGCTCCGTGGCACGAGGGATCTTCCCAGACCGGAGATCGAACTCGTGTCCCCTGCATTGGCAGGCGAATTCTTTTTTTTTGTTTGTTTGGTAAGAATTTTTTTTTTTTTTTCCTCTTTACTGGAGTACAACTGCTCAACAATGGTGTGTCAGTTTCTGCCCCACAACAAAGTGAATCAGCTACACATATACATACGTTCCTATATCTCCTCCCTCCTGCACCCCCCACCCCACCCTATATCCAGACTCTTAAGTCTAGACACTGGAAATTAAACTATAGGTCAGCAAAAAAAGAACACCCAAGAGGTAAAAGGTTGTCATGTCACTTTGCCTTTATTAAAGGGGTGCAGTTTGCTTCCTTCAAATCAATGTTTTATAATTCTCTTCTTCATAACAAAACTTGTATTCTGGTGATACAAAGAATTGAAAAAGAAAAATCAAAAGTAAAAATAAAGCAAAACTAAATGCCTAAGCTTAATATGTCTGTGTTGATCAATGCAATGCTCAGGAGGAGGGTACGATTAGGAAGGAACATGAAAGGCTGGGGAAGAACAAGAGCAGAAGAGACAGTACCCTTCAGCCAGTCACACTTTCCTCATCTCTACCAAAAGTGCAATAATGCACATAAGTATATTGTCCGTAGTAATGAATTTCACAAGCATTTGTTACTTACACTAATAGGAACCACAATAATAAATACCACTCATTAGTACCAAATCGAAGAATCTCCTTCATGTGGAATCAGTGTGAATGGCTCTTGGTAGGGAATCAGTTTTACAGGCATAACAGCCATACAATCTGCAAAGTCATCCGTCCAGAATCACCACACGTAGCTCCACAGAGAAAGGGCCAACGTCTAATGTTCATGGTTAATGAAAAGGTGATCTCCTTATCAAAAATAAAATGCCAAAACCAACATGGGAAGAATCGCTGACTAGGATATGTCTGAACTGGAAACGAAGTACCACCCAGCTAAAAATAGAATGAAAATGATCAACTACATAGAGTACCATTTTGACTGTTATCTCCATTTTTCAGATGGTGCAACAGAGTCACAGAGATGATAACTTGCCCAATGGCAAATTGCTAAGCAAGTGGTCTGGCTCTGGGCCCCCTGTTCTTAATCTTGACATTGTAGCTGCCCCATCTTGTTCTGCCATGAACAGAAAACTTTTGCAACAAAAATGTAAATCAAAATGTTTTAATATTTAATAAAAGAAAACAAACTATGAGAATTGGCTAGAGACATGAAAATTTTCTTCTGTGTAAGGAAAGCTTCATGTCAGGTACCTTCAACTCAACATTAATATCCAACACATTTCACATAAACAAAAGATTATTGTCATGGTAATGATCACGCTCCGAAACTGGATAAAAATCTTGAAAACAAGTCTCTCTACAGAGTTAATCTGCTAAATTACAATAATGCACCGTATTTGTTTTTGCAAATAAACCATGCAAAACATTTAAGGATAAATATGTTGTCAGAAATTAAATATAAGACAAGTTCCTAAATGCATGTATTATTTTCCTAATTGTTTTAATGTAAGTCAAACAAACAATCTCAACTCAAGAAACAAAGCCAACATAAAGGAGAGGATGGCATTTGTAATCCCAAAAGATATCACCTCAAGCTTTTCATTATGCTATTTCAAACTCATCTCTATCCAACCCCAAAAGTACGTAGAACAGCTTTGTTGCTGCGAAACAAGAATTCAACATTCTCTGCAGGCTCATTTCTGAATCAGAGGCAGCAGTATTCTCTCCCTACTTCAGCCACCTGCTAAGGCCGAATTCCACTTGGAGTTAGCACTGGGCAGGCCCTGCATAGGGTACTGCCTCGGACCCCATCATTCTCCCCACATCCTCACGATGTGTAGCCTCAGTTGTGAGAAGTGAATTATAACACCCCATTTCTCTGTCATGCTCATGGATGTGGTGGTCACTTCTTAGGCATGAATCTGTGCTCTGAGAGATGTTCACCCTCCCTTTCTTAATCTACTATAAGGCAATGGGGACTTAAGAGTCACAAAAACCAGAGACGAAGAAAACTAGCAAGGAGTGAACTAACAATTCCTAAATACAAGGCAATAGCATATGTCTCAGGTCCTCTTCCTTTCCTGTCCCCCTCCATCCCTGAGGGCTACACTGATAACATCCACCTTACCTCTTTGTGTAAGATGAGAAAACTTGCCACAAGTGAGTTAAATTCTCAAAGAAGGAGAAACAGAAAGTAGTATTTAAAATTGATCAGGTCCAATTATACTTTCTTGATGTTTAGCCAGAAATACAATTGGGTATTTCTGTAGCAATCTGTAAGAGAATTTACAAATGTAGCCATTTGAAAACACCCTTTACTCATTCCCATTTTATCTTTTATCCAAAAGATATATCGTTATATCCAAAACGATTTTTTTAAAAAGTTTTAGGCTATTAGAGCACCAGAAGAGAAAGTCTCTGTCTGTATTCCATTCCCCTAACTACCCCAGGGATCAGGCCCAAGGGGAGTACCCCTCACCCAGGGATCTGTCAGAACTCTAATCAGAAAGTAACAGAACCAAGCAAGGCAGTGGGACAAAATGGAAAGTTAATGATTGTGTCTAACTTTACAAAGGCAGAGTTCCTAATTAGTGACAAATCTGACTGTGGAATTATTTTAATGACATGTACCTTTTATTGCTTTCAAATGCATAGAGTTAGCAGAAAAAGCTACTACTTTGTTAGATAATGAAACACAAAAATTTATATGTAATCGGTACATTTTAAACTACGGTATAAAAGCAATTTATCTCTTAGTTAGAAAAAATATTCTTTTAAAGTCATTAATTGGCAACCATAAATTTTCATTCTATTCTTGGCCCAATTATCACAAATTTCAAGAAAGTAGGCTCCAAAACAATGAAGCTTTACTGGTTCAGTTAAGAATACAAGTTGAAGGGTTTCCTAAGGAGATTACAATAGGATAAATTAACTCTAACTTACAATAGGATAAATTAACTCTATCTACAGAAACACTGGAGAATAGAATACCAAATGTAGTAGATCTGTATGTGGTAAACATGGAAAGATATCTAAGGCCTGTTAGTGAGTAAAAGTAAGGATGTTACACACATACACACATACACTCACACACACACACACACACACACACACACACACATAATATAATCCTACCTATCAAAACAGCACAGAACAGTTCTCTATTTTTCTTATGGGATGTGTGTTGTGTGTCTGTGTAATCTTGAAGATCACATGGCAAAATGTTAGCACCTCTGGGAAGGTGCGCAGGACAGGTAGAAGGAGGGAAATGGGGACTGAGAACAATGACTA
The DNA here is from genome assembly GCF_011762595.2 of Tursiops truncatus. Classification (NCBI taxonomy): domain Eukaryota; kingdom Metazoa; phylum Chordata; class Mammalia; order Artiodactyla; family Delphinidae; genus Tursiops; species Tursiops truncatus. Next base: position 25,066,792 of record NC_047034.1, on the reverse strand, counting down.
AAGGGGGGGTTTTAGCTTTGTACGGATTTTTTTAAATGAAATGATTGTGTTTATATTATTGTTTTTGCAACTAAAAATTAATTTTAAGATTTCAGATTATTTATACCTCACTGTAATTAATCACAAGTCATGACTGCTGGGTACTGTAGAAGCCTAGTGCCTAAAGGTACTAGGAAAGCATTATGGTAGATGCTGTAGAAATTCCTAAAGCATATTACTCCATTAATGTTCCACCTTTTGAGATCCATGTCTCAGACACAATTTCTGAAGAAGAAATCAAATGTAATGATTGGCAAATTGATTGTGGTCTAGGTCTTTAATACCAGAGAAATATCTAGACAGGATCATACTAAATTAAGAAGTAGCCTGTACCTCCAAAGAATTTACTTTGATACTTCTGAGAATAAGAGTAACTCTAAGTAAAACATATTTTGCAAATAAAAACAGGAGAAGAAAAAATTATCTTCCTTCTTTATTGGCTTGCCAGAAAAGCTGTAAACATGTACTAGAAGTAACAGTTATTAAAATTATAATAAGGCTTCTGGTAATGATGAAGTAGCTTCTATCATACCAACCCTCCCAGATGTAATGGCTATAAACTCTAGATAAAATATAAAAAACAACTATCTGAAGGCACTGGAGAGTGATGAAAACTAGGCAGAAACTGTAGGGGAGTTAACATTTGAAATAAATGAACAACACTCGGTGAGTTTCTTGTTTTTAATGCTTTTTTCACTGAAGGAAGATCTGTGCCAGCTGGGCAACTGAAACTTGAAGAAACAGAAGAAAGTGAGAAGAAACGTCCCAGTAAGCGCCACAGAGAGGAAACCCTAAATTGACTGCATCAACTCTACCTGAATCTCTGGTTAATCCCTGCAATCCACTTGCATCAAGCAGATGACAAGCAGCCCAGCTAAGGGCAAAGGAACTGAAAGGCTGGCCTTCACAGAGTTAACAAACTTTGGAGCATGAGTTGAGCCAAGTTAATAGCTTCCTGAAACAAACAAACAAACAAATTCAGTATTCCTCAGAGGAATAAAACAGAATCCAAAATCCTATAGGAGATTCAAGATGATGGAGGAGTAGGTGGATGTGGAGTTCATTTCTCTCCACGGATGCATCAGGAATACATCTATAGATGCAACAATTCTCACAGAACACTGGCTGAAAACTAGCAGAAGACCTTGGACAACGGAAAGGACTGTAAAGATCCCCGTATAACTGAGTGGGACAGAGAACAGACGGGAAAAGGAGGAGGAGAGGAAGTGGGATGGGACCTGCACCCAGGGGTGGGGGAGCTGAAGCAGAGGAGAGATTCCCGAATTTGGGGAAACCCCCTCTCCGACGGGGAAATCGATTGGGACAGAAGGGAAGTATTTGAGGCTGCTGGAAGAAGGTGAAGCGGCCAATCGGTGGCAGACGGGGGAGAGTGAATAATACACAGCTGGTCCCGGCCCTACGTGCCCCAGACTGGGATGTGTGTTCACGGGTGTGCAAGGCAGCTGGGAGCTGGAGCGTGAGGACTGGAGAAAAGGCCCAGAGCGAGAACTGCTGTTGGGGAGATGGACTGATGGGACGGGAGGGGGGAAATCTACAGCAGAGAATACCTATGGAGGAGGACCGGACTGCCATGGAAGGGGGGCGCAACTGCTGAGTCCCACTCAAGGGGAGGAGCCACTATTGTAGCCTCTCTCTCCCCACAGGCCAGCACCTGCCGATGACAATAAAAGAAGCCCGCTCGGGGCTGGCTCTCGTGGGCCATCTGCCAGCAATAAAAAAAAAGCCCCCTCAGGGATGGCCCTTAAACGCCTGCTGCCGACTGCCAGAAAAAAAGCCCGCCCAGGGCTGGCCCTCACATGCCTATGCCAGGCACCAGAACAGGCCCTCACTAGGGCCATATCTCTTGCGCCTGTGGCCGATGGCTTCCATGGGCATTTGGTGCCACTGGGGCTCCCGCGATCCAAGCAGTCATACCACCTCTGCGCCCGGTCCTCACAGAGGTAGACCCAAGAGCTCCAAGGCAGCCTCAGGACAAGACTCCTGTGGGTGGACAACATGCAGAGGTGGGGATAAACCAAAGCTGAACCCCAGGGATGGGGCGACTAAGGAAGAAGATCAAAAATCTTTCCATCAGCTGTACAAGTTGCAGATTCATCCCCGCAATCAGCTAGGTAGACCTTGAGTCTATGGAATATCTGAGCAGACAGTGACTGCTCCCACAAATGGAAACGGTCTAGCTCTGGCAGCTGTGGCCTGCGGGGGCAGCACACGTGGGAACTGGGCCACATCAGAGTCTGAGGGGTCCCAACAGGGCCCACAGCAGGTCCAGAGAGCAGCCCAGAGGCACAGGAGAGCCTCTTGGGGAGGCGGAGGTGGAGGTGGGCTGTGGCTCATGGCATGTGCAAGGACACTTACAGTTGAGACCCCAGGGAAACAGAATTATTACTATTAATTTTATTATGTTTTGGTTCATTCTGTTGTTGGTTCTGGCTTTTTTTGTTGTTGTTTTTTCTTTCTTTCTTTTTGTTTGCAGTTGTTGTTTCAGTATTTTTTTTTTTTTTATTTAGTCTTCTGGGATCTTCATAGTCTATAACATTTTTATAAAATATATATTTCTAATTTTACATTGTTTTTCTGTTGTTCTTTTCCATTATTTTTTTCTTCTTCTTTCTCTTTAACATATATATATATATTTTTTTTTGTTTTGTTTTGCTTTGTTTTGTTTTTTTGCAGTACGCAGCCCTCTCACTGCTGTGGCCTCTCCCATTGCGGAGCACAGGCTTTGGACGCGCAGGCTCAGCGGCCATGGCTCACAGGCCCAGGCGCTCCGCGGCATGTGGGATCTTCCCGGACCGGGGCACGGACCCGTGTCCCCTGCATCGGCAGGCAGACTCTCAACCACTGCACCACCAGGGAAGCCCAACATATATATTTTTTATATTTCCATTTCTACTTTGCTTTTCTGTTGTCCTGGGTTTTTTCCCTTTTTATTTTATTTTATTATTTTTTGTATCATTTTATCAGTTTATTCTGTTTCCTTGCTTTATTCTTCAGCTGGCACACTGCTTTGGTTTTGTTTTTAGGTTTTGTGTGTCTGTTAGTCTTGATCCTAATTGCTTGATTTCGTTTTTGAGTTCTTCTGTTTGTCTGGTCCTTCCCTTGTTTTTGTTTTATTTGGTTCTGTTTTTGTCTCTTTTGTGTGTGTGCGCGTGTTTCCTTGTTTCTGTTTTTGTTTCCCTGATTTTATTTTTTACCATTTGTCTGGGCTTTGTTAGTCTTGTCTTTTCTTTTCTTTTTTAATCCCCTTTATTGCCAGGACGAGTGACTTGCAGAGTGCTGCTTCCTCGACCAGAAGTCGGGCCTGAGGCTCTGGGGTGGGAGCACTGAGTACAGGATGCTGGACCACTAGAGACTTCCCGGCGCCAGGGAAGATTAACTGCTGAGAGCCCTCACAGAGGCCTCCAAATCTAAGACCTGGCTCCACCCAGCTGTCAGCAGCTCACAGCACTGGACGCCTCACACCCAAAAACAAGTAAGACAGGAACACAAACCCACCTATCAGCACACAGATGAACTAAAGTCATACTAAGCTCACAGACACACCAAAACACACCACCCAACACGGCCCTGCTCATCAAAGGGAAAAGACTCAGCTCCACCCACCCAGACTCAGTTCTCTACCCAGAATGCAGGCACTAGTCCCTACCATCAGGAACCCTATGCAAGCCCCTGGACCAACATCACCACCAGCGGCGGAGAACAGAAGCAAGAGGAACTATGACCCTGCAGCCTAGAGAAAGGAGACCTCAGTTACTGTAAACTAGACAAAATGAGAAGATGGAGAAATACCTTGCAGGCAAAGGAGCAAGATAAAAACCCATAAGAACAAGTAAATGAAGAGGAAACAGGCAAACTACCTGAAAAAGAATTCAGAGTAATGATAGTAAAGATGATCCAAAATCTCAGAAATGGAATAAATACAAGAAACGTTTAACAAGGACCTAGAAGAACTAAAGAGCAAACAAACAGTAACAGACAACACAATGACTGAAATTAAAAATACTCTAGGGCTTCCCTGGTGGCGCAGTGGTTGAGGGTCCGCCTGCCGATGCAGGGGACACGGGTTCGTGCCCCGGTCCGGGAGGATCCCACATGCCACGGAGCAGCTGGGCCCGTGAGCCATGGCTGCTGGGCCTGCGCGTCCGGAGCCTGGGCTCCACAACGGGAGAGGCCACAACAGTGAGAGGCCCGCGTACCGCAAAAAAAAAAAAAAAAAAAAAAAAAAATACTCTAGAAGGAATCAATAGCAGAATGACTGAGGCAGAAGAACGGATAAGTGAGCTGCAAGACAGAATGGTGGAAATAACTGCCACAGGGAAGAATAAAGAAAAAAGAAAATAATGGAGAACAGTCTCAGAGACCTCTGGGACAACAGTAAGCACACCAACATTAGAATTATACGTGTCCCAAAGAAGAAAATAAAAACAAAGGGTCTGAGAAAAGTATTTGAAGAGATTATAGTCAAAAACTTCCCCAGCATGGGAAAGGAAATAGTCAATCAAGTCCAGGAAGCAGAGAGAGTCCATATAGGAAAAATCCAAGGAGAAACACGCCAAGGCACATATTAATCAAACTATCAAAAATTAAATACGCAGAAAAAATATTAAAAGCAGCAAGGGAAAAGCAACAGCTAACATACAAGGGAATCCCCATAAGGTTAACAGCTGATCTTTCAGCAGAAACTCAGCAAGCCAGAAGGGAGTGGCAAGATATATTTAAAGTGATGAAACGGAAAAAACTACAACCAAGATTACTCTGCCCAGCAAGGATCTCATTCAGATTCTATGGAGAAATCAAAAGCTTTACAGACAAGCAAAAGTTAAGAGAATTCAGCACCACCAAACCAGCTTTACAACAAATGCTAAAGAAACTTCTCCAGGCAGAAAACACAAGAGAAGGAATAGACCTACAAAAACAAACGCAAAACAATTAAGAAAATGGTAATAGGGACATACATATCAATAATTACCTTAAATGAAAATGGATTAAATGCTCCAACCGAAAGACACAGAATTGCTGAATGGATACAAAAATAAGACCCGTATATATGCTGTCTACAAGAGACCCACTTCAGACCTAGGGACACATATAGACTGAAAGTGAGGGGATGGAAAAACACATTCCATGCAAACGGAAATCAAAAGAAACCTAGAGCAGCAAAACTCACAGCAGACAAAACAGAGTTTAAAATAAGAACTATTACAAGAGACAAGGAAGGACACTACATAATTATCAAGGGTTCAATCCAAGAAGAAGATATAACAATTGAAAATATATATGCACCCAACATAGGAGCACCTCACTACACAAGGCAAATGCTAATAGCCATAAAAGGGAAAATTGACAGTGACATAATAATAGTGGGGGACTTTAACACCCACTTTCACCAATGGACAGATCATCCAAACAGAATATAAATGAGGAAACACAAGCTTTAAATGACACATTAGACCAAATGCACTTAATTAATACTTATATGACATTCCATCCCAAAACAACAGAATACATTTTCTTTTCAAGTAAACACGGAACATTTCCCAGGATAGATCACATCTTGGGTTGCAAATCAAGCTTTAGGACATTTAAGAAAATTGAAATTGTATCAAGCATCTTTTCTGACCACAACGCTATGAGACTAGATATCAATTACAGGGAAAAAAAACTGTAAAAAATAGAAACACATGGAGGCTAAACAATATGCTACTAAACAACCAAGCTTGATCACTGAAGATATCAAAGAGGAAATCAAAAAATACATAGAAACAAATGACAGTGAAAACATGACAACACAAAAAATATGCAGCAAAAGCAGTTCTAGGAGAGAAGTTTATAACATTACAATACTGCCTCAAGAAACAAGAAAAATCTCAAATAAAAAACTTAACCTTACACCTAAAGCAATTAGACAAAGAAGAACAAAAAAACCCCGAAGTTAGCAGAAGGAAAGAAATCATAAAAATCAGAGCAGCAATAAATGAAATAGAAATGAAGAAAACAATAGCAAAGATCAATGAAACTAGAAGCTGGTTCTTTGAGAAGATAAACAAAATTGACAAACCATTAGGCAGACTCATCAAGAAAACAAGGGAGAGGACTCAAGTCAATAAAATTGGAAATGAAAAAGGAGAAATTACATCTGACACCACAGAAATACAAAGAATCATGAGAGACTACTACAAGTAACTATATGCCAACAAAATGGACAACCACAAAGAAATGGACAAATTCTTAGAAATGCACAACCTGCCAAGACTGAACCAGGAAGAAACAGAAAATGTGAACAGACCAATCACAAGCACAGAAATTGAAACTGTGATAAAAAATCTTCCAACAAACAAAAGCCCAGAGCCAGATGGCTTCACAGGCGAATTCAATCAAACACTTAGAGAAGAGCTAACACCTATCCTTCTCAAACTCTTCCAAAATATAGCAGAGGGAGGAACACTCCCAAACTCATTCTATGAGGTCACCATCACCCTAATGCCCAAACCAGACAAAGATGTCAGGATAAAAGAAAATTGCAAGCCAATATCACTGATGAACACAGATGCAAAAATCCTCAACAATACACTAGCAAACAGAATTCAGCAGCACATTTAAAAGGGTCATACAACATGATCAAGTGAGGTTTATCGCAGGAATGCAAGGATTCTTCAAGATACGTAAATCAATCAATGCGATACACCATATTAACAAATAGAAGGATAAAAACAATATGATCGGCTCAATAGATGCAGAAAAGGCTTTTGACAAAATTCAACACTGATTTATGATAAAAACTCCCTAGAAAGCAGGCATAGAGGGAAGCTAACTGAACATAATAAAAGCCATATATGACAAACCTGCAGCCAACATCATTCTCAATGGTGAAAAAATGAAAGCATTTCCTCTAAGATCAGGAACAAGACAAAGGTGCCCACTCTCACCACTATTATTCAACACAGTTTTGGAAATCCTAGCCATGGCAATCAGAGAAGAAAAAGAAATAAAAGCGATACAAATTGGAAAAGAAGAGGTAAAACTGTCACTGTTTACAGATAACATGATACTATACATAGAAAATCCTAAAGATGCTACCAGAAAACTACTAGAGCTAATCAATGAATTTGGTAAAGTAGCAGGATACAAAATTAATGCACAGAAATCTCTTGCATTCCTATACACTAACAATGAAAACTCAGAAAGAGATATTAAGGAAACACTCTTATTTACCACAGCAACAAAAAGAATAAAATACCTAGGAATAAACCTACCTAAGGAGACAAAAGACCTGTATGCATAAAACTATAAGACACTGATGAAAGAAATCAAAGATGATACAAACAGATGGAGAGATATACCATGTTCTTGGATTGGAAGAATCAATATTGTGAAAATGACTACTACCCAAAGCAATCTACAGATTCAATGCAATCCCTATCAAACTACCAATGGCATTTTTCACACAACTAGAACAAAAATTTCACAATTTGTATGGAAACACAAAAGACCCCGAATAGCCAAAGCAATCTTGAGAAAGAAAAACGGAGCTGGAGGAATCAGGCTCCCTGACTTCAGACTATACTACAAAGCTACAGTCATCAAGACAGTATGGTACTGGCATAAAAACATAAATATAGATCAATGGAACAGGACAGAAAGCCCAGAGATAAACCCACACACATACGGTCACCTTATCTTTGATAAAGGAGGCAAGAATAAACAATGGAGAAAAGACAGCCTCTTCAATAAGTGCTGCTGGGAGAAATGGACAGCTACATGTAAAAGAATGAAATTAAAACACACCCTAACAACATACACAAAAATAAACTCAAAATGTATTAAAGACCTAAATGTAAGGCCAGACCCTGTAAAACTCTTAGAGGAAAACACAGGTAGGACACTCTATGACATAAATCAGGGCAAGATCTTTTTTTGACCCACATCCTAGAGAAATGGAAATAAAAACAAAAATAAACAAATGGAACCTAATGAAACTTAAAAGCTTTTGCACAGCAAAGGAAACCATAAACCAGACGAAAACACAACCCTCAGAATGGGAGAAAATATTTGCAAACAAAGCAACAGACAAAGGATTAATCTCCAAACTATACAAACAGCTCATGCAACTCAGTATCAAAAAAACAAATGACCCAATCCAAAAATCGGCAGAAGACCTAAATAGACATTTCTCCAAAGAAGACATACAGACAGCCAACAAACACATGAAAAGCTGCTCAACATCACTAATTACTGGAGAAATGCAAATCAAAACCACAATGAGGTATCACCTCACACTAGTCAGAATGGCCATTATCAAAAAATCTACAAACAATAAATGCTGGAGACGGTGTGGAGAAAAGTTAACCCTCTGCACTGTTGGTGGGAATGTAAATTGATACAGCCACTATGGAGAACAGTATGGAGGTTCCTTAAAAAACTAAAAATAGAACTACCATATGACCCAGCAATCCCACTACTGGGCATATATCCTGAAAAAACCGTAATTCAAAAAGCATCATGTACCACAATGTTTATTGAAGCACTATTTACAATAGCTGGGACATGGAAACAACCTAAGTGTCCACTGACAGATGAATGGATAAAGAAGATGAGGCACATATATACAATGGAATATTACACAGCCATAAAAAGAAACGAAATTGAGTTATTTGTAGCAATGTGGATGGATCTAGAGTCTGTCATACAGAGTGAAGTAAGTCAGGAAGAGAGAAACAAATACCGTATGCTAACACATATATATGGAATCTAAAAAAAAAAAATGGTTCTGATGAACGCAGGGGCAAGAAAGGAATAAAGATGTAGAGAATAGACTTGAGGATATGGGGAGGGGCAAGGGTAAGCTGGGACTAAGTGAGGGAATAGCATTGACATATATACACTACCAAATGTAAAATAGATAGCTAGTGGGAAGCAGCTGCATCGTGCAGGGAGATCAGCTTGGCGTTTTCTGACCACGTAGAGGGGTGGGATAGGGAGGGTGGGAGGGAGACGCAAGAGGGAGGGGATATGGGGATATATGTATGCACATGGCTGGTTCACTTTGTTGTACAGCAAAAACTAACACAACATTGCAAAGCAATTATACTCCCATAAAGATGAAAAAAACAAAAAACAAAATCCTATAAAATATTTAAAATAATCAGGATAAAATTCAACATATGAAGACAGAGGAATAGATGATCCATTCTCCAGGGCAAATGCGACCAGTGGAGGGCTTCCCTGGTGGTGCAGTGGTTGGGAGTCCGCCTGCCGATGCAGGGGACACGGGTTCCTGCCCCGGTCCGGGAAGATCCCACATGTCGCGGAGCGGCTGGTCCCGTGAGCCATGGCCACTGAGCTTGCGCGTCTGGAGCCTGTGCTCCGCAGTGGGAGAGGCCACAACAGTGAGAGGTCCGCATAAGGCAAAAAAAAAAAAAAAAAAAAAAAAAAAAATGCGACCAGTGGAGACCAACCGAAGATGATACATATGTTGCAATACCTAGATAGGAATATTTTTATAACTATGCCTAAGGAAAGAAAGGATAATATGCTTGTTATAAATGAATAAATAGGAAATATCATCAGAAAGTTAATTTTTTAAAAACCAGAAAGAATCAAATGGAAATTCTAAAAGTAAAAACTTCAGTATCTCTAATAAAAAATTTATTGGATAGGTTCCATCTTCATCTTTACTAAGGGAGAGAGAAGGCTTATGTATGGAGGTTGTAGAATATATTTGAATGCTAACGGGAATGATCCAGTAGAGACGGAGAGAACTGAAAATTCAAGAGTAAAATCCCTGAGATAGTGAGAGAACAAGATTCGGAACAGAGTGCCAGAAACCAAAAGACACCATCAACAGATCCACAGTTCTGAGGAATTTAGATCTACAATTCTAAAGAATTACCAGGAGACATTTGTCCAGGGGCAAACACTGCAGCAAAGGGTCCCAAGATACATCTACGCGTGGAACAACTCCTACAGAACACCTACTGAACGCTGGCAGAAGACCTCAGACCTCCCAAAAGGCAAGGAACCCCCCACGTACCTGGTTAGGGCAAAAGAAAAAACTAAACAGAGACAAAAGGATAGGGACGGGTCCTGCACCAGCGGGAGAGAGCTGTGAAGGAGGAAAAGTGTCCACACACTAGGAAGCCCCTTCGCGGGTGGAGACTTCGGGAGGCGGAGTGGGGGAGCTTGGGAGCCGCGGAGGAGAGCACAGCAACAGGGGTGCGGAGGGCAAAGCGGACAGATTCCAGCGCAGAGGATCGGGCCGACCGGCACTCACCAGCCGAGAGGCTTGTCTGCTCGCCCGCCGGGGCGGGCGGGACTGGGAGCTGGGGCTCCGGCTTTTGTCGGAGCGCCGGGAGAGGACTGAGGTTGGCGGCGTGAACACAGCCTGCGGGGCGTTGGTGCGCCGCGGCTGGCTGGGAGAGAGTCCGGGGGGAGGTCTGGACCTGCCGAAGAGGCAAGAGACTTTTGCGTCCCTCTTTGTTTCCTGGTGCACGAGGAGAGGGGATTGAGAGCGCTGCTTGGGAGGGCTCCGGGGACGGGCGCGAGCCGCGGCTGGGAGTGCGGAGCCCAGAGACGGACATGGGACGCTAGGGCCGCTGCTGCCGCCGCCGGGAGGCCTGTGTGCGAACACAGGTCACTAGCCACACGCCCTTCCGGGGAGCCTGTGCAGCCCGCCACTGCCAGGGTCCCGGGATCCAGGGACGGCTCCCCGGGAGAGCGCACGGCGCGCCTCAGGCTGCAGCGTCACGCCGGCCTCTGCCGCTGCAGGCCCGCCCCGCACTCCGTGACCCTCCCTACCCCCCGGCCTGGGTGAGCCAGAGCCTCCGAATCAGCGGCTCCTTTAACCTCGTCCTGTCTGAGCAAAGAACAGACGCCCTCCGGCGACCTACACGCACAGGCGGGGCCAAATCCAAAGCTGAGCCCCTGGGAACTGTCAGAACAAAGAAGAGAAAGGGAAATCTCTCCCAGCAGCCTCAGAAGCAGCGGATTAAAGCTCCACAATCAACTTGATATACCCTGCATCTGTGGAATACCTGAATAGACAACGAATCATCCCAAATTAAGGAGCCCTGTGGATGAAAGGCTCTTGGTGCTGCAGCCAGGAGTCAGTGCTGTGCCTCTGAGGTGGGAGAGCCAACTTCAGGACACTGGTCCACAAGAGGCCTCCCAGCTGCACATAATATCAAACAGCAAAAATCTCCGAGAGATCTCCATCTCAACGCCAGCACCCAGCTTCACTCAACGACCAGCAACCTACAGTGCTGGACATCCTATGCCAAACAACTAGCAAGACAGGAACACAACCCCACCCATTAGCAGAGAGGCTGCCCAACATCATAGTAAGTCTACAGACACCCCAAAACACACCACCAGACGTGGACCTGCCCACCAGAAAGACAAGATCCAGCCTCATCCACCAGAACACAGGCACTAGTCCCCTCCACCAGGAAGCCTACACAGCCCACTGAACCAACCTTAGCCACTGGGGACAGACACAAAAAACAACAGGAACTACGAACCTTCAGCCTGCAAAAAAGGAGACCCCAAACACAGTAAGATAAGCAAAATGAAAAGACAGAAAAACACACAGCAGATGAAGGAGCAAGATAAAAACCCACCAGACCTAACAAATGAAGAGGAAATAGGCAGCTTACCTGAAAAAGAATTCAGAATAATGATAGTAAGGTTGATCCGAAATCTTGGAGATAGAATGGACAATAGAATGGACAAATTGCAAGAATCAGTTAACAAGGACCTAGAAGAACTAAAGATGAAGCAAGCAACGATGAACAACACAATAAATGAAATTAAAAGTACTCTAGATGGGATCAATAGCAGAATAACTGAGGCAGAAGAACGGATAAGTGACCTGGAAGATAAAATAGTGGAAATAACTACTGCAGAGCAGAATAAAGAAAAAAGAATGAAAAGAACTGAGGACAGTCTCAGAGACCTCTGGGACAACATTAAACGCACCAACATTCGAATTATAGGGGTTCCAGAAGAAGAAGAGAAAAAGAAAGGGACTGAGAAAATATTTGAAGAGATTATAGTTGAAAACTTCCCTAATATGGGAAAAGAAATCGTTAATCAAGTCCAGGAAGCACAGAGAGTCCCATACAGGATAAATCCAAGGAGAAATACGCCAAGACACATATTAATCAAATTGTCAAAAATTAAATACAAAGAAAACATATTAAAAGCAGCAAGGGAAAAACAACAAATAACACACAAGGGAATCCCCATAAGGTTAACAGCTGATCTTTCAGCAGAAACTCTGCAAGCCAGAAGGGAGTGGCAGGACATATTGAAAGTGTTGAAGGAGAAAAACCTGCAACCAAGATTACTCTACCCAGCAAGGATCTCATTCAGATTTGATGGAGAAATTAAAACCTTTACAGACAAGCAAAAGCTGAGAGAGTTCAGCACCACCAAACCAGCTCTACAACAACTGCTAAAGGAACTTCTCTAGGCAAGAAACACAAAAGAAGGAAAGGACCTACAATAACGAACCCAAAACAATTAAGAAAATGGGAATAGGAACACACATATCGATAATTACCTTAAATGTAAATGGACTAAATGCTCCCACCAAAAGACACAGATTGGCTGAATGGATACAAAAACAAGACCCATATATTTGCTGTCTACAAGAGACCCACTTCAGACCTAGAGATACATACAGACTGAAAGTAAGGGGATGGAAAAAGGTATTTCATGCAAATGGAAACCAAAAGAAAGCTGGAGTAGCAATTCTCATATCAGACAAAATAGACTTTAAACCAAAGACTATTAGAAGAGACAAAGAAGGACACTACATAATGATCAAGGGATCGATCCAAGAGGAAGATATAACAATTGTAAATATTTATGCACCCAACATAGGTGCACCTCAATACATAAGGCAAATACTGACAACCATAAAAGGGGAAATCGACAGTAACACATTCATAGTAGGGGACTTTAACACCCCACTTTCACCAATGGACAGATCATCCAAAATGAAAATAAATAAGGAAACACAAGCTTTAAATGATACATTAAACGAGATGGAGTTAATTGATATTTATAGGACATTCCATCCAAAAACAACAGAATACACATTTTTCTCAAGTGCTCATGGAACATTCTCCAGGATAGATCATATCTTGGGTCACAAATCAAGCCTTGGTAAATTTAAGAAAATTGTAATTGTATCAAGTATCTTTTCTGACCACAATGCCATGAGACTAGATATCAATTACAGGAAAAGATCTGTAAAAAATACAAACACATGGAGGCTAAACAATACACTACTTAATAATGAAGTGATCACTGAAGAAATCAAAGAGGAAATCAAAAAATACCTAGAAACAAATGACAATGGAGACACAACGACCCAAAACCTGTGGGATGCAGCAAAAGCAGTTCTAAGGGGGAAGTTTATAGCAATACAAGCCCACCTTAAGAAGCAGGAAACATCTCGAATAAACAACCTAACCTTGCACCTCAAGCAATTAGAGAAAGAAGAACAAAAATACCCCAAAGCTAGCAGAAGGAAAGAAATCATAAAAATCAGATCAGAAATAAATGAAAAAGAAATGAAGGAAACAATAGCAAAGATCAATAAAACTAAAAGCTGGTTCTTTGAGAAGATAAACAAAATAGATAAACCACTAGCCAGACTCATTAAGAAAAAAAGGGAGAAGACTCAAATCAATAGAATTAGAAATGAAAAAGGAGAGGTAACAACTGACACTGCAGAAATAAAAGAGATCATGAGAGATTACTACAAGCAACTCTATGCCAATAAAATGGACAATCTGGAAGAAATGGACAAATTCTTAGAAATGCACAACCTGCCAAGACTGAATCAGGAAGAAATAGAAAATATGAACAGACCAATCACAAGCACTGAAATTGAAACTGTGATTAAAAATCTTCCAACAAAGAAAAGCCCAGGACCAGATGGCTTCACAGGCGAATTCTATCAAACATTTAGAGAAGAGCTAACACCTATCCTTCTCAAACTCTTCCAAAATATAGCAGAGGGAGGAACACTCCCAAACTCCTTCTACGAGGCCACCATCACCTTGATACCAAAACCAGACAAGGATGTCACAAAGAAAGAAAACTACAGGCCAATATCACTGATGAACATAGATGCAAAAATCCTCAACAAAATACTAGCAAATAGAATCCAACAGCACATTAAAAGGATCATACACCATGATCAAGTGGGGTTTATTCCAGGAATGCAAGGATTCTTCAATATACGCAAATCTATCAATGTGATAAACCATATTAACAAACTGAAGGAGAAAAACCATATGATCATCTCAATAGATGCAGAGAAAGCTTTTGACAAAATTCAACACCCATTTATGATAAAAACCCTGCAGAAAGTAGGCATAGAGGGAACTTTCCTCAACATAATAAAGGCCATATATGACAAGCCCACAGCAAACATCATCCTCAATGGTGAAAAACTGAAAGCATTTCCACTAAGATCAGGAACAAGACAAGGTTGCCCACTCTCACCACTCTTATTCAACATAGTTTTGGAAGTTTTAGCCACAGCAATCAGAGAAGAAAAGGAAATAAAAGGAATCCAAATCGGAAAAGAAGAAGTAAAGCTGTCACTGTTTGCAGATGACATGATCCTATACGTAGAGAACCCTAAAGATGCTACCAGAAAACTACTAGAGCTAATCAATGAATTTGGTAAAGTGGCAGGATACAAAATTAATGCACAGAAATCTCTGGCATTCCTATACACTAATGATGAAAAATCTGAAAGTGAAATCAAGAAAACACTCCCATTTACCATTGCAACAAAAAGAATAAAATATCTAGGAATAAACCTACCTAAGGAGACAAAAGATCTGTATGCAGAAAATTATAAGACATTGATGAAAGAAATTAAAGATGATACAAATAGATGGAGAGATATACCATGTTCTTGGATTGGAAGAATCAACATTGTGAAAATGACTCTACTACCCAAAGCAATCTATAGATTCAATGCAATCCCTATCAAACTACCACTGGCATTTTTCACAGAACTAGAACAAAAAATTTTGCAATTTGTATGGAAACACAAAAGACCCCGAATAGCCAAAGCAATCTTGAGAACGAAAGAAGGAACTGGAGGAATCAGGCTCCCAGACTTCAGACTATACTACAAAGCTACAGTTATCAAAACGGTATGGTACTGGCACAAAAACAGAAAGATAGATCAATGGAACAGGATAGAAAGCCCAGAGATAAACCCACGCACATATGGTCACCTTATCTTTGACAAAGGAGGCAGAAATGTACCGTGGAGAAAGGACAGCCTATTCAATAAGTGGTGCTGGGAAAACTGGACAGCTACATGTAAAAGTATGAAGTTAGATCACTCCCTAACACCATACACAAAAATAAGCTCAAAATGGATTAAAGACCTAAATGTAAGGCCAGAAACTATCAAACTCTTAGAGGAAAACATAGGCAGAACACTCTATGACATAAATCACAGCAAGATTCTTTCTGACCCACCTCCTAGAGTAATGGAAATAAAAACAAGAGTAAACAAATGGGACCTAATGAAACTTAAAAGCTTTTGCGCAGCAAAGGAAACCATAAAGAAGACCAAAAGACAACCCTCAGAATGGGAAAAAATATTTGCAAATGAAGCAACTGACAAAGGATTGATCTCCAAAATTTATAAGCAGCTCATGCAGCTTAATAACAAAAAAACAAACAACCCAATCCAAAAATGGGCAGAAGACCTAAATAGACATTTCTCCAAAGAAGATATACAGAGTGCCAACAAACACATGAAAGAATGCTCAACATCACTAATTATGAGAGAAATGCAAATCAAAACTACAATGAGATATCATCTCACACCAGTCAGAATGGCTATCATCAAAAAATCTAGAAACAATAAATGCTGGAGAGGGTGTGGAGAAAAGGGAACCCTCTTACACTGTTGGTGGGAATGTAAATTGATACAGCCACTGTGGAGAACAGTATGGAGGTTCCTTAAAAAGCTACAAATAGAACTACCATATGACCCAGAAATCCCACTACTGGGCATATACCCTGAGAAAACCATAATTCAAAAAGAGTCATGTACCAAAATGTTCATTGCAGCTCTATTTACAATAGCCCAGAGATGGAAACAACCTAAGTGTCCATCATCGGATGAATGGATAAAGAAGATGTGGCACATATATACAATGGAATATTACTCAGCCATAAAAAGAGACGAAATTGAGCTATTTGTAATGAGGTGGATAGACCTAGAGTCTGTCATACAGAGTGAAGTAAGTCAGAAAGAGAGAGACAAATACCGTATGCTAACACATATATATGGAATTTAAAAAAAAAATGTCATGAAAAACCTAGGGGTGAAACAGGAATAAAGACACAGACTTACTAGAGAATGGACTTGAGGCTATGGGGAGGGGGAAGTGTAAACGGTGACAAAGCGATAAAGAGGCATGGACATATATACACTACCAAACGTAAGGTAGATAGCTAGTGGGAAGCAGCCGCATAGCACAGGGAGATCAGCTCGGTGCTTTGTGACCGCCTGGAGGGGTGGGATAGAGAGGGTGGGAGGGAGGGAGACGCAAGCGGGAAGAGATATAGGAATATATGTATATATATAACTGATTCATTTTGTTGTGAAGCTGAAACTAACATACCATTGTAAAGCAATTATACTCCAATAAAGATGTTAAAAAAAAAAAATTTATTGGATAGCTTAATAGCGGGTGGCAAATAACAGAAAAAGGTAGGTAAAATCATCCAATCTAAAGAACAGAGAGACTAAGATTCAAGAAAACTTTAAAAAGCCTCAAAGACTTGTGAGGAAATATCAGAAGGCCTAACATGTGTAATTGGAGTCCAGAGAAAGAGCAGAAAGAGAGAAACGGGAATAGGGTGGAAAAAGTTACTTGAAAATGCAATGACCAAAACTTTAGTAAATTCGGCAAAAGAAAAAAAACACATTCAAGAAGTTTAGCAAACCACAAGTAGGATAAATACAACACCCCCCGCCCCCCACATTTAGGTATCATACTCCATCTGGTGGTAAAAAACAAACGGAACGAGAAAATCTTGAAGTAGCCAGAAAAAATCATATTACATACATACAGGGAAACACTGATAAAATTATTTTGAGGGACTTCCCTGGTGGTCCAGTGGTAAAGATTCCACCTTACAATGCAGGGGATGCGGACTCGATCCCTGGTCAGAGAACTAAGATCCCACATGCTGCAGGGCAACTAAACCCATGAGCCATGACTACTGAGTTCATGCGCCTCAACTAGAGAGCCTGCGTGCCACAAAATACAGAGACCATGCGCTCTGGAGCCTGCACGCCACAACTAGAGAAGAGAAAACCCACATGCTACCACTAGAAAGGATCCCGCACGCCACAATGAAAGATCCCACATGCCTCAATGAAGATTCCACGTGCCGCAACTAAGACCCAAAGCAGCCAAAAAATAAATAAATAATAAATCTTTTTTAAAAATTATTTTGAGTTCTCCTTAGAAACTGTGAAGGGTAGAAGGCAGTGGAACAATATCTTTAAAGTGCTGTGATAGGCAAATAATTGTCCCCCAAAGATGTTAAAATCCTAATCCCCAGAGCCAGTGACTGTGTTATGTGGCAAAGAGAATTAAGGCTGCAGATAGAATTAAGGGTGCTAATCAGCTGACCCTAAAATGGGGAGATTATCCTGGATTTTCTAGCTCGTCGCAATATTATCACAAGGGTCTTTATAAATGGAAGAAAGAGGCAGACAAGAAAGAAAAAGAAATGGCAATGATAAAGCGTCAGCCTGACATTGCTGGCTTGGATGATGGGGCCATGAGTCTAGAAATGCAGGCAGTCTCTAGAAGCTGGAGAAACAAGGAAGCAGAGCTTCCCTTAGAACCTCCAGAAGGAATATAGCCCCTGCTGGCACCTTAATTTTAGTCTGCTGAGATCAATTTTGGACTTTTGACTTCTAGAACTGTAAGATAAAAAAATCTGTATTGTTCTACGCCACTAAGTTTGTGGTAATTTGGTACAACAACAATAGAAAACTAAAACATGTGTTGAGAGGGGAAGAAAACCCTGTCACCCATAATTCTATATCTAGCAAAAATATTATTCAAGAATAGAAATAAAATAAAGACATTTTCATATAAAAGAAAGCTAAGAGAGTTCACTGCCCGCAGACCTGCAAACTACAAAAGGGCTAAAGAAAGTCCTTCAGGCTGAAGGAAAATGATATCAGATGGAAACTTCAAATTTCATGAAAGAATGAAAAGTACTAGAAATGGTAGTTATGTGGATAAACATAAAAGACTTTTTCCCCCTCTATATTTCTTTAGAATACATATAACTATTTAAACAAAAAAGTAAAACATTGTATTGTGAGGTTTTTTGAAATATGCAAATACTAACAACTGTGAACATTTAAGCATGTGTATTGTAAACCCTAAAAAATAATTCAGAGGTATAGCCAGAAGGCCAAAGGATAATATTCAATATTTTTTTTTTCCCAATTAACCCAAGGAGGGCAGGAAAGGAGGGACAGGAGAACAAAAAACAATAGGACAAAGAGAAAAATATTGGTGAGATGGTACACCTAAAAGGTATAGTAACTGCAATAAAATAAAGCAGAATTTCCCAAAGTAAGTTGATATGGACTAAATGTTTCTGTGTCTGCTAAGTTCCTGTGGTGAAGCCCTAATCTCCAATGTGATGGTACTTGGAAGTGCGGCTTTGAGAGGCAATTAGGTCATGAAGGTGGAACCTTCTTAAATGGGATTAGTGCTTTTATAAGAGACACAAGAGAGAGAATCTCTTTCTCTACCATGTCAGGGTATGGTAAGAAGGCAGCCATCTGCAAACCAGGAAGTGGGCCCTCACCAGACACTGAATCCACCAGCTCCTAGATTTTGGACTTCTCAGTCACCAGAACTGTGACAAATAAATATTTGTTGTTTCGGCTCCCCAGTGTAGGGTAATTTGTTATAGTAGCCCAAGCTGACTAAGACATAAGTGATAAGTGAAAAAAGTGTTCTACCATCGTACAAGTTTAAGAAACATAGGGATAAACAAAGTTAAACAAGTTTTTTTTTGAGCAGAACTTCTCATCCTTTAATATGCAAATATACACTGGGACTCTCCAGGGGTTATACCACCCAAGCCCTGTACCTTGATACCATCATTTAGGATTAGTTTTTCATGAAAAATACTTTTGGCAATGGCATTATAAAGTCTCAGCAGCAATGATCTCATTCATCCATTCCTTGCCAATATGGTCATTTGCATAAGAAGTGGTATGAGACACACTGGCAGATTTAAACATGTACACAAACACATACAACCATTAAAATGTCTTAGTTCTCTACTTTTCATTCAATTAAAGAAGAATGAAACCATAGAAAGAGACACCAAAAGGCAAAATAGCAAATCCATCTCTAGTTCCGCTGTGTCCATTCACAACTCCCACTTTTTCTTTGAAAAGCTGAAGAAAAGAAACAACTGAGCTGAGACTTCATGTCCTACATATGCAGCCAAACAGTGTTTGTTTCTTCAGTGTAATCCACCCACTTACCCACACTGAAAACACCCAGGGTGGAGAAACACTACGTTAGGTTTCAGTGTCTTTCTAATAGATCCCCTTTTATTCAGGGCAGAATCAAATTTGATTCAGTGCAACTCTTCTGGGTTTAAGACAAACTTCAAAATCTTAGACTATACTGTATGGTTGATTACTATATAAACTAATAATTTAAGACCATAAATGGTATTGACTAAAATACTAAAAAATAAGCCAAGAGTATGTCAGTCACTTGCCCTTTTTGGCTCCTTTATTTGAACTGCTTCCACTAGCATCCTATAATTTTTGCCATGGTCAAGGCAGAAAAATGATTTGTCTTCCCTTCGGTCGAGGTAAAAACAGAAAAAAACACTATGCTTCATAGTGAGTCTGCATTTATTAAATGTATTTATTGTAACACTATTTATTGGCAGGTAAGGACAGATCCACAGATGACTAAGACAGCCCTCATCCTCTAGGACTTAAGTGAAATACCTACGCTATATACACAAACAGATAAAAAACAAGTCTGACTGTCATATGGAAGCAGATATGAGGAAACATTGTTTCTAGTCAGAGAATCAGGAGGAGCTGGTCCTTGATGAGTATTTCAGAGGTGAGATCAGAGTGGGGAACCTAAGGTAGAAATAAGAGAGCAGAGAAGTGGAGGGCATTTGAGCAAAAGGCAGGGGGGTAACCCAGTATGGCTGGAGTATACAGTGGACACAGGTGAAAGCTGTGTGAGAGAGAAAATGCTGGATATGTAATTTTGGGTCTTGACGCCGAGCTAAAAAGCTCAGACCTTATTCGACAGGCAGTGGGTTCACTGAAGATTTTTTTTTTAACTGTGAATTAGCATGATTCTTTATTTACAACAAATATTCTTTGAGAGTCTATTGAGTGCCCAAAACTGTGCTAACAAGTAAGAGTACAAAACTGAATGCCACAAAGTCCCTCAAGAAGACTATGGTCTAGTGTGGGAGCTAACTGTGTAAACATAAATAATTTCCAAAGCAGCAGTGTGCAGAACAGACTGTAATATGGCTCTGCCCAGCAACTAAGCCAAGACTGGGATTGCCTTACCCAACTCATGCCCTCTAGGCGACATGTAACACAACATGCAAAACTGAGTAATTTAAAATAATAAAAAATAAAGGAGAGACTAGAGGAATCAATTTTTGCTGTAATCAGAATACCCATCATCTAGTAAAAGGTCATAAAATAGTGCAAAATAACGCCACTAGCCTGAGAGAAGAAAGAGATTTTTTTGTGGCAAAAATTATTGCAGAAACCTCTTTTGCACATGCTCTGGTGTTCCCTTCTTGTTCTGGTGATATTCTCATTTAAAAAAAGGAGATAATGGTTTGTCAAATGAAAACAAAAGATATGTTTTCCCTTCTTTAAGGTTTCAAAATTAGCTCAAATAAAAATCTATACTGCCAGTGCTCAATAAAAGTATATCTCGGCAGCTTCTTTTAAGTGTCCTCCATAAAACAAGCAGGAGATACGCTCACAAACATACACACACACTTTTTTTTTGTGTGTAATTTGAGATAATGTAAGTTTTTTTTTGTTTTGCTTTGTTTTTTACCCTAAAGCATCTGGGCAACTTTTATTTGAGCCATTCAAATATTTTTTTCCCCAAAACACTCCTTATTGGGCTATTGTTATCCCAATTTCACTCTTAGAAGACAAGGAGAAAAAAAAAAAAAAGGAATGAAATGAAATGACTTAATGACTCAAATACCACACAGACCCAGATGCCCTCAATTCCCAGTGTTCCCTAAGACGGTCATAGTTTATTTCTAACAAAAACAATAAAATGAACTCTTTTTTAGCTGGTTCCCCTCTACCCTACAACTATGATATTCTCTCACCTCTAATACTATTCAGTTCACTTTAGTCTTGAGAGTATATGAAGTCCATCCATCTGTCAAGTGGGATACTCAAGTCCCAATGAATTAGCCTTTCACTCATTCACTTAATATTTATTGCACACTCTATGTCAGACCTATGTTTGCTTCTAAAGTTATAAAAAATTCATAAGATAGGGTCCCCAGCCTCAGAAAAATAAAAGAATACCAGGGGAGGCAGATAAGTAAACAGGCAATTTCAATACCATGGGATAAGCACTCTAATTAAAGAGAGAATCAGGACACTATGGGAGCATAAAAGTGTAGAAGCTTATGACCCAGACTGGAGAGTGCAAGGAAAGCTTCATAGAAAAGGAGCCAATGGAGGACTTCCTCAGTGGCGCAGCGGTTAAGAATCCGCCTGCCAATGCAGGGGACATGGGTTCAAGCCCTGGGCCGGGAAGATCCCACATGCTGCAGAGCAATTAAATCCGTGCGCCACAACTACTGAGCCTGCGCTCTAGAGCCCACAAGCCACAACGACTAAGCCTGCGTGCCACAACTACTGAAGCCCGTGTGCCTAGAGCCCGTGCTCTGCAACAAAGAGAAGCCACCGCTGTGAGAAGCCCGTGCACCACAACGAAAAGTAGCCCCCGCACGCCACAACTAGAGACAGCCTGCGTGCAGCAACGAAGACCCAACACAGTCAAAAATTAATTAATTAATTAATTAATTAAGGAAAGAAAAGGAGCCAATGGCCATTGTGGGTGTGATTTCAGACATGCTCCTGCATCACTGAGAACATGAATTTTCTGAACTGTATCAAACTCAAGGACACCACCAGCCGTTCTCAAAACAGTATCTGCTAGCAGCTGCAGCGTTATGGTCTCAAGGTCTCCCCTTCTAACTATGCAACCATTTCGGGCCCCAACTAATCCTAGCTTAACAAGCACCCTTACTTCATGCCAGTTCCAATCCTAATTCTTCACAAACAATTTATCTAACTTTGCGGTTTCTGCCTTTGTAATTCTCTCCCATTTTGTAATCCCATGGAACACAATTCACGTGCTTCTTGAATCTGTGTTTTCCAGGGTATGGTCCTCAGTTTGGCTCAAATAAAACTCCTTTCTGTTCCTATTATAGATTGTTTATTGATTATTTCCACTGACAAATGTGATCTCTAATGACTCACCACAGAGCAGTTTAATGCCCAAATAATTACAAAAGAATGAGAGAGGTAGAATAAGAAAAGGGATGATCAAGTAAGGAAATAGACAGTTTGGGAGAGGGCCTTTTCAGACCTTTTGGGGCAATTTGGAATATTAGTGCTGCACAGGAAAACACAACTGCAATAATCCTTAAATTATCTTTTACTTTCTTCATCAACTCTTAAGTCAGTGCCCTAGCAGAACCTTACCTTTGTAGGAAAAGTCCTTTAAGAAAGCTGGGGGATCTAGAAGGAAAGAGAACTATTATAAAAAGAAAGATTATCAGGGACTCTTTTCTTCTTGCCACACAAAGGGGGAAATCCTTAAGATATCTTGAACTTAATGTCCAAGTTCAGTGTACTCTTTCGCTACATAACACACACCTTTATTTTACCATGTTTCTTGTCTATCTCTCAACTAGAACGTGAACTCTGTAAGGACAGGGAGCTACAAAAGAGATAACATTTCTTACAAGCTATAAGCACAGTTAAATGTAGGACTTTTTTTTTTTTTTCCTAGCTTCTGTCTCTTAATTACTAGTGTGCCAGCTGAGAATTGAATACACCTTTCCCTTTGCTAGAAAAATTTTTAAATAGATGTACTTCTCTCAAGTTGGCCTAAGGGCCAAATTGAGCTCCTGGATTTTTGAAGAGCTCCCTTCATACAGAATAAAAGCGCCAAGCCAGTAACACAGCTGGTCTTGCTTACATTTCAGATTAAGTCAAAACTATTAGCCCTTTCTTACTGGGTTCCAAGTTCCACTCCTTGATCCAAACAGATAAACAAACAAAAAAACAGACAAAACACAAAGGTCACAATTTGGTATCTGCTTAAGAATCACATAATTCAATATAAATCAAAGCCAAACTAAACAAAAACCTTTGTTAGGAAAAATTATGAAAAACTTGGAAATAAGGATAACTTTGTGTCCTTTCAAGGTCAGACTGGATCACTGTCTCACAGGCCCAACAAGGATTATTTAGCAGCGTAGGACACTGCACCTTGGTGTGGCCTACTATTTATTATCTAGCAGGGTCTAGACTGCTGTTACTTGTTAACTTGTAGATTTTTGTCCGTAGAGATGCAAATGATTGTTCTGTGGTAGAAAGATAACCCCAAAGATTACAGTTTCATTGCCCTATAAAATAATAACCCAATTTACTAATCTTACAAGCTTACTTCGGCATTCTGTAAGTGCTTATGTACACTTAGCCTCTGGATTTGGGGGAAATCAACTTTACCATGCTGTTTGCCACACTCATTAGGCAAATGAATTGATGACGCGTTCACTTTGTATTTGTATGAGAACCTTATTTTCATGTATTTTTTGAAAAATACAGTTTGACGTCTTAAAGTTTTGATATACTTTCTTCTCAGATGCCTACAGAATATAGGAAAGGTAAATTGTTACCGCCCTACCACTGGCAACGACAGAATGTAAATCAATTGCATTATTCATTCTTCAGCAGGCTGATTATTGATCCTATAGTGCTACTGTTGAATTATTTACTTAAAAAGTCTAGTAAGTAATTACAAATTATCAGTGACTATCTGTATTCTTTAGTGTACACTATTTTACCCCTAAAGATGCACATTAATATTTTATGATTAGAGTACCCAGAAGAGTACATAAAAGAGAGTACATATGGTTGCTAAATGCTGCATTTACCTGTTTTCCTCCCAATGCAGCCTTAAGCTATATTTACACTGTACTTACTAAAGAATACTGCATTTTCTCTTTTAAAACCACCCAATTTTATCTTCTAGCAAAGGCACTGTTACACTTTCTATAGTAACTCTTAAGTACTTCAATACAGAAGTCACTTTCTATAGTAACTCTTCAGTACTTCAATACAGAAGTATCACGGTGTGATTTATGTTTTAGTGAGTTTCAATTCACACCCAAAAGGTATTAGTTAACATCTCAAGTACTTTAATGAGGAATTACTCCAGAAGTGGTTAGTTACAATCTGACACTGCTCACTATGCCTCAGAGCCAGAAGTAGCTACAAAAAGGTTTCAAATATCTTTGTCTCTGGTCAACCTTAAAAGGTATGTTAATTTGCATCAACGATGATAGAAATAATTTTTCCTTGGTGGAAACCATGAGTGTTTAAGACATGCGTATGGATAAAAACAGTTTGTAAATAGGTATCTTTGCTTTGCATGAGCAGGGTATGAGAATCTAGCCTGTCCAATGCTAGGATAACCATAGGTTCCAATTTGCGTGGTATAGTCCCGGTTTACACCACTTATCCCACAATAATTACTAACAGCTCCTCCTTTTGTTCTCAAAAGTATTCTGGCTTGGACAATAAATTATATGGACACTGTACAATATAGCATACGCGTCTTAAAGGCCCCCTCTATTTAAAAATACGTTGGAACCTGAATGGACTTTTGTCAACCAACTAGGTTGAATAGCTGAGTCCTGAAGCTAAAATACCACTGCATCTGCCTCTGGTGAATGGTCGTTGCAAAGTGCTTGTTACAGTACTAAAAGAACAAACTTCAAGAAGTTTACAGAACAGGCAGCGTGACAATTTTTGTGCCTGCTTGATCATAAATGTTCATGTTTGTGCATGATCCCATCTGAGACCTGTTTTCATTACAACACACTGCCTGGAACTGCCTGCAGGTGACAAGACCTTCAGTTCTCATTTACCTCTAACTGCTGGAGGCTACAGACATATTTCCAAATAATCAATAACAAATAAATTTGCTTAGGTCAGTCTGCAATAGATATATACCTTGAGGACGTCATGACGTTTGTCACCGCGCACATACCTCTGAAGACCCTGGAAAGAAAGCTGAATGGCAAAGTAGTGACGTGAGAGGACTGTACATTTACAAAAAAGTACAGCGAGGAAGGCAGTAAAATGCTTCAGTCCCTGAAGCAACAATACGACAAGGACAAACAAAAGGAATTAAATACGTTAAAAACTCCAGCTCTGGGAATCAAATCAAACTCCGAGGTAGAAACCTTGTGATGAGCTGGATAATAACAGACTCAAATACAGCACAAATGAAACACAGCGGAACTACCGATAAGGTTTATAAAAGGTCATCTAAGGAAATGGGGTTTTCTTTCATGTTAGAGGCTGAAGTGCTTCTCTCCTTCCCTCCTAGGGCTGCAGAACACCTCAGAAGCAGTGCCAGCAGCATCATTCACTCACTTCTCTTTACTCTCCTCTTTGCTATTATTACCTATAAACATGACACAGTTTGCGCAGATGTGTTTTAAAGGCAGAGGTACTTCAGTACTTTTACAGCTTTGGAGCACGACACAGAGAACCAAAATGCATCCAAAAATTCCTCAGTTCCATCAACTTTTAATCACATTCTGTTATGGCAAGTGTATTAAAGCTGTGTGCTGACACAAGGCCTAATCTGACATAAATAAATATGAATATGTGTCTGTGTATAAAATCATTAAGGATATTGCCAAATACAAGAAGAGGAATAATATAAATGCAACTTACTTTTAAAAAGCAAAACACATCAGAGATATAGCCTAAGAGGTGTTATCATTGATTTCCTTTTAAGTAGATTCCAACCTATGGGAACAATTAAACACAACCTAAAATTCCTCTCAATACACTGATCTCTAGAGCTGAACTTTGAGGTGGAAATCTTGTTTACGACTGGCTTAGGCAATAATGACAAGCTCTGACAAGTTTTTTCTGGTCAGGACCCCAAGCAAAGCCTACCAGAGCTGCTTGCCCAACTCCCACCCATGAGACTGGGATCAGCGTCCCCGGGACTGAGGTTGTGGGCACCTCCAGAAAAAAGTAACCAATCATGTGGAACTAAAACTAAAGGTAAATGGGGCTAGGGAATATATAAGATCCTCAATGGCAAAATATTTCCTATTAATATTTGAAAAGAAAAATTGAGCATTTTTGAGATATCTCTTAGGAATACATGCTCAGCACAGACTAGCACAACTTGATGTAATACACTGTATAAAACACCTTTTTTGTCTATCTATACGAAAGGGAAAGAGAGATCAAGAAAAACTAAGTAAGGAAAGAAGGAAAAGTTTATTGAGCATGTACACTTATTAGGCATCTTTAAAATATCTTCTTTAGTTTAATCTCATTTTAAATTAGCTACTTTTGTAACTTATTTCTCAGACAGGCAAATACCATTATCCTCAGCTCCCAGAAAAGGGATCATTAGCCAGCATACCTTAGAAGGATGTCTTTTTCTTAAGAGTTAGTGCTTTCTATAGTGCACACGATGTCAATTTTAACCATTTTGCCAACTTCAAGATCATATAAGCTCTTGAAAATTTCTTATGGCTCAAATGTTTTTAACAAAGGGATAAATCCTCCACATATTTGCTAGAATAAACATAATAACTAAATGGAGAGATCCTCAATATCAATACCCTCAGATGAATGAACAGTAAGAATTTCTAAGAATATCTGTCTGCCCCTGCCGCGATCCAGACCTTCAGTGGACCCAGGGAAAAGGAAAACCACGTGACTGAGAAGCTCACATCCCCATCCATTCATGGACACCACTCTCAACTAGCCCTAAATTTTGTCTTGCAATTCTAGCCTCTCCATTCTCTCATGACTATTTGAGGTCTTTCTGACTCTCCTCAAACCCAGACTCCCCATTTACCCTGCCTGCAATTCCCAGCAGATGAATGCTTGTCCTGTATCTCAGAGCAAATAGAGCTTTTGGCCAGAAGTACCCTCAAATTCTTGCCACCAAATCCACAAGTCCATTTGCCTATTTCCAGATGCATCCTGCTATTCTTGTTTTAAGGGAATTAGAATCTTTTGCTACCTTTTATCACTTGTCCAATATCTTTCTTCCAACACTAGACTATAAGCCCCATGAAGTCAGTTGCGTTGCCTTTCTTAATCATCTCTATATCCCTGGATTCTAGCACATTTGGCATGGACTGATTAGTCAATAAATATTTGTTGAATGAGTAAATAAAAGAAAGATTTCCTGGTGTCTCCTTTAGACTTCAATAGTTGCTTTTCTCCTTTTGAAACAATGGGAAAGCAATAGCAAGGAAAAAAAATCTGAGGATAGAGGCTCTTAGAAAGGTCGCAAGGGAAGAAAGTTTAGATAGTAGTTGTTTTCTGTGGCACCCATGACACTTTTCTCTAAACAAGCAAAGGGTTCTATACAAGCTACTTTTACCCACTGACACAGCAACTCTACCTACAAATATGACATGACTGTACCTGCTTGTGCATCTTGATTTTAATTTTTAACATGTAAAACAAACAAAAAAAAACCCTCAATTTGGCAAAGTCGAGTTCCAACATCGCTGTGATTGCAAGGTTAAAGTCCCAATGATCAGGTCCACTCTGGATTCCACACGATGATTTAAACTGGAGCCCCTCCAAATGTTAATCAAAACAGACTCCCAACTCTGACTAGACTTACAGCAAGTATATGTTTAAATTTAAACTTAAAAAATAAAGTATCGTTTCTAATCTGTTTCATACACTGACTTTCTAACTAATGCCATACTCTTGTTCCTCTATGGATCCCTTTGGTACATGAGCTGCCAATTTCTGAAACCTCCAATGCAGACTGTTCCTATCTAAGGGAGGGGCCGTGCACATTTTCAGCAGGAAATGCACATCTGACAAAGCCCAGAAATGCCACAGGAATGTAACCCATGTAAAAGCACATAAATATACATGCACACACATGTACTCTTCAGGAGTTCTCAAAAGTTGAGAGGAATGAGAGAAATTTCACAAAGTAATCTAGTTAAAATTTTATTTTACCCAAGAGGTAAGTCTGAGGAGACTGGTGATCGCCCATTTCTGTTTTGAGTACGACATCACAAAATGTTTTTTTTTTTTTTTTTTGCAGTACGCGGGCCTCTCACTGTTGTGGCCTCTCCCGCTGCGGAGCACACGCTCCGGACGCGCAGGCTCAGCGGCCATGGCTCACGGGCCCAGCCGCTCTGCGGCATGTGGGATCTTCCCGGACCGGGGCACGAACCCGTGTCCCCTGCATCGGCAGGCGGACTCTCAACCACTGCACCACCAGGGAAGCCCACAAAATGCTTTGAAAAATTAGCTTTGTATAGGCCATAACATACTTCCTACGTTGCATCCCATTTTAATAATTTCAAAAAAGCTTATAATTTCTACAGGAAGGAGTCACATGTTTATTTTATGAATATGATGACAAACTGAAATTATAATGAGGCAATCATAGTTCAGGCATACAAAAATGGAGTCGGGTGGCCATTGAGGATCTGTTCTCAGACATGTCCCTGGGCCACTGGAAACCTGAATTTTCTCTGAACTGTATCCAACCAACCATACCTGGAACAACATCCACCAGCTGCAACTTTATGGTTTCAAGGTCGCCCCCTTGTAACTATGCAACCATTTCAGACCCCAACCAATCCTTGCTTAACAAGCACCCTTACTTCTTGCCAGCTCCAATTATAATTCTTGACAAACAACTTACATAACTAACTGTGGCCTTGCAGCCTTTGCCTTTATAAGCTTCTTCCATTTTGTAGTCTGTATTCATGTGCTTCTTAAATCTGCGTCTCTTGGGCTATAGTCCTAGCAAACCCCAAATGCGTGCCTCTTTATTGCAGTCAGGTCTCTATTTCTGAAGTTTTGGTTAACAAATCTGCATGTCTGTGTGCACTCATACTACATACATATATGCTATGTCCAGAAGAGCTTTAACCACATTGTTGGTTTCAGAGGTTTTTGAATCCTTGGACGACTGTGTGGGTAATTACCTGACCTTATTTGAAATTTCAGTGCATAAAGATTATATTTCCCTAGTACATTCCTTTCTCCTAGAACTAAACATTAGGCACTGGGAGTTACATTCTCCATGTCCATAAATAATATGATACTATATTTCCTAGTATGTATTTTAATTGTAAATATCTGATCCATAGAATTATTATTTTAGAAAGGATGTATATCCAACTCATCTATATTTCTAGTTGGAATCACTTAAACTGCCCCAAATCACTTAAACTGTTCCTTTAAGGTCTCCAGAAAGGAATATTTCCAATCTTCATAAAACTTTCACAGAAGCTCACTGAAGTTACCAGCTTCCAAAACCATTCCCATTTCACCTGATCATGATGTTCACATCTTTTGTACACCCATGAAAATAGGCTTATGACTATTCAACCAAAGCCTCTGGTAGAAAATGCCCCTTCATCTTCAGTAGTAGTAAAGGCGTTGAGGAGTCCAGGAGATGAGTAGACACGATGATAGACTTTTACTGACCACCTGTTCCCACTCCAAATGCCAGTCACTCATACATACATTGTCTCATCCTCCAAATCGCTGAGTTTCTATGGTGCTGCTATTGAATACCTAACTCTGGATTTTTTTTTTGGCGGGGGGGGGGGGGCGATGTTTGTATAGGGAGATTGGGAGAAATGTGGGTATGGAAAAATTTTCATTTCCAATTCCCAGTGGCTGAGACTAGAAAAAATCGAGTCTGTTTTTTTCCCCTTGGTCCTGTAAGAGTTGTACTCAGAGAGTCTACTGTTCCATCTACCATTGGATAAGGAATTATTTTCCCATCAAAGGAAAGGTAAAACTGTTTCAAATCAAGGCTTAAACTGCAGATTGATAAAATATTAAAGTTTAAAAATTTTAGAAAAATGCATACAAACTGCAAAACTGACCAACACACAAGCTTCTGCATGAGCACTGAATGGGTCCTAAAAGAAAGAGAAACCAGTTCTAGAAAAAAAAGTTAATCACATACAAGAGGCTCTTCATTTCTAGCCCCTCAGCGACAGCTACAAGTTGGTCATTAAATGGGCACTGGGGAAACAGAGAGGATGCGTGCTCTTTCTGAAGAAAACCCTGACGTCAGCCAAGAACTAAAATCAGTTCTGGCTTCACACTGGGAAAATGTGCTTTTAATTTGGCTGTGGTGGTTTTCTCCAATGGTCAAGGAGAGTATGCTAGTGATTTGTGCTTTGGCATTTCCATTGCACACTGACAGGCAGCTCTTTTTGAACACATACTTGAGTGATTTAGACAAAGCTCTGTGTATGACTGTAGCTTCAGCAGAAACCCTAATAGTTCCTGGAAAAGCATGTGCTCACCGAGCGAGATATAGTGGCAGCAGACATGAGTAATTAGCTTGGTGCTAACTCTGCATCAGGAATATTAATTTTGTGCTTCAAATGCTACTTTCACCTTTAATTTCAAGGGATATTTATATAAACATCAATGTTCATAATACCTGTAACCTTTCTATCAGGCATGGAAGACCGAACAGTGAAGAAAACAGGTGTTTTAACCAAGTTATCGCTGTTCATCACCGGCAAAACTGGTAATAATCACAGAAACAGAGATACCTGGATACTTCCTCTAATCATTTAATACATTTTTTTCTTTGAAAGCGTATACAGGGCTTCCCTGGTGGCGCAGTGGTTGAGAGTCCGCCTGCCGATGCAGGGGACACGGGTTCATGCCTCGGTCCGGGAAGGTCCCACGTGCCGCGGAGCGGCTGGGCCCGTGAGCCATGGCCGCTGAGCCTGCACGTCCGGAGCCTGTGCTCCACAATGGGAGAGGCCACAACAGTGAGAGGCCCGCGTACCGCGGAAAAAAGAAAAAAAAAAAAAAGCATATATAGTCATTACTCATCTATGTTATACAAAATTCTGTCCTAATTATGCATGTGATTTATTCAAATCTTACTTTAAGCATAAAAGATCAATTTAGATGAAAGGCCATGCGTGTACTATTATACTTTACTTATGATAAAATGTGATTAATTAAACTGCATAACTGTGGAGTTCATCTTACTTTTTTGGGGTTGCAGTCATTTTAAATGTTTATTTTTTTCCAAAAGAGAAAATGTTGAAATAACTTCAAAATCCTTACATGGCCCAGTGCAAACTTAAGCTGCTGTTTAAAATTATCCAAGACCCATCAGATAAGACGAAACCACTGGAGAACCAGGAATAAACACATTCCTACTTTTGGGGGAAAAAAACCTGTACATTAAAAATTTGAAGTTTCTAACACTAGAAAACAGTACCTTTGAGCAACAATTTTCTAGTTTATTTTTAAAATTCCAACAGAAATTATATCAGCATGAGAATAAAGTTCTAAAATGTTATCGGAGGACGCTGTGCCTATTTGGATTCATTTAAAATGTAAATAAATCTCATTTACTGGCATTTTCTCCTCCTCCCCCACCCCAAAATTTTTTAAAAAGAAGAAACACACAATCTATACAAATTTCTGGTTTATGTAAAGTATGTGTGGTGTGTACCCTGTCACCCAACATACGTTCCCCATCAGGACAGGGGCAGGACCGTTAAAACACCAAAACCCACTTACTTAACTACAAGGAAGGGAGCTTCCAACAGGTCGGTTCCCACTGGGGAGGAGCTGTATTCTCAAAGCAGAGACTTCTCTAGCCCCCATCACAGGGGCAACTGCCTGGGAGAGAGACCCCTAGGAGTACACAGGGGTTTTCATAGTCACGCTCTTTCTGGCCACAGGAAAAATACTACCACGAAGGCTGGTGATAACCTTATAATGCAACCAAGAAAGAAAGAGAAAGGGACTCAGATGCCAGGCTCTGAGCTGGGGCTTTCCATACGCCACAACCTTTAATCTCCAATCTAATCCCCACACTGACTCCATGCCGGGGTCACAGCTGTTGGTCCTAAGCAGCCTTCAATATGTTACGTAACGTTCCTAAGCTCACATAGTAAGAAATGGCACAGTGAAGGCCGGAACATAGGCGTTTCTGCTCACTGCACAACACTGCACCACTTACATCTGCGTAACTGTGACTTAGAGTATATGTCTGGATACTTGGGCTTCCCCAGGTCGATCCTCTAGAGAGGGTTTTCCCTCCCACAGTCTGTAACTTTCCATACTTTCAGACCTCTGGTTTGTCTGAGTTCAAAGAATCACCCTTCATGGCTCAGGCAGGTACACAAAGGTCCAGAGTAATTGTTTTTTCTTTTCCAAAACAAAACTTACAGAGCTATTTCTGGCTGTCCCTTGGGAGCTTTAAAGTCATACACCACATGAGTCACACCGCATTTCTTCAAGTCTAAGTATCCCCCCACAAATACCAGAAATTTGTTAACATAGAGCACTGAACACATACCACGGTTCCCATTTTTCACATCTAACCAGCACCAAAATCGACTGAGTATTATGTATTCCACTCTGGTTCCTCCTTGCCGTACCCCACTCCCTGCCTTGGTTAGACCTTTCTCTTCTTTGGCCTTGGGTGTATGCAGGAAGCGCCTTATTGGTGAGACCCCTCCCCCCATCAACGGCTTCTCCACACTGCAGCCAATGATCCTCTTCTACTCGGGCACCACCCTCTCCAAACAGCCTTTTCTGGTCTCTCAGTCCTCCCCTGGCCTTCTAAAGCCCCCTGTACACATTATCCTATCACTGATGCACAGTATTGTAATTTGATTCCTTGTCTGTCTCTCTGTACACCATGGGCTTCCCGGTGGCTAGCACAAACTTGACATGCCTGTCCTTAACAGGAAGAAAAAAACCTAAAAACATAGGTATGAGAAGAAGGAAGTACCCCACAGTCACTTAGTATCTCTTAATCTTTCTTAGGCTTCAGCTATTTAATAGTTCATTTAACAAATACTTATTGAACTTAGACTTTATGCCAGACGCTCTGCTAGGCACTACAAGTACAGAGATGATTAAGACACAGTGCCCTACAATATGTAAAGGAGTCAGACATGCAAACGTAACTGTAAGATGGTAAGGTAAGCACAAGGTTCTCTGAGAACACAGACTGAGAAGACAAATCATGCCTAAAGATTTGGAGAAGACTGCACAGGAACCTAGATGCCTGGGCTAACGACTGTCACACTGGTAGTTCTCCAGCAAGAGACATAGGGAAGGGCATACCGTGAGACCAAAATCACCGGTCAAATCAATCAAGCCAATAACAGAGCCTTGGTGAACCAGCTCTGAAGGAGAAATGACCTGAAACATCAACTTCAATCCTACTGTTATTTTCATACATCCGGACCACCATTAAGACTCCTTTTAAATAAGCTAAACATTCAAAGATAGACACCTTCTATCAAACCATGATTATAGTAGTATTTCCCCAAACTTAGTGAAAATTATAAAATATTTTTCTATATGAATACTAGAAAGGCAATGCTGTGAGGATTGACTAAGCAAAACGTGTGGATATCAAACACCACCTTCTCTACAAATGAGAAGCGGAAGCATCTTCTGTATAAAAAAACACCCCAAAATGTTAAAAAATAATGTAGAATATATATATGCACTCATGCTTATTTCTGTTGGCTCAAGTGTCCAGAGCTGCTTTGTGTCTAGAGCTTGCTTTCTTCAATCAGCAAACTCTAAGCAAACAGAATAGACAATCTGAAACACTAAACCCTTAACTGGCCTTGCCAGAGGACTTAGCAGAAGCTCGATGGAGATGGCCCCTTATTACCCCCTCCCTGGTCAAGGCCTCTTTGCTGGCAAAATGTGTAACTGAATAAACAGAGAGACAAGGTCTGCAATGCCTCAGCACTCAGAAAATTATGACAGCGGGAAGAATGAAGATCTGAGGTCTCGATACTTTAAACAGGAATAATCTTTGAGGAAATCTGGCAACCTCAGTCCACTGCATTTATGGGAATGCTTTCTAGATACTCTGATTAATATGAGTACTCTGAAGCAGGACCACAAAGACCCAACTAGAATACGCTGTAAACCAGAGCCTCAGTCTCCAAATAAGTTAATAAGCGTCTACAGGCCTGAGAAAACAACGCATATGAAAAAGATACCAGAACCAGTTTTTGTTGAACAAAGGATTCATGGCTCCTGCAAGTGTTTATTGTCTAAACCGTACTTCCAATTACATGACAACAAACACAGTTTATGAGAAGAGACACTTATAATAACTGCCACATGACCTGCCCATCTTACCAAAGGCAAGAAAAGGATGGGCTCTCTGCTAGTGCATGAACACTTTTTATCCAAGTCTGATTTGTATGTGTTCAATCCGTTTTCTCATGCATAATCCAGGAATCTAAGGAGTTTTATAAGTACCAAGCATAGATATACAATTTAAAGTCGCCCTACTGGGCCAGTTAAATGTTCTTGCATCACAAAGTATTCATTTCTTGAGTTCTTAAATTTGTGGGAAATTTATAAAACATATGAAAGGATAGTTTTTCAAACAAAGAAACATCATTCTGATCTTCTGTTTTCTCCCCAGGAACAGAATTCATTTCAACCCATTTCCTTTAAACCCACTGTTTTCCTAATTTGTGCAAAGCACTGAGCAGAAGTTGGGAGGGGGTGTAAATTACGGTGATTCCCTGTAGTGCGCTGCACTCTGGGTGAGTCCAACCCTCTGAAGGGATAACAAAGGCAGGAAGTGCACAGCAAGCACCAGGCCTGCCGAAATGGTTCCAAGCCGGCTCACACTGGGCCCCAGGGGAGCCTCTCCACTTCTCCCAGGCCAGGTTCTCTCCATGTACGAAAGGCCCCCCATGTTGCCAATGTGCCTGTGCAAACTCTACTGGCCTGACCAGAGTCGCCTGGAGAAGCAACAGGTCTTTATAACTCCAGGATTCTCAAACAGACATGTCTAACTCCCCATCACTCCTTTCTTCCAACCTTCAACTCCAACTCCCCCTGCACCACACCCCAGTTCCAACCAGTACTTCCCACTGCGGGGGGCGGCTGTGCTACTCCATGGGATGCAGTTACACATCCCTCCCACTTGACCATCCACCTCCTGACCTCGCATATTAATATGAAGTGAAGAAATATTTGGTGGCTGAGACCTAGCTCACCTTCTTAGGCACCTGCACTGACCTTCCTTGGAGACAAGCCTAAGTCTAGTTGGCTTTCCTTAAGAACTTATTTCTTTTTCAAATATGCTTCTGTGATTGCAATTATATGGAATCAGAATTTTAGTTTCTATTACATTTTATAGACACTGACTGGCACTAAGTTATACCTACTTGCTTTTCCACCATCCTTATAATTTTGTTTCTTTTTGTTATAATCTTGTTTTTCCTTCCTGTATCTACTTATTTCTAAATAAGCAGTGTTTGTTTCTTTTTGTTATAATCTTGTTTTTCCTTCCTGTGTCTACTTATTTCTAAATTACCATTAGACTCATTTTAATATTTTATTTGTATCAAAAATATGAATAAGTTACAAATATATGCCCTCAAAAAATAATAAGCAATTGGGGGAAAACTATATCTACACACGCATCCAAACAGACAATATAATTCAGTGCAAAGTTGTAAATCAAGAACAAGAAAGAAGACGGGATTAATTCTCAAACTACTGGTGTTCATATTCATTTGCTTGTTGCATGCCAATAAGCGTATCTCAAATATTCGCTCACTGCCAACCTAAGAAAGTCCTAAGTTAAAAGCATTGTATGCATGACTTGAGTTCTTCCAGGTATCCTGCACATTCGAGAACTTACCGTCTTAACAGAGTTCATGAACAGCCAGAAACACCAACCATAGACTTTAGAAGAAAATACTTCCTATTTCGTGAACTTAGAGCCCACTGTTTGAACATTCAAATCTTAAAAGCTAATAAATAAAGAGCTATTATTTTCTTTTTAAAATATCTCTTTTCAAATTGCCCTGGAATATTTTGTATGCCATTTACAAAATAATTATATGCTGATAACAAAATGTTAGGAAAATTTTCATGTTGAGTGGCTTATTTTATCTATATTTTGCTGAATTTTACATTAAGAAACAAAACTATATTCATCACTTAGAATATAACACTGTATTTCTTTAAACAGCTTCCCTTGTCCTATTAAAATAGTTTTTAAATTATAAAAAATTTATTATACCCAACTTTTTAGGAACATTATTACATAAAGACAGGTATGTGTGTATACACACACATCTGAACTTGAACCCTTTGATGAAAACATAAACACATACGCATAAGTCTTATACATAAAAACGTTAAAATATTGAAAAAAGTTCCAAAAATAACTAAAATGCCATTTGCCAAACTATTTCCAAGCAGTCTCTGAGCAAAGAAAAGTGGAATTCCAGCCAACCTCTTCCAACCAGTCTCAGTCTTCAAATAATACTAGAGATCGACAAAAATTTTCAACTAACAGATTTAGCCTGTCTGGTTTTGCGGGACGAGAACAAAAGGCGGTAACCGCACAGTTCACGTGCTGTGATGCTCTGGAGACAGACACTGCCCTCGGACCCTCACTGGCCAACAGTCTCTAAACAAACGAGGTGGCACCAAGCCTTCGCTTATCAAAACGTCTGATAAACTACTTTTCAAGCTCTTCTTTGATGTGAAAGAGAATCCGTATTCATCATTCACTGCTTGTTACGTAAAGTGTCTCGAAAGAGTGTTGATAGAGCTTTAAACCGTGAATCTAGGTCCAAAACAAGTACTTAAAGACTTCAGCAAAAAGTAGTTCTTATTATTAATATCCTTGGGTCGAATAGGCAAATTATTTCCTCAGAATAACATTCAATTTGATCTTTATTTTGGCACAAACGTTTATTCTGTCCCACGGCTAGCTGTGAAATAAACAGCTTTCTCTGAGTTATTGGTAAAGGGCTAGCAAAATTCGACCACGTCATCTCCCCATCTGCCTCTCTGTGGCAACAAACTGATCTACGTGCAGCAAATAACTACAGCAAAGCTGTCTGTTCAAAAGAACAGAACATGCCTCTAAGAAACAATGGAGCAATTACTGAAAACGAGCACTAAAAACTGTCACCAGTATCCACAATAATAAAGCTTTAAACCCAAAAAGATGTAAAGAAAACCTAAAAGTCATTCTGGTTTGGTCCCTGTGGGGCTATGAAAAACTATTGTCTATTAAACACTGATTCACCAACAAGTGGAGGGAAAAAATATAAAAAAATATAAATTCCAACAATTATGATGTTAATAATAATTTCATCTGCAGGAACATTCAGGAAGTTGATTAGATGATCCTAATGGGTGATTTAAAGTGAAAGGAAAAACACCCTTAGCATAATTTAATAAGTTCTTCAGACTGAAGCATCTTCAAGAGTTTCATGAAAGACCTTCTTTAATAGCTCTTTCCAGGTCCAATTAACTTGTTAAATGCCAATTCTCATTACCTCATCAGAAATCTAAAGCCAGCCCTTTCTGATTAAATCATTAAATAACCATTAACAGCACAATGTCTAGTACGTATTTATGGACAGTCCAACACAGATAAGCAGCTTGTAATTTTTCATGCCAACAGAATAGAAAAGCTGGAGTTTTTCTCCAGTTAATAAAAAAAAATCATAAATTTGTCTTCAATTTTGGGATGCACTAGGTTACATTTACCTAACATGTCATCCTTCCTAACTGTTTAGATTAGCATAACCTTTTTGTAGACCCTCAATACACAGTGCAGAAATGTTGATTAGCAGAGAGTTCATTTACATGAAAACCCAGGTTGGTACTGAAGAAATCAGAAGGCACTTGTCAAGTGTGAGCTGCCATACCTGCCAGTGTGATGAGTAAAGTCACCCCACTTATGAGTCACTCAAATGTCTGCAGACCTCCGCTGGGCAAGCACTACACTGACAAGCACTGCCAGCGTCAATCCTATATTAACACTCACTGTCTCCACAAATCTGCCTGCAACCTTCACTTCCCCACCTCCCAGGCTGCGTGCTGCCCCTGAGGACTGGAAAAGCCTGGCTCAAGGAACCAACAAGCATACCCAGGAGTCTGGTTCAAAGTTCAAGGTTGTGGGTCTTCCCTGGTGGTCCAGTGGGTAAGACTCTGTGCTCCCAATGCAGGGGGCCGGGGTTTGATCTCTGATAGGGGAACTAGATCCCGCATGCATGCTGCAACTAAGAGTTCACATGCTGCAACGAAGAGCCCAAACGCCGCAACTAAGACTCAGCACAGCCAAACAAACAAACAAACAAAAAAACTAGTAAAAAAAACAAAGTTCAAGGTTGTGCCCACCCTCCCAAGACAGAGGACACCTACCCACTGGACTGTGAACAGGTCAGCTCTGCTGCATCCTCTTTCCTTGGACTTTGATTTCTTGTGTTTGTAAGCAACCTCAGACACTGACCCTCTGAGAGGCTGACTCTGACCCTCTGAGAGGCTGACTCTGAATCTGCAGAGGAGGATCCACAGGTACTCAAACCTCCTTTGCTTACAATGTTATACACAGAACACTTCTGGTCTCTGTGTACCTTTTTTATCCCCATGAAGCCTTACAGATATTATCATTGAGAAAACAAAATAAAACAAGATCAATAAAAAGTACAATTTAACTTACACTGTAGGTCACTATGCTGAATGAAGCAAAGGAATTATTAAGCTTCAGTCTCTTCCAAAAACCAGATAAATTGATAAAACTTATTCCAATGAATATGTTACTAATAACATTTTGATTTTTTTAGTTGAAATAGAGTTGATTTACAATGTCAGTTTCTACTGTACAACAAAGTGATTCAGATATATATATATTCTTTTTTAATATTCTTTTCCATTATGATATGTCACAGAATACTAAATGTAGTTCCCTGTGCTATACAGTAGAACCTTGTTGTTATCCATTCCATATACATTTTGACATTTTTTATGGATTAAGAAGCTTGTAACGTGACGTCCTGTCAACTACTTCTTGAGATGCTAGGGTTGGTTCTGCTTAGATTATACTTCTATTCAGAGGCAGCCAAAGATAAGACTGACTGTGAAAAAAAAAAACAATTGCAGGGACTTCCCTGGTGGCACAGTGGATAAGACTCCGTGCTCCCAATGCAGGGGGCCTGGGTTCAATCCCTGGTCAGGGAACTAGATCCCACATGCATGCCACACTAGAGTTTGCATGCCACAACTAAGAAGCCCATATGCCGCAACTAAGGAGCTGGTGAGCTGCAACTAAGGAGCCTGCCAGCCACAACTAAGGAGCCCACATGCTGCAACTAAGGAGCTGGTGAGCCGCAACTAAAGGAGGCTGCCGGCTGCAACCAAGGAGCCCGCCGGCCACAACTAAGAAGGCTACATGCTGCAACTAAGGAGCCGGAAAGCTAAAACTAAAGAGCCCACAAGCCGCAACTAAAGAGCCCACAAGCCACAGCTAAGGAGCCCTCCTGCTGCAACTAAGACCTGGTGCAATCAAATAAATAAATAAATATTTTAAAAATTGCAATGCCAGTATATCTTTATATCTTCCAATTAAGGGCTAACATCAACAAACAGGAACAAATATAACAGTACCACATTCATATCAATGGTTTAGTGAAGACAGGGTATTATCCTTTAAAAATTGTTAAAAATATTACTGGACTCTGCCTATTTATCCCTACCTCTTCCAACGCAAGACCCGAAACAAAGTGGGCTCCTTAAATCTCTGCCAATACCCATCCACACATTCTACAAACTAGCAGGGAATTTCCCTGATTAAACGCTACTTGCAATATTTTTAACTTACTCTAAATCATCATAGTACTTAACTAATTAGTTTATAGCTGTATCTTTTCATATTTTAAAAATATGGCTTATATAATTTTCATAACGATATTTTATGTGTAAATATGTTAATATATTGTTCCTCTTCTCAAATTATTTCACGCTTACTTTTAAATAAATAAATAAATTTATTTATTTGTTTGTTTGTTTTTGGCTGCATTGGGTTTTCGCTGCTGTGCGCGGGCTTCCTCTAGTTGCGGGAGCGGGGTCTACTCTTCGCTGTGGTGTGCAGGCTTCTCATTGCGGTGGCTTCTCTTGTTGTGGAGCACGGACTCTAGGCATGCAGGCTTCAGTAGCTGTGGCACGCGAGCTCAGTAGTTGTGGCTCACGAGCTGTAGAGCTCAGGCTCAGTAGTTGTGGTGCACGGGCTTAGTTGTTCCACAGCATGTGGGAACTTCCCGGACCAGGGATCAAACCCACGTCCCTTGCATTGGCAGGTGGATTCTTGACCACTGCGCCACTAGGGAAGTCCTCATGCTTACATTTAAAAAAATTTCTCTAACTGTACAGTCCAAGGAAATTTCTCTAACTGTACAGTCCCCCCTTTTCTCCTTTAGTAGCTTTGCACTCGTCCTAGTAGATAAGCAAAAGATCAACACCAACAGTTGCACTTAAATTGGCTTCTTTTGTCTTCTGAGGTCAATTCCCTATAAATTTTAATTAAAGGATGGAGCAGTATGATGTTGTTTGACATTCCCTTAGCTCCGCCTGTGAAAACTCCTCCATTATCAGTTTAAACTACCTATTCCTACATGTTGGTGACTCCCCCATTCTCCACCAAACCCTCGCTGGCTTCAATTTCTCCACAGTCCTCTCTCTGCACATGAATATCTAGCTTCTTGCAGACAGCTCCAGGTGTCCCATACAGTGTCTAAAGCTGAACTCATCGTCTTTCTCCTCAATATGATTGCCCCAGGCTCTTAGTGGTGGTCCCACCACTTACGTAGCTCAAGATCGAACTTGTGTCATCTCATACTCCTTCCCTCTCTCTCACTCTCTGACCTCAATCAACCTCTATCTCCTGTCAATTCTCCTTCTCTTTCTCATATTAACTCCTTATTCTATCCTCGATACTGCCTATCTAGTTCAGATCCTGATCATTTCTCATTTGAGATACTGTAGTGTCTTACAGCTGGTCTCCCTTATTCTGCCCTTGAAGGGGAGAACTTATACCCCGCTCTCCACAGTGGCCAGCATACTCTATCTAAGCCTTTATTTGTTCAGTTAACTCCTCCACTTAAACGTTTCAAAGGTTCTTCCTCACCGGAGCACAAATTCCCACATGTCATATTGGGTCTACAGGAATCTGGGCCCTGCCGACCTCTTTCTCTAACCTCTACCTTCCCGTCTCCTCTTTCTTTTTTTTTCCGGTATGCGGGCCTCTCACTGTTGTGGCCTCTCCCGTTGTGGAGCACTGCCTCCAGACACGCAGGCTCAGCGGCCATGGCTCACGGGCCCAGCCGCTCCGCGGCATGTGGGATCTTCCTGGACTGGGGCACGAACCCGTGTCCCCTGCATCGGCAGGTGGACTCTCAACCACTGTGCCACCAGG
Organism: Tursiops truncatus; assembly: GCF_011762595.2. Taxonomy (NCBI): domain Eukaryota; kingdom Metazoa; phylum Chordata; class Mammalia; order Artiodactyla; family Delphinidae; genus Tursiops; species Tursiops truncatus. Next base: position 25,025,066 of record NC_047034.1, on the reverse strand, counting down.
GAAGCCCTACACTCCCGTCTTCTTGAAAAGTCCCTCTTACTTCTTTTCACCTAACTTGAACTCATCTCTTAAGACTAATTTCAAAACTCATCTCTTCCAATGCCTTTCATAGTCCTCAGTCTTATTAGCAAGATTAGCCATCTCTCCTGTGAGCCTACTTGCCCAGACCATATTGCTGTCCCCACATTTATCCTGTGAGCTCCCTAAAGGCAGGGCTTACATCTTACATTTATATGCCCAGCTCATAATCCAATGCTTCTCACAAGGTAGCCTTCAATAAATACTGAAGAATGAATGAACATGTGGAACTCAAAAGTGAGAGCTAAAGATCTATATCAGAGGGCTTTCCCTGGTGGCGCAGTGCTTGAGAGTCCGCCTGCCGATGCAGGGGACACGGGGGTTTGGGCCCCGGTGCAGGAAGATCCCACATGCCGCGGAGCGGCTGGGCCCATGAGCCATGGCCGCTGAGCCTGCGCGTCCGGAGCCTGTGCTTTGCAACGGGAGAGGCCACAACAGTGAGAGGCCTGCGTACCGCAAAAAAAACAAAAAAAGATCTATATCAGAAAATGAAAGTCAAAGATCCTAGCTGCTATATAATAAAGAAATCCCTACTACGTTCTCTAGGGCAAATCTGTATTTTGTTCATTGTCTTCTATTTCAATTGTTACACTGCTTCTCCCATTCCTGAAGTAACCGCAATTATTTGGAGAATACCAAGACCATTGAAAGTGACACTTCTATCCTCTCTCCTCTTTGCTGCAAAAATCATTTGTATTTTCATCCACGGAAAAACGTGTCCCTCTGTGAATCAGTTTATCCATGTGAAGGAGCTCCTGACCCTCACCTAGCCTCTCTCCTCCTGCATTCCACGCCTTTACTTTCACCTCAGATATGGTCCTTAGGTTGTTTCCCTCCTCTAAATTCCCAGAGTCAGGTCTTTAACACCTCTCACTAAAACTATTTTATTTATTTATTTATTTGGTTGTGCCAGGTCTTAGTTGCAGCAGGAGGGCTCCTTAGTTGGGGCAGGGAGGCTCCTTAGTTGTGGCACGTGGGCTCCTTAGTTGCGGCTTGCTGGCTCCTTAGTTGCAGTACGTGGGTTCTTAGTTGCGGCATGCATGTGGGATCTAGTTCCCTGCACAGCGATCGAACCTGGGCGCCCTTCATTGGGAGCGCGGAGTCTTATCCACTGTGCCAGCAGGGAAGTCCCTCTCTCGGACTATTTTAACAACCTCCTAACTAGTCTCCCCTCCCCTAGCCTCTCCTTTGAATAACCTACTCTTTATACTATCTGATCCCTACACACAAATCTGGTCAGGCTTTAAAATTGTCTCATGTGATCAAGAAAAAAATGTAAACTTCTTAGCCTGAAATTCCAGGCCCTATACCATCTTGCCCCATCCTACCTTTCTAACCTCACCTGCCTTGGTGCATTCTAGAATCACACCCATCTGCCAATCACTGATCACTTCTTATCAAGCTATGGTCTGCCATATCTCTCCAAGTTTGCTCAAATGCTGTTCCTTTGACTATCCGTTTGTCAGTTTGAAAAATCCCTACTCATCCTTCAGGAAGACCCAGTTCAAATAAGCTTCTCCTCTATTAAAACTTCCAGCCTGCCCAATTACAAATTGTGACTGTTTTCAGGGTTTCCATAGCATTTAGTTTATACACCTGTCTGGCACACAAAATACTGACTCTATACTATAAAATGGAAACTCTTTGAAAAAAAAAGTCTGTGACTTACACATCTTTGAATACTCACTACCTAAGATAAATCCTAAAGCAAAACGAGTGCTCCAAAATAATAATAATAATTAAGCTGTCTTCATTACACAGCAAATTCTCAAAGGCAGGAACAATGTCTATGCATCCCTGCATTTTTAGCAGCACCTAACACAGCTGCAAGATCAAGACAAACTTGCGGAATAAAAGAATGACCTGCTTTTGGGTCAAACACACAGAATAGGTAAATGAGCTAATGTGAAATATTTGGAAAACATAAATATTTCCAAAATGATTTAAACACTTTTATTATGATATATTTCTGGCATACAAAGCCTAGAGTGTGCCATTGACTACGAACACAGTTATGGGTCTACTGTGAGATAAGAACTGAAATAAAGAATAATTGTTTAGAAACTTTTATAGCAACTTCACAAGGTTGACACATCCATATACAACTTCCATGGGCTTGTCTTAAGGTACTGGCTGGGTCTCGTTGAACTTACGTGGTAAGTGGCACATACAGCAAGAGCTGAAGGCTAGTAACGGCTCAACAGGTCTGCATATCGGTCCGCGATGGATTGGAAGTGAAAGGAAAAAATGGTCTTTCACTAGAGACAGTTTGAAAAACACCAGCAAAGACAATAATGTAACAATGTCCCATGTACCACAACCAATTTATATTCACCTTCCATATTCGCTTGAAACCTTTTTCCTCGTGACATAAAATAATACAGACACAGTTGAAGCCTTCTCTATGTCCTTCCCCAGTCCTTGTGTCCTCCTTTCCTCTCCAGAGACAGCCTCCAATATGACTTTTTAAATAGGCTACTAAATCCTGTTTAGTCATGTGAAATTTTCCTGCTGAGCTTTACTGCAATGTTTCACTAAAAAAAATACTAATATTTACCAGTGATCGATGTTATTTTGAACACTTCTGCCTATTTAATATCACTGTATGTGAAAACCTGTGTTGTGTCTCCTTATCTCTGATCCTCCAGCCACTGACAGATCTGAACTCCAAGTAAAGGGACATCTGCCACCTCAACCTTTAGAGAGAGAAAGACCTTCTTAAAACGCCCACAACTTGAAAAGAAAGATTAAAGAGCACCGGGTAAGAGTATAGAAAGAAAGAAATCAGTGGGAACACTGATTTCCACTAATAAAACAGGCTTTCTGAGAACACTGGGCTGGTGAGACTTAACTATAAAAGATGCATCTTTCAACGTTAGAGGTCAGCTTGGAGAAGACACAAGAGAGAGAAAAGATGCCTGACATGACAGGTGGAAAACACACGCTTTCCACGGTTAATCAAATGGGCACTGCCAAGCCAATACACCTCCTGAAACTCAAACCTTTGATTTTTGCACGACTGCCAACTCATTTACAAAGCATCCACAGCTAATCAAACTTGTTTGGCTGCCTCCTTATCGAAACTTCACAAAACTTTAATTTCAGCCTCATGAGCCCTGCAGCTGTAAATTAATTGGATAAAATTTACAAACATTATGCAGTGAAATAAAGCACTTTCAAAGTCTTTTCCCTGTTCAGGTGAGTTAGCTGCCTAGCGCGCCAGTTTTTCTTGATGTAAGTTCAGAGCCCCTGGAAACCTTCCCATTCCTGCTCTCTAGGCCTTGTGCCTATTCACGGAACCATGTTAATGCGTATCCGGAAAATTAATAAACCTCAGATGGGTTTAAACACTCAGAAATATTCCGGATACTTCTTGCCACTCATTATATCTAGGCATCCTTTGCAATGGGAGAATCCTTCTCAAAAGATCACAGTAGCAGCAGATAAAATCCCTGAGGTGGGCTTCCCTGGTGGTGCAGTGGTTGAGAGTCCGCCTGCCGATCAGGGAACGCAGGTTCGTGCCCCGGTCCGGGAGGATCCCACGTGCCGCGAAGCGACTGGGCCCGTGAGCCGTGGCCGCTGAGCCTGCGCGCGTCTGAAGCCTGTGCTCTGCAATGGGAGAGGCCACAACAGTGAAAGACCCGCGTACCGCAAACAAACAAACAAACAAACTGATAAAAAAAAAATCCTTGAGGTTATTAGCATGCAACAAAATATCTCATTTAAGATTTCTGTGGTCTAAAGTCCAGGCCAGGAATTAAATTTACTGAAGGTGAAATCGCTTATGCTTTGGTTTAATACAGATATTCTCAAAACTGTTTTCTGAACTCATCCATCTCACAATGAGAGTGCAAAAATTATCACGAGTTTTCAAACAGCAAAGGGAGTAAAACCACTCCCATGTCTGCCAACAAGCGAGCAGCTCACCAGTGCTTACATGACCCTACATCACACTGACAGAGAAGACAAAAGACTTGATTTCTTAAAATGCACAGTCCTAATATACCAGGCACCATAATTAATTTATGATTTACGTGGTTACCAAGAAAAAGTCGAAATGTCCCCCTCTGGTTGATTTTCACAGCACAACTGCCACCTCTTCCAAGGGAGGTCAAGTCTTTCAGCTTCTCAGAAGCTTCTGAGATAAGCTTCTCCCTCATGGACGGAAGACTTGGGTTTGAAACAACCTCTGATAACTACTGCTAAGGGAGTTTTGTAGATTTCGTAAGCTCTCTGAAACATTGTTCTGAACAGTAAGGTGAGGATAACAATAGTGCTCAAGCAGGGTTGGTGTGAATGTGAAATAAGAGAAAGTAATGCAAGAGCTGGGCACAGAACAGGCTCTCAATGAGAAAACTTTTGAAATGTAAATGTATCTATTTTTCCCTTCTTTAGACAACAAACCAAAAATAGAGCCAATTTATCCAACTGGTGATTGTACTTTAAAAATATGGCCCTTGCCAAGGGATGGGGGGTGAGGGGGATGGATTGGGAGTTTGGGATTAGCAGATACAAACTATTATATATAAGATGGATAAACAACAAGGTCGTACTGTATGACACAGGGAACTATATTCAATATCCTGTGATAAACCATAATGGAAAAGAATCTGAAGAAGAATGCCTAGATATATAACTGAATCACTCTGCTGTACAGTAGAGATTAACACATTGAAAATCAACTATAATTAAATAAAATAACTTAAATAAATATATAGCCTTATAACAGAATCAAGCAAGCACGCCAATTCTTAAAATTTAGTCACAGAAAGATCAAAATATCAGGTGTTTGATCGCTGTAAAAGTGATACCCCTGCCTCTGCCCTGCTAAGCAAGAACTGGATAGAGTAATTCCTTGCAATAAATGCTCATGACTCCCCTCAGAATTCTGGACAGTGGGAAAATTAGCTAACTCAAACAAAGTTCGTTAAATAAATAAAATCCCAGCACTTGTCTCTTTAGACAAAAAACAGATGGAAACAATACAAAAGACGGCTAATGCTTTGGCACACTAATCATTCTTCCAAATGCCATTTACAAAAGCCCACCAGACCTCCGGCTGTGGCCATGCCATGGGAACCCCCTACAGCGATTATAAGTGTATTTAACTCAAGACCATAAACATAAGACTGTTTTTTAAAAAAACTCCCAAATAAACAAATCTAGAAAAGAATTAGTTTATATCACAGAGTCATAGGTTCAAGTAGCCAACGTTAATGATGAAAAAAATATATATGTATATATTCACACATGTATATTTCAGGAAGAAGGAAATCCACCCCCCCACCCCGCCTTTCTTGAGCTCTTGTGGCTAGACTAATAATAAAATTGACACAATACAGATTAACAGAAGAGAAACAAATTTTAATTCATGTGCATGAGGTCTCATGGAAATAGGACCTATGATGTCACCAAAGCAGGCAGTTTTTATACTTTTCAGACAAACAAACATAAATTTATGAGGAATCAACAGGACAAAGAAACCTAGGCTTTGGATGCTTACTTAGTGAAGAATCTAAACAGAGTGTGGGCTTGGGGTAGTAAATTAAAGAAGTAATAGGTTTGTTTATACAGGACTCTTGGCCCCAAATTCCCTATATCTGGCAATAAGGGGTATCCTTCTACCTTCAGATGTCCAGAGTGTACCTTTCACATGACAGATTTATTTCCTGCTTTCAGGGGGACAGAGAGGAGGGTCAGAGTGTCCCTCTTGCATTGGCTGCTTCTTAAGTAACTCTAATTCAAAATAATCAATATGCCATTGAGGCATATTTTGGGGCTGCCTGTCCTGGGCCCCTATATATATATATGTGTATGTATATATATATATATATATCTCCACTTTATCATGTAATCTCTAAACAATAAGAACTTTAGTGAGCTGTCAACAAGGAAACAGTCAGATCTAAGAAGCCTGGGCAGTTTCTGGAAAATGCAAGTCCAGAGAAACTGGCTCATACACTGAAAATTATAACTGACGTTTAGAACTAGCTAGCCTTGTTTCTGACAAGAAACAAAAATCTTGGGCAAAGGAAGAATTCAAGAGAGGAATTCCTTATGCAGGCGGCTGATGCGTCCATCAAAACATCCAAGTACTTACCAAGCACCTACTACACACCAAACACCGTACCAGGTGCTGCAGTAACAACAGCAACAACAAAGTGAAACTGGTCCCTGACCTCAAGCAGTTTATGGTCCAGGGGAACAACTGACGATGACAATACAAACAGCACAAGAGCTATGCCAAGGAGGGTCACAGGTTAGCTATGAATGCAGGAATCCCAGAAAACAACCTTAATTACAACCTCAACAATCACAGAGATTATGCCCTCCCATAATTAATGCCATCAACATTAACCTAGTCTCTAAAGTTCACCTCTTCTAAGTTCCTTGCTTTACTGAGTTCCAAATCTCCCTCTAAAACATCATCCAAACTGGTTCTGACATCGCAGCCTGCTTCTTAACATATACCCTACACCTTCTGTTACAAATGCTTCTCCACCTGCGCCCTGACTTCCAGCAGACACACCCTTCGTTATTTACTAGTCATCTACTAAAATATTTTCCACCAACAAGAATCTGATTTTCACTCCCTTTCTTAAAAGCCTCCAACAGTTCCTGATGGGTAGAGGCTGAAGTTCAAACTAACTAGTACAGCTCAGCCCAACCAGCAAAGCAAATACTGGCTTTATTTCCCCCAAGCAAGCTTCCACAGAAGCGATCAGACTGAACTCAGTATTGACAGACCACCCCACACTCTATCAAGCAGCCAGTGCTTTGTACATGCTGTTCCCTCTTCTTAGAAGGCCCCTTCCCCCCGGCCTTGCCCAGCTAGTTCTTTCTCTTCCTTCTACTGTGCTGTCTTCTGTGTAGTCTCTTCTGTGTAGTCTTCCTTGGCTCCGGGCAGATTTAACATCTGGCCCTGTGCAGCTGTAATACTCTGCATATGCCACAAAACCGTATTCAGTATACTGGCGTAATTTTATTTGTCTTTTCTCTTCCTAGAAAAAGGCCATTTCTTAGTCATCTCCCAGAACCTAGCACGATATGCGACACAAAGAATATATTTGATAAAAATCTGCTGAATAAACTAGAAGAATTACTAATCCATCCTAAATACAAGTCTAATAAAGGAAATTACTGCCTATTAGGATGGTACTGTACCACGTTAGAAAGATAAAATTATCCTGGGCCTGATAAAGAAATACTGTTATAGTCCTGGAAAGAGCCGGAATGGGAGGCTGTTTATAAATGGATTCTTTACGATTCACTGCATCAGCCTCTAGGGCTGGCTCCACAGCGGTCACTTTGCAGTTCGCAATGCATTTGAGGTTTGAAGTTAGCTCAAGGGAAAACAGGACTGGTTTCTGACAAACTTATTTTTAAGCTTAAGATCAGCTTCTATTCTAAAAAAATAAATATAATGTGTTCTAAGAAGCAGAAGAATTTGTTTCAATCTCTCTCTTCAGCTGAAATCTCTGTATGGTCAAGAAAACATTAATTGTTTGCTCGCCTCCAGGAAAGTCATTAACCCACACTAAAAAAAATTCAGGTTTCATTGATAGCCTCACACATCCAGCTCTCAACAAACCATGAATAGAGCTCTCTTACCAAGTTGTCCCTTACAACCGAACCACTGATTATAGATGCCCAGGTCTCCAAGTTTGTTTTCTTCGCTAAAATAAATGTCTCCTGAGGCTACAGATGCATACCAGGCTGCTGATCAGGTGGAAAGAGGCCGAGCCTCACTGTGAGGATGTCATTTTGCCACCTGGGAGCACGGAAGAGGAAGCAGAGCCTCGGGCGAGGGCACAGGAGTAAGTGCTTTCTTGCAAGGTCCCAGGACTCCCCATTAAATGCCACAGGAAGGCAGGACTCTTAGGATAAGAGTAGGAGCAGGACACAAAACAAGGGGTGGTGATGCCTTCATATAGTCAGAGCTCCAACTGCAGCCACAACAGGACACACATCCAAGCTGTTTCTCACTCGGCAATGCACACCTACTCCAGGGTAGACAGACTCCCAGAGGTGGCAGACCTCAGCAGCAAGTAAACAGAAACTGCGAATCACACCCCACTGAGGAAGGGTCATGGGTCTAGAAATCAGAAGTCAGGTTCTGTCTTGGCTTAGTCTCTAGACGTGTGGCCTTGGACAAGTCAGTTAACGTTTGGGGGGCTCAATCTCTTATCTGTAAAATAAGAGTCCAGTCAGAGAATCGCTTAGGTCCCTTCCAGTTCTAAACTACTATAATTCCAGGTAAGGATTCTAAACTATGAAAATTAAGATGTTATAATATTAGATATTTTTCCAATACAAATTTAAGAAAGAACCTTTCATTAGGATGTTTCCTCTTTCGTTGTCCAAGAGATAAATCACCATATCCTCTCACAAAGAGAAACAAATATAAAATACAACAGAAATGACAATTAAGCCTCGCCAAAGACCCTCACCCAGCACAGCATTGGAGCACAGCATCATATTCGAGCACGGTATTCATATGATAGAGACATGCCTGGAGCTTTCATACCCCCCTATTAGCTCATTAAGAAGTTTTAACGCCCAAAGAAGAGAATCTAGGTGTTTTCACCACTGACGCTCTCTCTAAGTGATCCCAGCCATAATAACCAGTGTTCTACCAGTGTTACACCCATCTTAAGGTTTCCTAAGTTGAATGCCCTCCCTCTTATTTTGACTCAGGAGCAAATGATCTTGAAGGCAATCCACGTGGGCCAGTGCAGCTGGAAAAAGCCACACTGGGCAAGCAGAGGTTCCTTCCACACCACACAAACAAGGAATGCCTACGGTGACAGAATTCAGTGCAGCCTGAAGAATCTTTTGCTTTTCCTTAACACTCTTCTGGATAGCTTTGCTCAAGAACAAGTTTACCTTAGCTCCATATCTATCATTCCTCTATATAAGCTCCTCTACATCAGGAGGACTGGTTTCCTTCATGTGGGTAATGTCTCTATACAGCTCATATGTGATCCTTCTTTCTGGGCTCCACTTTTTTTTTAGCGGTACGCGGGCCTCTCACTGCTGTGGCCTCTCCCGTTGTGGAGCACAGGCTCCGGACGTGCAGGCTCAGCGGCCATGGCTCACGGGCCCAGCCGCTCCGCAGCACGTGGGATCTTCCCGGATCGGGGCACGAACCCGTGTCCCCTGCATCGGCAGACGGACTCTCAACCACTGAGCCACCAGAGAAGCCCTCAGGGCTCCTCTTGACAAGGAGGAGTGCCCAACAGTCACCAAACAGTGGATTTCCTCTTTGCATCCCCACAGCATTCTGCTCGTTTATGTAGTATCACAATCACAGTCATCCATCTGGAGGGCATCAATGACAGTACTTTTTCCCACATTATTTTACTATGTAGGGTGAACAATACAGTTAGCAACAGGTCTGCTCAGTTTATGGCTAATACAAGATAGGCCATCAAGAGCTGCTTATTAACCAGCTCTTAATTTATACATACTGCACAGAAGTTAGTTTTGGAGGAATATTACTTGTACTATACTATGCTTAGGAAAGGATTCTGTAGTCTTCAATAAGGAATGCTTACCCTGGATAGAGTGGGTGCATACTCCCTACACACTTAAAATTGCTGATTACTAAGTTATCCTAGGATTAAGGCTGTACTGCATTTATAAACACTGCCAAATTTACCCTTATGAGTTTATTCTTCAAAAGATAAGATAAATTACCAGGCAGAAAGAGAAGCCAACCTTCATTTCCTTGTTGTTGCCAAAATTTGAGCTGTTTTCTCTAGGATTTCCATTGACTATTGTGAAAAAATTCAAAATTGGTCAATTTTGGAAGCAATTTAAAAGTGGTCAAATGTTCTAATAAATCTATGTTAAATTTTTGGTTCTACAATGACTGTACCACTGGATTACTTTATTTTGTTACTCCCAAATCAATTCTTTACTAGAGTCTACTAAATTAGGTTAATAATTAGGTTTCTTTAAGAGAAATGACGATATACATAGATTGCTACCAAGAAAAGGATCAGAGCTAAATAGGTCCAGTGTTTCTTCCTTCATGTGCAACGTAAGACAAGGCTACTGAAAAATTTATATTGTGGATTATGTGTGCTTTGAAAATCCAAGCTTTGAGAAGTACTATTTTGTTTGTTTGTTTTGGTATCAAAAGACAAAACAAAGAAAATTAAAAGCTAGGTATACTAATGTACTTTTTCAAATATACCTGGAAAAGAAACTATTTCATTTAATAATATCCTGGAGAATAGCAATGCTTCTGTAATGTATTTTTACAGAAATAGTTCTGCTTCTTAAAGCACAGGTTAAAATACCAATGCGAACCCAACACTCACAGTTGTTTTATAGAAAATAGAAGAGATTTAATAAAAAGAGACAATCCTATTTTTTCCACTAGAATTCCTGCCAAAGGGAATACATATTGAAAGATCAAGGCTTAGAAATGCTGCACGTGGTAAACAGAATAAAACTCGTCACCAATCTGAAAAATTATATAAACAGCAAATTCTACACAGATGACTACAAATTAGTAAATTGATAAAAAGTGTCACCCGGAGACAGTCTTGGTAAGAAGAAATGTCTAAAATATTTTTTTGCTCTTTGATGGTTTGTTGATAAATGATAAAATAGAGAACTTTGGTTTCACCGAGAAATCCAAAGTCCATAAAAGCACCAGGATGGCTGGTATTGTTCAGCTTATGCTAAAATGGTGCAAGGAACGACTGAGACTGTCTCTGTTGCCTAGGTCTTTAAATAGAAAAGCCACAGCTTATCACATTTTATTACAATTGCCTATCTGCGTATTTCTTTCTCCCATAGACAGAGCTTCCCATGGACTAGGACATCTGCTTCTCACTCACCCTGTATCTTCAGCACCTGTATGGTCAAGACTGGCACACAGAGAGACTTTAAAAGTACGGCAACTTACAATCTCATTCTTGAACGTTTTAAAAAGGGTCTGTGGGGAATAATAAACATATTTGCTTAGAACTGACCACCTCCGTCTGCTCTTTTTCAGAATGTCCACTCCATGCTGAGTCACCATCAATAGGCAGAGACTTGGCCATCCCCTTGGCACTCCCTGTAAACCTGTTTAGGAACCCACAAAAGGAAGAGGAGTCCACTAGGCAGCATGGGGTTGGGACTTCTTGGGGATGCTGTGTAGTTTTCCATGGTGGGACCTATATCTTAAACTTATACCACTACTAACATAACTCCATTATCAAGAGGAGAGAAAAAACACTAAGTTCAGATGGGCTCTGAACAGGGCATGGCATTAAGAATTTAGATAGAGAAACTCCACCTACCGGCCCAGATGGAGTAATAAGAACTGGATCTACCCTTCCACATGAAACAATAAAAAACCTGGACAAAGTATATGAAAAATATGAAAAAAAAAGTTTTCATGATACTGAACATTAGGAGATGAAAACCAGAATCACTGAGAGACGGGAAAAGAACAAAAAGATGGCCCCAGTTTACTGAAGAGAGTTATGGTGCAAGAAGAGGGAAGCCTGGTGGATTCCTTGAGAGAAGATGATGAAGTTGAGTGTAGAAGGAGACCAAAAGGGCTAGACCTCCCAGGTCAGAACGCCGGAGAGGAAAAAACTGCACAGTGGGAAAACTACAAATCTGCCATTGCTCACCCTTCAGGACTCAACACAGTACTGATCAGCACAAGCACATGAAGACACTACCCTAGCCTGCGTACACACCAACTGAAAGGACTGGAGGTAACAGTACCAGGCAGTCAAACAAGGACAAAAATCTGCTCCCATCAGCCCAAGGAGAAAACCCAAGGAGAAAACCTCAAGGTTCATAGGGCACTGGAAAAGGACTCGGAGAGTCTTGCTACAGTAACTTAACCAAGACCAGACATTGCTCTGGTACCACCCTGTAAATCTTGAAAGCAAGACTCCTCAAAATCAGACTGTTTCCAGGTAACTTAACTATGTCCCAGAAAAACAGCTCAAGAATAATTTGAGGGAATACAAATATATCCAGCACTCCAAAAGGTAAAATAATGGATGTCTAGCCTGCATTCAAACGTTACTAGGCATAGATAGAATCAGGAAGATACAATCCATGAGGAAGAAAAAAGCTATCAATTGAAATAGACCCAGAACCAACGCAGATGTTAGCATGAACAGACAAGAACACTAAGAGATATTATAATTGTATTCCATATGTTCAAGAAATTAGACACAAGGAAGATATTAAAAAAAGACCCAAATCAAACTCCTAGAGATGAAAAACCACAACGTCTGAGGTGAAAAATGCACTGGATGAGGGGGATTCCCTGGGGGCGCAGTGGTTAAGAATCCGCCTGCCGATGCAGGGGACACGGGTTTGAGCCGTGGTCCAGGAAGATCCCACATGCTGCAGAGCAACTAAGCCCGTGCGCCATAACTACTGAGTCCACCTGCCACAACTACTGAAGTCTGCGCACCTAGAGCCCCAGTTCCTCAACAAGAAAAGCCACCGCAATGAGAAGCCCGTGCACCGCAACGAAGAGTAGCCCCAGTTCGCTGCAACTAGAGAAAGCTGCGTGCAGCAACGAAGACCCAAGGCAGCCAAAAAAATAATAATAATAAATAAATTTATTTTAAAAAAATGCACTGGATGAGATTCATGGAGGGTACCTTGAAGACACAGCAATAGAAAATATCCAAAATAGAACACAGACAGAAAAAATAATTAAAAAAAAAAACTAAAAAGGGAAAGAGCTCAGTGACCTGTGACTTCAAGAGAGAAAATACACCCGAGAGGAAAGAGCAGTCTGGTGTCAGCACATTTGCACTAGACAGCTGTCCCACAGTGTGGTCAAGGATGTGGTCTGGGGTCATAGATGACCACAAAGGTAACAACTGTTCCTTGATGAAGTCAGACCCATTACTTCTGAACACTTAGCTCTTACCAAATGACACCTTCCACACAGGGAGAGAATGAGAAGGACTCGGATCAAGAGGAGATGGACCGGGCTTCCCTGGTGGCGCAGTGGTTGAGAGTCCGCCTGCCGATGCACGGGACGCGGGTTCGTGTCCCGGTCCAGGAGGATCCCGCATGCTGCGGAGAGGCTGGGCCCGTGAGCCATGGTCGCTGAGCCTGTGCTTCCGGAGCCTGTGCTCCGCAACAGGAGAGGCCACAACAGTGAGAGGCCCGCGTGCCGCAAAAAAAAAAAAAAAAAAGAGATGGACCACATGAGCCACTAAGCGCCGTCAGTAAGAATGAACTGTAATCCTACGCATAAAGCACCTTGAGATTCAGACACACACACACACACACACACACACACACACACACACCCCATACACACACACTTTCTGTTTGACACTAGGCCATGGTTTACATCGCAACCTTCAGAGCACAACTAGCACTTCTCAATTGAGGCCACTTCCTTCACAGTTTATCTTATAAAATAGGGCTGTAACAACGAAATCAATAGGTTAAATTTACCACAATATAAAAACAGCACACATAATAGATTTAGAACAGAACTGCAGCTTTATCTTCATTGGTTCCCTTGCAGAGGGAGATCCTGTAAAACTTTATGATTCCTCTTTTCACTTATAAACCAGAGAAAAGAAGTACTAGTTACTTGTTAAGCACTACACGCTGTTCTTTATCTTAAACACAGAATGCATCAAAATACCAGAGTGATGGTATTTTGATGGTATATCTTTTCTTTCAGAGAGAAGCCCTTAGCTGTGCTGTTTTACCGTCCTTCATCATGGGGAAAAAATATCAAATATTAATGAGAAACAAGAATAGATTTCATACACAGTAAATAAAACTAGTTAGCTAGGCCCATTGACAGGACTTCAGCCATCCTTTACAGAAAAATAGTATTGCTTCAATTAATTTGGTAACATAATTTCAAAGGTCAAGGGCATGAAAACAATCAGTCAGCTTAGACCTCATTCCTTGCAACAAATAGGAAAAAAAAATTTTTATGCAGGCAATATTTTTTAAATAAAACAACAAAAAATTAGATCTCTAACTCTAAAAAGCAAAATTTGGTCAAACGGCATTAAGTTCCCCTTTGTTTTAACAAGAAATGAAATGGTTTTCCTTAGAAACTCTAACTCCAAAGGATAAACATATTAAAATAAACCACCAAAACCCATTGGAGCATCTGCTTTTCTATAAACACACAGGATATCTTGTGGGAAACAAGCCTCATCGAAAGCAGGACTGCATTAAATAACACAGTCCACATTTGCTTGTCAGATTTTAGAACAACAACAAAACCCACAAATACTATATCTACTTTGCAACATCTGTATAACTAAGCTAAAACTGACAAGTAGAAATCTAAATCATGTTATTTTAATTTTTTCTAATAATTTTTAGGTTTAAATAAATAAAAGGTATTAATTTCAACATTCATTTCCCTTCAGCATATTTACATGGTACAACCACTTCTATTAGAAGGAAGCAAACCAGGCTGTTGACTTTCCAACTGATTTCTCTGCTGCCCCCTTCTGCTTCAACAGGACACAGGAAGCAGGTTCCCCAGACGACAAAAATATCTCAAAGCCAGGTTAACAGAATGCAAAATCCAGACTGGCATTAAGACTTGATTAACTCATTTTTTTTTTAAAGGAGTTTTTCATTTTGCCACAGTACTCATTTCATGTACATCCTGAAATCCGATCCACGTGTCAGGTTATGCAAACCCAGTGATGACAAGGCACTTATTCTGTTAAGTAGGAAGCAACTTAGGAATCCATTCTGTCATGCATGCAGCCGGCAACTTCACATTTATACTAAAAAAAATTACTCTTTAAAAATTGGGTTCCTTTATTCCTAAAAAACAGTGCAATAATAGTATTTCTCAACACTGGTCAAATGTATGTATCCTATGACAGGGTGTCTTTCTGTTAGGGACTTATAAGCTAATAATTACGATAACATGATTACTTCAAAGGCATGTACCCTCATTCGCTCCTCTGCCTTCTTCAGTGCAGAAACAATGGCTGATGCTCCAAGCTGCCTTGAGCCATGCAGAACCTTCAAGAAGAAAGCCAGGTGCAGCACGGCCAAAAACAGACTCAGCCAGGAACTCTGAGGACTTTTAAAGCTGTTACTCCAGCCCTGCAATACTTGCCTGGTTTCTTTTTTTTTTTTTTGCGGTACACGGGCCTCTCACTGTTGTGGCCTCTCCCGTTGCGGAGCACAGGCTCCGGATGCGCAGGCTCAGCGGCCATGGCTCACAGGCCCAGCCGCTCCGCGGCACGTGGGATCTTCCCGGACCAGGGCATGAACCCGTGTCCCCTGCATCGGCAGGCGGACTCCCAACCACTGCGCCACCAGGGAAGCCCTGCCTGGTTTGTTTTATGTGCCTATATCTATGTCACCGTAGTTGGGTCTCTGTTGCTTGCAGCTAAGTGTTTTAATGAATACACTCCCTCCTGCATGACTCTCCATTACCCATCAGATGTCCCAAATCCTGCTCCACCTTCTGTTACATGCTTCTCAACTTCACCTTCTGTCACATGCTACACCGTTTTTCCTAAGAATTCTATTCCCTATCATGCCCCAAATTTTCATAGATCAGGTTCCTCTGCCTGAAAGCAGACCCCAATCCACCCACTATTGGCTTACAAAATTCCTAGCCCCCATCCTAAGCTCAAGGGTCACTCCCATGTGGTCTTTGCTGGCCCTTTCTTCCCCAGCCCAAGTGAGGCTCTCCTTTTCTGTGTCTCTCTTCCCCCTCTGCCAGTATCCCACTCACAGCTCTCCTTGTTGAATTTTAATCATCTGTATATGTATCTGTCTTCTATAAATCCCTGTTTCTGAGAGCAGGGAGTATGTCATATTCATCTCTATATCCTCAGCATCTGGCGTGGTGTGTGGCTCATGACCTTGACTAGAGGACCAATATCTTGATTTATAAATAATGGGTGACAGGCCAGCCAAGCTTGAATGTGACTTGTTCTGTGAAATCATTATCCTTAACCCAACCTCTACCTCCTGTGTACCTCCAGAACACTCTATACACACTACTGAGTAATGAACTGTGGTTAGCTATTTATACATTTGCCTCTCCTACCAGACTGGGAGAACCAGAAGGGCAGGGACCATGTATCACACAAGTTGGTACCAACACTGAACACAGTGCCTGACTTACAACGCTTGCTCAATAAATATTTACTCAGCCTTGACACAGAATGACTAAATAAGGAATGCCTTCTTTAATCTCCTGTTCACCACACTACTACACTAGGGATACAAAATAATCATATAGAGTCCCTGCTTTGACTGAGCAGAGATTCCTCCCACACGTTTGTTTGTTTGACTTTACTTTCCAGCATTATCATAAATTTTGAAACCCCTCCCATTTTGTCAAGGACAACTGCTCTCCTAATTATTGTTCATTTTAAGGGCAATCTTTTAAGAATGAAAGAGCAAATCTCACTCCCTCTTGTGAGAACACCAGAATCACAACTAGCTGCTGGACAATCATCAACAGGAAGACACTGGAATTCACCAAAAAAGATGCCCCACATCCAAAGACAAAGGAGAAGCCACAATGAGATGGTAGGAGGGGCGCAATCACAGTAAAATCAAATCCCATAACTGCTATGTGGGTGACTCACAGACTGGAGAACACTTATACCACAGAAGTACACTGGAGTGAAGGTTCTGAGCTCCATGACAGGCTTCCCAACCTGGGGGTCTGGCAACGGGAGGAGGAATTCCTAGAGAATCAGACTTTGAAGCCTAGTGGGAATTGATTGCAGGGCTTCGACAGGACTGGGGGAAACAGAGACTCCACTCTTGGAGGGCACACACAAAGTACTGTGTGCATCGGAACCCAGGGAAAGGAGCAGTGACCCCATAGGAGACTGAACCAGACCTACATGCTAGTGTTGGAGGGTCTGCTGCAGAGGCTGGGGGTGGTTGTGGCTCACCGTGGGGACAAGGACATTGGCAGCAGAAGTTCTGGGAAGTACTCTTGGCATAAGCCCTCCCAGTTGGCCATTAGCCCCACCAAAGAGCCCAGGTAAGCTCCAGTGTTGGGTTGCCTCAGGCCAAACAACCAACAGGGAGGGAACACAGCCTCACCCATCAGCAGTCAAGTGGATTAAAGTTTTACTGAGCTCTGCCCACCAGAGCAACAGTCATCTCTACCCACCACCAGTCCCTCCCATCAAGCCTCTTAGATAGCCTCATCCACCAGAGGGCAGATAGCAGAAGCAAGAAGAACTATAATCCTGCAGCCTGTGGAACAAAAACCACATTCACAGAAAGACAGACAAGATGAAAAGGGAGAGGGCAATGCACCAGATGAAGGAACAAGATAAATCCCCAGAAAAACAACTAAATGAAGTGGAGATAGGCAAACTTCCAGAAAAAGAATTCAGAATAATGATAGTGAAGATGATCCAGGAACTCAGAAAAACAATGGAGGCAAAGATCGAGAATATCCAAAAAATGTTTAACCTAGAAGAATTAAAGAACAAACAAACAGAGATGAACAATACAATGACTGAAATGAAAACTACACTAGAAGGAATCAACAGCAGAATAACTGAGGCAGAAGAACGGATAAGTGACCTGGAAGAGAGAATGGTGGAATTCACTGCTGCAGAACAGAATAAAGAAAAAAGAATGAAAAGAAATGAAGACAGCCTAAGAGACCTCTGGGACAACACTAAACACAACAACATACGCATTATAGGGATCCCAGAAGGAGAAGAGAGAGAGAAAGGAGAAGAGAAAATATTTGAAGATATTATACTTGAAAACTTCCCTAAAATGGGAAAGGAAATACCCACCCAAGTCCAGGAAGCGCAGCAAGTCCCATACAGGATAAATCCAAGGAGAAACACGTCGAGACACGCAGTAATCAAACTGACAAAATTCAAAAACAAGGAAAAATTATTGAAAGCAGCAAGGGAAAAACAACAAATAACATACAAGGGAACTCCCAGAAGGTTAACAGTTGATTTCTCAGCAGAAACACTACAAGCCAGAAGGGAGTGGCATGGTATACTTAAAGTGATGAAAGAGAAGAACCTACAACCAAGATTACTCTACCTGGTAAAGATCTCATTCAGATTTGATGGAAAAATCAAAAGCTCTACAAACAAGCAAAGGCTAAGAGAATTCACCACCACCAAACCAGCTTAACAACAAATGCTAAAGAAACTTCTCTGGGCAGGAAACACAAGAGAAAGAAAAGACCTACAATAACAAATCAAAACAATTAAGAAAATGGTCATAGGAACATACATATCGATAATTACCTTAAGCGTGAATAGATTAAATGCCTGAACCAAAAGACACAGGCTTGCTGAATGGATACAAAAACAAGACCCACAAATATGCTGTCTATGAGAGACCCACTTCAAACCTAGGGACACATACAGACTGAAAGTGAGGGGATGGAAAAAGATATTCCATGCAAATGGAAATCAAAAGAAAGCTGGAGTACCTATACTCATATCAGATAAAATAGATTTTAAAATAAAGAATGTTACAAGAGACAAGGAAGGACACTACATAATGATCAAGGGATCAATCCAAGAGGAAGATATAACAATTATAAAAATATATACCCCCAACAGAGGAGCACCTCAATATATAAGGCAACTGCTAACAGCTCTAAAAGAGGAAATTGACAGTAACACAATAATAGTGGGGGACTTTAACACTTCACTTACACCAACAGACAGATCATCCAAAATGAAAATAAATAAGGAAACAGAAGTGTTTTTTTTTGTTTGTTTTTTTTTTTGCGGTACGTGGGCCTCTCACTCTTGCGGCCTCTCCCGCTGCGGAGCACAGGCTCCGGACACGCAGGCTCAGCGGCCATGGCTCACGGGCTCAGCCGCTCCACGGCATGTGGGATCTTCCCAGACCGGGGCACGAACCCGTGTCCCCTGCATCGGCAGGCGGACTCTCAACCACTGCGCCACCAGGGAAGCCCAGGAAACAGAAGTTTTAAATGACACAATATAACAGATAGATTTAGTTGATATTTATAGGACATTCCATCCAAAAACAGCAGATTATACTTTCTTCTCAAGTGCGCACAGAACATTCTCCAGGATAGATCACATCGTGGGTCACAAATTGAGCCTCAGTAAATTTAAGAAAACTGAAATCATATCAAGCAGCTTTTCTGACCACAACGCTATGAAATTAGAAATGAATTACAGGGAAAAAAGCGTAAAAAACACAAACAGATGGAGGCTAAACAATACATTACTAAATAACCAAGAAATCACTGAAGAAATCAAAGAGGAAATCAAAAAATACCTAGAGACAAATGAAAATGAAAACATGACAATCCAAAACCTATGGGATGCAGCAAAAGAAGTTCTAAGTGGGAAGTTTATAGCTATACAAGCCTACCTCAAGAAACAAGAAAAATCTAAAATAAACAATCAAACCATACACGTAAAGAAACTAGAGAAAGAAGAACAAACAAAACCCAAAGTTAGCAGAAGGAAAGAAATCATAAAGATCAGAGGAGAAATAAATGAAATAGAAACAAAGAAAACAACAGCCAAGATCAATAAAACTGAAAGCTGGTTCTTTGAGAAGATAAACAAAATTGATAAACCCTTAGTCAGACTCATCAAGAAAAAGAGGGAGAGGACTCAAATCAATAAAATTAGAAATGAAAAAGGAGAAGTTACAACAGACACCGCAGAAATAAAAAGCATTCTAAGAGACTACTACAAGCAACTCTATTCCAAAAAAATGGAAAAAGTGGAAGAAATGGACAAATTCTTAGAAAGGTATAACCTTCCACGACTGAACCAGGAAGAAGTAGAAAATATGAACAGACCAATCACAAGTAATGAAATTGAAACTGTGATTAAAAGTCTTCCAAAAAACAAAAGTCCAGGACCAGATGGCTTCACAGGTGAATTCTATCAAACATTTAGAGAAGAGCTAACACCCACCCTTCTCTAACTCTTCCAAAAAACTGTGGAGGAAGGAACACTCCCAAACTCATTCTATGAGGCCACCATCACCCTGGTACCAAAACCAGACAAAGATACTCCAAAAAAAGAAAATTACAGACCAATATCACTGATGAATATACATGCAAAAATCCTCAACAAAATACTACCAAACAGAATCCAACAACACATTAAAAGGATCATACACCATGATCAAGTGGGATTTATCCCCAGGATGCAATGGGATACACCATATTAACAAATTGAAGAAGAAAAACCATATGATCATCTCAACAGATGCGGAAAAAGCTTTTGACAAAATTCAACACCGATTTATGATAAAAACTCTCCATAAAGTGGGCATAGACGGAACCTACCTCAACATAATAAACACCATATAGGACAAACCCACAGCAAACATCATTCTCAATGGTGAAAAAATGAAAGCATTTCCTCTAAGATCAGTAACAAGACAAAGGTGCCCACTCTCACCACTATTATTCAACATAGTTTTGGAAGTCCTAGCCACAGCAATCAGAGAAGAAAAAGAAATAAAAGGAATACAAATTGGAAAAGAAGAAGTAAAATTGTCACTGTTTGCAGATGACATGATACTATACATAGAGAATCCTAAACATACCACTAGAAAACTACTAGAGCTAATCAATGAATTTGGCAGAGTAGCAAGATACAAAATTAATGCACAGAAATCTCTTGCATTCCTGTACACTAATGATGAAAAATCTGAAATAGAAATTATGGAAACACTCCCATTTACCACTGCAACAAAAAGAATAAAATACCTAGGAATAAACCAAGCTAGGGAAATAAAAGACCTGTATGCAGAAAACAATAAGACACTGATGAAGGAAATTAAAGACGATACCAACAAATGGAGAGATATACCATGTTCTTGAATTGGAAGAATCAATACTGTGAAAATGACTCTACTACCCAAAGCAATCTACAGATTCAATGCAATCCCTATCAAATTACCAGTGGCATTTTTTACAGAACTAGAACAAATAATCTTAAAATTTGTATGGAGATACAAAAGACTCTGAATAGCCAAAGCAGTCTTGAGGGAAAAAAATGGAGCTGGAGGAATCAGACTCCCTGACTTCAGACTATATTACAAAGCTACAGTAATCAAGACAATATGGTACTGGCACAAAAACAGAAACACAGATGAATGGAACAAGATAGAAAGCCCAGAGATAAACCCACGCACCTATGGTCAACTAATCTATGACAAAGGAGGCAAAGATATACCATGGAGAAAAGACAGCCTCTTCAATAAGTGGTGCTGGGAAAACTGAACAGCTACATGTAAAAGAATGAACTTAGAACACTCCCTAACACCATACACAAAATTAAACTCAAAATGGATTCGAGACCTAAATGTAAGAACGGACACTATAAAACTCTTAGAGGAAAACATAGGAAGAATACTCTTTGACATAAATCACAGCAAGATCTTTTTTGATCCACCTCCTAGAGTAATGGAAATAAAAACAAAAATAAACAAATGGGACCTAATGAAACTTAAAAGCTTTTGCACAGCAAAGGAAACCATAAACAAGACGAAAAGACAAACCTCAGAATGGGAGAAAATATTCGTAAACGAATCAACGGACAAAGGATTAATCTCCAAAATATATAAACAGCTCATGCAGCTCAATATTAAAGAAACAAACAACCCAATCCAAAAATGGGCAGAAGACCTAAATAGACATTTGTCCAAAGAAGACATACAGATGGCCAAGAAGCACATGAAAAGCTGCTCAACATCACTAATTATTAGAGAAGTGCAAATCAAAACTACAATGAGGTATCACCTCACACCAGTTAGAATGGGCATCATCAGAAAACCTACAAACAACAAATGCTGGAGAGGGTGTGGAGAAAAGGGAACCCTCTTGTACTGTTGGTGGGAATGTAAATTGATACAGCCACTGTAGAGAACAGTATGGAGGTTCCTTAAAAAACTAAAAATAGAATTACCATATGATCCAGCAATCCCACTAGTGGGCATATACCCAGAGAAAACCATAATTCAAAAAGACACATGTACCCCAATGTTCAATGCAGCACTATTTACAATAACCAGGTCATGGAAGCAACCTAAATGCCCATCAACAGACAAATGGATCAAGAAGTTGTGGTACATATATACAATGGAATATTACTCAGCCATAAAAAGGAACAAAATTGAGTCATCTGTAGAGACGTGGATGGATCTAGAAACTGTCATACAGAGTGAAGTAAGTCAAAAAGAGAAAAACAAACATCATATATTAACACATGTATGTGGAACCTAGAAAAATGGTACAGATGAACTGGTTTGCAGGGCAGAAGTTGAGACACAGATGTAGAGAACAAACGTATGGACACCAAGGGGGGAAAACCGCGGTGGGGTGGTGGTGTGGTGTGCTGAATTGGGCGATTGGGATTGACATGTATACATTGATGTGTATAAAATTGATGAGTAATAAGAACCTGCTGTATAAACAAACAAACAAAAAAAACAACTAATACTAAATCTTAACCACTGTGCCACCAGGGAAGTCCCAATTATTTTTCTTTCACTTCCTAAAATTAAGTGCAGGTAACACCAGACTCTTTTAATGATAGATGGATGGATAGATGGATAAAGACTTGTCCTATAGGGCAGTAACTACAAAATGACTGCTGTGGAAAGGAGGAAGTATGCATTCTGGAACTGGCCCTTAAATGAGTATTTAGTGATGTCACTCTGGGATAAAGAACACAGTGTTAATGGCATCTGGGAATATCACCCATGACAGGAGCGTCACAGCACAACAAAGAGATTTACTAAAAGATTTCTAATCAAACAAAATATCATAAGCAAATTAAAAATGTCCATGCTCAGAATAAGATACCAGTTAATACAATACCTATATCCTCTTTTACAGTAACGTATATCACCTCCAGTGAGCTACCGTGATACTCAAAAATAATGAATATTTCCATTTCCAAGGGAAAACCCCCCTTTATTCTCTTAAATTTTTAAAAGAAACATATTTTATAGAATGTTTGGGGAAGAAAAACTGATACCACAGAGAGGAAGAAATGAAAAAAATAATTTCCAGCATTTTATGGAGCCAAGGAGACACAACATCGAGAACATACATGCTCCTCTCAATCACACACATCTACATCCTTATGAAAATGTATTCGTGTAAGAGGTTCCTAAGAATTCTGAAAACTACTCCTTACTGCCAAATGATAAACTGCTAAAGCCCCAAACATCTGTCATGTATTTCGAAAATGATTCACTAAATCCTATTACATGTTAATGAAATATCCCCAGTTGCCAAGTAATTTTCAAAAATGCACCAACCATTACAGAAAAAAAATCACATACTTGACTAAAGGACATATTTCATTTAACTCTTACTGAACCTTGTCAATGAACTCTAGGTGGTCATTCTGATAAATCCAGCTTTATGACAGAGCTGGAACGCAGCAACCAAATGCAAGGTGGCAGCATGTGCTGTGCTGTGATAGACCAAACTCAGCTGATGTCCTAACCAAGGAAATCAAGCAAACATTCTTCCTCCTATCCAGGACTATTTTCATATCTGTACTAAAAAAACGCAGTGTGGAATATAGCAACTACTAACTTCAGGCAAATCCTATGGTTCCCAGATGAGGCATAATTTTAAATCCATGATTCATGGAACTTATTCACAGGAAGTTTCTGTCAAGAGAAAACACACTTTGAGTTTTTTGGTTTTTACTGTGATTTCCAGGGAACATCATCTCTATAATATTCAGTGAAATGAAGTTAAAGAGAAAGATTAAAAGGGAGATAGGAGACTATCCTCCACAATGAACTCTCCTCCTTTTTTATCCTGTTCTCTCACCAAAAACTGAATAACTTGAGTCAACTATGGAGTTCAAATCCACAGAAATCCAAAACTCTGAAGTACCAGAACACCCTCCAGATAATAATTCGAGCTGAGTATGTTCAAAGCAATTCAAAACTAAAGAGAATTTCGTGCTGCAGGCATTTGAGGGCCCAAACAGAAGAAGAGCCATAGATGCCAGTCTGGGCTGTAAAATACTACTTTTCCTAATGGTGACCGTCCTTGGTTTGCATCTTTATATTTTTGTTCTAATAAAACTAAAGCTATTAAAATTGTATTACATGCTTTTATTGTTTTACATAAGGTAGTACATATACTAAGTACAAAAGACCTAATAAAACCATCACACAGAATTGTGTGCTGTCAAATGTTCCCAGTTTCTTTTATTCTGGGATATGTGTGATTTCAGACAGGAACCATCAAGGTAATAGCAGCCCCAGCACCAAAGGGTGGGCCTAGCTCTCCATCTGCGTTCATCAGCCGTTCTTCCCATCAGTGACTCATGCAGGTCATCTCAGCCACCCCTCTCACTACCCCCTCCGTCACTGTCCATCTATAAATGCATTACACTTTATTTATTTTTAAATCTCTCCATTTAAGATCCTTCTCAGAATACAATTTTTGTCTTTGTATATACCTCACTGCTAAAGCCTAATAGATTTTGTGCATAAAAATGGTCAATACATATTTGTTGAATTAATAATGAACTAGCCTACAACTGTCACTGTTAAAGCAGCAGTCAGGTTTAATAAGTGAAAAATAATCTCTTTCTGAAGAACTTTAACCTATATTCTTGACTTCGTTCTGTTACTAACTGGCTAATGATTTAGGGCAAGTCACTAACGTCTCTAGTTTTCTGTTTCCCCATCTGTTAAACATGAAGTTGGCCAAGGTGATTGGTTTTTTTTTTTTCTGTACGCGGGCCTCTCACTGTTGTGGCCACTCCCTTTGTGGAGCACAGGCTCAGCGGCCACGGCTCACGGGCCCAGCAGCTCTGCGGCATGTGGGATCTTCCCAGACCGGGGCACGAACCCGCGTCCCCTGCATCGGCAGGCAGACTCTCAACCACTGCGCCACCAGGGAAGCCCGAAGGTGATTTCTTTAAGAAATTCTTTCCAGCAATAAAAGTCTACCATTCTATAATTTTTTTAAAGGCTACATTAACTGAACCAGTGTCTAAAAGTCTTTGAAAGTGATTAAAGAAACAGTGTAAAATTGAAAGATGCTGTGCTCTAATAAGAAGATGAAGCGGGAGCAGAGCTGATTTCCTAATATGTACTCATCACTGATTAAGTGTAACACACTGTGCTAGGCAATATGAGTGCACAATACCGCATAAGACGATCCCTAGGGCTTCCTTTCTAAAGGGGGGATGAATAAGTAAAAGACTAACTGTAATATAAGGCAGATGTCCTAAGGCTAGAGAGACACACAAATAGCATAATTTTAAAAAGAAAACAACTGGCTATGATGATGTCTCAAGCTAGAATACGTCTCATGGTCACACACAGAGATCTGGACAGGTCTCATCCCGGCCACCCATGACACTGCAGTGGAGTGTGATCTTCTACTTAAAACAAAATCTGATCCTATTTCCTTTAACGGATTTCTGATGTGTCAACAATTATGAAAATTTCCTCTAGTTGGTAAAGATGATGATAACAGCATATGTAAAACCTTGAACGATTTTCCTTAGTGCTCCATATATTGAAGTAGAATCAACATTCAATTTTTCTCAAAAAAAAAAAAAATCCACAAAAAAACCCCTTCAGAATGAATACAATTTACGTCATTAGAATACAACTTTCATCATTTCACTCATCTCAAGAACATGTAGTGACTCTACTGTCTGTCATATCAAATGAAAGACAAGGTCCTGCTGTGCCCATGTGGTAAATGTGATAACCATTACATACTAGAGGTTTCTATGACAAAGAAACTAGGGCTTGCTAGATCAACTCTTTTAGATATTTCTTATTCTTGTATAGATAGAATAAAAGAGGAGTAAACAAAAAGCAACATGAATTTAAACTAATTTAAACTAATATTAGGGCTTCCCTGGTGGCGCAGTGGTTGAGAATCTGCCTGTCAATGCAGGGGACACGGGTTCGAGCCCTGGTCTCGGAAGATCCCACATGCCGCGGAGCAACTAGGCCCGAGAGCCACAACTACTGAGCCTGCGTGTCTGGAGCCTGTGCTCCGCAACAAGAGAGGCCGTGATAGTGAGAGGCCCGCGCATCGGGATGAAGAGTGGCCCCCGCTTGCCGCAACTAGAGAGAGCCCTCGCACAGAAACGAAGACCCAACACAGCCATAAATAAATAATAGATAAATAATAAATAAATTTTAAAAAAATACTATGATCAGACAGAAAATGTTAAAAAAAAAACCTAATATTAAAGAAGTGACCCCCGAGTTTACAGCAACGTTAAGAGTAGGGCTGAGGACCATGATACTGATGAGTTGTAAGAAAAGAAATACTCTGATGGAGTGGAAACATATCATAAAAGACACTTTGGTAAAGTTAAGAGGAACGAAAGAAAGAGAACAGCAACAGTGACGACGGTCATGATCAGAAGTTGTGACAGGGATGCTGAGCAACAGACAAATGTCAGTACATGGTTGTGAAACTGAGATGACAACAGAACGAAAAACAGCCCATCGGTCAATAAACCCTCAACAACAACCAGTTCTGTAATCAGAACGGTGGTGAAAAGGAGTGAAAACTACCTATCCGTTCTATTCCTTTTATACACAATAACTTTTGAAGAATCTGTAAAATGTATCTGAAGAAAGGGGCTGGGGAATCAGGAGAATTAGAAGCCACCTGAACAGACTTCAGCCTGCCCAGAAGCTATCAGCCAGCCATCTGGAAAGTGCTTCAAGTAGAACAGTTCCAGAGCACGAAGGGGCAGCACGGTGCCAAGCTAAGTCATGAAGAAAAGAGCACTGTAGCTTGGGTAGGACCCCACGTGGCACAAGAAGTGCAGAACAGCTTTCACTGGGAGTGGTACCACCCCAGGGGCCATTTTGGGTGTTTTCAATTATCACAATGGCATTTGGTAAACTGGAGCCAGGCACGCACGCTGGACAGGACAGTCTTCAATAACAAAGAATTACTCTGCATCCTGCAAGTCTTTCAAATGTCCCACTGGACTTTCTCATAGAAGAAAAAGTCCTGTTTATAATTATCTAAATTTAGAGCCCAACCTCAATTTACTTATAGACACAAAGTTCCTTGCACATTTTAATATCTACTAAATTTTCAAAGACTACAATTTCCTTGAATCTAAATTGAGGAAGGACGGTACTTTGTTTTGTTTGAGGGACGTGTGTCAAGGGACTCACTAGAGGTTACATGAAGGGGCTGCCAGGAGAGGACTCATCTGTTCACACAAGAGGAATAATTTCTCCATCAGGGTTGAGGAAGTTCTGAACACATTTCTTTCTCTCTTTTTTGGACCTTTGTAAGGCAAAGACTGTACTAAACTCTTGACATATAAATGTTCATGACCCCATAACAGTAAATTCTTCTTTGGTATGCCCTTCACTGAATTATCTCAAGTATTTCTAAAATTTAAAGTTCTGGTGAACCACGTATGTGATTGTAGGTATGTCTACTCCTATTTAAAGGCACAGAGACTAGGAAACTAAGAACATTAAGTGATGCCACAATTCGAAGACAAGTTAAAAACGCAAAAAAAAAAAAAAAAAAAGAAAGAAAGAAAGAGTAACCCCAAGAAGATAGGTTCTCCAGAAGCAGGTGACCACAGCAAGTTACCTGCAGAATGACTCACGTGTTATTGGGTTTTTCTAGTACCGGAGAATTCGTCACATCACTTTGGGATCCTCAACCACTGTGCCACCAGGGAAGTCTAATGCACTGATTCTTACAGAGCGGTCGCCCTTTCAAAATCAAAACTGCATCACTCAAAGAAAATTACAACCTATATTTATTATTTATAAAGCAGCTAGAAATTTTAAGTAAAAACGATGCATTTTTGTTTTCAAAAATCCAATTTTTACTCTCCTTGTAGAACAGAGAACTTGAATCTCCTTCTAATCACAAGGAGAAAATGCTGTTTGGATTAAACAGCAATTACGTGCCACTCACTGCACTTCAGATGGTTCTGACCTTTTTGAAAGAGACCAGTTTTGCATTTCCATTTCTCCTGCCTAAACCATTGCAAGGGCTTAATAGCCGGGCTCCTTCCCTCCAGCCCCTTGACTTTCTAATCTATCTTTGACACTATTACCAGATTTATCTTACTAAATCATCATAATCATGTTATTCTCCTGCTTAGAAACTTTAAATAGCTCCCTATTTACTACAGAATAAAGTCCAAACTTCATAAAAGAGCATTCAAGAACCCCACAATCAAAGCTGGTTTCATCTTTCCAGTCCCCTGTATCACAACAAAGCTCAACGGCCCCAGGGTTCCAAGGACTGGGTGCACACCGAGTCCTTTTATGGGTCCCTCCACTGGTCTGCCGCTGAAATTTAACATCAACCTTACTCCACACATATTCTACTTCTTTCATGAAGATGTTCCTGACCCTCATAGTCAAAATTACTTGTTTCTTCCTTTGAATTCCTACCACACACAGGGTTTATCTCTAGAATGATGCTTAGTTTATCATGATTAGCATTATAGGTGGCTGCCTGCATTGCCCTCTTTCTTGCTACTGTATGAGATCAAAGATCCTGTCTAGTTTAACTGCAGATCATCAGAGGTATCTAACAAAGAACCATGTACATGATGGTCGCCGTGCAGTGAATGCTTTGCTGAATGAAAGAATGAATGAATCATGCAATCATCCAGTCAGTCAGTAAGAAGGGGACAAGATGAAGCTTTGAGTCAATGACAGGGCTTTGAATACCTGCACTTACACATGTCATTACCACAGGTTTTTCAGGATGCAAGGTAAACTTACCAAAATCAAGTAAGAGTGTGTGTGTGTGTGTGTGTGTGCGCATGTATGTACGCAAGAACACATGGACACACAGAATTTTAAAATCAGTACCATTTATAATTGCTCAAAAATGAAATACTTAGTTATAAATCTAGCAAAACATATATAGGAGTTGTATGATGAAAACTACAAATTGATAAAGGGCATCATAGAAAATCTAAATAAATGGAGAGACATATCATATATCATGTTCACGGATTGGAAAACTCAACATAGTAAAAAAAGTAAATTCTCCCCAAATTGAAACACAGGTTTAATGTAATTAGCATCAAAATCCCAGCAAGAAATTTTGTAGATATACACAAGATTATTCTAAAATGTATTTGGGGGGTTTCCCTGGAGGTCCAGTGGTTAAGACTCTGCGCTTCTACTGCAGGGGGCATGGGTTCAATCCCTGATCGGGGAACTAGGATCCCACATGCCGCGTGGCACGGCCAAAAAAAAAAAAAAAAAATTTATTTGGAAAGGCAAAGGAACTAGAATAGCTAAAACAATAATGAAAAAGAATAAAGGGGGAAGTATCAGTCTACATGATTTCAAGACACTACACAGCTTACAGTGACCGAGACTGTGTGGTATTGGTAAAGGGATAGACACACAGATCAATGAAACAGAACTGAGAGTCCAGAAATAATGATAAAGTCTTTTGGATCTAGGACTAGGCAAAGAGCTCTTAGACTCAACACCAAAAGCACTATCCAAAAAAATAAAATACTACTGATAAACTAGACTTCAACAAAATAAAAAGATGAGTTACATACTAGGAGAAACTACTTGCAAACCATGTATCTGATAAAGAACTAGAATCTAGAATATATAAAGAACACACAAACCTCAACAGTTTGAAAAATTGAACATTTGATTTAATGCAGAAAAGGTAACTTTCCCAAAACATGTCAATTAAGTCAACTTGTGTAACCTGACTGAGGGAAAAGCAGGGTAAGCATTCTGCTCCCAGGCTCTGCAGTTACTGAAAATGTCAGTTGGTCCACTTCCTACAAAATCAGGAAAGGATGAGAGTGTTTTCCATAGCATATCTCCATACTTTACTAAATGGAGAAGCTAGAAAGCTTTAAAAAAGAAAAGAAAAGAAATACTTTCAAAAGGCCTGAATGTTATTAAACTTGCTATCTGATGATAATAGTTCATTGCCGTTCAGTCGTTTTCAATTTTGTTTCCCTTAGTTGGGAATTTCTACAAAAAGAAGGGCTTAAGGGGCCCATCTGTTATAACCACTTACCTGGTCTAAAACCTGATACTTGACTCATGTCATCATTATTGGCAGCTACTAATAGAGGAGTATACTATACTGGGAGCAGCATGAGGAAACATCTGCTTAAAGAAATTAAAACTTTCTCTCTTTCATGAATATATTTTTTAAAAAAACAGCAGAGAGAGCGAGAGCGAGAACGAAATAAATTCAACTGCTACCAAAATGATACTTGAAAACATTTCATTATTTTATTAACAGCCAAAGCTAAGTTAGCAATTGACACCGCTATGGCTATCGTTATTATAATTAAAATTATACCCTAAGTTTTCATTTTAAACTCCATAATTAAACCATTGCCATCTATAGGCTAAAAGTACTTCAAAAGGAACATATTATTGTTATGATCAACTATTTAAAAATGCAGGCTATTTGCACCACAAGAACCCATTTCCATACACACTCAAAGATAGCCCTGGGGAAATGACTAGTGAACCTTCAGATAAAATGACATTTTAATCTTCCTTTATAAACCACATCTCCTACCTGGCTTCATAAGCATGTCAGCTCACTTTGTCACTTGCTGTATTACATTAAGAAAAATGTTTTTATTTTCTCACCTCTCCTTCTAGAAGTGGCATATGACTGACATTTCAAGAGGAATAGCCTTTACTTGGAAATATTTTCCTTTAGAAATAGTACTCCAAAAGTATACTCCAACCTAAACTCCATTAAGACATAATTTAAATGGGGGCTTTTCATAAAAACATTTAATAAACATGTATATATTCAGCTCAGCTAGATCATCTATATAATTTATAAATAATCTAGATAATTTATAACTGTGGGCAAAATTTAAATTATATATTTATAATATAATTTTCATAAGATAAATTAATACATACTATTTACGTGCTCCTAGCAGGTCCACTAATGTGCTTCAGGATCCATGAACTCCTTGAAATTATATGCAAATTTTGTATGTATGCTTAGTTTTAAACAGTTTCTCAAAAGAATCTGTGAATCATTGGTTTATTCCCAAATGACCATTATATTATTTAACTATAAGTAGCATCGCTGAACAGGAGACATAATGCCCTCTGACTTTTAGAGGACTTAAATCATGTAGCTTTCCATTTACTTCTACACTTATATGCAATTGAAATGAGTTTGGATTTACCAAATTTTCTTTTTTTTCTCACTCCTTTTTGATGACTCATTTTTAATTTCCACTCAAGCACTAATAGCTACCTTTAAAAGATGCTTGTTTGTACATTAAGCCGACCTAAAAATTGTGTCCCCTAGAAAACGTTCACAGTCAAATCACGAAGAAAATTGGGCACATATACTGGAGGGGCTATTTGGACTCTGGGTAAGTGCTGAAGTAGGCAGTAAGAACTAGAAATGAGGAGGAGCGTCTCTGACTTAAAACTACATCACTATTTGAGTGCAAAAACTTACTATCATTTAAAACTCTAATACGCTCATTAAAATCAAAAAGTACATCTTCTTCTGCCGTGATATATTGAAGAGCTACAACAGTTTGGTAGTCTACCTGAAAGTTTCTCAATTCAAACCTTTTAGAATAGGTCTGTCTACGGTACTCCTCTATGTGCTGCTTAGAGTAGGACCTTTGTCTCATTCATCTTTCTATATCTAGTGTCAGACATAGGGGCTGGTTAACACAGGCAATTAAAATAGTTTTTTTTTTTTTTTTTTTTTTGCAGTACGCGGGCCTCTCACTGTTGTGGCCTCTCCAGTTGCCGAGCACAGGCTCCGGAAAGCGCAGGCTCAGCGGCCATGGCTCACGGGCCCAGCCGCTCCGCGGCACGTGGGATCTTCCCGGACCAGGGCACGAACCTGTGTCCCCTGCATCGGCAGGCGTACCCTCAACCACTGCACCACCAGGGAAGCCCTGTTCAATAGACTTTTATTTTCACAAAGGGTGCTTCTTTGCCTGGCATATGATAAGAATGTTACAAGTGTTTGTCAATTAGAACATTAACAGACCATTTTTTTTTTTTCGGTACGCGGGCCTCTCACTGTTGTGGCCTCTCCCGTTGCGGAGCACAGGCTCCAGACGCGCAGGCTCAGTGGCCATGGCTCACGGGCCTAGCTGCCCCGTGGCATGTGGATCTTCCCAGACCGGGGCACAAACCCGTGTCCCCTGCATCGGCAGGCATACTCTCAACCACTGCGCCACCAGGGAAGCCTATTAAAATAGTTTTTGATTAACTTTAATAATGCATGACCTGATTAAATCTTATAATTTGAACTTTTGAAAGCTATCCAAATTTAGACAGCTTCAGTATGCTCTAAAATAATGGAGGGTCATAAATAAAATAAGTCATACTAGGGACATGTGTCAATTTCTTCCATAGAACTATCACTTTTGGTAGCATTCCTTGAGTCATTTCATAACAAGTCAGTGGTAGTAAACATAGAAGTAATTGGGCAAAGAACATAAACTTGCTTAAAATACAGAGACAATAAGTGATTCCAATATCAATCACCCTAACGCTTCTCAATTAAATGAATGTGGGAATTTTCACCAAAATAATATATGTAAAACCAGAGTAGAAATACACAGTTGAAATTATTTTCATATTCAAGCCAAAGTGAAATTCTAAATAAAAGAGATGCATATGAGATCACACAAGTAGAAGGAATTGCTAGGAGTTATCTCACTCAAAAGGCATAAAGCTTTCCAAAATCATCCTTTGTTCACTTATGCAGCCAGGAAAGAAAACTGGTTGAGAAAAGCAGAGGGTTCTCAAATCTGGCAGTGCCCACTGATAACAGCGGTACTTGGGATTGTTAGATCAGTCACTGGTACTGATTCCTCTATCCTTCATATCCTTAAATCCTCTCAAATATGTCAGGAGTTACACATGTTCCCAAACTACCATCTCAACATAGTTCCGACAGATTAGAGTTAAGCATATACAGAACACTGCAGAGTTGAAAGCCTAGGCCAACTCTGATAAATACGCAGATCTTCCTTGATTTGTAGTTACCATCCAGCAATAGCAAAAAAAACAGGTGAAGAGTAGCTCTTCATTTTTTAGTTTGATGTCTGTTATCAATTCTAAAAGCATAGGTTCCTCATGCTCAGATCTGAAAGTTGAAAGAAAGGCAAATGTTTGAGATCCCTCATGGAGGAGTCTAGAGACAGCTGGGAAGAATGAATCTCCTGCTGTCTTCATTCCTACTTTGAGATAGAATCTTCTTTTGTTATTTATTGGGCACTTTACACAGAAGAAACACTGACTCTACAGTGGTAAAGAGAAGTAGCAGAGAAGTGGTGGGATGTAAGGAGGGCCTTGAGAATGCCTAGGAGTGAAGAAAAAAGATGGGAAGAGGGCTGGGATGAAGAAAAGAATGGGCTCTGCATCTCAGGCAGAGTGAACATACCAACTAGCAGGCAATTTTAAGATAAGGAATATAGTTTATGGAATGAATGAGTGAATGAATGAATGAACCAACCAACAAAGCAACCAATGAACTAATAAAATAAATAAGTGAATGAGTGAACCCATAAGTGAACCCATAAGTGAAAGGCTGGAACTAAGATACAGCTAGTCCTAACGCAATGAGTTTGAATCTACCCTAAAAAGCAGGTAAGAAAGGCACTCCTTAGAGCCGTACAGTACACAGTCTGCCCAACTGTATGCAGACTTGCCAAAACCAAAGAGAGTTCACTGAAAGTTTTTATCACTATGAAATAAGTGATTGAGGAAGATTAATTAGGAAGCAGTAGGTAAAATATAAGAAACAGAAGACTTACAACAGGTATAATAACTACAAGCTAAGCCACTACTTTGACTACACAAAACCAACATATGACATGCACATGATAACTAGAAATTTAGCATTAATAATCTCTTAAAAAATTGAGATATAATTCGTATAGTGTATCTGCAAAGTTATGCAACCTTACCACTATCTAATTCGAGAAAATTTCATCACCGTACCTATTAGCAGTCACTCCCCATTCTCCCTCCCTCCAGCCCATGGAATTAACATGGTGTAATCTCGATATGAATTTCTATTTTTTTTATATCTCCACAAAGTGCATATATGGAGATTTGTACTTAAGAGTCTCAGTAGAAGATAAACGATCATTTACGAAAGAAATACTGTCAGAACTGAGGGAGTATCAAAGAAGAAAATTTTCTTTTCTATCTACCTGATGTGGCATTTTTACTTTCACTTGGTAAATAACAATTTTCAAGGTTCATTAAGGTTTTTAAAGTACCATTTGGTTTCCCAATTGCAAAAATTTAAGGGTTTTTTCTCCCCTTTGGATATCATAACAATTTAAATATAGTGGCCAGATCAAAAGATGGTTAAAGTAGATGGTGTACAACTAATCACCCACTTCAGCAACCACAGCCTTAGATCATAATTGATTTTTCCTCCAAGCCCCAGAATGAAACTGAAGTTCGTCCAAGAATGCACCGATATTTCTCTGCAAGTCCCTAGATGGAATCAGTGGGTTATAATGTAACCGAGCAGGACCCTATGGGGCCTTCCCGGGACAGGCCTTTCCCCATATCCTCTGCTTTAGCTCCTTTCTGAAGTACCTAGATAACAGTATTTGATGCACATCTCCTGAGCTGTTTTACAGATGTGAAAAACCCCCACCAAATGGAAGATGTTAACTACTTGATGACCATGAGCACGCTGCCCCCAGGCCTCCTGGAGTCTAAGGGCTGATAACGTTAACCCCATTGATACCGCCCTGTTACCTCACCATCAGCCAATCAGAGAACTGTGCACGAGCTGATCACATACCCTGAGACCCGCCCCCCTCCCCCCACCACGCCCTTTTTAAAAGCGACCTGGCTTTTAAAAAACCTTGGCCGAAACCCTTCCGGGGAGCTCGGGGCTTTTTAGGGCCTCAGCCACCCGTCTCCTTGCACGGCCCCTAAAATACATCTTTCTCTGCTCCAAACTCCAGCGTTTTGGTGTTTGGCCTCACTGTGCATCGGGCACGCGAACTTGCGCTAACAGTAAGTTTAGCTGAATTCTTTTTTTCCATTTTAAGGTCAACTAAGAATGAACCTCCATTAAATTTTGTACTTATAATTCTACTATTGGGTTTTGGGATTGTTCTTTAGTAGCACATTTTAAAATAAGCAAATCTCCGAATTTCTCTCGGAGATTATTACCATGAATTTTAGAAGAAACCTCATTTGCCTTTATATGCCCCCGACACACATTCTTTTAAAAATGCAAAATATTTTCATTTTAAAAAATATTCCTCAAGTTAATGAAATCAGGCTGAACAAAAATAATATGGGGTTTTACTTATTTTCCCCATTCTATGAATATGGCCCAAGAGACTGAATTTACCAACAAGACAGGAGTTGTACACAGTTCTCATCTGCCCCATTCCCATCCTGCCTCCAGCTGCTGCCCTCTGAGGACCCACACCCCCTTTACACATGTGCACACACCAGTTGTAAAAGACATTAATATTAAAACAACTGTTTTAATGATACTTGCTTCTGGGACTGAAAAAATAAAACCCAAGCCAAAAAAATATAAAGAATCTGTTTTGGTCAGTTCACGTTTTCCTATCAACTATTAGAAAAAAAACTATTTTCTTGTTTTAAAAGTTTAAATACTTCCTACAATGCCTACATTTCTTTGAACAGCTCTCTATAAACGAGCATACGTGAAACATTTTTTCTAAAGTGGTCAGGTCCATTACGTGTGCTGGGCACAGTCTAACCCTTTATGTCTCTTCCTGGCAACTCCAGATTTTGTAGGCTGCAGGGTGGTTGAGAAAGCAGGGAGCCAGGGGAGGTGGCCTCCACAGGCACCTCGGCCACCACACCAAGCCCTCGTCTGAGCATTCAAGGCAAGAGATTTTATTTTCTCCCTTCACAGTGCCTGAATACCCTGAGGGGATCTTCCATCAATAATTCATGAGCAGCAAAAAGAACATGCTTTAATCAATAAGGAGTAATGGTGAAACTCACAGCAGGTTCCACAGGACTGATGGGGTGTTATATTAATATCTGATTAAACTTCCCAGGAAGTTTAATTTTTCATAAACCAAAGACCTAAAATTAACCTTTTAACCTTATGTTTATAAAGGATCTTTCCCAAGAGCACAAAAATATGTTTTAAAAACATATCTTAACAAAAGCAGGAGGCTAAAAAGAGTATTTCAATACCTAGATTTGCTCAGGATCACACAGAAAAAGAGAATTAGAACTTAGTTTACCTCATACTTACCTAAAACATTCTTAATTGGAGTATTTTTACACACCTTTAATGATTATTTTCAAATGCATGCTATAGGGGTTTTAAAATACACTCGAATTTTTCAATCACCAATTCCCCATATTCAAGAAAAGGACTTCGGAGCACTCTGCACCTTATTCCTCCTTTTCTAATAACTTCCCTGTCCATTCATGGCAAAACAATCAAATCACATGCCTATGTGAATTGTCATGAAGTCAAATTAGTAAAAGTCAACTATGTATAAAATGAATAAACTACAAGGATCTGTTGTACAGCACAGCGAATATAGCTGGTATTTTATAATAACTATAAATGGAGGATAACCTTTAAAAACTGTAAATCACCATGTTGTACACCTGAAACTTATATAATACTGTAAATCAACTGTACTTCAATAAAAAAAATTAGTAAAAGTCTAAATTCTCCAGATTTTGCTTATTTATGTTTGGGACCCCATAAGAAACTTCTCCCTGGGCACAATACTTCTCAAAGTTGCCCTGGATCCCCCCATCAGGTGAGTAAGTCAATATCATTTATCTGCTCATCTGGAGGAACACCCAACTTACATAACCCCACAGAAAGGCACTGGATGAAGATAATGAAATTTGATTTATTGCAGAAAAGGTAACTTTCCCAAAGCTTTCGCAGTGGGCAGTCAGATGTGTTCATCCTCACAGAGCAGTAGCATGGTGAATAAATTGCTTCTAGAAGCTCCTGTAAAGATTTATAACTTTAGCTGGAAGAAAAGCTGGAGATTTCTTTTCCATTCCCTGACTGTACTTATACACTGCTTACTGCAGCCCAGCAAGGCTCTCCTTGCCCAGATCGACAGCATCCTTGTAGAGCTGACAAGTGGTGATGGATACACCCACCGGAGTATTACTGAGGATTTGAGAGGCTGTTACTGCCATGTGTAACAGAGGCTGTTACTCTTCGATGCAATCCTGTGGACTACAGTGTTTCCCCTCAGATACTCAAAATTCTGAGATGAAACCAGCCTTATAATTCTAACCCAGCCCCATCGCAATTCAATTTCTTCTCTGGGCAACACTGAAGAAGCAATGTGTTTTTGGTATTTGAAGCTCATTTTTATGTTTGCAATAGTGTCACTTTGGCTGACCCATTATTATTAAACTACAGTTTTTAATGAAACTCCATTTCACCATAGCATCTAAAATACTACAACTGAAATTAATTATACCCTAGAAGAGAGTAGTAACAGACTTCCCTATTTGAAATACAAAATGGAAAGCTACTGTTTTATATAAGAATGGACAAAGTAATACACCCTCCCTATCAACAAATTTCAAGAATCTGCTTTTAACTTTCTCTTTTTTTCTCCAGTCAGAATTGCTATTAATGACAGGAGCATATCATAATTTAATTAGCTGACACTGACTGGCAATCTATCCATTTCTTTTTAATTGGAACCATTTCACAGAACTATCCATAAAGGCAGATTATGCATAACTAATAACCTTCATAAGTAAGACCTTTAGAAATCTCATAGAAAGATATAAAATATTTGGACATAGTCACTATGTTCCCACATCACTGAAGACTAGGGGCACAGAATTTCCCCACAGCATACCTACATGGCTAAGTTGTAAAAGCAAGAAACAGGTGCCCTGGGTAGCACAAATCTGCCAAAAAGTTAACTTGGCCACTACCTTACATAAGCATCACTTAACAATATACAGTGACTCAGAGGTGTGGCTCTGTTTGTGAGTGCCATGGAACGCATTTCAAGAGACTGAGTCTCACTAACCTGTCAAATCGAATTAAAAGGGGAGTAGCTGCATCTTAAAAACATAATGGGAAATGTGGTTACAGCCAAATGTCATTTTCACGGCCTTAAGATAAAATATACACTTAATCTGCCTGAAAATAGTTTGGAGACAATTTCTAGAGCACAGTATTCTGGGTAACTGGTGTTAGGAAAGCATGGGTGTGTGGTGTGTGTGGATACGTGACTCCTGAAAATTGTACAAGTATTTTCTTTTAGGAAACAAAGCCTGTGGAACTGAAAAATAATAAAATAATTTTTAGGTTTAGGCTCACTCCTTTTATGAAATGTCAGGCTCCTTGGAAGTAGATTTTTTTAAACACAAATATCAATAAAATAATTGTTTAAAACATGATTCCATTCTCAATTCACAACATTTTCATCCATCCACAACTTTGTAGGAATTGGACTAAATCAAACTGGAGTCACCCTAGGCAACAGGGTTT
The DNA here is from genome assembly GCF_011762595.2 of Tursiops truncatus. Classification (NCBI taxonomy): domain Eukaryota; kingdom Metazoa; phylum Chordata; class Mammalia; order Artiodactyla; family Delphinidae; genus Tursiops; species Tursiops truncatus. Next base: position 24,986,506 of record NC_047034.1, on the reverse strand, counting down.
TTCCCTTTATAGGATTACAGTAGTTTCACTGAGAAAGCTCCACACGCGGTCAAATAGGCTGGCTCTCCAGTAACAGTCCTAATTAATTAGGTGTGTGTAGTGGAAAGAACATGGACCTGGGAATCAGATCTGAGTTTCAACCTGCACTCTGCAACTGTAGCTACAACGTGACCTTGATCACTTTTGTTGACTTCTCTGAGCTTCAGGTTCTTATTTGTAAAATGAGTCATGCTATGAACACCTAACTCACAAGGTTGTCATGAAAATTAGTTAAGTATGTAAAGTGCTCTGCAGTGAGTAGCTGCTCGATAAACAGCAACTTTTATTCTCACGACGATAATACATCAATTTTGGCTAATTATACTGAGTTGTTTAGGATCACAGTAAATAATTTTGTGCAAGTGCTTAGACAATTAAAGATACTGTAGGTATCTCAGCTTCACTGGATCAAGGACAGTTTTTAAAGTGTAGTTCCTGCCCTTCCGTTGTTTTGATTTTAGCAAAGTGTGGTTACTAAGTAACTGCTATATTCTTACCAAACATTCCTACCTTTAAGGAACCTACAAGCTAAGGAGCACAGGCTCTGGAGTCAGATGACCGAGTATTAGCTTCAAGCTTTGCCACCTTCTAGCTGTGTGACCGTGAGTGAGTAATTCAAACTTCTTAAAGCCTTGTCTTTCTCGTCAAAACATAGCAGGTAAAAGGAAAACAGTATGGGACTTCCCTGGTGGCGCAGTAGTTGAGGTCCACCTGCCGATTCAGGGGACGCGGGTTCGTGCCCCGGTCCGGGAGGATCCCACATGCCGCGGAGTGGCTGGGCCCTGTGAGCCATGGCCGCTGAGCCTGCACGTCCGGAGCCTGTGCTCCACAACGGGAGAGGCCACAACAGTGAGAGGCCCGCATACCGCAAAAAAAAAAAAAAAAGGAAAACACTATGGAGGTTTCTCAAAAAACTAAACATAGAGCTACCATACGACCCAGCAAGTCCACTCCTGGGTATATATCCAAAAAATAAACCCCACTGATTTAGAAAAGATATACGGGAGGCTCGGGCTTCGGTCTGAGCGCAGGGAGAGGACTGGCAGCGTGAACAGAGCCTTAAGGGGTTGGAGCACCACGGCTAGCCGGGAGGAAGTCCGGGAAAAAGTCTGGACCTGCCGAACAGGCAACAGACTTTTTCTTCCCTCTTTGTTTCCTGGTGCTCGAGGAGAGGGAATTAAGAGCGCTGCTTAAAGGAGCTCCAGAGACGGGCGCGGACCCCAGAGACGGGCATGAGGCTGCTGCCACCAAGAAGCCTGTGTGCGAGCACAGGTCACTATCCACACCTCTCCTCCCGGGAGCCGGTACAGCCCGCCACTGCCAGGGTCCCGGGATCCAGGGACAACTTCCTCCGGGAGAACGCACAGCGGGCCTCAGGCTGGTGCAACTTCACGCTGGCCTCTGCCGCCGCAGGCTCGCCCCGCACTCCATACCCCTCCCTCACCCCGGCCTCAGTGAGCCAGAGCCCCTGAATCAGCTGCTCCTTTAACCCCGTCCTGTCTGAGCGAAGAACAGACGCCCTCAGGTGACCTACACACAGAGGCGGGGCCAAATCCAAAGCTGAACCCCGGGAGCTGTGCGACCAAAGAAGAGAAAGGGAAATCTCTCCCAGCAGCCTCAGGAGCAGCGGATTAAATCGCCACAATCAATTTGCTGTACCCTGCATCTGTGGAATACCTGAAAAGACAACGAATCATCCCAAATTGAGGAGGTGGACTTTGAGAGCAAGATTTATTATTTTTTCCCCTTTTCCTCCTTTTATGAGTGTGTATGTGTATGCTTCTGTGTGAGATTTTGTCTGTATAGCTTTGCTTTCACCATTTGTCCTAGGGTTCTATCTGTCCTTTTTTTTTCTTTCTAAAAAATTTTTTTTCTTAATAAATATTTTTTATTTTAATAACTTTATTTTATTTTACCTTACTTTATTCTATTTTCTTTTATCCTTTTTCTTTCTTTCTTTCTTTCTACTTTTTCTCCCTTTTATTCTGAGCCGTGTTGATAAAAGGCTTTTGGTGCTACAGCCAGAAGTCAGTGCTGTGCCTCTGAGGTGGGATAGCCAACTTCAGGACACTGGTCCACAAGAGACCTCCCAGCTCCATGTAATATCAAATGGCGAAAATCTCCCAGAGATCTCCATCTCAACACCAACACCCAGCTTCACTCGACGATCAGCAAGCTACAGTGCTGGACACCCTATGCCAAACAACTAGCAAGACAGGAACACAACCCCATCCATTAGCAGAGAGGCTGCCTGAAATCATAATAAGTCCACAGACACCCCAAAACACACCACAAGACGTGGACCTGCCCACCAGAAAGACAAGATCCAGCCTCATCCACCAGAACACAGGCACTAGTCCCCTCCACCAGGAAGCCTACACAACCCACTGAACCAACCTTAGCCACTGGGGACAGACACCAAAAACAATGGGAACTACGAAGTTGCAGCCTGCAAAAAGGAGACCCCAAACACAGTAAGATAAGCAAAATGAGAAGACAGAAAAACACACAGCAGATGAAGGAGCAAGATAAAAACCCACCAGACCTAACAAATGAAGAGGAAATAGGCAGTCTACCTGAAAAAGAATTCAGCATAATGATAGTAAAGATGATCCAAAATCTTGCAAATAGAATAGACAAAAATGCAAGAAACAATTAACAAGGACCTAGAAGAACTAAAGATGAAACAAGCAACAATGAACAACAAAATAAATGAAATTAAAAATACTCTAGATGGGATCAATAGCAGAATAACTGAGGCAGAAGAACAGATAAGTGACCTGGAAGATAAACTAGTGGAAATGACCACTGCAGAGCAGAATAAAGAAAAAAGAATGAAAAGAAGCAAGAACAGTCTCAGAGACTTCTGGGACAAAATTAAACGCACCAACATTCGAATTATAGGGGTTCCAGAAGAAGAAGAGAAAAAGAAAGGGACTGAGAACACATTTGAAGAGATTATAGTTGAAAACTTCCCTAATATGGGAAAGGAAATAGTTAATCAAGTCCAGGAAGCACAGAGAGCCCCATACAGGATAAATCCAAGGAGAAATACACCAAGACACATATTAATCAAACTGTGAAAAAATTAAATACAAAGAACATATTAAAAGCAGTAAGGGAAAAACAACAAATAACACACAAGGGAATCCCCATAAGGTTAACAGCTGATCTTTCAGCAGAAACTCTGCAAGCCAGAAGGGACTGGCAGGACATATTTAAAGTGATGAAGGAGAAAAACCTGCAACCAAGATTACTCTATCCAGAAAGGATCGCATTCAGAATTGATGGAGAAATTAAAACATTTACAGACAAGCAAATCCTGAGAGAGTTCAGCACCACCAAACCAGCTTTACAACAAATGCTAAAGGAACTTATCTAGGCAAGAAACACGAGACAAGGAAAAGACCTACAATAAGGAACCCAAAACAATTGAGAAAATGGGAATAGGAACATACATATTGATAATTACCTTAAATGTAAATGGACTAAATGCTCCCACCAAAAGACACAGATTGGCTGAATGGACACAAAAACAAGACCCATATATATGCTGTGTACAAGAGACCCATTTCAGACTAGAGACACATAAAGACTGAAAGTGAGGGGATGGAAAAAGATATTCCATGCAAATGGAAACCAAAAGAAAGCTGGAGTAGCAATTCTCCTATCAGACAAAATAGACTTTAAAATAAAGACTATTAGAAGATACAAAGAAGGACACTACATACTGATCAAGGGATCAATCCAAGAAGAAGATATAACAATTGTAAATATATATGCACCCAACATAGGAGCACCTCAATACATAAGGCAAATACTAACAGCCATTAAAGGGGAAATTGACAGTAACACATTCATAGTAGGGGACTTTAACACCCCACTTTCACCAATGGATAGATCATCCAAAATGAAAATAAATAACGAAACACACGCTTTAAATGATACATTAAACAAGATGGACTTAATTGATATTTACAGGACAGTCCATCCAAAAACAACAGAATACACATTTTTCTCAAGTGCTCATGGAACATTCTCCAGGATAGATCATATCTTGGGTCACAAATAAAGCTGTGGTAAATTTAAGAAAATTGAAATTGTACCAAGTAACTTTTCTGACCACAACGCTATGAGACTAGATATCAATTACAGGAAATGATCTGTAAAAAATACAAGCACATGGAGGCTAAACAATACACTACTTAATAATGAAGTGATCACTGTAGAAATCAAAGAGGAAATCAAAAAATACCTAGAAACAAATGACAATGGAGACACGACAACCCAAAACCTATGGGATGCAGCAAAAGCAGTTCTAAGAGGGAAGTTTATAGCAATACAATCCTACCTTAAGAAACAGGAAACATCTCGAATAAACAACCTAACCTTGCACCTAAAGCCATTAGGGAAAGAAGAACAAGAAAACCCCAAAGTTAGCAGAAGGAAAGAAACCATAAAGATCAGATCCGAAATAAATGAAAAAGAAATGAAGGAAACGATAACAAAGATCAACAAAACTAAAAGCTGGTTCTTTGAGAAGATAAACAAAATTGATAAACCATTAGCCAGACTCATCAAGAAAAAGAGGGAGAAGACTCAAATCAATAGAATTAGAAATGAAAAAGGAGAAGTAACAACTGACACTGCAGAAATACAAAAGATCATGAGAGATTACTACAAGCAACTCTATGCCAATAAAATGGACAACCTGGAAAAAACAGACCAATTCTTAGAAATGCACAACCTGCCAAGACTGAATCAGGAAGAAATAGAAAATGTGAACAGACCAATCACAAGCACTGAAATTGAAACTGTGATTAAAAATCTTCCAACAAACAAAAGCCCAGGACCAGATGGCTTCACAGGCGAATTCTATCAAACATTTAGAGAAGAGCTAACACCTATCCTTCTCAAACTCTTCCAAAATATAGCAGAGGGAGGAACACTCCCAAACTCATTCTACGAGGCCACCATCACCCTGATACCAAAACCAGACAAGGATGTCACAAAGAAAGAAAACTACAGGCCAATATCACTGGTGAACATAGATGCAAAAATCCTCAACAAAATACCAGCAAACAGAATCCAAGAGCACATTAAAAGGATCATACAGCATGATCAAGTGGGGTTTATTCCAGGAATGCAAGGATTCTTCAACATACGCAAATCAATCAATGTGATACACCATATTAACACATTGAAGGAGAAAAACCATAGGATCATCTCAATAGATGCAGAGAAAGCTTTCGACAAAATTCAACACCCATTTATGGAAAAAACTTTCCAGAAAGTCGGGATAGAGGGAACTTTCCTCAGCATAATAAGGACATATATGACAAACCCACAGCCAACATCGTCCTCAATGGTGAAAAACTGAAAGCATTTCCACTAAGATGTGGAACAAGACAAGGTTGCCCACTCTCACCACTCTTATTCAACATAGTTTTGGAAGTTTTAGCCACAGCAATCAGAGAAGAAAAGGAAATAAAAGGAATCCAAATTGGAAAAGAAGAAGTAAAGCTTTCACTGTTTGCAGATGACATGATACTATACATAGAGAATCCTAAAGATGCTACCAGAAAACTACTAGAGCTAATCAATGAATTTGGTAAAGTAGCAGGATACAAAATTAATGCAGAGAAATCTCTGGTATTCCTATACACTAATGATGAAAAATCTGTAAGTGAAATCAAGAAAACGCTCCCATTTACCATTGCAACAAAAAGAATAAAATATCTAGGAATAAACCTACCTAAGGAGACAAAAGACCTGTATGCAGAAAATTTTAAGACACTGATGAAAGAAATTAAAGATGATACCAATAGATGGAGAGATATACCATGTTCTTGGATTTGAAGAATCAACATTGTGAAAATGACTCTACTACCCAAAGCAATCTACAGATTCAATGCAATCCCTATCAAACTACCACTGGCATTTTTCACAGAACTAGAACAAAAAATTTCAGAATTTGTATGGAAACACAAAATAGCCAAAGCAATCTTGTGAACGAAAAACGGAGCTGGAGAAATCAGGCTCCCTGACTTCAGACTATATTACAAAGCTACAGTAATCAAGACAGTATGGTACTGGCACAAAAACAGAAATATAGATCAATGGAACAGGATAGAAAGCCCAGAGATAAAACCATGCACATATGGTCACCTTATCTTTGATAAAGGAGGCAGGAATATACAGTGGAGAAAGGACAGCCTCCTCAATAAGTAGTGCTGGGAAAACTGGACAGGTACATGTAAAAGTATGAGAATAGAACACTCCCTAACACCATACACAAAAATAAGCTCAAAATGGATTAAAGACCTAAATGTAAGTCCAGAAACTATCAAACTCTTTGAGGAATCCATAGGCAGAACATTCTATGACATAAATCACAGCAAGATCCTTTTTGACCCACCTCTTAGAGAAATGGAAGTAAAAACAAAAATAAACAAATGGGACCTAATGAAACTTAAAAGCTTTTGCATAGCAAAGGAAACCATAAACAAGACCAAAAGACAACCCTCAGAATGGGAGAAAATACTTTCAAATGAAGCAAGTGACAAAGCATTAATCTCCAAAATTTACAAGCAGCTCATGCAGCTCAATAACAAAAAAACAAACAACCCAATCCAAAAATGGGCAGAAGATCTAAATAGACATTTCTCCAAAGAAGATATACAGACTGCCAGGAAACACAAGAAAGAATGCTCAACATCATTAATCATTAGAGAAATGCAAATCAAAACTACAATGAGATATCATCTCACACCAGTCAGAATGGCAATCATCAAAAAATCTAGAAACAATAAATGCTGGAGAGGGTGTGGAGAAAAGGGAACACTCTTGCACTGCTGGTGGGAATGTGAATTGGTACAGCCACTATGGAGAACAGTATGGAGGTTCCTCAAAAAACTACAAATAGAACTACCATATGACCCAGCAATCCCACTGCTGGGCATATACCCTGAGAAAACCATAATTCAAAAAGAGTCATGTACCAAAATGTTCATTGCAGCTCTATTTACAATAGCCAGGAGATGGAAGCAACCTAAATGTCCAACATCGGATGAATGGATAAAGAAGATGTGGCACATATATACAATGGAATATTACTCATCCATAAAAAAAAACAAAATTGAGTTATTTGTAGTGAGGTGGATGGAACTAGAGTCTGTCATACAGAGTGAAGTAAGTCAGAAAGAGAAACACAAATACCATATGCTAACACATATATATGGAATTGAAGAAAAAAAAAATGTCATGAAGAACCTAAGGGTACGATAGGAATAAAGACACAGACCTACTAGAGAATGGACTTGAGGATATGGGGAGGGGGAAGGGTAAGCTGTGACAAAGTAAGAGAGTGGCATGGACATATATACACTACCAAACGTTAAATAGATAGCTAGTGGGAAGCAGTTGTATAACACAGCGAGATTAGCTCGGTGCTTTGTGACCACCTAGAGGGGTGGGATAGGGAGGGTGGGAGGGAGTGAGATGCAAGAGGGAAGACATATGGGGACATATGTATATGTATAACTGATTCACTTTGTTATAAAGCAGAAACTAACACACCATTGTAAAGCAATTATACTCCAATAAAGATGTAAAAAAAAAAAAAAGTACAAACTTGCAACCAGTAGATTAAAAAAAAAAAAAAAGAAAGGAAAAGATATAATCACCCCAATGTTCATAGCCACACTATTTATAATTGTCAAGGTATGGAAGCAACCTAAATATCCATCAACCTAAGATGAACGGGTAAAGAAGATGTGTGTGTGTGTGTGTGTGTATACACACACACACACAATAGAATAATGCTCAGCCATAAGAAAGAACAGAATTTTGCTTTGAAGCAACATGGATGGACTTGGAGGACATTATGCTAAGGGAAATAAGTCAGATGGAGAAAGACAAATACTATGTGATATCACTTATATGTGGAATCTGAAAAATACAACCAACGAGTGAATAAAACAAAAGGAAACAGAGTCGCAAATATAGAGAACAAACTATTGGTTACCAGTGAGGGGAGGAAAGGGGGAGGGGCAATATAGAAGTAGGGAAGAAAAAAGGGTTATTATTGAATTATATGAAATCATATGTATGAAACTTCTGAAAATTGTAAAGCACTATAGAATTTAAAGAATCATTCAGTTAAAAAAATAAAGTGCTGAACTTATGACTAGACAGACACATCTATTATAAAATGAGCATACTGCACATAGATAAATGCTAGCAATTCTCTTATTCTTTCTCTTTTTTTTTTTTTTTTGCGGTACGCGGGCCCCTCACTGTTGTGGCCTCTCCCGTCGCGGAGCACAGGCTCCAGACGCGCAGGCTAGCGGCCATGGCCCACGGGCCCAGCTGCTCCGCTGCATGCGGGATCCTCCCGGACCGGGGCACGAACCCGCGTCCCCTGCATCGGCAGGCGGACTCTCAACCACTGCGCCACCAGGGAAGCCCTCTCTTATTCTTTTTATCATTGTAAATAAAGATATCTTTCCTACAAGCAGCCAAAAACAAAAACAGCAGGTAATAATAACAGTACTCACCTCACAGACATTGTGAGGGTTGAATGAAACAATCCCTGTAGATTCCTTAGTACAAGGCCTGGCACGTAGTAAGTACCCCGTACATGTCAGCCATTACTATCCAATTAGTGACTATTCGAGATTATATCTGCTATAGAGGCTTAGAAAGGTCCAAGAGTCTTGCTGCTGCTAAGGAGTAGAGGTGGGAATTTTATCGCAGGTCTGTCTGACTTATTATGATAATGAAGAAGATGAAGGGTATACCTGGCCTCAGGGAGCTTACTACATATCCTGGAGAAACAGATAAGAGACTGGACGTTACAAGATAGGGTGCCCTGCGATCTGATAGGAAAAATACACAGGGCTCAGGGAGCACCACAGGGGAGAGACAGGGAAGTGAATAAACATGGGACTTTTTAGGAGACAAGAATACAGGTAATAAAAATGCTTACATGAACTCACACTTGACCTTTTCTTAAAACCAAAATTCCCAGAGATGTCCAGCAGCTCAGGATGTTTGAGTATCAAGGATTCAAGCTGCAGGTGTGCAAAGGCGCCAAAAAGAAGGAAAATGCTTATGGATTGAACTCAGTAGGGCAAGTATATGCAGGGTAACATCAGGGTTTGAGAAAGAGTCCCCTGCCAACCTTTTCAAACAAGGGGCAAAACAACTTCTTCTACAACTAAGGAAAAATGTAACAGCACACAGACCTGAGGCATGGTGAGGCATGAATGACCGATAGGAGACCTTTCCAAAAGGTGAGTTTTGAGGAGGACAGAATCAAAGGGCCTGGAAGGGAAGCCGTGTAAAGAGAACTGTAGTGGGAAATAGGATTAACAGAAATGAGGTAAACTAGCTGAGGAATCTAAACAATGGAGCCTCTACAGCAGAGCCACAGACCTACAATTAACCTATAATTAACAAGACAGAAAAATGCATTCTGAGAGGAGGAGAAAGAAGGATTGAGAACCGGGAGAGAAAAGCAAAAGAGGCATCTTAACATTTCAAGCTCCAAACTGTTTCTAATCTAGTGAAGATTCATGGTGTTGTCCATCTACTCACTGAGGTAAACACACAGAGAACCCACAGATGGCCCTGTGTGGTTTTCAAGTTAGATTCGGGCCACTTTCTTGTTAATCTGCACACAAGGATGACAGTGCTTGGCATAGGACAATCTGTTCAAGAATAATTAGATTCCCCCTCACTTCTTGCCTTGGTGGCAGAGGCACCCGGTATATTTACAATATCCCATTTTGCTTCCATCTGAATCCATATGTTCACTGGTGAGGTTAAACCTGGAGTTGCATGGCACATTTTTCACTGTAAACAAACTTTGCTTCGGCAAACCCTAAGGGAAAGTAGGGGATCCTGCTATATTAATTTCCCAGGCCTAGGAAAGGCTCACCTCCAAGAACAGGGGAAGCTCTGCTGATTTATTGCTGGAAAAAGGCCATGCCTCAGAGGATTCATGTCAGGAGCTGCAGGTACAGCCAGGGGAGCAGCCCTCATTTACAGTGAGACAGGAGAGAAAAGCAGGGAAACAGCCCCCATGAAGAATATGCCTTTATCGCATGTTGAAAGCAATGTGAATCAGGATGTGCTCCGTGGTTATAATTCCACGCTATGATTTAGAGGCCAAGACTAAAGGGTGGAGGAAAGATGGAAGGAGGAAAAAAAGATGGAGAAAAATCTTACAGGTATAGAGTGCCTGCTATTCAACTGCACAGTTCTAGGCACGCTACACAGCTGATCTCAAAGCACAGGTTACTTCGTGACATCTAAAGTTAAAAGCACAATTCCCATTTTAGCCTCCAACAACCTCCTGGGATCAGCCCTTTACTTGTGCAGTAAGAGATAACTAATCTGTCACAACTCTGCCATCAGGATGACGTTATGGCAGAGACCCGCACCACCTAAGCAGCCAAGGGCACTTGAAGGCTTGGTCTAGTGTTCTCAGGTGGGTGCGTAGCAAGGAAACCCTACATCCCATGGCCGGTCCTAGGACAAATGCGTTGGGTTTAGCAATGTGGTTACCTTGACAGGAAGTCTCAGTGGAGTGGCAGGGACCAAAGGGTGATGGAGTGAGTTTAAGAAAAACTGGGAGGACAAGAAGTAGACCAAGGAGTAGAGACATCTCCTTTGAAACGTGTTTCTGTAAAGGAAACTAGGGGCAGTAGCTGGTCAAACGTGTGGGGTCAGAAGAGTTATGAAAATTAAACAAGGTGGAATTGAACAAAATACCTCCTGTTGCATTTGGATTAAATTATAAAAACAGTTAGCACTAAAAAGAACCTCAGAGATCTAAATCGAAGCCCTTCTTTCTATATGAAGAAACCAAGACTCAGAGAGTGTAAATGACTTTTTGTTCAGAACACAGCCCTGATGAACATTCAGAATTTGGGAGTCCATCACCATCACTTAGCCTCTGCTCCATCCCCCACTAGGCCATGCAATGCTACGTCCCTCCCTCCACTGTGATTTTAGTTTTGGTTTTGTTTTCACTAAGATGTTTCAAAAGAGCTTGAAGACAAAGGTATCAGATTAACTAGAAGAAGTGAATTTTTTTTCCTTTCAGAAGGGAAATTTTAACTCCCTTCACCAATAAAGGGAACTGCATTAAAAATAATGAGGCAGATAAAGAAAAGATTTTATTATTTTAATGAATTCAAAAGCTGGAAGCATTAGTGAGATGAGCAATGTGTTCATTGCCCTAATCCGATGTAATCATATTTAAAAAATTATTCTGCTTAGGAATTTTTCTGCTACATCAGACAAAATCCAAAATGTCAAGTAGACAGAATATCAGAATTAACTTTAGATCCTGAGTGCCTTCAAAACAGAGATCAGTATTCTAAGGGCCATCTTTGAAAGTACCACATAGAAGACATGAAGCTCCTTGATATTCCAAGATGGTCCTACTGTCCACAATCTAACCCAAAGATTTCTGTCTACCATTTAACTCATGTCCTGAGAAATGTATGATTCTATACATTTTTTTAATCTGAATCAACCATTTACTTCTGTGTATAAGGGAGCCCATTTAACCTCTCTGTTCCTTTGCATCCGCAGCTATCGAAAAAGAAATTCAGTTTTCTGACTCACCTTATCACTGGGATTGATTCTAAAGAAGAAAACACCACAGTAACTTTTAGCATAAACATAAATTTCTACACAAATGTTTTAATCTTTTAAGTCACAGAAGAAAACATCAAAATCTTTTCTTTCCCAAACAACTTGAATGCCCAAAGAAATGTTACCCAAAGAAAGTATAACATATAGGATAACTATAATACTACTCCCTTCTTTCTCAAAATACATCACATTTCTTGGCTATTAGGTTCTGCTACAATCTTGACACACTGAGCTTAGATATTAGTACTCAGGTAACTGGGGCAAAAATGACTTTGATGAAGCAAAGTTAATTGCATTTCACTTATTTTGAGGTTTTGTATTTTTTACTATAGCTCACTCATGCTGGACATATCAGTTCAACAAAAAAAGTGAGTCACTAATCTCAGGTTCAGCTTTGATTTCAACAAGAGCACAGCAGTAGTTATAATTAAACTTGGAAGAAGAGTTCAATTCATCTTCCTACAGATTTGTGATTAAAACCACTTATTGCAAATTATTCCAAAATTCTGTCCCAGCTATCATAAAATGATTATGCCATGGTCAACAACCCCCAAAACCTCACTAAAAATCCAATCGAGAATACAGCACATCAATCAGGCAAAATTCTCTATACCCCAAATTTGTAATAGAATATAATATAAACTTCAAAATTAATATAAATATTAAATGAATGCGTGAATTTGTAATTCAGATTTTGTAATTAGGGGTCAACTACCTGGTTTATCATTTCCCAGAATCTCCCATTAACATCTTAACTGCCTACAGTCTGCTAAAGCTGTTGGTCTGAGTTTCCACAGGAATAAGGGAAACAGACTATCCCCACCCTCTAAGTAGCCTCTCTAAGCAGGGCTAGTAAGAAGGTCTGATGAAACATGTTTTACATCTATTGGTTAAAATAATGTAATACTATATTGCTAATTCTAGACATATTAATGTTTCTATCTGCATAAGGCATAAGAATAACCCATGTGGACAGACTGGGACCCAAACCAAGGATTTCTCCTCTGCAGCCATGGAGGGGACAGACTGGGACTGCTTGTCCAAGAAAGGAAAGGCCTGACCCAACCATGAAAGACAGCAGAGGTGGGGACACAGGGAAGAAGCCACAGGGAGACAGAACCAATAAAATCCTGTCCATGTTACCATGGTTATACCCCAATGGCTTATTTTCCTATCTAGAACCCTGCCAAAAAAACCCTAAATATTTGGAAAATAATGTCCCCAGTTTACCAACCTGAAGGATATTGGAGAAAAAAGGCTGTTTTAGAAGCTTGGCTCAGGCTAAAATGAAATTCCACAGAAGTTACAACTTAAACTATTCTTTAAGGGAAAATAATAGCCCTATAACTCCCTATTTTCCATGCGTCATTATGTCCTTCTCCATGCAGGATGCAGCTTCTATTTGCTGGTGAGTCTTTCTGAGACAGCAGGAAAAACACAGGGTTTGAGGCCAAGCTGTTTAAAATCCTGGCTCTGCTACTTACTAAATACAGTGCAACGAACAAGTAACTTTAATCTCTGATCTTCAGTTTCCCAATTTGTGAAATGGAGATAATAAACCTGCTTTGAAAGACTACTGAAAGAATGAAAAAGTAAAATGAAAAGGACCTAGCCTAAGGCCTACGTTCAACAGACACTCAATAAATAATTATTTGTTCATCTTTTTTCCACAATCTCCATTCTACCAAGAGGTAGGTTCAAACATCACTTGATTAGATAAACAAATATGTGGCTAGTTAAGAAAAATTATCTTTAAGGTCCATTTTAGCCCTGGAAGTATATTCAATACTATACAAAGATATTTTAAGAGCCTACACCATGTATACCCAAGGATTGAGATACATCTAGGCAGGTTTCACATTCTAGTAGACTTCCTCTCCAACAATCTGCCAGTGAGAAGAACCTAGAATCTTCTGAAAAAAGTAGTCATCCTAAGGGGAAAAGCAGATGCCTACAAATATGGTCAGAGAAGAGTGGAGGAGTAAAGAGAGGAAGAAGAAAATTCTCAGACCTCCAGGTCTGAGGTCAATGCCCTCAGATGTTGGGGGGAAACAACAATAAATGAAGAATTGCTTTACTGAAGGGGCTGTTTCTGGGCGCGCAATACAGCATGACTTCCTTTTGAGCCTACAAAGCAGAATATAATCACCTGAGGTGAAGGGTGAAGCCTAATGGCTGCTGGAGCAGGACATGAAGATAAGAGAGCGTGGGTGATGGAGAGAAGAGGCTCCCAGCAGGTGGCCCACATCTTGACTAGAGAAGAGATAGCTGAGGATGCCTTGCACCTAGAAGCAAGGATGATGAAGCTAGAGAAGTGGAGGGAAGAGAGTGTCTATGAGCACATCCCGCAGGCACGGTGCACTTGACAGCCACAGGACTTGCAGAACTGACGTGGAGGGAGGAACCTGCAGTTGGGTATGTGGAGACAGAGCATTGCATTTTGTTGCTATTTTCATCCTTAACTCGTATAACCTGGTAAACCCAGAGTTACATGCCTTTAATGTCATCTCAAACTAGGTGCTTATTAAGAGTGGAGTGGGGAGCAGAGGAAGGGAACCAATATTTTCTATGCACTTACTATGTTTAAGCAGCGTGAGGCTTTTTCTCATTTAATTCCATGTAATTTCATTCTAAAGAACTGAATGTCAATTTTATTTGCTTAGATATACTTCTACCATAAAGGCTTTTGAGTGAAAGCAGGTTTAATTTTGATGCTCAGGCTATATTCTTTGAATGCTATTACCAAAAAGATGACTTACCCTGGAATTCACATCAAGGATTTTTATTGATTTATTTGGAAAACATACCTACTATGCACACCAGTGGTTCTCAAAGCAGCTCTCAAAGACCCTTTCAGAGGATCCGAGAGGTCAGAACTATTTTCATAATAATACTAAGATACTATTTGCCTTCTTCACACTTATCATCTCGTGAGTGGACAGAGGAGTTTTCCAGAGGGCACATGTTATGGGAGATCACGAGGGACTGAATGTGCAAGTAGATGTAAGAACTCAACTGTTGTCTATTAAGCCAGACATTAAAGAGATTTGCAAAACCATAAAACAATGTCAATTTTCTTACTCATTTTTTGTTTTTGAAAAGTTATTTTCCATAAAAATATTTTTATTAACATTTAATGGATTATTTTAAATGAATTAATAAATACTTTAAATTTCTCAATTTTAAATTCTAACATGGTAAAAATTGATAGATATAACCCATATAAAAATGTATCTTAGGGGTCGTCAATAATTTTGAAGAGTATAAAGGGATCCTGAGATAGAAAGTTTGACAATCACTAGTGTATATCATAGTTCATCTTTTTTTTTTTTTTTTTGCCAATGGTAATGGATATGTAAGGATATTGACGACAACATTGGAATAGCAGAGGAATTGAAAATGCTATACATTGATCAATGGGAAACTAGCTAAATTAATTATATTGCATATACACAATAAAATACCATGAGGAAAGCAAACACATATATAGTCTTTGGTTGAACCACAGACCATTCTAAGTGCTCTACATTACATATACTATCTCACGTGATTTCCCAACAATACTACTACTATCCCATTTTACATATGAGACAAGAAGTTAAGTAACATGCCCAAGATGACACATATATATATATTTTTTTCTATGTCATAATATTGACATTCAGTCCAGTAATCCTCCACTGTAACAGCTCCTTTACTTTGCAGTGAAAATTGATTTGTATATTTTTTGCCTCTGAGTCCCTGTGGGATTTTTTTTTTTTAATTCAAACAGAAAGTCACAAAAATTATAATCATCCTCATCAGTTCACTCAGTCCCATGTAATTAATTTTTTTTCATCTTGATCTTTTGTTAGCACGTTTATGAATTCATCAGTTTTCCATCAGAGTTCTGAAAATGCTTATTCACTCAGTTCAGTAGCATAGTCAGTTATTAGAAACCTGACCTTGTCAGAGTCTTTCCCATGAATTCCTTGAAGATGAAACCCTCTTATAGGAACATTTTTGTGAAAGCATCAGAGTACACCCAGAACTGTCTGTAAATGACAAAAGACTTAAAAATGACCATGGTTAAAGATTTGATGAAAGTTCATAATAATGCAATTGACAAGGAAATTTAGTTATTTCTGAGATATACATTTTAAAGTAATAACTAGAATTATGACTTATAACATTATACCAGAACATGTAAGATTTTTAGAAATTTCATGTAATGTCTAAAACATTTATATTAACACATTTCCATACAAATAACCCAAAGAAAGTTTAGTATTAGTTTTTTGTTTGTTTGCTTGTTTGTTTATACTGCAGGTTCTTATTTAGTCATCAAGTTTGACAATCACTAGTGTATATCATAGTTCATCTTTCTCTGCCCTATCCTAACTACAGGAAATCAAGAAATGGATGATTCTACCTCAAATCATGCTGACCTTGCCTGGGATGACTTGAAATCCAATTTTCTACAAAGAACAAGGAACACATGTCCTTTCTTCTTCTGCTCTTCCCAACTAAGCTGTATTTCTTTCTGAGTTATGTAGGAAGCATTTTTTAAATGAACAAGCTGTTAGATTTTAAGGGGTCTCTATTTTTCCTATGAATTTCTGGGGTTTTTGTGCTGTAGTTATTGAGATTTTCTTTGGCCTAATGCATAATCAAATTTTGTAATTAGTTTTATGATCATGTAAAAGAACAAATGAACTCCTAATTGTTCCTTACTCAAAGCTGTTTTCTCTTTCTCTAGAGATGCAATGTACTCTTGAATCTCACAGAGAAACAGTTTTAAAGTTTTCTCCTATTCCCTCAGTTGCTCTGGAGTGAGTCTGAGGGCTGCCAAGTCTCTTCATATGCAAAAAGACTTTTTAAAAATGTTGGCCTGTATTGTTTGGTATTGATATGCCCTTACAACCCATGTATGTCACCGTTCAGTGTTCATACACTGTCCCCAGTAGGGATTCCTGTCTATAACGGGTGAGTGAAGAAGTCAGCCAGTGCATTTCACTCTGGGGGATCTAAAGGCCAAAAAGTTTTAATAAGCTCATCACACAGTCCACTGTGCAACAGACCACATGAAGCAGTGTTATTGCTTACAGTTTGTATTTCCCAACAGAGTGGTATTAGTTAGAGCCAGTACATTTCCTCCCTATTAATGCTGATACTCAGCTCCAAGTCTTTCGGATGGAACTTGAAATATCTCAAGTACTAAGCTCTACTTCTATGGTAGCAAATTGTGCAGCGACTGATCAGTCAAAAATAGTGCCCACAGGAACACCTAACATGGCCAAAACTTTTTAAAGAAACAGAATACCTCAGGAAAAGTAAACTTCCAAATGTATATTTTGGATGAAAACCTTACCCCACCCTCCAGACCCACTGTGACTCCCCTCCTATTACGTAACCACTCCCCTTGCACTCTGGTCCTTAGGTACTCTGTTCTCCAAAGACACTAAACTCCTAAACCCACTCCAGCTCTACCCCCTTTCCCACCTTCCCAGACCCCAAGGGGCATCATTTAATTCCACATAACTTCAACCCTTCTATCACCAACATCATCAACTCCTTTGCTTTTTGTATTTGTGTCTCATCTACCCAGCAGAATGCAACACGTTGTAGTCCACTGTGCACTTTTCTGCTCTAAGCCAGGAAAGCACAAGCGAGTGCAGGCTCTGAAACAACACTGCCTGCACTTGGACATCAGCCCTGCTACTTATTATCTGTAGAACATTGAGCAATGTATTTAACTTTCCAGTCCCATCTGCAAGATACAGATGGTAAAAGCAGGAGCTTATTTTACAGCATCGTTGTGAGGACTGCGTGAGTTACTACAATAAGGTGCCTGGCACAAAGTAGGCACTCAATAAATGTTTGCTATTTTTATTTGCTATAACACCTGGCTGCTAAGCTGTGATGGAGAGACTCGTGGAACTCTGTGGATTGGTGCTTCGACACATGGATGGTGCCTGGTTGACCCTTATAACTTGCACGTGACCCCGGAATCCTATCACAGGGTCCAGATTCATTCCCTCAGTTCTCTCAGATCTTCAACCCTCTGCTCAAGCTCCAATCCTCTGTGTCTGCTCTTCCTCAAATGACAGTCGTGCTCCCAATTTTACAACCTGCTATCAACTTCCTACCCAGCCCCCATGAACAGCATGTGTGCCCATCCTTTAAATTCTCCCCTTTTGAGAGAAACAGTCCTCTTCCTACTCAGACAACCCATTCTCCCGTGTTCTACACTTCATCCTTCCTGCCTCCTTCCTGCTCCAGCAGTTATAACTTCTACTTCCTACCCTTTACTTTCTTTCTCTCTCCACTGACTACTTCTCCTAAGCCTACAAACCTACTCAGAGCCTTCCATCTTAAAACAAAGTAAAACAAAGCCCTCCTCAACTCCATTCACCTCTAGCTACACTTTATTTCTCCCTTTATAGCCAAGTTGCTAGAAAAACCCTCTACACTTGTTATCTCCATTACCCAAATTTTCAATATTTTATAATATGTACCATGACATCATTAAGCCCTCGCTCTAATCTTGGTTTGGTTTCCAATGACCTCTTATATGCAAAGTCAGGGGATTTTAAAGTTTGTACTTTTTGCTTACTCTCCCACCCTTGAATCATTCTTGTATATTTTGGTGGCTTCACTACACTGTAAGTTCACTTGGCAAAGTGAACAATGGCAAAACAACGGCATGGTTTTGTCTCTATATCCAAGCATATAATACGGTACCCAGACAGTACTGAATGAATCAGTGAAAATAATCTCAGAGTCTTGGTGGCTCCAAAGCCTTTAGTGTGCTATCTCTGCTGATTCCATCTCCAGTAAAAACTTAAAAAGTGATTCAGCAAATGACTTTGTCGGCAAAGTGAGATATCAAGGAACCAAGGTTCTGCCTGATGCCGCTCTATTCAGCTCTTGGTTTTTTCCTGGTGGGAAATATGTTCACTGATATAGTGAGTGAGCCAGGGCTTAAGTCTTCAAAGCCTTACCCTGGCTCACCGCACAGAAGGATGCCCAATACAAACTTCAAGGCCACATAGCTTTATCAGTAGTGTTACAATGATCTTGGAAGCTGAAGCCAGTACCCCTCCTAGTTAATCTTTCTTTTAATACAGTCTCAGACCTAATGTTTTCTCCTCTCCTTTCTTTTAAAAACAATGGGATGGTACCTAACAAAATTTTGCAAGAAGCACTACAACACAGAAAGAGCTCTTCCTTTATTTTTTTTTAACGTTTTTAGACTTTATATTTTTAGAGCAGTTGTAGGTTAACAGCAAAATTGAGGAGAAGGTACAGAGATTTCCCATATACCCCCCCGCCCCACACACACAGGCACAGCCTCCACCATTATCAACATCCCTCATCAGAGTGGTACATTTGTTACAACTGATGAACCCACATTGGCATCATAATCACCCAAAGTCTGTAGTTTCCATTACTCTTGGTGTGGTACATTCTATGGGTTTGGATAAATGTACAGTGACATGTATCCATCATGACAGTATCATACAGAGTATTTTCACTGCCCTAAAAACCCTTTGTGCTTTCTGCATTCATCTCTCCTCAATCCCTCCAACCTCTGGCACCCTACTTAATTTATGACAATGACAGTGTATTAAAGAAATGAAGTTACTACAAAATGAACATTACACTAACCAGCGAAATGAATTAATGAATTAGTATTCTTCATTCCCAAACTCCTTTACCCTAAACAAACCATGCATCTGATGAAGAGAGTGAAAGGAACTAAGAAATTTACCTTATTATTATTATTGCAAATAGTCTGGCATTACTTTAAAAAGGAAAAGATTATTGCTTAATATTCAGCTTTTTCTCCATGGCAAATTCCAGTTCTTTGAAGATAATAAAAAACATAAAGCAGATAATCTTCATCCCTTTCATTCTATAATTTTCTTGATTCAAAACAGCAACCCAGTGGGAATAATCCACTGTTTCTATATGTTTGGATTAAATAAAAATATAAAGCTTTGAGCCCATCAACCAGCTCTTCTCTACAGTAATCAAAACCTATCTTCACTATAAACAAAAAAGTTATCAAACCAAATAGCTTGATCAAATAATCTCTCATCAAAGCTAAGAAGGAAACATAATCATTCATTTACTGATTCATCTCTCACCAAACATCCATTACGCTAGATGCTGGCAATATAGTGAATAAGATCCACTTCCTGCCCTCAAGATTGTCAAGAGTCAGTGGGAGAGGTAGAACCCAAACTACAACATGGCAAAAATCTTACCTATCCTCAGCTATGACAGTTTTGAGGACAGAATTTTTTTTTTTTTTTTTAGTGTTACGCGGGCCTCTCACTGTTGTGGCCTCTCCCGTTGCAGAGCACAGGCTCCAGACGCGCAGGCTCAGTGGCCACGGCTCATGGGCCCAGCCGCTACGCGGCATGTGGGATCTTCCTGGGCCGGGGCACGAACCCGTGTCCCCTGCATCGGCAGGTGGACTCTCAACCACTGTGCCACCAGGGAAGTCCCAGAATTTTTTTTTAATTAATATTAAGTTCTGGGAGGTTTGCCTTGGCTCTTAACTTCAAATACTTAATTTGACTATTATGTGTTTACTAGGTGCAAAAAGACTTCCATAGGTGTGCTCACCATTTCAAGTAAATTTAACTAAGACCCTTTCCTCAGACAGTCCTTACCCTTGGTCCCAGAAATCCAAGAATTGGTAACAAAAAAGTGAAAGGAAATAAAACAACAACAGGAAAAGGACTGTGAAAATCCTGCCACTGGGATGTCGTTGATGAGGGCGACTGGCAATTCACCAGCACACAGAATCAAAATTTTTAAACAGTTTAGATACTAAACTTAACAAAGGAACTTTTAGAATGCCATCCGCTAATACTCTAAAGCTTGTAACCCTAAGTTATTTTATTTTCCCATGAAGGTAAGTTCTACATCATGGTTAGGATCCCAGGTTAACTCACAAAGACCTATATCTCTGATTCCTTCAATAAACATTAAATGCCTATGAGGTACTGTGTCAAGAATTAGGACTATAAAGTCAAATAAGGCCCAATCTCTGCCCCAACGAGCTCAGAGTCCAGCGGAGGAAATAATGCTTCCAGAAGAATACTCGAAGTGTTTTCTAGAATATTCACAAGGCGTTTTGAAGAAAAGGGCCACCGAAATCAGACTGAAGAGCGAGAGCCCCAGAACACTTCCCTATCAGAGGTCATGTTTGAGCTGAATTTGAAGGTTGAAAAGGAATTAGCTAGTAGGTAAAGACAGAGAACACACCAGACTGGTGGCTGATTGCATGATGGGGGTGGGTGACACAAAGGAGCCTGGAATGACCCAGGTGTCTGGTTTGGGTAACTGATTCATGGTGGGCACCCTTCATGGAGAAAGGAGTCACAGGAAAGATGAGGGTAAGGCTGAAAAGTTCACATGCAGACCATGAAAAGTTTAAACCTCTGCCTTACATCTGTTTGGAACAGCAGGGAATTTCTATTTAGGGCTTATATCAGAGAAGCTGAGGAGTCACATGGTATGAGACAAAGGACAAGAGCTGCCCCAGGCACCCCTGCAGTGACAGCGCACAGGTGTTACCTGCCCTCTCCCCCCACGTGGCATTATGGACTCCACTTTTATTTTTTTTATTTTTGCGGTACGCGGGCCTCTCACTGTTGTGGCCTCTCCCGTTGCGGAGCACAGGCTCCGGACGCGCAGGCTCAGCGGCCATGGCTCACGGGCCTAGCTGCTCCGCGGCATGTGGGATCTTCCCGGACCGGGGCACGAACCCGTGTCCCCGGCATTGGCAGGCGGACTCTCAACCACTGCGCCACCAGGGAAGCCCTGGACTCCACTTTTTTTGCCTGTTTGAGATTTGTACTTCAGCCTTGGCAGTAAAGCACGCCTCAGGAAGCTCTGGCTAGCCACAGTGCACAGATGAGAAAACAGGCACAGAGACAGTCAATAACTTGCTCCAGAGCAGGCGTGTGGCCCTCTAGCCTCAGGGCCCGAGCTCCTCCCTAGGACACTATACTGCCTGGTTTAAGAAATAGCAGCAATTCCTTCTCTTACGAACTCATGTTTTCCAAAGACGGGCTCTCAGCCACTAAGACACCATGTGTCGTCATCAAGGAAAGAGATGCTAAGAGGCATTCCCTTTCAAATGGTTCCTTCTGATCTCGTCCTTTGCTTCTGTGCGAAAGGCCTGCGTGAATACCAGGACTCCTCTTTAGCCTTACAGGGTCATCTGGGTAGCCCATCCCAAAGGGCTGCGGTCTCTAGTGCCACAGCAGTAAGCTTGTCTTCTTTCCACAGGTCTTGCTTCCTTTTCTCGTGTTCCGCTACGATCTGCTGTCGTGCTTAATCACACAAGAATTCAGCAACTATATCAATCCCTACGGAAACTGCTTTGAGAATCTGCAAATCAGGCCATCTGTTACAGGGCTTCTAACTTCTCGGTTGCCACAGAACCACATGCTTCCAATCACTGCGTTAAGGATCTGGACCCACGGTTCATATAAAAGATGAGCTTTATAAAAGAGACATGTTGCCAGTGAGATCCCAGTAGTTGAAGACTGCAGGAAACTGAGATGCGTAAATTATCCTGGTTAATGGGCTTATTCTCCGCTGGTTATGCACGGTAGATTGAACGGACAGTTGCAGGTGCAAACCGAGAGGTAAACAGACTTCTAAATAAGTAAAGAGCCAGGGAGCACTGGCCTAGGAAGCGCAGGTTTCAGAATGAATTATTAATACTTCCACTGGGGCTTCCCTGGTGGCGCAGTGGTTGAGAGTCCGCCTGCCGATGCAGGGGACACGGGTTCGTGCCCCGGTCTGGGAAGATCCCACATGCCGCGGAGCGGCTGGGCCCGTGAGCCATGGCCGCTGAACCTGCGCGTCCGGAGCCTGTGCTCCACAACTGGAAAGGCCACAGCAGTGAGAGGCCCGCGTACCACAAAAAAAAAATAATAAATAAATAAATAAAATACTTGTACTGGTTCACAGTCAAGGGTACGACTGATTTCTAAGTGAGGACATCGTCCGCTGAATGCTGCGACTTTAAGGTAAAAATAGACTCAATTCCCTTCGCTCTCTCTCTCTGTCATTGGTGAAAAATGAAATAGCTCCGTTGGTTTGTAATCGATGCATCTGACACTAAAATTTCATTCTCTGTACTGCCATCCTTTGAAATGCACAGTAAGGGAAGAAGAGTGTCTTGACGTGCAAAATAGCACGTTTTTGACACAAAGCCATTGAGATATATGTGAAAGAGCATTTTCTACTGGGACAGAAATGCAGTTCTATTTCAAAGTTCACCACACATCTCAAACTTCAGTTTAAGCAAACACTTTAGAATAAACAAATATACAGTGGTGAAAAGAGGAAACTGGCTTTACTTTTGCTTTTTAGAAATACCCAGGAAAGGTAGAGTAAGGTGTAAATTTTTATATTTTCTTTTTTTATACAAACTATTTATTGAAAAATATGAAAAGCTAGAAGGTACTTTAGATTCCCAACCACACAATAAGTGCCCAATTTATTGATCTGAATTACATAAAGATATGCACAAGCACAGACTATATAAATATATAGATATATAATCAGCCCAATACCATTCATTCTACTTCAATTTATTTTTCCTCTTCCCAACAAACTAAATCAAAAAAGTTGCTCTTTAATCCACATAATACATTTTATATTCACTTAAGAAATATTTACTAGCATCTACTTTATATCAGACACAGTTCTTCATGCAGACAGAGCAGCGGATAAGATACACTAGGTCTTTATTCTAATGCAGCTTAATTCTACACAAAGTAAGGTGTACAGTACCAAGAAGTAAAGAAACAAGATAATTCCACATAATGTTAACAATGTGATGATACGAAAACAGTGATGGAACAGGAATGTGAAAGGAAAAGCTATTGATGGCAGGACCTGGGAAGGCCTCTTTGTGGAGGTCGTTTTTAACTGAATCCCAAACAATGGGTAGGAGCTGGCCATACAAAAAAAAAAAAAAAAAAAAAAAAGTGGTGGGGGAAGAACACATATAACAGTCAATTAAATTCAGCTGCTTACAACAGTAAAACAAATAAAATAGTTCACCCAAACAGTCAGTTCTTTTTCTCATAGCTTGGGCCTGCCATTGAAGACCCAAGCTCCCTTTAATGTTTCCTTTGCCACCCCTGGTGTGTATCTTTCCACCTTATGCTCACCCAGAGGGCCATTCTACCACTTTGCAGGAAATCAGCATCCTGCTGGGGAAGAATGGAGAAGGGTGAAGGGTGAAAGGCCCAGCCAGCCTAGTCAGTCCCTTCATATGGGAAAATAATAGCTTTCTCAGAAGCCCTGCCCGTAAGCCTCAACTTACATCTGCTCTGAACACTGTACCACAGCTACTGCAAAGCAGCTTGGAAAGCTGCATGCCTTTAACTGGCCTGGGCCTTTTGCAGCTCCCAAACCTAGAACTTTGTTAGTAAGAAGAAAGCATGAATGGGTGTTGGCCTGCGAGGAGCTGTGTCTGCTGCGCCTTGCTAGACAGGGCAGTGGCAGGTGCAAAGCCCCTGATACGACAACAGGCTTGGATTGTGACATAGAAGACCAGTGTGTAGGAGTGTAGGGAACACCAGAGTGCAGTCCAGGAACACGGTTAGTGAGATGGCAGCCACTGGTACTGAGGGCCCTCAAGTCTTAGATGTGGTGAACTAGAGAAGTGTTTTTCATACACCATCTCATTTAAGTCTCCCCACAACCCCATGGGATGGGTATCACCTTTGTTTTACAGATAAGGAAGGAAACTCTTAGGTTAAGTAACTCACTTCAATTCACAAAGCTACGAAGGAGAGGAGACACAACTGGAACTCCTAAATTCACGCTCATAACCCTTTCCTCTTCCTCCACCTTCATTTCCCTGCTTTAACTACGCCTCTGAATACGTTGAACTGACAGAATTCATGCTTCCAAATCCATCCTGGTTATTACCACTGTTCTATTCACTCACATTTATGAGAACTGCTTCTTTATTTGTTCTAATATTTTCATTTATTTGGAATTCTAGATAGATTTCCATGTGATTCTTTACCTATCTAATATGTATGGGAAGAAAAAAAAATTCTTAAAAATCGAAACTGATTGGATCTCTTTCTGACATTGAGGTTTAGGGTTATGAAACTCATATTAGTGGGAAAGTAAATCTCTATACTGCTCCTTTTCACTCTGAGATACACGGGGAGGCAAAAAGAAGAGAGTGAAATTTCAAAGCTCCTGCCAGCTCTTCAGTGCTGTGAAACATTAATGAGCTTCTAGATTTGCAAAGGTGGGCCCAGAGCCTAAGGATGTTTGAGAGTTAAATTGCTCTGCATAGTGAAATAAAGGTAACTGAGTTTCCCGAGGAATTGGAGAATGAAGAGTTCTAGGAAAATGGAGAGAGCAGGGAGCTAGGGAGGCACCTTTTGTCCAACCTCACATTACACCTTGCAGGATTCCAGCACGACCCGAGTTTCCACAGGAGGGAAGTGGCAGCAGAAAGTGAGGATTCTGCAGGTGAATCCTGTGGGCAGGCACTGGGCAAATGCATAGAGATCACATCACACCTAGGACAAGCCATTATTTAAAAATTGGGAAGATTAAAAGGAGATGGTGAGTCTTAAAGAAGGGCACGAGGTTGGCAGAGCTCCTCTGGTTTCTCCAGGGCAGAGACACACGGAAGGGGGGGCTGTTTGCGTACACCTCTCGCCCAGAATGTTACTGCCCTGCACGCTGAGACCAAAAGATAATAACATCAGACAAGCCCCGTGTTCTAGCAATCGCTTTAGGTGAACCTCATTCCTTCCCCCCCGGGCACCGTACCTCCACCCAGCGCCTCCAAGCAGAGTCTTCTGCAAATGCAAATGCATCTGGCAGGGCACCTGGTGTAGTTGAACCCTGGCGGCCAAGCGTGACAGACTGTTTTCACTGTAGTGCTTAAAAAGCTCTGTTTTCCTCCAGAGACCTCTTCTTCTCTGGGCCCAATGGCTTTCGTTGTAAACCTCAAATTCATGTAACTGTGTATTAAAATGCTTCTGAGCGGCCCTGCCTATGCTCCGGCCTCACCTTGTGCTACTCCCCACCCGCCCCTGACCACCAGGAAGACTGAGCTCCTTCTGTCTCCTCTGTGCCAGGTTACATGCTCTCCCACCCTCACACACACAGGCTGTTCCCACTCTTCCACGCTGCACCTGCTTTCATAAAACGATCTTCTATGGGCACGTCAAAACCCAATTCAGGCATCACTGCCTCCAGCAAGCCTCCCCCAGCCTCCACATCTGACTCAGGTGGCCTCCTTCACCTCCCCTCCCCAACGCCCCCCATCACCCTTAGGTTACTCTATCCCAGCGCATCACGCTCTCCTGAAGTCATTAATTTACTTCCATGCCTCCCCAATAGCGGTACCCAGAGCCTAATACTGTGCCTACAACATAGCAATTGTTCAATAAATTATTGATGATAAATGTATGACCTAAAAGTTTTCATTCCAAAGCCTAAAAATATAATCAGCTACAGATCTGCCCTAGAAGAGTACATTTCAAATGGCTGTCAGGCAGGAATACGTCTTCCCAAATCCTGAGTTTTCCTTCAACACATAGCTAGGACTCTTCTGGCCTCTCTCCAGACCCTCGTGTTACTGTTCCCTAGTTAAACCAATAGCAGCCTTCAAACCAAAAGTATGAATGCTATTTATGAAATGGTAATATTCTTTCATTCAACAAGTGTGTATCATGTGCTTCACACAGGAAGCTCCGGGAATACACTAGCGAACAAAACCGACATTAATCCCACCTCGATGGAATTAAAGCAGTGAATAAATGTCTACAATATTACAGTTGTGATAAATGCTTTATGATGAAAATAACAAGGTTATTATGAAGAGTGTTAACAGCTTAGTAGGGGAACCTAATCTAGTCTGCGTCAAGAGGTGAGAGGTTTGCCAGTTATACGGATTAGGGCAGGCTTCCTTTTGAAGTAGGATTTGCCATCAACAGTGTGTGTGTGTGTGTGTGTGTGTGTGCGCGTGCATCTGTGAAAAGATGGTTATTACAGAGGTAAAAGCCTGTGTGCAGCCTGGAGGAGCTTAGAAAGTTTCGGGAACGGAGAAAAGGACAGTGTGGCTGGAGCCGTGAGCTCCCGGTATAAGTGAGTGAGGTTGAACCAAGCTGCAGCGTATCCAGTTGGCTAAGCTAAATTAGTTTTTCCTTGGTGAATCTGTCAGAGAAAGACTAACTGCTCAGGCTACATCGGTAGGAGCAATGTATCTAAAGTGAAAAACAAGCATAATAGTGAAGTAACGCCAGACTGAAAAGATCATCCATTGAAGAGGCAGCATCTCCAAATTGCCTAAATGAAGGGAGAGTCTTACCCCAATTACTCCAAGAGAACCCTCCAGAACTAGGTTAAGCTAATGAGAATAAGTATATGGGGTTGGGGGTGTTTCTGGGAAAAGGAGTCTGTCAGACCCTGGCACAAGTAACGGCTCAAGTTGCCTCAGACACAGCGTGGGCTAAAGCCCTATATAGACAGAAGTATTTCTGAAGACTGCAGCCAACTGATCGGAATGCTACTGCCACTCCAGGCACATTAATTCTTTTTAAAAATAGAATGGTGTGAATGCTGTTGGATCATTTAAAATTCTTATCTCCTACTTATAAGGATCTGGGATTTTGTTTGTGTTACCTCTGTATTCAAATTTATACGAGGCTGAGGAGTCCATGATTTTCAGGCATAATTACAAAATAACCAGCACTTCCTAACAGCTGGTGGCAGCAAAAATCTGAATCTTGAGATCAGATTTCTTAGCTATGATGCCTAGCTATGAATCACTTCAAATGCTCAGGCACAATAACATGTGAGGATTATTCCAGATGTAGAGATTACTAGTATGTCAGGATTCCCTAAAAGGATATGAACTATATACCATATACCTACATAGTGAACGACTTCAACTTCCTATTTAGGTGTCATAATTGCAACTCATGTTGAAGATCTTATGTTACTAGTATTTGCTTTATGCAAGGAAAAATTATTTTCAGTTAAAGTGGTAGGGTGCCAGCAGCTTACTTAATATTATATATATCCTAAATGGCTTAGGGGCTAAGTACATAATCCTTTCAGTTGGATGCCTCAGTTCCATTTATCTTATTGTAGCGACCTATTGCACAGTTAATCACCTTCATCTGTATTGTTAACCTGATGCTTTAAATATTCATACTCTCAGAACACATCAATTATTTTTTTGGCCATTCTTTCATTTGAAAAGATGCTCGGAACATTAATGGTTGGTGAGATAATAGATGCCATGTTCCTGATATTATAAATTATTGTGACTTTTATACTCAGGGACTGGTTGTAAGTTAGAAATTCAAACCCACAACTATATATGACTATAAAACGACAATGAAAATAGGAGTTCATTCTATACTTACAGGCTGCTTGACATTTTCCAGCTCGCCCTGATTTTATAAAAAGAAATGACCTTGAAAATAATTAAGCATATCAAGTGGCAAGGCTGCAGCTCACTGAAATATGACAATATGTTCATGTCTTTATAATGCTGCTAAGCATTCATGAAGTAGAACAAAATTTTATTGCTCTTTAATCAATTTATGCTTGTACTTTATAGGCTTATGCATATTCACCAAAAGGCCATTCTAATCTTTGTTTACCTATATCCCTCTGAGCTTGGAAATAAAGGCAATCATGTCTCAGCCTACTAGACTGGGAAAAAGATCAGATTTTCCAAGAGGCGTAAGGGTCTGGCTGACATTTTATAAGCCTGTGTTTAATTAGAGTGCTCTCAGTAAAAACACAAATTCAGATTAGCTGGCTTTGCTCAATGTTTATTAACTTAGACACCCTTTACAAGGGAACACGTAAGCATCTTGATAAATAAATTCAGCTGCTGTCACTTTATAAAAGGAACAAGTGCAACAATAACAACAAGAAAAAATGACAGTGAGATGGAAAGAAAAGACCTATGAGACCTGGATGTTATCAGGCCCGCTGTGTCCGACTGAGAGTGCCCCCTGCAGTGCCGGGACAGGCTCAGGGAAGTCACCTTCAGCCACATGTCAGGACCTCAGGGTAGAGGGGACTGACAGAAGGTCCTAGGAAAGTCAGAATCGCCAAGAATGGAAGACCAAATACTCAGAGATCTAAAGAAGAGATCCTCCAAATAAAAGGAATACTCAGGAGAGAAGGTACTTTCCCTAATTTAGTTCACGTTCTCTTCGGGGGCCTCCTCTTCTACCCCCACCGTAGCAGAGTCAATTCAGAGCACAAAGTTTAAATGTAAACATAGTGTTGAGCTCATTTTTCCCAACAGGTCCCTTTGAAAAGGGCTTGAAGGAGGATGGTGTCAACATAAGGCTGTTCTCTTGAGGTGAGGGGCTATTTTAGAGATTTTGTGAACAGATATGGTAGGAGGTTCCCAGAGAAGGAGAATCAGGCACGGCTCTCTTGACAGAAGAGAAGACATTTTTGGCCTAAGCCATTCTGTGATCTA
This sequence comes from Tursiops truncatus, assembly GCF_011762595.2. NCBI lineage: Eukaryota > Metazoa > Chordata > Mammalia > Artiodactyla > Delphinidae > Tursiops > Tursiops truncatus. The sequence goes on along the minus strand of NC_047034.1, from coordinate 24,957,285 downwards.
AGCCTGGTCACCATGCTTGCCCTTGAACAGGTCTCAGTAATGAATGGTCTTAAGGGAAGTGAGGGAATGCAGGAACAAAGGAAAAGCAGCCAAGAAACAATCGTTCAGCGATAAAACAGAGTCCTAGTTCCTCCTCAAGGGATATACATAACAATCGGATACATATCTTGAGCTCTGCAGGATCTAAGGCCCCCATCCAGGTGGAGGATGATAACTACATGCTGAGACCCCAGACTGGTCAGAGAACCCAAGGAATGATGATTGTTTCTACCCTTCAATGACTTTAATCAAGTAAAGCTTGGACTCTGGCAACCTTTGCCCCAATTCAATGCTGAATTCTCCTCTGCTCAGCCCCTTCAGACTATGCATATACCCTTAGCTTAAAGCTTCCCCAATCTTGCTGTTCTGGGAGACGTTGCTTTGGGAAAGATCTCTGGTGCTCTCCTTACTTGCTGCAAGTAGTAAATCCTTCCTTCTCCCGCTCTTTGGTTTGGTTGTGTCTTTTGGCTTGACACCCACCAAGAGGGGAACCCAGTTTTCAGGTAACAATCTGACATTTTCAAGTGCCATGATGCCCAGGCCCAGTAAGCCAAACACTTTATGCTTAATCCTTTCCTCTTTCCATGTGAAAAAAGTCAGGGGAGCGGGAGTGGGGGGGGGCGGGAGAAAGAGAAGGAAAGTTTCTTAGAAAACATTCTGACTTTCTACTTAACATAGGCGGCAGCAGCACTAATGGGACCGGGATGAAAAAAGAGTTCGGGGCTTCCCTGGTGGCCCAGTGGCTGAGAGTCCGCCTGCCGATGCAGGGGACACGGGTTCGTGCCCCAGTCCGGGAGAATCCCACATGCCGCGGAGCGGCTGGGCCCTTAAGCCATGGCCGCTAAGTCTGCGCGTCCAGAGCCTGTGCTCCGCAACGGGAGGGGCCACAACAGTGAGAGGCCCGCGTATCGCAAATAAAAAAAAAAAAACTGCACAGGGAGATCAGCTCGGTGCTTTGTGATCGCCTGGAGGGGTGGGATAGGGAGGGTGGGAGGGAGGGAGACGCAAGAGGGAAGAGATATGGGAACATATGTATATGTATAACTGATTCACTTTGTTATAAAGCAGAAACTAACACACCATTGTAAAGCAATTATACCCCAATAAAGATGTTAAAAAAAAAAGGTAATTAAAACACAGGTGAACTTTGGGGATCAGTCACACTTAGACAGTAAATGCGAATTAATGAGGTCACCCAGAAAGAGTGTGTAGAGAACAAAGGAAGAGTGGAAACGAGCCCACAAACGTGGAAGGTGGTGATGTAGGAAGTAAACTGGGAGCGTATGGTGTCTCTTAAACCAGGAGAAAGCATTTCGAGGAGCCATCCATAGTACACACACAGTCACAAAGTTAACTATAAAGAGGACCCAGTACTCACTGGATTGAGCAACATGAAGACTGTTGGTGACATCCACTAGAGTGGTTTCAATGGAATTAACGGACCTGAACATCAGACTGCACTGGGCAGGTGAGCCAGTGAGAAGGGAAGGCTAAGAGTGCAGACAATTTCAGTTTTTTGTGAAAGAAGAGACTGATTCAAAGATACGTAGAGAAAGAGGTGGGGCAGAAGAGTTTTTCTTTTTCCCTCCCTTCCTTCCTCTCTCTCTTCCTAAAATAACCACATGTAGAGGCTGAAAAGAGAAAATAATGGAGAATAACTTGGTGGAGTGAGGTCCTTGAAAGAATAAAAAACAGTGGAATCTAGAAAGCAGGAGGAGACATCCTTTCCCCTGGGAATTGAGGGACAGGAGGAGGAAAGATGCTGATGGGAGCAACGGTGGGGTGCGGAGCAGAAGTAGACAATTAGAAGTTGAAAGAATCTCCTACCTAATGCCTAAGGCCAGGTAAATTCTCAGGCAAGATTCAGTGCAAATATAAGAGGCCCCCAGAGATAGGAACATGTACTTTAGGTTAGGTTACTTAACAACTGGTAACAGTGAATGGGGAGTTCGAGAGAGGAGAAGGTGGGTTATAGTTTGATTAATAAATTTACTTAACAGAGGGACATATAAAATTTGTCCAACTAGGCAGAAATACTTGGGTAACACAATGATTCGCACATTTTTAAATAAAACATTTCCATTTATAACTCCAAGTGTGGGGTAAAAAACCTGGAAATGTAGATACTGCCGAATCAAGTTCAGTAACCAAAGAGGACATCCACACGCGTACATGTGAACTGAAGAGGTGAGGAATTCAGCGAGACCAGGTTCATGCACTGCGAGGCGCAGCCCAGTTACCTAACCTCAGGCAAGCCGTTTCCCCTCGCTGTGTCCCAAGTTGTCCTTCTATTTTTTTTTTTTTTAAGAAAAGTACTATCTATTTTTTTTCAACTCCTCAGGGATACTGTGGAGATGAATGCAGCATATATTTAAAGCTTCTGCGCAACTTAGCAAAGCACCTGAGAACATCAAAGACCTGCACTGAACAGGAAGAATCTCTGGGCACAAGCTACCCCGGGCCACACACCGGTAGGCTCCCTTCATTCACACTCAGGAAGATAAAAGTACAGAGGTGCATAGGGTCATTTCAGGAGCATTTCTCTCACCTGAATCATTTGTCCCAGTATGCATGACTGAAACCTACCCTAATTAGAAGATAACATCACGCTGCCTGAACATGCTTGAAGCCCTGTGACTCCCTTCTTACTTCTCACTGTGAGAAAAGGCATATTAGTTCTTTGCTTACCCAAAATGTAAGCCATTTATTTACCGAGTGTCAGCTCAATAAACGCAGGGTCTTCGTATTTGTCCGCCCCTCTGTTAATTCTTGGAGATGGTAGGATCCTAGAGCCTGGGAACCATGTCAATCACTGTGCCCTGCACATGTTAAGTACTCAACATAATGTGTGCTGGTGACAGTGCTTGCCTGCCTTGCTCTCCCACAGAACATGTGAGCACGTGCTCCATAAAAGCAGCGATAACTGCAGGCCAGGTGATGGGGGATAGCTTAGTCATTTTCATTTAATTTTTTATTAAGGTGAAATCCACATTACAAAAAATTAACATTTGAAAATGAACAAATCAGTAGCATTTAGTGCATTCACAATGTTGTACAAGCACCACCTCTACCTAGTTCTAAAACATTTTCATCACCCCAGAAGGACACCCTGTACCCATTAAGCAGTTGCTCCCGATTCCCCCTTCCCACAACTCCTGGCAACCACCAATCTGAGTTCTATCTCTGTAGATTTATCTATTTTGAATATTTCATATAAATGGAATCATACAATATGTGGGCTTTGGTGTCTGGCTTCTTTTATTTAGCATAATGTTTTTGAGATTCATCCATGTTGTAGCATGCATCAGCACTTCTCCCTTTTCATGGCTGAAAAATATTCCATTGTATGGAAATAACACAACTGATTTACCCATTCATCCATTAATGAACATCTGGGATGTTTCTATCTTTTGGCAATAGTGCTGCTACGAACATATGTGTAAATATATTTGTTAAGTATTGGTTTTCAGTTCTTTTGGGTATATACCTAGGAGTGGAATCACTTAGTCACATGATAATTCTATGTTTAATTTTTTTAGAGGAACTGTTTTCCACAGTGGCTGCACCACTTTGCATTCCTACCAGGAAATGTACAAGGGTTCTAATTTCTCCATATCCTCACCAACACTTGTGATTTTCCATTGTTTTGATTATAGCCATCCTAGTGAATGTTAAGTGGTACCTCACCGCGGTTTTGATTTCCATTTCCCTAATGACTAATGATGTTGAGCATCTTTTCATGTGTTCATTGGCCATTTGTATAACTTCCCTGGAGAAATGTCTATTCAAGCCCTTTGCCTTTTTTTTTTTTTTTTTTTTTTTTTTTTTGGTACACGGGCCTGTCACTGTTGTGATCTCTCCTGTTGCGGAGCACAGGCTCCGGATGCACAGGCTCAGCGGCCATGGCTCACGGGCCCAGCCGCTCCGCGGCATGTGCAACCTTCCCAGACCGGGGCACGAACCCGCGTCCCCTGCATCGGCAGGCGGACTCTCAACCACTGCGCCACCAGGGAAGCCCTGCCCATTTTTTAATTGGATTGTTTGTCTTTTAGTCATTTTTACACAAGGCACTCTAATACTTGTCTCTAAACATACTGCTTTAAGCAGACAAGACGCAAAACGAGACATTAGCAGTGTAGTAGTTAAGAGGTTATGTTCTGAAATCGGATTGCTTGGGTTCACTCTGCAACTTACTACCTATGTGACCCTGACAAAGCTACCTCTCTAAGCCACAGATTCTCATCTGTAGAATGGAGACAGTAAACTTCATGGATGTGTGGTGAACAGTACATAATGGAATCAATGTAATATGCTTAACAATAGTGTCCAACACAAAGTAAGAACAATAAAATGTGTCAACAATCAATACAGTTTGTAGGGATAGCATCTCCATGTAATTACATGTGTATTCCCATAGAGCTGGGGGAAATGCATGAACCTCTTCCACATTCAGCCATGCGAGGGGAAGATGAACTCCAGGGAGGAAGTCAGTATTTTCCCCCCATGTTAAGTATAAAATAGTCTCAAAATAATGAAAAGCGTTAGACAAAATATTGTTCTTTACACCTTTTTAACAACATAGGAAAAGCATTCTTACACTGTGGCACGGAAGGCAGAACCCACATCTGTGAAGACAGTTTAGTGACACAAACAGTAAACAAGGACCAAACCTTCTGTCCCATCATACATTCCATAGAACAGAAAAGATGGAGAAAGTTTGCAGGCTGCTGTATTTTACAACTGTGATTTCTTTGAAATGTCTATCCATCACTGTGAGCGAGAACAATAAACCATCATACACGGCTGAGAAGCATCAAGACTCTCTCCTTTCCATACAAAGAGAAACGTCATCGCACCCAGCGGAATCATGTCAAGCAATGCACCTGCTCACATCCAAGAGTCATATGCGTCTTTCTGCCAAGTCTATGTTACTGCTATTACGCTTTGCACACTCTTTAGAAAGGAGCATTCGGTATAACATGTGACACCAATCCAAAGTCAATGTACAGGGCTTCCCTGGTGGCACGGTGGATAAGAATCTGCCTGGCAATGCAGGGGACACGGGTTCGAGCTCTGGTCGGGGAAGAACCCACATGCCGCGGAGCAACGAAGCCTGTGCGCCACAACTACTGAGCCTGCGAGCCACAACTACTGAAGCCCGCGCGCCTAGAGCCCGTACTCCACAAGAGAAGCCACCGCAATGAGAAGCCCGCACACCGCAACCAAGAGTAGCCTCCATTCGCCGCAGTTAGAGAAAGCCCACACACAGCAACGATCACCCAACACAGCCAAAAAAAAAAAAAAAAATTCAAAGTCAATGTACAAAGGCCTCTATGCTCCAGTTCTATCCTAGATTTGATAAATAACGGTCCTTCCAGGATAGGGGTTCAATATCACCTACTACATACTCTGGTCCAATTTCAATTTGTAATATACAATTTCATACCTGTAATTTTTCCTATCATTTTACATTGCTTTAGTAAGGAATGGAGTCCTGACTTCACCTGAATTCCTTAGGGAGCCCGGGTTTTCTAAAAGCTTACGTATGTCCTTCCCCACATCCCCTGCACCAGCAAATTAAAACCTTGACCTACTAATTAACTTGGATTTCAATCCATGAGCCCTGCAAAGGACAGGTGCCAAGGAATTAGAGTCATGGGTAAGTTCATATTTATTCGCAATACTAGAACAAATGAATAGGAAGGAAGGGGCGGTCAGAAATTAGTAACTTGAGAGGAAAAATGCCAAAATTAATTTACCAAGTAGAGAGAAGAGAAATTAGTGAAAGTCTGCAAGAAACTTTCTTTCTTTGAAAAACCTCTAGCAATATGACATATGAAATGGGCAAGCTTAGTAAGTGAAACTACTCTAAAAAATTATGTTCCTGGAAAAGCAAATAAATAACAATAAGTCCTGGATTAGACATCAAAATATTCTTGCTTGTCCCAGATCACAGTTAAAAAAGAACAGGGGCTTCCCTGGTGGCGCAGTGGTTGGGAGTCTGCCTGCCGATGCAGGGGACGCGGGTTCGTGCCCCGGTCTGGGAGGATCCCACATGCCGCGGAGCGTCTGGGCCCTTGGGCCGTGGCCGCTGGGCCTGCGCGTCTGGGGCCTGTGCTCCATGGTGGGAGGGGCCGCAGAGGTGAGAGGCCCACGTACCGCAAAAAAAAAAAAAAAAGAACAGAATAGTACAATGCACAGTACTGGGAGTCCCAGGTTTGAGCTCCAGCTCTAAAGATATGATAGGTTACTTAAGGTCTAAAATGTACCTAGTAAGCTCATTTTTCATAGATTATTGAAATGATTTTGATTTTCAAGTTTAATGACAACCAGAATTTGTTGCAGCTTGATTCTGGGTACTGCATTTTGTTTGTTTGTTTGTTTTCTAACCATTATAGAAGATATAGAAATCACAGAATAATATAAAGAAGAAAAAAGAGAATCTATATATACTACATATTATAATATATAGTATATATAATATTTAGTATATATACTTTATCTTTTCCCTCTAATGCTATTTTTAATTGAGTTATAATCCACAAACATAACATGTATAGATTTAGATATAATTTGACTAGATTTGAATTGATAGGTATTCATGTAACCTACACTCCCATCAGTACATAAAGTATTTCCATGACCATAAAAAGTGTTACAATATTTTAATTTATAATACTATAATATGCCTAATTTTAAAATTAGCAGAGAACCATGGAGTAGCAATCAGAGAAAACCACATTCAGTTTATTAGGTATTTACAACTTAAGAAAAGGAATATTTTGGGTATATTTCCTAATTATCAAAGGCGATGATTAATTATTTTGTGCCATCCTAAATTAAGAATTTACGTACTATGATTTCCTCCCTCTCAGAAATACCTCTGATAACAAAATATCAGAATGATGTTATATATATGTCATTCAACTAATATTGCACCGTGGTTATTTCCCCATGTTATTAAGTAAGCTTAATGGTTTAAGTAACTTCTTTTTAGTTTTATTTATAATTCATTTAACCACTTCCACATTGCTGGACTTTTTCTTGTTTTGCCATTAAAAAAAAAAGTACAATTACTAGTTGCACCAAATAGGATCATTATGAATTAATAATTTTAGACTCGATAAATATTTCTAAATTTGCGTTGTACCAATTATAAATCAATGTACAGAATAACAGTAGTAATATGCAAGTGACTGCCTTACTAAGCTCTTGCTAACATTTCAGTTAACATTTCTTGTTAATTTCTGCCAAATGGTCTCGCTGTTTGCCTTTCTTTGACTATTAGTAAGATTAATTTTTTTTCACATCTTCATAGGCTACTTTTTTTGTGGATTCTCTGTACAGTACACTATCTTGTCTATTCATTCTTCCACGTGAACACTAAATAAGCATCTGGAAAAATGTCTCAAAAACATTTAGTTTGGAAAGACTGCCAACTTTATAATGCTTCGCCCTTCATCTATGAACATAGTATGTTTCTCTAATTAATCTCCTTCTATCATTTCTTAAAGTTTGCAGATTTCTTTGTATTTTCCTTGTGGTATTTGTGGCCTTTAATGAGCTTATTGAAAGACTTCTCAGAGTTTTTCTGTAAGCAAAATATATAGTACTTTCCATATCACCCTCCAATCTTGTTTCTTTAAACCAGAAAATTTTTATGGTTGTGACATGAGAATGACTATTTTTAAATTATGAATTTCTGAGTACAATTTTGCCTGTTTTCTATGTGTTATGATTCTCTATTCTTATTTTCCAAAAACTTTTGATTTCCACTTTGGTCCAATAGTTACATTTTCTTAGTTCCCAAACAATGAGTGCAGTTGAACTAATGTTTAATGTTGCCTATGTTGAAAGAAAAATCAATTTTAATAAATGTGTCAAGGATAACTGAATAAACAGTGTATTTCCTTTTTTGGGGAATATAGTTGACAAAAAATATGTTAGTTTCAGGTGTACTAAGTAATGATTTGACATTTGCATACCTTAATTTGACACTGCCTAAGTCTAGTAGCCATCTGTCCCCGTACAAAGTTATTACCGTATAACTGACCATATTCCTTATGCTGGATATTACAACCCCGTGGCTTATTTACTATATAACTGGAGGTGTGTGACTCTTAAATCCTTTCAAGGATTTCACCCAACCCCCCAACTCCCTCCCTCCTAGCAGCCACCCAGATTTATTTCCTTTATGAAAGATATAAAGTTTATTCCATTTAATTCTTTTTATCTTGAATTCTATTTATATGACATTGATACTGTACTCCCTTTCTTTTAGTTTAATGTACCTGGTTCACCTTGCCTATCATTTTACTTTAATCACAAAATGTTGGGGGGAGGGGGGGTGTAGTCACCTGTAAATATCTTAAACTTTAGAGTATTTTTTTATTAATAGCAGATCTATTCTAGGAGCTAAAAGAACACCTGCAAAGAACAGAGCCTCAACAACTATTAACTTGTTAATTTTAATACATGTTTTTTTCCATCATGCTTTCCTCTGGTAAGTACCTAATAAACTGAAATGAGGTTTTCTCTGATCACTACTCCAGGGTTCTCTGCTAATTTTAAAATAGGAATACTATAATTTTACAAATTAAAATATTATAATACTTTCTATGCTCAAGGAAATGCTTTATGTACTGATGGGAGTGTGAGTTATATGAATACCTACACATCAATATTCAAATCTCATCAAATTATATCTAAATCTATACACCTTATTGTCTGTGAATTATAATGCAATTTAAAAAAGAGTATGGGAAAAAATATGAGTATGATTCAAGGAGTCATATAACCGTGTAGAAGAGACACTGGTGATACAGACATAAACATCAATTTTATTTATAAAATCATATTTGAGTAAAAAACACTATGTCATGGTATTTTGTGACAGGATAACTATCCCTTTGTTGCACCAAAACTTAAAGTTAGGTTTCAAGATGAATTATGATAATAAAATTAGTACTTTTCGACTGATACATGACAGTATCACAAACAAAACAAAAAGCATCCCTAAGAGAAGTTTATGAATCAAGCAAAATAATTGCTTTGGTCTTTGAGATTTAAAAGAACAATTATTCATGTATATAAAAAAAAAAAGGTTAGTTTTTTTTTTTAAGTAACCTTTACACTGTAGACTTACCCTAAACTCTAAAATCCCTTCAATACCTAAAGATTAAAACGCTATAAATATTCACATCTACCTACTTAAGTTGAGCCACACTTTCCATCACAGATCCGGAAGTACTTCATAAACCATCCAGGAAGACAGGGCATTACAGCATGAGCATTCATTCAATTTGTGGAAATAAAGTATCCTTCAGTCCCTTACAATTTTGCTGAATAACAATTGCTAAGGGAAGTTTCAAATATTTGTTGGAGATACTCCTGGAAAATAGAGGGCAATTTACTGGTGTGTGTGATTGTCAAGTGGGAGAATATGTCAATCACCTAATTACTAACTATTCATTGAGGAAGGCTTTTAAATACATTGCAAATGAAACGTGTAAATTAGCCACAAATTCCAAATGTATTATACTATATAAAACACAGAATAGAAACCTTTTTCAAATATGTAATTTATTCAAAGGAGTTTCCATCTTAAATACATTCTCCGTGAAAAGCAATTTGCATTGACCCAAGTTACTACATCTTCCATGATCCTTTTAGAAGAGGTATTTATTCAAAAGCAACACGATAATGGGGAACAAGTCTTCCAGTTTAAGCTGTTAGGCAAAGACACTAAGGAGATCATTTTTTATTCCACTCCAGTACCCTTTCCTTTCAATTGCCTCCTCCAGGACCCTGCACAACCTCCACTACCAGTAACCACAAAATAATTCTTATTTTTTACATGACCCTTAGTCTCAGAAACAAAGTGCAGAGTTGCAAAACTGGAGATCAGTAAACAAAATAAGCCTCCCTCAACCACACTGATGAGTGCCAGTGTATAAAAGTCATTCCTAATTCCTCCCACTGCTATCCAGATCCAAAAAGGGAATCAAAATTTGGGGCCGTATTTGGCTTTTCAGAGCCCTTGGCAGAAAGAGAAAACATTATTAAAAAAAATAAAAATGCAGCATTTAAAACTGAACTGGGGACTTCCCTGGTGGCGCAGTGGTTAAGAATCTGCCTGCCAATGCAGGGGACATGGGTTCGAGCCCTGGTCCAGGAAGATCCCACATGCTGCGGAGCAACTAAGCCCATACAACACAACTAACTGAGCCCGCACGCCTACAGCCCGTGCTCCGCAACAAGAGAAGCCACCGCAATGAGAAGCCTGCGCACCACAACGAAGAGTAGCCCAGCTCGCCGCAACTAGAGAAAGCCCGCACGTAGCAATGAAGACCCAATGCAGCCAAAAAATAAATAAATTTATAAAAAAACAAAACAAACAAACAAAAAAACTGAACTGATACTGTGACCAAAAAGTAATTTTTTGTTATTTAAAGCAGAAATTACATACATGGTCTAAAATCAGCAACAGGAAAACATTTTCAAAGCAATGAGAATAACACTTCTATTGGGCTTTTGTCAATGACGCTGGTAAATGCTGGCTCTTCCCCTTAGGTGGTGAGGTTAGCCACTCTTGAGCTAAAAGAACACACAACATGGGCCTGCCATATCGCACAGGGAACAACTATATTCAGTATCCTGTAATAACCTATAATGGAAAAGAATCTGGAAAAAAAATGTGTATGTGTGCATATACGTGTGTGTGTGCATACATATATATAACTGAATCACTTTGCTGTACACCTGAAACTAACACAACATTATAAATTAACTATACTTCAAGCTAAAAACAGAAAAAAAAGAACACACACATAACAGACGAACATAAGGTATGAATCCCCAAATTACACACTTTAACCAAAATTGGTGGAAATACATAATATTCCTATTTAAATATAAAGTAAAAGGAAGAGAAGTTTTGAAATTTTTGTCAGGCTTATGCTTCACATATTGTAGGAACCGCTGTGATTCACATTTGGCCTGAGGGTACAAAGATCTCTGCTTATATCCATGACTTAGTCAAACCTTTCATAACATCAGATATACCTATTTATGATATTAAGATCACTGCTTTCTTAAATTAGAGCCCATTGCTTACAATCCTTATATCATTTAAGAGTCTGTAAACTTCAAAGAAGAACAAGAACAAAAATGATAACAATTCATTATTATCATTATTATCAAAGGCAGAGTTGTGCCCAGAGGCATGGTGTCAATTTTCTAAATAAATTCTAGACTTATTAGTCTATTGAATAAATAAAAGCAATTCATAATCCCAACAACTAACGACAGACTAAAATGATCTTCCCAAACCTTGCTGAGTTTTAACTGCCCACACACTACTCACGAAATGAGGTTAAAAGCAGCTAAAAATGATAGCTAGTGGGAAGCAGCCACATAACACAGGGATATCAGCTCGGTGCTTTGTGACCACCTAGAGGGGTGGGATAGAGAGGGTGGCAGGGAGGTGCAAGAGGGAGGGGATATGGGGATATATGTATACGTATAGCTGATTCACTTTGTTATACAGAAGAAACTAACACACCATTGTAAAGCATTTATACTCCAATAAATATGTGAAAAAAAAAGCAGCTACAGACCATCTAGTACTAGCTCTGTTCGCCATTACTACATAATTTAAAGGGCATTCCTCCTATACTCTTTGAATTTACAACTTCAGTACTGCCATTAAGAATTTCTAAATACTAGACATGATAATGCCAGGCTAGACGCTATATTGAGCAAGAAAGGTATGTTCACTCTTTAGTGGAGCTCAAAGGCACAACGTAAAATCAAGAGACCACTCAGGAGAAGAATAAACATTTTCATGGCAGAAGCTCAATGAATAGGTAAGGAATGCACGTGGAATTGCCGAAAATTAGATTCTGAAAAGGCTGTGAGTTGCATTCCAAGCAAAGCCTAGCACACAAAATGTCTTGTGACCAGACTGGTGTCCAGTCCTACTTGAAATATGGGGGAAAAAAAGAGATAAGAAAAATATGTAGGGCCATGAAGAGAAAGTAGATGATGATAAATGCAGAGGAAAGTTGCTATTTCTAAGGATTTAGATGAAAATGGGGCAATTCAAAAATCAATCTCTCCAATTACACCAATCTCATCCAGACAGATTTTCTAAACATTCAACCTAGCAACTCTCCCAGACCTTACACCAGGCTTCAGGGAGGGGGCACCCTCTTGTTTCCTGCTTTCAGAACGGGAGCTGCCTCCACTTGGTGATGTTTATAAACATGGCAGCAGTTTCCTATTTGAATGTTAATTACTGTTATGACACACAAGATAATTTAACTTGCTTCAGTAATTTATTCTTCCTTGTAATTAGATGTAGTAATTGGAAAATCTTCCAGAGTGTAACAACAGTTCCAAAGGTGAAATGGCAGGGGGAGGGAGCTTTCCCATAGGATCTCAACTATAAATCTGGAGCTGGCTGTTCAATGGGCAGTCACGGGATGAACCAGGCCAGGAATCAGAGAGGGTCCTTCTGGAATCGAGCAGGGGGCACCCACAACCTTTAGGAACTGGATGATTCAAGAGGAAGGCAAAGCTCCAGCAGATGGTTAGAGCTACCCTGTGAAGAATATTAACGACTAAACTTGAATGAGTCCAGGCATGATACCACACAGTGCCTTTTTTTTTTTTTTTTTTTTTTTTTTTGCAGTATGCGGGCCTCTCACTGTTGTGGCCTCTCCCGTTGCGGAGCACAGGCTCCGGACGCACAGGCTCAGCGGCCATGGCTCACGGTCCCAGCCGCTCCGCGGCATGTGGGATCTTCCCGGACCAGGGCACGAACCCGTGTCCCCTGCATCGGCAGGAGGACTCTCAACCACTGCGCCACCAGGGAAGCCCCACACAGTGCCTTTTTAAACCCTCTGGTCTGGGAGCTATTCACATTCAGTTCAGAGACTGTAGAATGAGTACAGGCCAAAAATACCACTGGGGTGTGATGGGCTCTATTCGTTTTACTTGATTTACAGAAGTATTTTAGTACTTACCACATCATACATGTTTAATAAATATTTACTGAAATAATCAATAGATTGGATAAATGAATGGGTACATGCATGGCTTAGAAATAATTATAGCCAATAATTCAATTCAAAAATTCAATACATAGAACATACCAGGTAACATGTTAAGCACTTTACATCTCTTTTCCTCCTCTCCCAATTTCCTTTTCATTGTATCCAAAGCTTTACTACATATCTTGACCTAAAATTCTTTTTTTTTGTTTGTTTGATTTTTGTCTTGCTTTGTTTTGTTTTGTTTTGTTTGGCTGTGCTGCACTGCGTGGGCATGCGGAATCTTAGTTCCCCAACCAGGGATCGAACCCGTACCCCCTGCAGTGGAAGAACAGAGTCTTAACCACTGGACCGCCAGGAAAGTCTCTCACCTCAAATTCTTTTTTAACAATATTCTATGACAGATTATTTCAAACATATACATAATTAGAACAACCCATGTACTCATCTTCCAGCTTTAATAATACTGACCAATCTTTCTTCAATTATACCCTGTATTATTAGCCTTCCTGTATTATTTTGAAGCAAATCCCAAATATCATATCATCTGTTAATAGTTATAGATGTAATAACTTCGATGTAATAATTTAAAACTTAAAACTTTGATGTAATAATTTAAAACTTCAATGTAATTATTCCTTAAGTATATTAACAAGAATTCCTTAATATCAGTCAGGCATTGTACCTCTTCCCCAACTGTATTATAATCTTTTACAGTTTGTGTAAAATGGCATCCAAGAAAGATCTAGACATTAGGATTAGTTGACATATCCCGTAAATCCTTTTAATCTATAGATTTCCTCTCCATCTCTTTTTTAATTCTGTTGCATTTTTGCTGTTGTTGTTGGTAATGAAACAAAGTCATTTGTCCTGGAGAGCTGCCCAGTGTAGATTTTTAAAATCGTATTTCCATGTTATTTAATTCACTCTGTTCCCCTGCCCTCTGTATTTCCTGTTAATTGGTAGTCAGAGAAAGAGGTCAGATCAGATTACAGTTTGAAATTTTGGCAAGAACACTTTATAAGCTGTGTACTTCATTAGCTGAGATTTAATCTCGGGTTGCCTTTCTTTGTGATGTCTATAGCAAGGGGTAGTCACCACTTGGATTCATCAACTCACTGGGGTTTGCAAAATAATGAATTCTGACTTTCTGAATCCTTCCTCTGTTGAGTGGGACTGTCTCTCTAAAAGGAGACTGTCTCATCAACTATTCGGTTAATACGAGGTACAATTTGTTAAGGAAAGCAAGTTACATACTTGATTCTTTCCTTTTATTTGTCAGTTTTCAAAATAAGGATCTGACTCCCTAATATCATTACAAAAAAACACCAATAAGGGTTTTATTTTTAACGCTGAAATTTCCGTGAGGGGAACATTCCCCGTAGCCGTGTCAGAAATCTAAAACTGTCCATTACCTAAGTATTTCTAGGGGTTGGAGTAAATAAAAATATAACCTGCTTTAGAACGGTCTGTTTCATTAAGTCCTCTACAGCAAGCAGATCTTTTTTCTTAATTTGAACACCTCCAAGTAAGAAAGTTAAAAAAATTATGTGCCTTCAGTGGTTGAGAGTCCTCCTGCCGATGCAGGGGACGCGGGTTCGTGCCCCGGTCCGGGAAGATCCCACATGCCGCGGAGCGGCTGGGCCCGTGAGCCATGGCCGCTGAGCCTGCACGTCTGGAACCTGTGCTCCGCAACGGGAGAGGCCACAGCAGTGAGAAGCCCGTGTACCGCAAAAAAACAAAACAAAACAAAAAATTCTGCGCCTTTATTTAAGAATATTAAATATCTAACACCTTCCTCTCAAAGTCATGATGCAGACGCTTGCCACCTGATTATAGAACCCCAAAGGGCAGAAGAGAATAGGGAGCAATCAATATATAGCTGTCCCTGGTATCTGCGAGAGACTGCTTTCGGGACCCCCATAGATACTAAAATCCGGGGACGCTCCAGAGTCCCTTATATAAAACGGTGTAGTATTTGCATAGAACTTACACACATCCTCCAGTATACTTTAAATCATCTCTAGACTACTTATAATACCTAAGACAATGTAAATGCTATGTAAATAGTTGCTGGCATGCGGAAAATTACATTTTTACTTTCTGGAATTAAAAAAAAATTTTTTTGATCCTCAGTTGAATTTGTGGACATGGAATCTGCAGATATGGAACCCATGGATAGGGAAGGCTGACTGCAGCTAGTTTCCAGCAAGAGATGCCTCCCTTTGCAAACATTCCTCA
Source organism: Tursiops truncatus (assembly GCF_011762595.2). Lineage (NCBI taxonomy): Eukaryota > Metazoa > Chordata > Mammalia > Artiodactyla > Delphinidae > Tursiops > Tursiops truncatus. The sequence continues at coordinate 24,941,950 of NC_047034.1, read as the reverse complement.
GAAGTGATAGAAACAGAGTCTGTGATGTAAGGAGCCATAAAGAGACGTGATAAAAGCAACCAAATGCCACGCAAGGAACATATTCTATTATGGTATGTACATCACATGGGTTCTATTTTTTCCCTAGAGATAAAGTGATCACTTAAACTATGACAATTACTATCGTCTCTCTCCCCACATGCATTTCCACACTTGAGAAGTGGTGGAACTATGGGCCTACATGGTGTGCAAACAAATGCTCTTGTGAACAGAGGAGAACTCGTTCCTAGAGGTTCCATTCCACACAGAGGAATAACTACGCAAAACAGTGCCTCAAGAGAGCAAGGCCGATGGAGGTTCAGCGAGAGTACACTATAAACAATTAAAATACAGCTGACTGCAATGGAGGAAAATGTTTCTCCTGTATTCTTCCTACATCCCACCTTCAAACAGACAGCCTCGTCTCCACTTCAGTGGAAAGGAGAGGTGTCCTTGAAATTATATGCCGATGTGATGTAAGCAGTCTCTCTACTTACAAAATTAATGAAAAGCATTTCAGACTATCAACTGACATTCTCTCCACCCCTGAAAGCTGATACCGCTCAGGAACAGCAGTACATCTGACATCTTATTTGCCACATACAGGACTCAGGAAATTCAAGAAAATGTTCTGAATTATATCAATTCACGAACAGCACTATGGCAATCAAAGATCCTCTCTACACACAAACACAGGAAATCTCAGTATTTCTGTTCCCCGGGGTACAGATATGTTGTTAATCTGTATAATTTTATTTATAAGAGACAGAATTCAAGTTACAGTAAGTCCCCTATATACGAACGAGTTCCATTTTGAGAGTGCGCTTCGTAAGTCCAATTTGTTCATAAGTCCAACACAGTTAGCCTACGTACCCAACCAGCACAATCAGCTATATAGTACTGTACGGTAATAGGATTATAATACTTTTCACACAAATAATACATAAAAAACAAACACACACAAAAAAAAGAAAACATTTTTAATCTTACAGTACAGTACCTTGAAAAGTACAGTAGTACAGTCCAACACCTGGCATACGGGGGCTGGCATCGAGTGAACAGGCAAGAAGAGTTACTGACTGGAGGAGGGAGGGGAGGCGGGAGATGGTAGAGCTGAAGGATGGTCAGCAATAGGAGACAAGGGCAAGCTGCAACTTCACTCACGCCTGGCACTGATGGCACAGGTTCTGGCTCCTTGCTGGATTCAATCCTACCTACGCTCTTGAAAAAACGATCCAGTGATGTCTGGGTAGGAGAGCGTTCACATCTTGGAAAGTTGGCAACTTGAAGGTTCGTATATAGGGGACTTACTGTACTGGATTATGAAACAAGGACATAGACTAAGGTGGTCTGGTTTGGGATCCATTCCCAAATATGAGTTCAAGAGGATGAAGGGCTCCTATCTTTTTTTTTTTTTTTTTTTTTGGGTACGTGGGCCTCTCACTGTTGTGGCCTCTCCCGTTGTGGAGCACAGGCTCCTGACGTGCAGGCTCAGCAGCCATGGCTCATGGGCCCAGCCGCTCCACGGCATGTGGGATCTTCCCAGACCGGGGCACGAACCCGTGTCCCCTGCATCGGCAGGCGGACTCTCAACCACTGTGCCACCAGGGAAGCCCCAGGGCTCCTATCTTTGAGGTATAGTATTACTTCTGCTACCTGTGTGCCAAGCACCAGTTGTCTAAATAATATATCCTCCAGATACCCACACACAGCTGAAAGCAGAGAAGCCTCACAGAGAGAGCTGAAAAATTGGATTCTAGCACTAGCATATTATTTCCTAAATAAATCGCTTACCCACCTTACACCTTCATTTCTCCACTTTATGGAGATAACTATTGATACATTTGGTTATTTTGCAGGGGTATTTTTGAATAACAACAACAACAAAATTCTTTGAAATCTTCAAAGAAAGGGCACAACTTTAACCTAATTAGGAAGGAAACAGAAAGAAAACCTTGAACAAACAGTCTCAAATCCTGCCCTATTAATCCAATTAAAGAGAGAGAGATCAACTTCTAAGACTAGGAAGAACCCATTATCGGTGGCCATAAACACTGTCTTCTTATCAATTCCTTACTGAAATTAAAACCTCCTCACCTTGCCTTTGCATCTCCTTCCTTCCTCCTTCTCCTACCACCACAGACTTTCCCCAGGTACTCTTGATATCTCTGGGACCCCATATCATTTCCATCTCCCCTATTTTAGCCCCTCAGCAATTATAACCTCCCTCCCACTGTCACCCATCAGAGTGAGCTGAAAGGGATCTAAATATTCTAATGAAGCTCACGCACAGTAAAAATGGAAAGGTGAGGCCTAAAGTGATGTAGGTACAGGCTCAGCGTCGGGTAGCCGATCATTTGCAAAGCTGGGTCCTCATCCAGAGATCTGCCTCCTGGTATAAGTGCTCTTTCCACTGCACCACACTACCTTCTACCTGGCACTATTGACTCTTACCCAAGAAAGGGATTTGAGGAATCAGTTGATGGCATCCCATTGTTTTCTACCATAAGAAGGGCTTCCAGTCACAATTAGAAAAGTAAGATAAAACTGATCACATCAATCAGATTAGAATCCTCTATCTAGAAGAATCCTCCAAAGTTCAGATTTCTTCACCCTTAATCCACCTCATCCAGGGAGTAAGATTTGAGGGCCGATTCCACAGTGACCCTCTCCCAATGGTTCTTTCCACTGTTCAACATGGCTGGAAGGATATCTTCTACGGGTCAAACCTAAATCCTTCCTGAATGAAGAAACAGCCCTTCGAGCTATATTCAATATCCTGTGATAAACAATAGTGGAAAAGAATATTAAAAAAAGAATGTCTATATGTGTGTGAGTCACTTTGCTGTACAGCAGAGATTGACACAACATTGTAAATCAACTATACTTCAATTAAAAAAAAAATTTTTTTAAAAAGGAAGAAAGAAACAGCCCTTGATTCTTAAATGTGATATTGAAGCACAATCACCATAAAAGGTTGAAAAGGCACTCGACGCAAGCCCCGAAGTGCAAGTGGGCATGATTAACAAAGAGAATACAAGGAACTTTTGTAACAACAATAGCTAAACTTCTCCACAGCCTTACCTTTAGCAGGTTAAATAATCTTAGTTCCTTTATCAATCCTTTAGTGATATATTTGGCTTTTGTCTAAGGTTGCTTCAAATTGAATATGCTGCTTTTTGGAAGCTAGACTCTAGAACCAAGAACAGGTTAATATAAGGACCAAGGACATCCTTAATATAAGAGAAAAGCCATCAACAAAAGTGTTAGAAAATTCGTATAAGTCCAGGGCAATTGATGACACCTCCACGCAAAAGAGGCAGAATTCAAGACAACAGCACTTTTGGGATAGACTAACTTGTGAACTTAAGGAACAACCAGAAACGAAGGAAAAAAACATTACATTAGTCTTAAAAATATTTCCAAGCACAAACTCAAATATAGTCAGTCCATTAGACATTATTTAATCTGACAGCTAAATATGTAGCTAAATATGAGGTTAGCCTAAGAGATGAAAGCCAGAAATGTCCTAGCTAAATCCCTTAAATAGCTACAGAACAAAGTTAGGAAGCAGCAAGGTGAAGAAATTAGGGAAAATGCAAATAGAAATTCCATTTCCTACAAGGAAATAAACAGACAAACAAATAAATACATAAAATTCCTGATTGAGCTAGGGGAGTGTGTTCAGAAAAAAATAAAATAGTATGTATACTCCTGGTATAAAGTCTTGAGAATAATAAGGCTGCTAAAATTGCAAGCATCAGGGAAGTGAAGTACTAGCTCAAAAGATTATGAAAATTTAGCTTTCCAAACTGAACTGGAAATGGAAATGGGTAAAAAGAGGTCAGTGCATCATAGGCAGGAAGGAGTTTCTATTATTTAGCCAGCCGTTTCAAATTAATATCCTGGAACATTAGCAGGTTAAAGAGCCCTATAAAAACAGAAAGAGAGAAGCAAATGGTGTAGAAACAACAGCGTTTACACCTTAGTAATAGAAAGGTATTACTACAAGGATTTACAAGATACGAACATGACATATATCAAAGTCCAAAAGGCGAGCTTTAATAAATGATGAGAAAAGGCATTAGGCATGGAAGTAAAGCCAGAGGACTTGAAATAACTCTATCTACGCACATACTAGATTATTTTAAACCAAGTAAGCCACCCCCAGATCCATGAAAGATCATACTTTATTATTCCCTAAGAGGCAGTATTCCCATTGCATCAAACCAGTAAAGGCAGTTAGGTGGAAAAACTAAGAATGAGAAGAATATAAAACACTTGTCCTTTCCCAGATCCTGTTACAAATGCTGAAAGAATCTAAAGAAATACCTTGACCCAAAGAGGTCCCAGCTTTTAAATTAAAAATGAAAGAAAAGCAACTGCATTGCCCTTTTTTTTCTATTGGGAAATACTTGGAAGATAACAGTTGAAAAAACAGATGAGTAGTAATAGGTCAGTATGACTAACAGTTTCCAAGTCAGCACACACACTGGCAGCACCAAACTCATCAAGGCTTGGCTGATGTCCTCAACACTAACCTGGTCACCTCTGAGGACAGTACTTCCTGTCATCTCCCAATCTGTACCTTAGATGTGTGATTTCTGCTTCTAAAAGTATCATACCTTGTGATGTTTGTGGCCTTGCAAAAGTCGTATGTTGAAGCCTTGACTCCCAATGTGGCTATATTTAGAGAAGGTGCCTCTAAGGAAGTAATTAAGGTTAAATGAGGTCATATGGATAGGGCCCTGATCCAATAAAATTAGTGTCCTTTTAAGAAGAGACAGCAGAGAACCTGCCCTCTCTCACCACAAGTACACACAAAGGAAAGGCCATGTGAGGACACAGCAAGAAGGCAGCCATTTGCAAGCCACAAAGAGAGTCCTCAGCAAAAATCAAATCAGCCAGAACCTTGATCTTGGACATTTAGGCTCCAGAACATAAGAAAATTAATTTCTATTTTAAGCCACCCAGTCTGTGGTATTTTGTTGTAGCAACCTGAGCTAAGACTGACCTACTCTATCGATGTTACTTAGTGGCTTCCTAGAAAGCAGGAATGAAATCTTAAATTTATTTCTTATATTTCATAATGCAATGCTCTGTGAGGCTGAGTGCTTCAGAAATGCTTTTTTGAATATAATAATGGTTAAAAAAATGCCACTGACTACAATAACACCCACAGTTTTCCATAAGCACTGACAGTAATATAAGCCAAGATATCATTTTCACAAGCAAACAAATGTTTCTCCTATTAAAAACATTGTGGAACACTCACCCTTTATTCACTCACTACTGAAAACTGTCAATAGCAATTCAAGTACTATAATTCCTTGACAAGAAATATAAACAGCAAAATAAACTATCTTCTGTAATGCTAATTTATATGACGTGTGCTAAAAATAAAACAAAGAATTTCTGTTGCAGTTTTTACATAAGTAAGATACTTAAGTTCCTTGATTTTTATGCCAATTCACCTAGACATTATCAAACTTAAGACAGTGCACTTCAGGCTTACAGAACATGAAATCATAAAATCACAAAATCAGAGAATCATAGACTAGAGATCATTTAGGTCAGCTTCATTTTTTTTCTAAATAAGAAAAGCATAGCTCAGTGACATGAGTGCCTTATTCAAGGTGACATAAATAGATCCTTTAATTCCCAGAACTGTGTTCTTCTACTATATTGTTAAGGAGTAATTTTTTTAAAAGTTAAAATAATGAATCTCAAAAAAAAGTGTGAAAGATTTTATTTAATTCTTTAATGGGGAACCATTAAGATGTTATAACCTGTTCAAAAGAATCCAAAGCGCAAACAAATATATAAGCATCAGTAGTGCTAGAAAAAAAGGCAAGGAAAAACTGATCACTATACATAAGGGCAATAATCTATTGCATTTACTGATCACAGTTAGCTTGTCATGGACAAGATCATTTGCTTTACTGTCTGAATTCTACAATATGCAGAGTCATAAAACAGCCCAAAGACAATGAAAGGCAGAGAGAACTAGGTGAGCTAGACAGAACACACACTAAATTTTTTATAATTTCAAAGTCTTTCACAATTTTTCCTCACAGTCTCCTACCATCTATAAATATTATAAAACTAGAGAACAGCATGGTGGTTATGCCAAGAGGCAGAATTCTTGTTTAATTGTTTAGTCAAAAAACGGTCCACGTTCATTTCACGTCAGCACAAAGACTTAGAGACAACAACATCTCTACCAGGTTGGCCCAGCATTGTCCACGCTCAGAACTCCTCCCCACAATGATCCCTGTTAATACAGGCAGTAATTCCATGAGGGCAACAGATTCAGAACAGAAGTTCCTTATGCAAGTAATGGTAAGGCCTGTATGTAAACTCAGGTCTTCTGCTTCCGAGTCCCACTCTCTTTCCACAACATCACAGGTCTCCAAAGCCCCTTAAAGTCTATGAAAAGGAGGTCTAGGAGAACAAATTTTTATTGTTCTTCAGATAAAATATAAAATGAGAAAAGACATGAGAAGAAATAATCTGCTACACAAACATACAAAGAATGTATAATAGGATAAATAAACAAGTGACATGCTGATCAAGTTTAACTGTGACCCCAATTCCACAGCTCTGGTCAGAAAATCTACATTTAAGAAAGGGGAAATAAATGCGGACGAAGAGTAGGAAAAGTATAACATGAGGAATCAAAAGTGCAGTGAGGAACAATGAGAAACAATAGGTATTGCTCTTGTGTGTTGTATCTAGGCAAAGAATCACAGGACATGGACAGGAGGAGAATGGGAATCAAGGGATAATTTCTTTTTTTAATTTGGCACAATTTTTTTTTCAAAATACTCAAGAGGATCACTGCAGAAAACATTCAGAAGACCAACAATAACATAAGTAACTGAAGAGATTTTAAAATAGCTCCACTGTGAAAAAAAAACAAACACATCTTAAAATTGCAAGCTTTGAAATTTTTAAATATCTTAATTAAAATGCTTCTGGATTCAGTTCATTCTTAAGCAGTACTGGTGCTCTAAAGGGACTACCAAATTTCTAATTTTTCTTGAAACAAACATGCTTACATTCATTGTTTGAATAGCAAACTATGAATAAAAGAAAAAAAACCAAGCAAGCAAATAAACAAAACACCATAATGGAACCCATTCCCTGGAGATAATAATAGTGCAAAGCGAAAGGGAAAAAATGAAACAATATTCAGTTAAGTATTAATCTCACTGAAGACCTATTGATAGAAATATTGCTGGTAAGTCTTCTTAAAAAGTCTTTGGGGCTTCCCTGGTGGCGCAGTGGTTGAGAGTCCGCCTGCAGATGCAGGACACACGGGTTCGTGCCCCGGTCTGGGAGGATCCCACGTGCCGCGGAGCGCTGGGCCCGTGAGCCATGGCCACTGGGCCTGCGCGTCCCGAGCCTGTGCTCCGGAACGGGAGAGGCTGCAACGGTGAGAGTCCCGAGTACCGCAAAAAATAAAAGAAAAATTAAAATAAAAATTAAAAGTCTTTGGCACACATTCCTCACATGCACTAAGGATGGCCATGGTAAAAATCATCTAGCAGACCTCAGAATTCAGTCGTAAACCTCTAACGCATTTCAATATTTTTAAGAGTGTTTAATAAATAATAATTTATTCATTTACAATGAAAAGATGATGAGTGAAAGGTTCAGATAGTCATCTTCTGACCAGCATGTTCTCTCCCTGCATTAGAAGCCAAATTACAATCGGAATATTGTTTTGTCTGACACTGTAGCGAGAGCAGTAAGTTGCATACATAAAACGCTGAATAAGAGGCTATTCATTCATTCAGCAGGTGCCTGCGTAGCAGTGAACAAGAGAGCAGATTCCTGGCCTTGTGGCGCTTACAATCTCTGGACTGAACTGCACAAAGAGGGTCTACTTTGCACTGGATCTGTGCAGCATGATACTAGTTCCACCTTTCCTTGGACTGGATTACACCCGAAGGAACACTGTGAATATTCACCTCACTGACTTTTTTAAATAACAAAATGTGTCATTTTAACCATTCGTAAGAGTTTAATTCAGTGGCATTACCACTATTTCCAAGACTTTTTTATCACCCCAAATGGAAACTCTGCAATAATTACTGCTTTTTTAAAGGGCCACAGGTTACTAACATTTCTGGTTGACATATTAAAATCTGTCCCTTTAGCCTATGTGATACTTCAGCCATTGTGCTTTGATTTTATAATCATTCTCCAGAAGCAAACATAAATTTCTTGAGAAGAGAGGCACCTCATTGCCATGCCGTTTTCCCTACCCAGACACTGCAGAGATGCACTTTCTTGTGTGGTGTACTATCTTACCCAAGTCTTACAAATATCTACAGAGACATTATTATCATATTTTCACAGATAAGGAAGCTGAGGCTCAAAGGAATGAAAAAATGTTCTCAAGGCTACTCAGCTAGTAAGGGCAAAATCCAAGAATCAATACCAGTTATTCTATATTGTAGCAATGATGAAAGAAAGCAAAGCGGAGCAGAAAGAGAAGGAGGAAGGGAGGGAGGGATGGAGAGAGGAAAAAAGGAGAGAGGGAGGGAAGACATATGGTTGGTTTGGGTATAGGGTTACCATTAATAATAAATATTCACTAAACCCTGATCCTAAATCTGAATGCTGTGTTATATCTGTTATTAAAATACATATTCATATAAGAAGAGACACATAAGAAAAAACAGGAAAGATGAAAATGATTTTTTCAAAGATACAGGAGAGGCTAAGGAAGGATTTTAAATGGATATGCTTTGGGACATATTCCCAACTACCTCCCTATAAATGGGTCACCTCAATCACTTAGGGTGGCTGTCTTGTTCTAAAAGCTGCCGAATATTTCAAGGGCAAAATAAAGAAAAAGAGCCTGACGTACCCTCGCAGTTTACTGTTGTTTGTATCATGGGAGCACTCTGTGGTTTTAAGACAAATTGAAAACTCCATCACACACTGCTTTAAAGACCAAATGACTAGAATAAAAACTCTCAGGAACAGCAAAGGCAAGATACTGCCAATTTTGTGTGCTTCAGGGAGAGGCAAATATTGCTGAAAAAGGGAGAATTCTTTCCTTCTCTTTACAATAATTTAGGAAAAAAAAAAGAACTGAGAAATAAGAGGAAATATGGAGACAAATTTAAAGTCAGGATGTTGTTTTTTGTGGATCCTAATTTATTTCAAGAAATCTAGATTATTAAATTCAACTATCTCGTCTGAGTAATGGTCTCAAATGGGAAGTAATACAAACTAGTCCTTAAATGCATAAGCTCTGGAGTCCAAAAGGCCTGATTTCAAGACCCAGCTCCATGACATACTAAGTGTGACATCTTGGCCAACTTACATAACCTCTATGACTCTATTTCCTCAAAATCATACCTCATAAGGTCGATGTGAGGATTAAGCATCAATAAAATGGTGCATATAAAGCACCACACAGAGCCTGCCACACATTAAGGCTTAATATAAGTTTTAAGAAGAGTGGAAAGAGGGGAAGAGAGGCTGAAGACCAGGATGAGTTTCAGGTCTGAAAGCACAGTGATTTAAATTCATACTCAATAAGACTAAGTAAAACATATCAAATCTTCCTCTGTCCTACAGGAAAAAAAAAAAGATAAGAGCAAAATAATAATAATAGAAGACAGTCAGGGTCATGACTTTCAATTTGTTCTCCTTCCATTATTTTTCTCTACTCTTTTTTTTTGGATTACAAGGGTTCAAGGTCAAAGTACAACAAAAGGAGGAAAGCAAGAGAACACAGAAGGTAGGAACTAGAAAAAACAGTATCAGAAAAGTGCACCAGGGCTTCCCTGGTGGCACAGTGGTTGAGAGTCCGCCTGCCGATGCAGGGGACACGGGTTCGTGCCCCGGTCCGGGAAGATCCCACATTCCACGGAGCGGCTGGGCCCATGAGCCATGGCCGCTGACCCTGCGCGTCCGGAGCCTGTGCTCCGCAACGGGAGAGGCCACAAAGGTGAGAGGCCCGCGTACCGAAAAAAAAAAAAAAAAGAAAAGTGCACCAACATTTGCCTCATAATATGAGAAAAGATCACTAGGCAACATTCAGAAGGCAAGCTCCAAATACTGGGTGACACTAGGTTTGACTTATCATTCTACAAACATATGCTGAATACCCTGAACCAGTTCAGACAGAAATTGTGAGGAAGGGGGAGAAAGCACATGGCATAGTTCATTCTGGATGCCACTGTTCTGCACACAAGAGTTGTGATTTTAAGATTCCTTGTTCTGGATCATTCATGATCCATCCTCATTTGCTACACCCACAAATAGTGGTTCTGCCTAGAACCACCACCACAAATTAGAGTGAAAAAATGCCAGAGCACTAGGCTAGTGGGTAAAAAATTCAACATCTTTCCTTATGATTAAGGGAAGGCCTTAACAAGTTATATCAGCTTGGGTGGCCTTAACAAGTTACATAAGATTTTTGTTTCTACAGAAGGACTGGCATTTTTCGAGCACCTTGAGGAACAAAAATCAGTTATATCTTTAAAGGGGAAGACTATTTTAAACACATATTTATTAAATGTGACTACCAGGGGAGGACATATCTACATAGAAAAATGGGTCTGTATAGAATGCAACAAAAATATCAAACATCTGAAATCAAGAGATTTTTGGGGGGAACTGAACTCTTGTCCTGATCAGGAGGACAACTGAAAGGTCCTCATGGGTTCTCATCTTTAGTCAACCACTAATTCATTACGTGCTACGGGGAAAATCATGAATTTCTACAAGGCTCAGGTTCCTCGTCTATATCGGCCCAACACCACACTGGGTTCTTGTAAGGATCAAATATACTAACACAGTCATTCTTGAATCGTGGTCCCTGTTACCAGCAGCATCAGGAACCTGGGAACTTCTTCAAATTGCAAAATCTCGAGCCCTACCCTAGGCCTACTAAATCAGAAACTCCAACAATCTGCAATTCTAATGCACTAAAACGTTTGAGAATCACCACAAAAATATATATGAAAACAATCATGAAATTTTAAAACATTAAAGTTACAGTGGAAAAATGAAGAATGTTACATTTGTTCAAAGTTTTAAGGACTTTCATTTACACGTAGTTGGATATAGATAAGATGTGTGTGTGTGTTACACCCAGATTCACATTCCAACAGCTTTTTTAGTAAATGTCACTATAAAATGAAATCTGAAATTATGAAACACCTATCAATGCTAAAATGTATATTATTTAGTCCTAACGTTAAAAGGACTGGGGGAAATGAAATCAAATTAATAATCATCACATTTTCTTTAAAAGAGTAACCATTAGACTAAATTGACTTAAATCCAGTTATTAATAAATTAAAGAATGAATTTGAAATTAGATCTCTCTTGGGGAAGGAAAAAAATAAATCTTACTGAGATCTTTACATTTGCTTGGTAACAGCAATGCATTCATTATTTTTTAAAAAGGTAAAATGTGAAGTCAAAATAAAAAGAATGTGGTTGCAAAGGATGCGTTTCAAAGACAATGTAGGCTTTTCATGTAATAACTATAGGAAGTCTTTGAGGAATTCTAATAAGTAGAACTAAATTAAGAATAAAATATGCTAAGAAAACTGAGAGGTGGTATGAAGATTATTTTTTCATTCTACATTCTAGTTAAGCCCAATAAAACATGGTAAACAAAAATATTCCTTATTAGAAATATTCTTAGCTTATTTTCATCTTCATATCCCATTTATCACTTCTAGTTAAGGGAATCCAGGGCTGCAGGCCCTGACAAACTGGAGACAACTTGACAGTCACATTGCTAACAATATACGTTTCTGAAGTAAATGAGATGGAAAAGTAAGGAAGGAGAGGGGTGAAGAATAAATTAACATTTAAAATACAATAAAAAATAGGACTAACTAATGAAAAGCTTTGTCTGGAAAGGTGAAATTACCAACTGTTTGGAGCTTAGAACCGAACTATACTGTAAATGGAGGACCTCCATTTACACTAGACACATCCCTCGTCACCTCCAGAAGAGAGCCTCCACAATCAGGCTATTGGTACCCTTAGCTCCGCAGATACTTCCCTTTCTTTTTCTCTTTCCTTAATTCTAGGCCTGTTTTCTTTCCTTCCTACCTCTGTACCCCCTTTCAAAGTTCTCCTTTTATTCAAGGAGGGGAAATATATGGCAAAACTAGCAAAGCATCCTACATCATGCTCACCCAGTCCTGAGCTGGGGAACAAAATGGAAACAAATTTATCATCTATGTTCTCTTTCATTCTGGGACACACATGATTAAGAGAGGTGTATTCTTTTCAGGTATATTTCTCTATAATTCCAAAGTTCTAAGGGTTCCTGATTCTGTCTTGAAATATATGAGATATATGTGCAATGGTGCTATATTTGGAAAGTTAAAATAAGAGATTTATTCTCCTCTAGGATGTCATTTAAAAGAAGTATCATATCGATCTACACACTTCCTAAAGGGAAATTTAACATTTTTTGTGTTCTCTACTGTGCCACAGTTTTTGGACATTATCTGATGAAAAGACGTGACAAACATAACGCTCTAGAGCTGTGCTATTTAAATTAAAAATTAAATTAAATTAAATTAAAAATTCAGTTCCTCAGGCACATTCGCCACATTTCAAGTGCACAAAAGATGCATGTGGCTAGTGACCACCATATTGTCCTGATACAGGTCATCTACATCATCGCAGAAAGTTCTATTGGACAGCACTGTTGTCCTTTCTCCTTACTGAAGATTTTCCACAAAAATATCTGTAGAATTACACTTGGTCCCTCTGGCACAATGAAGATGAATTCTCTCACTCCAAAGCTCTTACTAGAACCCTGCAGGCTTCTGCATGAGCTCTCTTAGAACTGCCTCATTTTTCACCACTGCAATTTTCTACACTCTACCTGGCCCATAGAGAGCACGAGTCTTCCAATTCTGACTATATTCTAACCTCTCCTGAATGTCTAGCAAAGGTCTGGGCCAAAAAAGACATCAAATTGTTGCACATATTGTTGCACATATGTTCCCAGGGCAGTGGCAGAAGTCAACTTTATGCTGCTGAAGTTTTGCTTCAGCCCAGGAGATCGAAAGGACCTGTGCTACTGTGAAGTAAGTAACAGTAAATAACTTAATGGGTTTTTAAATGAACGTAAAAAAATTTTTAATGGGTATAATGTCACTTTCAAATAACAAAAGCTATATTTGAAATAGACCTCAATTTTTAGTTAGATTTCCTTTAAAGTCTGAGAGCAATACTGTAGTGCAGGCCCACATAATGTAACGTGACATTGGGCCTCTGTGACAATACGTAAATTTTCACAAACACTTAAGCGCATCTGGACTCTATTCCAGTGACCTACAAAGTAATACATCATTCTGTCAGTTATACAGTATATTCATAAACCCAAAAGGATCCAGGAATTCTTAGACCATATGACACACACACACACGCACGCACGCACGCACACACTGAAACAGCATTATAATAGTTCAACTTTCTTCTAAATTTTACCTTCTGTGATTCAGTCTTTCCCTATTCTGACAAAGAACACCTCTCACTAAGTTATTACTTTGCAGGTTACTAGAATATATATCATCACATGCTTGGATTATTGAAATGGGCGGATAGTTCTTCCATGTAGCTCTGCAGCAGGTTGGGAAGCTCTATGAAAACTCTGATTTTGCTAAATTTTTAACCAAAGGATTCAGAGACTTTGTCAATATCCATTGTTGCAGTGGTTGGCTGCCTGTGATAATAGGCTACTTTTTACCTTGAAAGAATGAAGATTTTTCTCAGAATAATATATTACCATACAGAGGACAGCACTGTCTTAAAAGCTAGCAAAGATAACTTTTACTGTCATTTCTGGATCTAAAAACAAAAACAACATACTTTTAGAAATATCACTGAAATTTAAAAGATTGTTACTTCGTAACATTTAAAAGCCACAAGATCTCAGACCTTTGGCAATTCTTTAGGCTTGGGCAGGGGTGATATTTGTCCAGAAAACACCTGACGTGATCTCGTCGTTTCTGGCTATCCTGTTCTCACCGATCAATCAGTGCTAGCTATTAAATACTCTGAAAATTACTCTGGGGCACAGATACTGAAGTCTGTCTTTTTTTTTTCCCATTATGTAACTAAGATAGTAAATCTCCAGCTTCCAAGTGCTAAATTCAATTGCTGACCTATTTGCATTTCTAATTCTAATCCAAATTAAATAAATGGAAATTCCACTGTAAAAGAAAAGCACAGATGGTACTCTTCACAGTCACTAACCAGGGAACCATTGTTTTAAAAAAATACCTTAAAATCTATAAAGGCAAATTTAAGGAGACAGTTACACAATTCTAAGACAAGAGTGCAAGTTCTTATAAAGTATGTTTTCTTTTTCAATTTTATTTTTGGCAATTTTTGACTGTAGCTATAATAGAACATTCTCTCTACAAGGAACAACAAATGAAAACATTTAACATTTTTGGTTACCAATGTTTAAAAGTACTGCTCAGTATAGAAGCTCAGGCAGCTCAAAAAGCCAGAGTTAAAAACTTTTTCTAAGCCCTAGCAGCAAAGACATGCCAGTAGCAATAAACACGACTAGCATCCAGCTCTTGGCTTCTAATACCATTCCACGATAAAAGAAACCAGGGCTCATTGAAGAAATGGTGGTTCAGGGAGTAGAGTGGGAAATACACAAGATAAGCGTGGAGCATTTTGTGATGCCAGAAAGTGAGGAAATGTTAAAAAGAAACAAACAAAACTCCACAAAGGTGGGGATATGGCAAAGGGACACGGGAGGACTCAACTGAAAGAGCTCTCAATGACCAAAGATGAAACAATTTGAACAACAGCATAAATGAAGCAGTATTGAATTATGACCCAAAGTGTAAAATAAATATCCATGAGTCCACGTATGATAAATAAATAAATTCAATAAATAAGGGAGAAGAGACAACATTCCTTTGCAGAAGAATCCCAAGCAATTTATGTCAATACTCCCCCTTCAAGGAGATGGGCCATAACTCTCCACTCAGGTGTGAACTGCACATAGTGACTTCCTTTCAAAGAGGACAAAGCGGAAGGGGAAAATGTAAATTTGCAGAGGAGAAACTTCACAAACACTACACTCAGCCAAGTGATCAAGGTCAAAATCAACAGTAAGTCATTTCATTTTTCTAAGGAAGACATACAGATGGCCAACAGGCACATGAAAAGATGTTTAACATCACTCATTATCAGGGAAATGCAAATCAAAACCACAAGGAGATACCACCTCATACCCGCTGGAATGACTAATATCAAAAAAGCAAGAAATAACAAGTGTTGGCTAGGATGCACTTGATGGGAATATAAATTGGTTCAGCCACTGTGGAGTAGGGAGAATCTTCAAATAATTAAGAAATTGAACTACATACAATCCAGCTATTGCACTTCTGGGTATTTACCCAAAGAGTACAAAACACTGATTCAAAGAGATATATACACCCTAAAGTTACCAGCAGCATTATTTACAACAGCCAAGATATGGAACAACCTAAGTGCCCATCAACAGATGAAGGGATAAAGATGATGTTGTACATATATACAATGGAATACTCTTCAGCCACTTAAAAAAAAAAAAAGATGAAATCTTGGTGTTTGCAACAACATGGATGGACCTTGAGGGTATTATACTAAGTAAAATAAGTCAGACGGAGAATGGCAAATACTAGATGATTTCAATCATAGGTGGAAGACAGATGATAGATAGATAGATAGGCAAGCAAATCAAAACACACACACAGATACAGAGAAAAGAGCAGTGAGCACACTGTGCTGTATACAGAAGTCAAAATAATGTCATACACATGAAATTTATATAATGTTATAATCAAATGTTACCACAATAAATTAAAAAACAAAAACACAATGTCATGTTGAAAGTACATACTCCGATACAATGTGACGAAAGCACTTTTCCTCTGTAGTCTTCCTCTCCAAAACCCAAAACTCCACGCTAATCAGGAGAAAACTTCAGACAAATCTTACTTTCTTTCCATTTAAGCATCATTCTATAAAAACCTGACCGGTACTTCTCAAAACTGTCAAGATCATCAAAAACAAAGTCTGAGAAACCGTTGCAGAGGAGCCTAAGGCAACATGACGATGAAGGATAATGTGGTAATGCGTGTGGGATCCTGGTACAGAAAAGGGACATTAGGTACAAACAAAGGAAATCTGCATAAAGTATGGAAGTTGTTAATAACAGCGTATCAGTATTGGTCCACTGACTGTAACGAATGTACCATACTAATGTAAAGTGTTAATAACAGGGAAAACAGTGCAGGAGATAGTGGAATTCTGTACTATCTTCACAATTTTGCTGTAAATCCAAACTGCTCTAAAATTAAATTTTGGGACTTCCCTGGCAGTCCAGTGGTTAGGACTCCATGCTTCCACTGCAGAGGGCCTGGGTTCAATCCCTGGTCCGGGAATTAAGATTCCCACAAAAAATTTAACAATTAAAATTAAAAAGAAATTTTAACAAAAAAATTTAAATTAAAAGTTTATTTTGAAATTTATACTATCTTTTCAACACTAAATCATATTACATACCATTTTTGGCTTGTTTTTACAATATTTATTTGACATTGCAATTGTGGTGAAGAGTATCAAACTGCTAGGATTTGAATCCAGTTCAACTGTCTAGATTGATTTTTACTAGCTATGTGCTTGCCTTGAACACAGTATATATAGCTAACTACGGGGCCCAGCCTGACTTCAGTTACATTCAGCACAGTCTCTGCTTTCCCAATCAGAGAAAATAAGATAAGTAAAGCCCAATCAGCTATGACCTTCTTACCACGGGGTAACCATGTCTAGCAACGGCCCAGGCCAATGTGTTGCTCTGAATAACACTGGGAATAAGCAGATGGCAACCTCATCCCCATTCACAGTCAAGGCAGGTTCTCTTTCCCAAGAACAGATGTAACCAGCAAAGTGATTAATGCCTCTGAGCAAAGTGCAGGACTGATTTTAAGAACCATCAGCAATTTCACATGATATGAACACTACCTGCTTATTACTTCTAATATTCAGATGAGGCTAATGAAATCCTATTTTCTTTCCACAAGCAAAGCTTATTCTAAGAAAAAGGAGCAAAATGAATTTGATGAAAACAGCTGAAGATACTTTGAATAAAAAATGGCCAGGCTTCACAGTGCTGTTTATAAAAAAGTTTACATGTTGTTAAGATTTACAACTTTCCTACAAACGAATGCTTCTCAAATGAATATTCATGCAGCAATTATACTGGCTTTTGCCAGTGAAGATAGTCATTAAAGGCTTGTCATCTTGGTCCAACAATGCCTCTGGTGCTTCCAAATTATTGGATCTTAGTCTACTGCTTTGAATGCTACAATAGCAACATAAAACAGAAATGAATTACCAGTGTGAATAATCAAAGGTCACAATTTTCAGCAAAAGCTCAGAATTTTCTAGTGTCACCTACTTTTTAATATAAAACTATTAAGACACTTTTTCTTCATCAGATTAAATAAGTAAAAAGATGAAATTAAGTGAAACTAATGAAAAGGCTGAGTAGTAGCGATCCTGTAAAAAGACTATAATTAATGGGAATTAGAGGGTTTTTTTTAGCTTAAAACTTCTTAATTAACTTTTTTAGAGTTAGATTAACTGTCACTATACCTGATACTAAATTTAAGCTGGGGTTATGCCTCAGACCGTGCGCCACATGAGCTACTGTGCTAGAACCAAGTGCCCTCTGTGAAGCCACTGAACTGAGAGCACCGAGGGAGCAGAAACCCAACCTTTGAATACACTCCAGCACCTAGCACTGGACGGATAAAGAGGAAGGTCATCAGCACACAAATGAAAGTACCTGCTTGTGAAATTATTCCCAGTCAAATGTACCGGTCAGGGGACCTTGGGTATAAGCGATACAAACAAAACAACCCAGGTAATTTATGTTTAAAAAAAAAAGTACTTACTCTAAGGGACCGGAGCAGTTGCGGGGCTCTGAGCAGTAGAAACCACTGGTCAGTCACTCCCTTCAGGACACTATTCTACACATTTGCAGAATCATGCCACATAGCTCAAGAATCCAAAGAGCACATCTGATTGGCTGGCTTGCGTTGTATGTTCACCAGGGATCCTGACTGACAGTTGTATCAAGGCTTTATCCAAAGGTGGAGGAGAAGTTATCCAAAGCAAATGTAGGGGTGCTGTTCCCAGAAGAGGGAGATACGGATGCTGGGCGGGCATGAACCCGGACGTCCCCTGTGATAGAGAAGGAGCAAGGTATGGGAATAACCAGCTAACCTCCAGGAACTGTAGGAGGCATTCTGCTTTCACATCTAATTCAATTCTCCAAATAACCTTGTAAGGTGGGTATTATCAGCCTCATTTTACTAGAGTTGAAATTGAAGTTCACAGAGTTTAAGTTACTTAGCTGAATTTCCCAAGTTTTATATGCTGGTGACAAAAACAAACAAAAAACTCTAGGTGGGCCAAATAAAGTAGGCCCCAAATCTTTTTTCCCTTATTTTTTCCTTTAATCTCTTACCTTCCCCGTTTCCTACCTGTCATTCATTTCTTCCATTTCTGAAATCAGGTTTCTTTGCACCAAGTCCTTTCCATACATTCCACTCTGAAGTCCCCACGGCTTTCCTGTCATCCTCCCTATCTCGAATGTGAGCTCCTTGGAGGCAGACTGTGTATATTTTATCTCCATATTTCAAATGCTTAACACTGAGTCCTCAATAAATGATTACCGAGTAAAGGACTGGCTTATCCCTTTGGAACAACCAAAATGCATGGAGGAACTGTAAATCAAAGAATTCCACCTTGAATAATTTTGTAAAGGCTCACCATTTATTTTATATACCTATTCGCTTCATTGTTTTAGCAAGAGTCCTGCCTATCGTGTCATGTATCTACTCCTACATGGCACGAGAGCTTAAATGCCCACTTTTCTTCCAAATGGCAAATTTTAGCTTCTTGAGAGGAAAATTCTGATATAATTCTAACTCATTTATTCACAAGGTCAATTATCTACGTGCTTAACATTTTAGAACATAGTCAAGCGTCAGGAGATAAGAAGAAATTCTATGAGTTGTCAGAATAGATGGTTAATATTCATTAATTTCACTCATATGGGAACGCTTCAGGCCTTCATTTGGAACCTACTGGCTTTTAATTCTTAAACATAACTTTATTTGGAGGGGAACTATATCTGGCCAGAAGTATGTTCTATTACATTAGCCTGAAATTCAGACTTAATTCCTGAGATATTGGTTTACTGTTCTGTAGAGGTGTCTTTCGAGCCCACTCAGGACTAGACTGAATTTACTCCCTCTCGTCTGCCTCTCTGAAAAATGGTCTAAGTACTCCAGGAGGGTGGGCTCTATGAAGACTACAATAAAGAGGTTTTTTTATTTAAAAGAAGGTGGTGACTTTGGTGGACATCCAGTCCACAAATGCTCAGCCTAACCATATCTCTCTGTAGGAAAAGGGGAATGTGAGTGACCCTACACACTCTCATACAGCTCTGCTTTTGTTCAATTCCTGCATAACAGGAATCAGACAAAAATGCATTAAAATACCAGCTCCAGTACTATGTCAAGCCAAGTCACTTAACTTTTCTAGATCTTAGCTTCCTCCACTGCAAAATGGGGATCTTAATGTTAAAACCTAGGAAGGTTGAGAAAATATTCAATTTAAGTGATGTGATGAAATACATAACATCCTATCTTCACTTTAATTTCAAAGGGAGAACTAAGGCTCCACATATTAGAATTACCATTTCAGCTGAGGTTTTCATATCAGACTTGGAAAACTGCCCTCATTTATCCCTGATGTGGCTTCCAGGTTACGAGTCAGATTTTCTATTGAAAATGTTGCATGAATAATATTCCTTATTCTTAGGACAATTTCAATCACATATGGAAGTAATAGGAAAAAAATACAACACTCTGAAAATATGTTTTGTTAAAAACTAGAAACCATTTAAACCTAAAATGAATAAAAAGAAAAAGCTATAAAATGGCAAAAAAAAAAAAAACCAGCAAAAAACAAACCAAAAAAACACCTAATTTTATTGGTATTTCTTTCTCTCTTTGTTTTTTTAATGTTAGGCCTTCCTGGAAATCTGAATTATGTGTCCTGTAATGTTTACATACTCTCAAAAAAATCAGAAAACTATTTTGGACCCAACCTACCATAAAACAACTATCATAAATTAAAAAACAAAAAATTGGTCTAGATGATAGACCAAAAGATCAAAATAGGGGGTGAAATCTATATTGAAGTCAATATTCCACCATAAAACAACATGAAATCTTCTTATAAGAAGAAGATAAAAGGAATTTTGAACTTCTCTTGAGTAAAAGCAATATGAATTCTGTGGGTAAATGAAGCAGCTGAATATATTAAACAGGCATTTGAGCATGCTGAATGTCAAACACAAGAGAGAAACTGAGTTAGTATCACATGGAAAGTTTCAGTGATACCAAAAAACCCCACACAAAACCAACAGAGAAAAACTGTGCACAGAAATGGTACACTTGAATGAAAGGTTGCAAGTATTATTTTTCTCTTGCTACAAATGCAAAACAAGCAAAATCAATAAGCAATTTTATTTCTAGATTTGTATCCATTGTAGTGCATAGAGGCAATTTGGGCACTGCCTGAACAGAACTCCTAACTCAGCATCTTCTCAGACAAGTAAATTTGTCACTCTGACCAATACATAACTAATCATACAGTGGCAAAGAGAGCACTTTGTATTGTATTTAATGCTTTAATAAAACTCAGAAAAGGTTGGGGGAACCTTAAAACATTGGCTACTTTAAAATAAGTATATTACTTTTTTTTTTTTTTTTTGTGGTACGCGGGCCTCTCACTGTTGTGGCCTCTCCCATTCTGGAGTACAGGCTCCAGACGCGCGGGCCCAGCCGCTCCGCGGCATGTGGGATCTTCCCGGACCGGGGCACGAACCCATGTCCCCTGCATCGGCAGGCGGACTCTCAAACACTGCACCACCAGGGAAGCCCTAGAATAAGTATATTACATTTTAATATAGTTTTAGAAACTATATAATTTCAGCTGATTTAACAACTCTAAAAAGCCAAATTCATAGTATATAATCTATATTAATTTTTCAATTCACTAACAGAAACAGTGATTTGCCAAAAGTGCTGAAAGACTCAGAAGCTTTCTAAAAAAAAAAAAAAACCAAATTGATTTTCCCAAACATTTCATTGCTGGGCATTAGCAGGGCATGCCATTCTACGCCACAGCATATAAGGCAGATATGAGGACTTCAGATTACCTACAATGAACACCATGAGAGGTCATTTCTGTACAGATAATGGATATTGGACATCAAAATTAGATTGGAATTGTCATACCCAAGCTATATAGAATAAATATTTTACATGAAACATAACAAAATCTGAATTCCTGGGTATGAATCATTCCTACGTCTACTCTTCTCTTTTAAATTATTCTTCATCACCATCATATTCTCATACCTATTACCTGGATGTATGTTTCTCTTACTTATTTACATTGCACCTTCTTCCATGTTTTCATGTTTGCCCTTGGCCCATGCTATTATGTTAATCTTATTCTGTAAGCCTTAAGATCTCCCAGAGCTCCAAGATGGAACATCGTGTCCTCTTGTTTCCATCTAAAATACAGAATAAGGAATAGAAAAGGACAATGGTTTGGGTGCTACCAAGCAAAGATCATGGGAAAACAAACCATGTCACAAGGAATGTAACCCACGGGAAACTGCCATTTATGGTAATATTTATCAGGGACACTTGTATGAAGAGTAAAAAGCTGAAAAAGCAATCCAAAGAAAGCTTGAAGAATATAACAAGACAATAAGACACACCTCAGAACAGAAGAAAATATTTGCAAATGAAACAACAGACAAAGGATTAATCTCCAAAATATACAAACAGCTCATTGAGCTCAATATCAAAAAAACAAACAACCCAATTAAAAAATGGGTGGAAGATCTAAATAAACATTTCACCAAAGAAGACATACAGACGGCCAACAAACACATGAAAAGATGCTCAACATCACTAATTATTAGAGAAATGTAAATCAAAACTACAATGAGGCATCACCTCATGACAGTCAGAATGGTCATTATCAAAAAATCTAGAAACAATAAATGTTGCAGAGAGTGCGGAGAAAAAGGAGCCCTCCTGCACTGTTGGTGGGAATGTAAATTGATACAGCCACTATGGAGAACAGTATGGAGGTTCCTTAAAAAACTGAAAATAGAACTACCGTATGACCCAGCAATCCCACTACTGGGCATATACCCTGAGAAAACCATAATTCAAAAAGAGACATGTACCACAATGTTCATTGCAGAACTGTTTACAATAGCCAGGTCATGGAAGCAACCTAAATGCCCATCAACAGACGAATGGATAAAGAAGATGTGGCACATATATACAATGGAATATTACTCAGCCATAAAAAGAAACGAAATTGAGTTATTTGTAGTGAGGTGGATGGACCTAGAGTCTGTCATACAGAGTGAAGTAAGTCAGAAAGAGAAAAACAAATACCGTATGCTAATGTATACATATGGAATCTAAAAAAAAAATGGTACTGATGAACCTAGTGGCAGGGCAGGAATAAAGACGCAGACATAGAGAATGGACTTGAGGACACGGTGCGGGGGAGGGGAAAGCTGGGTGAAGTTAGAGTAGCATCGACATATATACACTACCAAATGTAAAATAGATAGCTAGTGGGAAGCAGCTGCATAGCACAGGGAGATCAGCTCGGTGCTTCGTGACCACCTAGAGGGGTGGGATAGGGAGGGTGGGAGGGAGACGCAAGAGGGAGGGGATATGGGGATATGTGTGCATACGGCTGATTCACTTTGTTGTACGACAGAAACTAACACAGCATTGTGAAGGAATTATGCTCCAATAAAGATGTATAAAAAAACAAAAAGAAATAAGTAGCAGTTCAGCTGCTCCTGACTTACCATGTGAGTGTAAGAAAAAACAAAAAAGAAGAAGCTTTACAGTCTACAAATTTATAACTATGGGATATGAAGCATATTTTTCATTTCTAACTAGAAGAAAGAAAAATAAATGACATGTACCTGGTAGGGGAGGATTTGCTTAAGAAAGGTTTTAATTTTAAATTTGCTTTTTTTGGGTTGACAGGCACTTTTTAACCATACCTATTATTGAATCTCAGTTTTTCACAGGAACCACATTAATACAACTGAGGCAAGGATAGGACTCCGAAGAGCCTGGGAAGCAGCATACTTTGGGCGGTATAGTTAAATAAGATACGCAAATTACCTCTGATAATACAGATGTAAACTTGCATTCTCAAAATTGTGTCAAACGAAGAGTGATGGGAAAGAATATTCCTCATTCTAACAAAGTCACACTAGGATAAGCTAGGTGAAACAACACACTCTTGGCCTAAAATATGAGAAGGATACATAAATAGTGAGAGAACAAAGGGCAAGCCACATATTTGTTTGTTTAGATTTTGAGATAGACTGTGCTTAAATATTTCCTTATGAAAAACCAAATATAAAGTAGGAAGCATAGCATGAGCCTAAGAAAACTGCAAGCTTTAGGATAAGGTTCACATTCCTTTGGAGGTACACAGGAAATGAATTAGTGTGACTATTTTAATGACTTCTGTTTTGTATTCCCAAGGAAACATAAAAACCATGGCTTCAAAAAGAACAACAAACAGAGATGAATATGATATGAAAGGTCCTTCCTGGCGGCGCAGCGGTTAAGAATCTGCCTGCCAATGCAGGGGACACAAGTTCAAGCCCTGGTCCGGGAAGATCCCACGTGCTGCGGAGCAACTAAGCCTGTGCACCACAGCTACTGAGCCTGTGCTCTAGAGCCCGTGAGCCACAACTACTGAAGCCTGCGTGCCTAGAGCCCGTGCTCTGCAACAAGAGAAGCCATGACAATGAAAAGCACATGCACCGCAACGAAGAGTAGCCCCCGCTCGCCGCAACTAGAGAAAGCCCAGGCGCAGCAACAAAGACCTAACAGAGCCAAAGATAAAATAATAAATAAATAAATAAATTTATTTTAAAAATATGATATGAAAAGTCAACAGGTTGAGATGTAAAAGGAAAGGTAAGGAAAAGGGCTAAGATTTTAGAAGAACAAACGGAAACTTAAAATATGCATCCAAGGCAATAAAAAGCCAAACTAACAATACAGAAAATCAATTCTGAAGAACAGAAGACAAGTCTGAGAAATTCTCCAAGATATTAGAACAGAGGTCAGTAAAGTATAGCCTGAAAGCCAAATCTGGCTTGCACTCTGTTTTTTTAAGTCCTGTGAGCTAACAATCGTTTTGACACATGAACCCTTGCAATCAATTAATGATAAGAACTTTGAACCCCAATTAATCGAAAGGTTATCTATCCCAAAAAGAATGATATTCTTCTCATTAGTAGATCTGTATTATAACAAAACAAAACGAAATAAATTCTACTCAATTATTATTATATTCATCAATAAAAAATGTATAGAAATTTGTTTTCTCTCTTGTTATAGTAGCTACATAATATCCTCAATTTTGCCTCTTTTTCCACAAAGTGTAAAATATTTACTATCTGGCTCTTTACAGAAAATGTTTTCCAACTTCAGCTTTAGGGGAAAGAGAGAAAGAGATCTACATGCTGGGAAAAAGATAACGCCTATGCGGTCAGGGACATGAAAGCCAACCAATGAATGACGTGTATCTCCAAAGAAGAACCAAAGCAAATGAAAGTAATAAACAACGATATAATTCAAGAACGTTTCCTGATCTGAAGAAATATCGCAACCTGACATCAAAATTCAGAATTTTAGGCAAAACTAACTCAAAGTGATTCACCCCTGGACAAATCTTAGTAGAATTTTGGAATTTTAATGTTAAAGAAAAGAATTCTAAGAACATACAGGCAGGTTTGGGGCGGGGAGGAGAGTACAGGTTGCCTATGAAGAAACAAAAATCAGGGTGGCCTCACACTTTCCCTCTGCAACAGGAAAATGATGACATGATGGAGACAGTTGTATTTTTGTCTTGAAGAAAAAAGGCTGTGATTCAAGAATTTCATATTGAACTAAATTGATGTTTTATGTCTAAAGGTTGTAGACACACTCTCACATGCAAAGGTTCAGAAAATTTATCACCCACCCCAAAGATTCTTAAAAATGTATGAGTGTGTATATTTTTCCGGGCAACAGAGGTGAGGCAGCAGGAGTGCAATGTTTCAGAGCATGGACTCTGGAAAGAGACAAAGACAGAGACAGAGAGAGGAATTTATCCAGAGTCCTGGCTCCAGAAGATTTGTGACCATGGACAAATTATTTCACCTTTCAGTGTCTCGACTTCTTCATCTGTACGGTGGAGATATTAATGGATCTACCTCAGAAAAATGTGCGGAAGATTAAATATGAGTTAGCTCACTGATACAAAGGGCTGAGCACAGTGCCAGTGGCACTTTGTAAATACTTAATAAACTTTGGCTGTTGTTGGCTGCTGTTACTATCCTGCTGACTACCAGAAGAAAAGAAATTAAGAACCAGAAAAATTGGGAATTTAAAATATTATAGCACTGATGGACAACATGACAGTTAAACAGTCAAGTCTAGATAATAACTGTAAATGTGTTAAAGTAAAAATCAATTATTGAAGGAGAAAATATATTAAAAAAATTAAAATCCACTAATGAAAAGTTTTAGAAGACTAGTTTTAGAAACTGGGGGCAGAAAAGTCATAAGAAAATACATTGTTTTTGAAATATAAGTTGAAAACGTAAATTTAGTTCTTAGATTTTGTAATTAGATTTAACTTCCAATCATAGTAGAACATAAAAGCAAACAAAACAAAGTTCAGGTTGCAAAATAAGCAAGGAAGCATGGAGTACAGAAAACATAAAACACCTGTCAGTTGGTAAAATATATGTAAATAATTTTAACTCTCCTTAACCAGGACAAAGAACTTTAAAAAGGGTGAAGAAACAAAATGAAACGGAAAGATTAAAGATTAGAGAGCAGGCAAAGATATGTCAATCATAATCAAAAGCAGAGTTAACAAATTAAAATCAGATTACAATGGAAATGAATCTAAAAAAGCATATATATGTATAACTGAATCACTTTGCTATACACCTGAAATACTGTAAATCAACTATACTTCAATGAAATAAAATAAGATAAAATAAAATAAATCAGATTACAAAAAATTCAGGGCAAAAACCAAGCCCATAAGTCAATTTATACTGATACCAATCCTATAATGAAACAATTGTGAACCTTTTTTCACTCAGTCATGTAATATCAATATATGAAAATCAAAAGCTATTAAAAATGAATAAGAACAAAAACAAAATTATAGGGGAAGACTGAAACACAATGACCAATCCACAAATACTGTTGTGGAAGATTTTACCTACAAGACTGGATTATTAACTACACCAACTCTGTATCTCCAAATAATATTGTACTTTTTGAAAAATGTCCATGAAAGAGTCTGAACAACTAATCATCTATAAAACAAAACAGTAATAAATACATTGAACGTATTCTGAAAACTAGAAATTACTGAATGTAAATACAAAATTCCATTCATCTGAAAACTCAAAAGGCAGATGTATAATAACATATTTCTTAGAAAGTAAAAAAAGAAAGTGTGGAGAAAAGGGAACCCTCTTGCACTGTTGGTGGGAATGTAAATTGATACAGCCACTGTGAAGAACAGCATGGAGGTTCCTTAAAAAACTACAAATAGAGCTACCATATGATCCAGCAATCCCACTACTGGGCATATACCCTGAGAAAACCATAATTCAAAAAGAGTCACATACCACAATGTTCATTGCAGCTCTATTTACAATAGCCAGGTCATGGAAGCAACCTAAATGCCCATCGACAGACGAATGGATAAAGAAGATGTGGTACATATATACAATGGAATATTACTCAGCCATAAAAAGGAATGAAATTGGGTCATTTGTAGAGATGTGGATGGATCTAGAGACTGTCATATAGAGTGAAGTAAGTCAGAAAGAGAAAAACAAATATCGTATATTAACACATGTATGTGGAACTTAGAAAAATGGTACAGATGAACCGGTTTGCAGGGCAGAAATTGAGACACAGATGTGGAGAACAAACGTATGGACACCAAGGGGGGAAAGTGGCGGGGGGTGGTGGTGGTGGTATGAATAGGGAGATTGGGATTGACATATATACACTAATACATATAAAATAGAAAACTAATAAGAGCCTGCTGTATAAAAAAATTAATTAAATAAAATTCAGAAAAAAAATAGAAAGTAACAAAAAAGAACTCATGGTATAGGTTGCAGCCAACACTGTGCTTATAATTAAATTCATACCCTTAAAGACTTTCATTATTAATTTAAAAAGAAAAGAGGGGCTTCCCTGGTGGCACAGTGGTTAAGAATCCTCCTGCCAATGCAGGGGACACAGGCTTGAGCCCTGGTCCGGGAAGATCCCACATGCCGCGGAGCAACTAAGCCCGTGCGTCACAACTACTGAGCCTGCACTCTAGAGACCGTGAGCCACAACTACTGAAGCCCGCGTGCCTGGAGCCCATGCTCTGCAACAAGGGAAGCCACCGCGATGAGAAGCCCACGCACTGCAACGAAGAGTAGCCCCTGCTCACCACAACTAGAGAAAAAGCCCACACACAGCAGGGAAGACCCAAAGCAGCCAAAAATAAATAAATAAATAATAAAGAAAAAGAAAAGATAAGCAAATATACCAAAAACATTCAAGTTAGCAAGAGGAGGGGGCCTTAAGGAAATCTTTTTGTTCTTTTGGCTGTGCAGCATGTGGGATCTTTGTTCCCTGGCCAGGACTTGAACTGGTGCCCCCTGCAATGGCAGCGTGGAGTCTTAGCCACTGGACCGCCAGGGAAGTCCCAAGGAAATATTGAGTAAAGAAAAAAGAAAATGTACAGTAAATAATGGAACAGGCAGCAAAAAAAAAAAAAAAAAAAATCATAACTTTATTGCAATGGTACTCCTATTGGCAAAAATTTAGATATAACCTAAACAATAGAGAACTATATTAATTTTAGCATATCTTTTCTTTTTTTTTTCTTTTTTTTATTGGGGTATAATTGCTTTACAATGTTGTGTTGGTTTCTGCTGTACAACGAAGTGAATCAGCTACCTGTATACATATACTCCCTCCCTCTTGGACCTCCCTCACCCCCATCCCACCTAGGTCACCACAGAGCACCAAGCTGAACTCCCTGTGCTATACAACAGGTCCCCACTAGTTATCTGTTCTACACATGTAGTGTATATATGTATATCCCAATCTCCCAGTTCATCCCACCCCCTCCTTCCCCCCCAACCCGTGTCCACACATTCATTCTCTTACATCTGCATTCTCTGTTCCTGCCCCGCAAGTAGGTTCATCTGTACCATTTTTCTAGATTCCACATATTTGCGTTAATACACAATATAGCATATCTTTTCACTAGGATTTCTTTTGCTTTCTAAAAACCATATCTACAAAGAATTTAATGAAATGCAACGTCTTTAATATAATAAACAAAAATGCAGCATATAAAATTTCATATACAACGTGATATCAACTGTGTAATAACAAAAAGAAAAAACACATAAACACAGAAAAACAACTGCAGTTACCTCTACAGGTTAAAACATGGGTAACATTTAAAAATAGGTTTTGGTATCCTTGGAAGGTCCTGGAACAAATCCCCCATGGATTTTCCATTGCACCAGGGTTCAACCTTCAACTGTACCATGAAACGATTACCACCAGAAGTCTAGTTAACATCCATCATCGTACATAGTTAGCAACATTTTTTTTTCTTGTGATGAGGACTTTTAAGATCTATTCTGTTAGCAACTTTCAAATATGCAATACAATATTAGTAACTGTAATCACCACGCTATACATAACATTCCCAGGACTTATTTTTTTAATAACTGGAAGTTTATACCTTTGACCCTTCACCCATTTCAGCCACCCCTAACCCCTGCCTGTGGCAGCCACCTTATATATCTGTTCTCTATGTCCATGCAGTTCTCACCTTTCATATGAACTCTATTCAAGTTCAAATTTTTGTTTTGAGTGCTATTAATTATACTTGTACATTTAGGAAAATTGTGAGATTTTTATAAGCACTGAATTAGACAGAAAATTGAACTTGAATAATTTACAGAGCAAGAAACACATAACTTTCAAGTTTTCTGATGTGAGTGATCAATAATTGCCCTGTACCTATTTGTTAAGTCAATGCTACATTTTAAACCACTGTCTCATGTAAACCAGTTAAACCTGTACATTACTGCATGACATGGGCTCTCAACTGTGTATGAGACTTCCTAGGTGCCTCTCCAAAACAGCTCATGGACTCATTTTTCCTTCAGGACACCAAATGTAAAAATAAGCACAGCTATTTGGGAGCTGTCATATTTTATTAGAAAAATTATTATTTCCCTAGAAATCTGTGATTTCTAAAGTCTTAAGAGACTTGAAACCTTCTTAGATTGCCTATGTCTTGATGCAATGTCTTTTTGCCTAGATGAATATCTATCTATATAAAGAAAATATAAAGGAATATTTATAGAAAAATATTTATACAAAATATTTATAGAAAAATATTTATACAAAAATTCAGGTGACAGGGAACTTTTTAGATGCATCTATTCTATAAAGTAAGATTATACATTTTTGCTTTCTGCCTATATGACATAAAATAATTCTAGAATGAGTCATCCTTACCTCATAGGTTAATTGAAAGCACAGCTATTACTCTGTGTGCACCTTTTGTTTCTGCAACAGAGCTGCTACAAGAGCCATTATAATGGCTGCAGATTCAACAAGGGGAGTTGAGAGACCATGGCTTTGTGAACAAGGCTGAGACTATTCCACTGACTTCCTGTGGTGAAGGGCATTACCAGGGAGCTGATATGACTGCAAAATGTACATATATACTATTAGGCTGAAATAAATCTAAAGATATGGATAGTTCCCTTCTCCTAACACTTCATTGACAATAGAGTTAAATATTCTGAATAGTTCATTTCTAAGGGATTACCACACTTCCCCAGTACTCAAAGTCATTTATATCTTTCAACTTATTCGGAAGGTTAAGGAATAACTCCTCAAATATTCATTGCTTGTCATATTCTAAAAACTGAATTTCTGGATGCAAACACACAGGTCCTATTAGTGATAAGAGAAGTTATATATTTGTACCTAGGAAAGAACATACATCTAGAAACCTGTTCTCTGCTGCTTAGAGGCAATTGCGCTGCATTTTCTCTTGTGGACAAAATGAAAAGGCATCGCTATTTATGTGGAACCATTCAGGTGTTACAGGCACTTCTATAACATCCAAGAATGCATTAGCCAAAAACAACTAGAGTCATTTATTTGTCTCATCATCATTCAAGCTGAATTAATAATATTAAACAGCACATGGGATGAGGGAAAATGCATTGCAGAGCAACATTAAAATCCCTTTCCACTCAAGCATAATTCATTTTGATCTTTACTACTTGATTCAGCTAAAGGTCAAACCATATACAATGGTTTAAATGCAGAAAATATATTATTTCACTGTTGAGTATGGTCCAAGATGAAGGCAACTAATTTTAAAATGGAAGCAATTTAGAAAATATAAGTGTAATGAAAAATGTCTCTATTACAAAGTATACAGTAATCTATTTGATTACTACCAACATTTTAAACCTCCCCACACATATTGGTGATGTCTTTAGTGCAACTTAATTTTCTTCCTATTGTGTTGTATACATTCAGTGAACATCATTTTGGTTAAGGGATCAAGAATAAGGTCAGAAATGTTAGTGATGATAAATTACAGACCTTAATAACTTTTGAACAGATTTAAATGTCCAAGTCATTTGTAAATCATTTACCTTGATAGATGAATGGTTAACAAACTACATAAACTAATAAGAACCACGTGTTACTAGTCTATACTACCACACGGCATGAAACCAAGACCGCAAACATGGTCTAATTGAGACCAAAACTGTGTTTCGGAGCATACATAACTGAAGAAAGAAAAAAAAGAATTATCCTATTAAAAGACTGTATAAACAATAATTACTCATTAGTTTATGGAAATATAAGCACACAAGATTTTATTAAAGGACTGGCCAGATTCACAATTGACAGACCCTGTAATGTTATCAGCTTTGGGGTTAAAGAAAAAAAAAAAAAGGTAACCAGTCAGTTCAGGTATTTGCTTGTTCATTTGTTTTTTGCTTTCAATGAAAGGCAGTTTGAAAATTTAGTCTTTGGGGTCTGTATTGCAGATTTATACAAAGCACTGCTTGTGTACTTTATATATATACTACCATTTCTTGCTCAGGTGTGAGTCACAAGCAGTATAACTCTACTGAATCAAAAGCAATTCTAATATGGAGAGACATAAGAACCGAGTTGGAAGAGGCACAGATTGAACAAGTAAAACCACAACAGGTAGTTTCCATTATTGAATTAAAACTGACAGATGACATCTTGCCCTGTAACAGTGATAAAATCTTCACTAATCCATCTACTTCGGTATTTCTTAAGAGTGGGACTCCTAGCACCAGTATCGGAATCACTCACAGAGCTTGTTTAAAATGCATATTCCTAGCGGAAGCAAGAAAAACTACAATCCTGCAGCCTGTGGAATAAAAACCACATTCACAGAAAGACAGACAAGATGAAAAGGCAGAGAGCTATGCACCAGATGAAGGAACAAGATAAAACCCCAGAAAAACAACTAAATGAAGTGGAGATAGGCAACCTTCCAGAAAAAGAATTCAGAATAATGATAGTGAAGATGATCCAGGACCTCGGAAAAAGAATGAAGGCAAAGATCGAGAAGATGCAAGAAATGTTTAACAAAGACCTAGAAGAATTAAAGAACAAACACCTAGAAGAATTAAAGAACAAACAAACAGAGATGAACAATACAATAACTGAAATGAAAAATAAACTAGAAGGAATCAATAGCAGAATAACTGAGGCAGAAGAACAGATAAGTGACCTGGAAGACAGAATGGTGGAATTCACTGCCATGGAACAGAATAAAGAAAAAAGAATTAAAAGAAATGAAGATAGCCAAAGAGACCTCTGGGACAACATTAAATGCAACAACATTCGCATTATAGGGGTCCCAGAAGGAGAAGACAGAGAGAAAGTCCCCAAGAAAATATTTGAAGAGATTATAGTCGAAAACTTCCCTAACATGGGAAAGGAAATAGCCACCCAAGTCCAGAAACCGCAGACAGTCCCAGGCAGGATAAACCCAAGGAGAAACACGCCGAGACACATAGTAATCAAATTGACAAAAATTAATGACAAAGAAAAATCATTGAAAGCAACAAGGGAAAAATGACAAATAACATACAAGGGAACTCCCATAAGGTTAACAGCTAATTTCTCAGCAGAAACTCTACAACCCAGAAGGGAGTGGCACATATATTTAAAGTGATGAAAGGGAAGAACCTACAACGAAGATTACTCTACCCGGCAAGGATCTCATTCAGATTCAATGGAGAAATCAAAAGCTTTACCGACAAGCAAAAGCTAAGAGAATTCAGCACCACCAATCCAGCTCTACAACAAATGCTAAAGGAACTTCTCTAAGTGGGAAACACAAGAGAAGAAAAGGACTTAAAAAAACAAACCCATAACAATTAAGAAAATGGTAATAGGAACATACATGTCGATAATTACCTCAAACGTGAATGGATTAAATGCTCCAACCAAAAGACACAGGCTCGCTGAATGGATACAAAAACAAGACCCATATATATGCTGTCTACAAGACATAATTCAACCATAATTCAAAAAGAAACATGCACCCCAATGTTCACTGCAGCACTATTTACAATAGCCAGGACATGGAAGCAAACTAAATGCCCATCAACATACGAATGGATAAAGAAGATGTGGTACATATATACGATGGAATATTACTCAGCCGTAAAAAGGAGTGAAACTGGGTCATTTGTCGAGATGTGGATGGACCTAGACACTGTCATAAAGAGTGAAGTAAGTCAGAAAGAGAAAAACAAATATCGTATATTAACGCATATATGTGGAACCTAGAAAAATGGTACAGATGAACCCGTTTGCAGGGCAGAAATAGAGACACAGATGTAGAGAACAAACGTATGGACACCAAGTGGGGAAAGCGATAGTGGGCGGGTGGTTGTGGTGGGATGAATTGGGAGATTGGGATTGACATATATACACTAATATGTATAAAATGGATAACTAATAAGAACTTGCTGTATAAAAAAAATAAAATAAAATTCAAAAAAATAAATAAATAAAATGCATATTCCTAAATTACCTTCCAGACCTCTGGTAATAGGATCACCAGGAACAAGCTGCCCAGGAGATTTTCATGTGCCCTAAAGCTTGAGTGGTACAGTCCTATGAAGAAGGCCCAAGAGGCTCTTCATTATACGACATCTGCGTTGCTGCAATGCCACCTCTAATTTCCTACCATCATACCTACTGTGTACCTGTCAGCAATACAAGATATACCAGACTCTTAACAGCAGGATAGTGCCTTGAATAGCAAGCTAAATGAATGTGTGAACATATGCATGGATGAATGGATAAATGCATGAATGGGAAAACTGATAGTATTTCTGAAATAAAATAGGAATTCTGATTGCTTTAGAGTTGGCTCTAACAAATCTATTCACAACTAGCTCTCTAAAAATTCCCAAAGTGTTCCAAATTTTTCAGTCTATATATTTGACAATATGATCTTAATGTCTCAAATACTGATCACAGAAAATTGTGCAGAAAGAGGAAATGCAGGGCCCTGATTCTGATTCCTCGGAAACGTCACAGTGCTGCACTGCTTTCTAGCCTGCATAGTGTGCTGGCAGACACCACCACTGTCCCCAGCACATCTGCAGTGAAAGCTGTTGCTTAGCAACAGCAATCAATGCTGTATTTCCCCTTCACAATTTTCCTGAAGATTGAGACAGTGCTCCAAGGTATTATTTTCAAATACCTTCTGTTTCACTGACCAAACATGTTTGTTAATTTTTCTATTATGAAAAGAAAAAAAGAAAGAAAAAGTCATGAATCAAATCAACATAAGGATCCAAGAAAGAAGAGTGAAGGAAGGTCAGTATAACACACTGTGCTTTGGGGCTTGTTTGATGAAGAAAAATTCTTTGACAGCTCATTGACTTTATTTGCTATATCCTTTCATTCTGCCATTTTAGAATTGATTTCTGCTACCTCATGGGAGATGAAAGACATTAGCATGAATTATCATTCTAAATGTAGATCGACAAGGTACTGCCATAAAATACAAAAAGCAAATGATTTCCAGAAACTGGTTTAATACACATCTCACATCTCTGTTAAAGCTCACATCTTGGTTACATTCTTACTAACCACTAGCTACACTTTCCAATGTCTCTCCACTGACAGTACAACATAAGATTCTTTCAGATGGGCACTGCTTACAAGCTAAATTACTTGGCGCTTACGATGCAATTTACAAGCTAAATTACAAATACTCAATACTAACACTGACTTTGGGAGGAGGCGATAAGAATTCTTATTTTAAACATATCATTATAGGCTACCAATGAATGGATTCTTCATACAAAAACAAGAACGACACCCAGGAACTTTATGTGATGCTTTCCAATAAAAAGAGTTGATATTTGCTTAAAGCGTATGCACAGATATGTTAGTAGGTGGTGGAATCCATCGAGGTGGGTATTATGTGATAATTATTTTCCATGTTTATTGAGCACCTAATATACGCTCACATCTTTATGGGCAGCATAAAGATGAGTAAAATCTGATCCCTGTACAATCTCGTGGTAGAAACAGTCACATCAGTAAGTAATGCAGGAGCTTCCCTGGTGGCGCAGTGGTTAAGAATCCGCCTGCCAATGCAGAGGACACGGGTTCGAGCCCTGGTCTGGGAAGATCCCACATGCCACAGAGCAACTAAGCCCGTGCACCACAACTACTGAGCCTGCTCAGTAGTTTTTATATATATATTTTTATATATATATATATATAAAAACATATTTAAAATTTTGATAGAGTAATTGTTTATCTAAGAAAGTATTTTAAGGAAATAATTAAAGATGTCAACAAAAGACATTTCTTTCAGGTACATTTAAAATTGTAAATACTTAAACGTCCAATATTAGAAGAATGATTAAATGAGTAATGATACAGTTATATGACAAGCACTATTAAAGTATTTTTCAGGAATATTTTATGAAAAGAAATAATTCTTATAATGAGAAGAAAAACAATGAAACAAAATAACCAATACATAAATGTACAGAAAACATAATGGAGGAAAACATATCAAAATATTAGTAATTAGGGGTGATTATTTTCCCTTTCTTTTCCTATGCCTTTCTAGTTTTTTCATACTGACAATTACGTATTTTGTAATCAGAAAAATGTCCTAATAAATAAAATACATCAGAATTTTATTTGAACGATTAAGAGATCTTTAAATTTCAACTCAGAACTTCAACCCTCACTAGTCTCCTAAGTACTGACAAGCTGAAGTACTTAAATTTCAAAAAGTATTTTTAGATCAACAATTTTCACTTCCATAAATATAGATAAATTTAGTCAATATTACCACAGAGAACAGTTATAATAAAAGCATATAATTTAATTTAATCTAAAGAAAAGCATCCTTTATTTAACAATTCAATAAACATGCACTAAGCACAGGGCATACAGATATGGACAGGATACTCTTGAGATGTTAGGGATATATTTCAGTAACCTTCCAGAAGACACAGGGGCTTCAGGCAAGCATTTCTCTTGTACCAGAACGTACTGACTTTTCACAAAAGGAGTTTTTAGTACCATCTGGGGCAGGTGATTACGCTACCTACAACTGCTAACCCCCTTAACCCCCTGCCAGCAGAGAGACTGAAGGGTCAAGGATGCAGAGAAACAAATAAAATTAAGAGAACCTTGTCAATGGAAATTAGTATTTCTTTAAATCTTCCTCTAGAGTTCATATTTTATATACATATATGTATATACAGATATGGAAGATTTCATATATTCTTTTTCTCAGTGACTATGGGTGCTGACAAAAGCCATTTTCTAAGTCCAAAAACTGAGAGGCAGACTTTTCATTCCTTACACCAGCAGAGAATATATCCATACATCCATTATCAAAGGAAGAAACTGGAGTTTTGAATGGTAAAATAACTTGGTCAGGGTCACCCAGCTAACCAGCAAGAAGACAAAACTCAAGTCTAGGTCAGCTTACTTCCTAAGTCTGTGCTCCTTCTGTCATAGCACATGTGACATTTGGGTAAATGAACAGGAGAAAGGTATGTATTTCAAAAGAACAGCATGGGAGAAACAGAGAGCAAGATATTCTCAGGCCCACACTCCCCCCTGCTCCGCACTCAAGTCTGCTACAACAGGGCAATGGAACACTCAGCTTCCTGGTTCCTGTCAGACTGGCCCTATCATCTACTGCATTTCCAGGCCAGGACAGTGGCCCTGTTCAAAGATCAAGATCAGTCCTACCCTGACGCACCCATCCAGCTTATTGACTTCCCATGATCCCAAAAACAATTGTAATAGCCATTGGCTTTGAGTAAACCCCAGTTTTAAATCTGCATATGACTAAAGAACTTTTCCTCCTGTCCTGCTGCTTTCTCTTCCTCAATACAGCTCCTCTTCCTTCAAGAAATGCCTTTGGTGGTACCTTGGGTATCCTAGCTTATAACATCTTCTGAACTCCCGCTGTCAAGAGCTCTGCAGAACTGGCTCCCATAACCTGCCCTGTTTGGTGGCTCTCCTGTAACACCAAACCCTACCTCTTAACATCAGAGACAGAAGTTGCAGTAAATTGGTCATGGTTTAATCTAGGTACTAAATTAAATACATACTCTCCTCCCCACCTTCTAGAAGCAGCCAGACTGTTCTTTTCTTTGAAGAAGTGATGGTGTTCGCCTAAATGGAACATGGTCTTCATAAAACCAAGCTGTGAATAATGATGTTGAAAAAGACAAGGAAGGGGTCGTCAAATCTAGCCAGAGAATAGATTTCACATCCTAGATCACTAATCAGTAGGGAGGTGATATATTTTTAAAAGATTTATTTGATAGAAGCATGCAAGATGGACTGAAAAGGAAAGAGACAAGTATCAAATGTCATAGCAATCTAGCTAGGAAGCGTCCAGTCTGTGCTTCAACATTAAGCCAAGCATGGCAAGAAATCTCAAAGGAAGAACAAACACAACTCTCAATTAACCATATCTGGGGTAAAATAAAGGGAAAAGACAAAGAGTTGAGGTTTGAAACCAACGGGTTAAAGTTAATAATAACAGCTTATTTATTGTAAGATTAATGAAATACATTAGGGAGTTAAGATAAAAACCAAGAAATTAAAAAATTAGCATGCTGTAGTAAATAAATAACCATACAATAAACATGCCCCCAAGAAGTAGGGCTAAGAGAGAAACTGTTTTACACCACTGGGTTCTGGCATGTAAAGAGATGGCTCTGTTCTATCCAACATTCTCCATTGTGGTCACTGAAAATACGTTTAAAACCTTCCAAAGACAACTAATGGGATATTTAGGTCTAAAAATTAAGAAACAGGGCTTCCCTGGTGGCGCAGTGGTTGAGAGTCTGCCTGCCGATGCAGGAGACACGGGTTCGTGCCCCGGTCAGGGAAGATCCCACATGCCGTGGAGCGGCTGGGCCCGTGAGCCATGGCCGCTGAGCCTGCGCGTCCGGAGCCTGTGCTCCGCAACGGGAGAGGCCACAACAGTGAGAGGCCCGCGTACCGCAAAATAAATAAATAAATAAATAAAAAATTAAGAAACAGAACCTTCTGATTACTGAGAAATGCTAATTTAAAAACACAAACAAAGAAGGATGAAGAAAAGTCATTTTGCAGCTGAACTAACTGAATCCCCAAAATTATATGCTCATGTTTATGTTAGCAGTATTATAAAAGCATAAATATTATCTAAGTCATTTTTCCACTATCTAGTAAGTTAAAATTCATGGATATACCTTATTTTCTTTTTCTCTTTTTTTAAAGATTTTTTACCTCTCTAACGAATGCTTCTGCTGAGCTTTCTATTTTTTATTCATTCCAATTAAAATGCAATGATTCATCAGTTATTACCAGAATAGCCATACACATGTTGAAGAAAAGCTCATGATTATAATCAGCACAACTACTGACTGCTAGAAAGCATGCCTAAACAGTGTTTGAAAAAGCGGCTTCATTTCCAATTGAGATCAGGACAGTAATAAAACAGTTTCACAATCTCTTCACTAAATACATCTTTGTTTGCATGGTCTATGAATATTGTCATGGGGCAGGTGTTGGAAAATATAAAATATAAATATTTAAAATCCTACTGAGCTGCTGTGAAGTCAGTGGCAAAGAAAAATAAAAACATGGGGGCTTCATGTATGTAGCTAAATACATAAATAACCATGAAATCATCAAAAAGAAGCAGCACAGCCATATTTCTTACTTGGTGCTTATTATTATTCAACAGAGATACATATTTTTTTAATCCTGAACCATTTAAAAAATATGTCAGGCAACACTAAATTCATCAAGTCTTAAGCCCTAAAGAAAGCTACCAGTAATGAGCAGCAACATTAGGTTAGATTTATATTTAAGAAGAAATCTTTATCCATCTGTCTTCTCCCCATAAAGTAACTTGGATCACTCTTCGTCTTCATCATTCTCTGGCCATCTTCATGCAGTTGGGTTGACCAGCAGCAGGACACAACAGGGTTCAGCAGAATTCAGTTGCCCAAAGAAAAGTCCAATGACAAACTGGTTTTGTTGTATAAAGCCAAATGTCTTTTTTTAAAGCACACCCAGGGATGAAATCCTGGGTGAGGTCAGTCCACTTGCCTGACAAAACTTAAACCTTATAACTATTTGCATGAAAGTCAGTGAGCTAACCACCTCTGTATCTTCGACTTGAAAGGCGAAGCTCTTTAAAAAGGACATAAAAATATTTTTTTCAACTAAGTTATAGTTCTTTAACTGCATATCCAAATAATCAGCAACTCAAAGGAAACTGAATAGAGAGCAAAAGATGTAACACTTCTGGCTACTTGAAAAAGTCAAGAGCAAACTTCAGAAAAGGACAAGCAGTAAAATGTATTTCCACATCTGAAAGCACAGTGAACCAAATAACCCAAATAGCCCTACTGAAAAATAAATGCATCAACATTATTTGTATTCTCATTTTAGAGGAAAAAAATATATTAAACATATTTAGGGACAACTGGGGAATTTGAACATGGACTAGGTATTAGATAAAATATTAGAGACTTCTTATTCATTTTCTAAGGTGTGATATGGTACTGGGACTATAAAGGAGAACGTCCTTATTTTCAGAAGATGCATAGCAAAACATCCAGGGTCAAATGTCATGATATCTGCAACTGACTTCCAAATGGTTCATCGTATACACACACACACACACACACACACACACACACACACACGCACACACAGCAAATATGACAAAATACTAACAATTAATGAATCTAGGTAATACACTTCCTACCTTATCCCTTCATCTTTTCTGCATGATTGAAAGTTTTTATAATTAAAAACAATAAAGAAAAATTAAGGCATGTAAGAAGTTCCATTAAAAAAGAGAAAATTGAAAAATAAAATTCATCATTCAGATGACAAGAAAGAGAAATATCATTAGATGACTGCAGTGAAGCAAAAGCAGCAAACCAGAGAGGTAAGTAAACTCTGAGGCTGGCTCTCTCACTGGGGACATTTGGCTAACACAGGGACCCTGAACTTCCATTTTGACAGTAGCCAGGGTTACAAAGCACTAGGAACTGTGCCTGGGCCAAACTCCTGAATAGACCTGGGTTCCCAAGGGTCATACCCTTAGAGTGAATTCGAATAAGCCTACCCCACAGAAGGGACAGCAAGGAAGTTGCCAATCTAGACGCTACCACTGGATAGAGTGGGATAATTTTTTTCCGGAGAACTCATAGCCATAACTTGACAACTGGCCAAGTCTGAAGCCTAAATTAACATTATACTTCTGGCCCAAGAAGCCTCAAACACAGGAATTAACCTTAGAGGGATCTAGGGCTGTTATTGCCCTAGTGAGACACCAGAAAAAAAGCAAATTCACTCTGGATGAAAACACCTTCAACACAGACCTCAAAGAATTTTGAAAGCACATGAGCTTACAGGTTAAAAAAAAAAAAATCACAAAACAAAGAAGCAAAAACTAGTGAGGAAGACTCGGCAGAAATATCATATAGCTGAATTAAACTCACAAAGATCTCATAATTGGGGTTATCAGAATTTAAAGTAAATGTTTAACATGTTTTAAAAATAAAAGATTACAAAAAAAATTTAAATTTTAAAAAAGATTACAAATATGAGGAAAGATAAAAACATTCTTTAAATGTCTAAACCAAAAAATGTCTAGAACTGCAAATTATAATTAAAATAATTAAAAATTGGCAACAATCCTTAATTCCTACAATGTCTAATGTTAGCAAAGACTTGAAACAACACGAACTCTGATACACAGATGGTTAAGTATAAATGTATACAGTCCCCTTGGAAAATCATTTGACAGTATCTAGTGAAGCTGAGATAAGCATACCCATGGCCCAACAAATCCATTACAAGTTATACACCCTAGAAAAACTCCTGTAGATGTTCAACAGGAGATAAGTTTATAAATGTTCATGGCAATGGAGTGTGTAATTGTTAAAAACAGAAAGCAAATAAACTACGATAAACTCACATAATAGAAAACTATACAGTAGTGAAACTGAATGAGCTACAGCTACATTCATCATCATGGCTAAATCTCAGAATACTGGGCCAAAAAAGAAAGTAGAAAAAAAATTAAATAAGGTTAAAAACATATAAAACTAAACTAAAATATCAATTGTAATACATATGTGAAAAACTATAAAGAGAAGCCAGTGAATGATACATAAGATCTGAGGTAGTGGTTACATCATAGGACAGAGAGGGCGTTAAGATAAAGGAAGTACAGGGAACTTCAAAGGTAGTGGGAACATTCTGTTTCTTAGGCTGATTGATTGCTATACAAGTTTTTGTTTACTATTATTTGTGCCTTATACTTATGTTATAAACATTTTTGCTATGTGTTTAGTAATAAAAATTACTTAACAAAACAAAAAAAGCAACAATATGCATGGGCATCCTGGCCAACGCACAAAGTTATACTAGTACCGCATGCGAGAAACATGCCTTAGAAAAAAGGAAAATAATAACATTCGTCAAGATGATCATGGCAAACATCCATGTGCTTCAAGAATATATTGGATACTGTGGTGAGTAAATGACCAATCTACTCAAGTAGACCTCCATCCTATGGCGCGCCAACAGCCTTCCTTGAGTGCCTAGGAGACGTCAAGTCTATCTGTAACAGAGGCTGGGCTTAAGCTAACTAATTTAGTCTTTTGTTTTCCCCTCTATTTCCATTCATTCAGTTTCAACTCTAATGCTATCTGTAGGTGTAATTTTTGGCATTTGCTGTGTTCTTCTAAACCTAGCCTTACCCTCATATGATGGGTATCCTAAAATACCATCTTTCATCTTATATGATGAAAATCTTAAAATTTTCTAGGCGGACACTACCCCTTTCCACATCTGTTGATGAGGATATGACTTATGTTCTGTGTGACACTGTCTCATCACAGTTCATGTTAGAGCTGAATCTGCTATTTTGACTGTGATGTTTTGGCTAGCAG
Organism: Tursiops truncatus; assembly: GCF_011762595.2. Taxonomy (NCBI): domain Eukaryota; kingdom Metazoa; phylum Chordata; class Mammalia; order Artiodactyla; family Delphinidae; genus Tursiops; species Tursiops truncatus. The sequence goes on along the minus strand of NC_047034.1, from coordinate 24,900,111 downwards.
CTGAACAGATGGATAGTTTTTCCCCAGTATGAATATTTGCCAACAATTGGAAGGGTGTAAAACTCATTCTCAAAGAAACCCAAACATAACCATGAGGAGTCTAACAAATAATTATAATATCCACTGTTGCAGATAGAAGTCTTCACAGAATCATGATGTGTATTCAGAAATGGTGGTATAAAATGACAGTTAATTAAAAGACCACTTTGGTATTGTTGTTAAATTAATGCTACTAATAGTCATAATAGACCTTGGAATTTGTATGGGTATTACATTCATATTCATCTGGTTCTCATGGTTTTACAAAACAGATATGGAGGTATTATTAGCCTGACTTTATATAGACAAGGAATAAAGCATAGGGAGACACCCATGTTATCACAGAAAATGGGCTGACTTCAGAAATTAGACCTGGGATTTGAGCTCATCTGTGCCTCATTAGCTGCATAACTTTGAGTAAGAACTTAATTTCTCAGAGCCTCCATCTCCTTGTTTGTAAAACAAGTGCAATAATAGCTAATTCACAAGGTTCCTGTGAGAATTACATAAAATTTAAAGAAGTTCCAAACAAGAGTACCTGTCATTGAGTAGGTTCTTAATAAATATATCCTTCCATTTAATAATGAAGTCCCAGTTGACAAGAAAAAGTCCAAATTTTCACCTTTACTCCCTTCAAAAGAAGTCTGAGGTACCTGAGATTTAGGAGAAGACAAAGTTTACACCTAAAACATCAATATAAACTGAAGGTTGCAAGGAACTCTAAACTTTCTATAATCTCACTTCAGTGGCTTCTCACAGACATCCTGAAGGAGTAGACAGAACCTAATAAGTGGGTCATTAAGTAGTTTCCAAGGGACACAATTGCCCTATTAGTAATAATCATGATTCATCTGATACTAAATCATACATGCTGGGCTCCCCTGGTGGCGCAGTGGTCGAGAGTCCGCCTGCTGATGCAGGGGACATGGGTTCGTGCCCCAGTCCAGGAGGATCCCACATGCCGTGGAGCGGCTGGGCCCATGAGCCATGGCCTCTGAGCCTGCGCGTCCGGAGCCTGTGCTCCACAATGGGAGAGGCCACAACAGTGAGAGGCCCGCATACAGCAAAAAATAAAAAAAAAAAAATCATAATGCCCTAATATTGTTATTTGACATTAATATATGCATATCTTTTCTATACAGTTAAATAGTATACTCCATATCACATACAGACAGCCCTTGACATTCATTCATAGACTCCCTGTTTCTGATATTGGGGATTTGTAATTTGTAGAATCCTCCCTGAGTTGCAAGCAAACACCCCTCTGCCCAACTCCTCTGGTTTCCAGCAGGGGATGGCAGGCAGCAAGGGTTCAGAAAAGAGAGTCCCCTGTAGCCAGGGATGAGGAGACAGGTAGGCACAGGGAAGCAAGAGTCTGCAGATGCATATCCACCCACAAATGTCTCACCAGGCAAAGAAGAAAGAAGTGTAGCCAGGGAGTGAGACTGAGGGTGTTCTCAGATCAACTACGCAGCCTGAGTTTCCTGCAAATATCTCAGAAACCTTCCAATCTCCAAGATTTTAATTTCTTGTCCCTATATTTTCCTGCTTGAGGGTGACATACCACACTTATTTATTTGCTCATTCTGACATTTTGAAGAAATACTGAAAAGGGAGTCACAGTTATTAGAGCGGATGTCCAGCACCTTCTTGCTTCTCTTATTGACCTAACCCTATGCTGGAGCTACTAAAGGCACTCAAAGATCTCACCTAACCTTGAGGTCACTTTAGCAGGCTTGCCCCGTCTATGTTCCCCTTCTCCTCCGTGCAGCATACCATTTCCTCTTACCTGATAGGCACACTTGATTGGAACTGTGCATTCTGATTGGTCCTTTAGTATATGGAAAACTTCAGTAATTATAATATGCTGGAATTGCTAAATTCTATAATTTCATTAGATGAACTTAATCAAATCATAGCATTCAGTTTGATTTGTTTCCAAAATCACTTTTGATTATAACCTGAAAAGAACTGAAAAATTCTTTTAGTTGTAAAGACCTCTCATTTGTAAGAGGATTTTAATCCTTCTAGAGTGTTTATTCAAGCATCTTTCATTGAATACACAGGGTTTCTTTCTGTGCCCTGCTATTAGAGTACTAGTAGCTAGAGTGAACCAGACCAGCAAGGGCTCTGTCCTCATGCAGCAGAAAGACAATAAACAAATAAATAAGTGGACAACATTTTAGACAATGCTATTGCTCCAAAGAGAATAAAATACAGTAGATTTAATGGGGAGCTCCTTTAGATGGAGTGGTCAAGGAGGCCTTTCTGAGGGGGTGACATCTATACTGAGACCCATAGACTTAAAACCATCCCAACCAGAGACCTAGCAGTTACAAGGGCTACAAAAACAGCTTGGTATGTTAGAAGGACAGACAGAAGGCCAGTGTGGCTGAGGTCAGTGATTTAGGAAGGGTGAGGAGCAGTATGTCAGAGAGGTAAGCTGGGGTTATATATGTTAGTACTGACTGGCATGAGGAATTCAAATTGTATTCTAAGTGTAATGAGGATTAATGAAAGGTTTGGGGAGGAAGGAGTAAGTACAGCCTAATTTAATTTTTAAAAGATCACTCTGGTTGCTGTGTGGAAAGGTTATAAAGGAGCAGGAAAGGAAGAAAGAAGAGCAGTGAAATCTGGAAGAAAACAGATTTTAGTTGTATTCTGAAGGAAGTGCTAACAGGACTCACTGATGGATTAGACCGGGGGTGGATAGTGATAGAAAGAATTAATCAAAAGTGATGACTACACTTCTGTCCTGAGCAACTGAATGGAGGGTAGTATTAATTACTGAGGTGAGAAAGAGACAAAGAGAGATAGGCGGGAGAGGAGGTGGGGTAATAAAGAGTTCTGCTCTGGTTCTGAGATGCCTTTCAGATATCCAAGTGGAGCTTTCCAGTAGGAAGCTGGATACACAAATCCAAAGTTCAGTGTAGAGGTCAGGGCTGGAGATACAAATTTTTGAGTATATTCACTAAAAGAGGGCATTTAAAGCCATGAAACTAAATAAGAACCCTTAAAGGAGACAGTTTAGTTAGAAAGAAAGGGAGAAGACTGCCCAGAACCGAGCCTTTGGAAATTCCAATATTTAAAGGTTGATAACAGCAGAAAAACCATCAAAAGTTGTTGAAAAGAAATGGCTATCCAGTGACAGAAAATGAGGAGAGCGTGGGATGCTGGAAGCCAAGATGTGAGTCTATTAAAGAAAAGGGAGTGGTCAGTTATGTGGAAGGCTGCTGAAAAGTCAGGAGGGCAGAGATAAGACACTAGATTTGGCAAGGTTAAATAAAGCCTTTGGTAACCTTATTATTAGTAGAGTTTCAATGAAGTATGAGGAATGAAAGTCCCCTTAGAATGAGCTGATAAGAGCATGGAAGGTGAGGAAAATGGGCTGGGGGTCGGGGGGAGCCTGACTACATTCAGACCTTTTAAAAAGTTTCACTACATTGGTCCAAACATTCATATTCCCTTTGAGTAAGTTGTTGAGTTATCTGAATTTATTCACCCAAACTTTATCCAAAAGAGTTACCTAAAAACAAAAGGTTCTAGGGCTCCACATATCCACACTTCATGCTTTTGACAAAGGAAGGCAGAGAAAGAAGAGAGGCAGATGATCTGAAAGCCAGGAAAGAATCAGAAATGATAAAATAAAGGCATTTGTGTCTCTTTGCAAAAGCAAGATCTGTTGCAGCAAAACATATCTTTCTTTGGGATGGGAAGGCTGCTCTCATCTTCATATACACAGTTCTTTGCTACCTTATTAAGAGCAATAGGGATTAATGTGATGTTTAAGAATGGGGACACTCTCCACTGAAAACATTGGCCAAAAATAGGGCCAAAGCAGAGAATTCCAACCAGACACAATAAAATTTTAGTCCCCTTTCAAAAATTAAATAGTTTGAATTATTTATTTTTGCTTGGGATATGTTTCCTCACTGTGTCTAAAGCCACCCAGGTATAAAGATGTGCCTGGAGAACCAAAAGAACCAGTAGCAGGTCCTAGAAAAGAGGGGCCAATGCAGACCACCCTGTAAATTGTAACCATATCAGGAAAAAAAGTTTCCCTGTGCTTAGAAACATAGCAGTAACTGCAAAGAATGTTAAGTCAGAAGAAGTGTGTATATGTGAATGTGCACATGCACTCAAAATAGGTAACAACAAAAGTCATTGTAAGAAATGGAACATATTTAAAATCCCCTTCCTCGGATTCCCATTCAAATCAACCTGCTGAAGTCTAATTGTAAAAAACCTCTTACTGAATAAATGACGTAGACACACAACTCATATACCTCTTTTATTCAACCTCTCTATCCATATTTTTCTTCCAAATCTAATCAGGAGTTCTGAGGATGGATTAGGATCAACTACAGTCTTCATTGTTATAAACATGTGCAAATTAGCAGCATTTTGTAAGTATTAAAAGATTGCAAGGATAGATGTACCTCATAGGACACACAAAAAAAGTTTTAAGATTCTCTTCTACCTGGAAATGGGAAAAATCGCTAAAGAAAGTTTGAATCTGATTTTCTACCATTACCAATAATGAAAGCCAATCTATGTTCCAGTCACCTTTCACAAGATAAGTCTCCATAACATATTTATTTGCTCTTTTTTACACTCTCTGGCCCCCATTTTGTTCTGGGGAGTTTCCCCTTACCTAATAGAAACTTCTATCCATCTGCTCGACTAAATTGAACTGAAAGTGTAGCATTTTGATCTCCATAAACAGTATGGACTCTGTCCTCACAGAGCAAGTACTAAGGGACTAATAACTATGAAAGCCCTGGTACTTGCCTTTTGTGGATAGTGAACTCCTAAGTGTATTGCAAATACAATTTCATAGCCTTTCCATTAACTTGGAGGAGCATCTTTTCTACTAGGCACACTGCATAAGTTAAGAAAAAAATTTTAATTTACATAAAGACCAGTTAGTGATGATGCCACGTACTGCAGATTTGTTTAGTCTGCATGGGATGTTTGGTATATTTTCGTCAATGACTATTGCAATGATAACGACAAATTGTATAAAAATTATATTAAAAGTATACAAAAATTATATAAAAATCAAACATTCCATAATGTTCCATAATGATTCCATAATCAAACATTCCAGATGCTTAGAGTCCATCTTTGAATGCTGATTATACATATCACTAACTGATAAAAAGTTTCCACTCAAGTCATGGAGTGACTTGTAGCACCATCACCATTTGTGCTACCATTTATACCTGCACAGTACAAATCTTTGATGTGTCCAATTTCTTTCAACTATGACTTATTTAGAGTGGAACTGGGAAGCACAGTGATTTCTAGTCCTTCTATAACTTTACTGTTCTGATTTTTTAATCCATATTTGGAAAAAAGAAAAGAAACTCTGTTATAAGATTATCAAACTAAGCTTTGAATAAACTGGAGGCACGCAAATATTCCAAAAAGGCAAATATATATATATATATATATACTTTTTTTTTAAATATGAAAAATAGCAAAGCAAATAGTATCTAGTAATCATGATCACTGAATTTTAAAGCTCAGGAAGATCTTATAAATCATGTAGGTTCATCTCCCTTGGTTTCAAAATACATTCTTGGTTTGTTTAGCATCTGATTATTAGGTGAAGTTATTTGTTCTCCCTAATTTTCTTTAATATTAATAATTAACACTTAATAACCACATAGGATAATTATTGACACATTAAATTTTATACCTCAGCAATAATTCTTGGAGAACATTAACCAAGTCCAATTTCCCATATATATATCTCATTGTAAAACGTTAGACACTGAGGAGAAATGGGGTAATACTTTCATTGGAACACATCACAATACATGATTAGATGCACTTTCCACTTTTTCTACTATTGGAGAACAATGTTTCTGTTTTAGGAAATGTTGATTATATATTCTATCCTTCTATGTTTCCTTACCATCTAATGTATGCAAGAGCCCTCAGAAGGACTAAATAAAGCAACTCCATCCTAAGATGGAAAACTGGGCTGGAGAACTGTGTTCCTTTGGCACTTTATTAACATTTTGAACTTAAGCAGATGACCTCTCCGCCCCATTTAGCTTTATACATAAAATGAAAATAATACTAGTTTATACATAATCATTCAAGTAACTTTCCAAGGTCCCACCTACCTCCAAAAATCTATGACAAAAGTATTTATAATCTAGATTTAACAACACATGCTGCTATTTACACTTACATAAAAATATTTCCCTTATTTCAAAGTTTACTTCAGAAGACCCTAAAGCAGGGAAATTCAATTGGCTTCCATGTTTAACAAGAACGAAATAGTTTCTCTTTTTTTTTTTTGCGGTACACGGGCCTCTCACTGTTGTGGCCTCTCCCGTTGCGGAGCACAGGCCCTGCACGCACAGGCTCAGCGGCCATGGCTCATGGGCCCAGCCTCTCCGTGGCATGCGGGATCTTCCCGGACCGGAGCACGAACCCGTGTCCCCTGCATCGGCAGGCGGACTCTTAACCACTGTGCCACCAGGGAAGCCCAAGTCTATATCATTTTTAAAGGAAGGCAAAGTTCATAGAATATTGAACTGGGTGGTACTGTTTCTATCCTAACTTCGAATATTTTGAGGCAGAAGAAAATCCAATATGTTGTTCTGAGTCCCACACATCCTTTCTTGCATTTTCAGTACTAGCTGGTGATTCTCGACCTGCCCTCATTCCCATCTCAGGGCCTCCCTGTATTTCTGGCTGAATGGCAGTAAAAAATCCCAAGTGCTCATAAGTCTTAATATCTAGATCACATCTTTTACAGCAGCTGAAGTGGCAATTTAGGTTTCAATGGTTAAGAAGTTCAAAAACCTCTATTCTACTGATATTCCTTTATATATGAGTTTCTCAGAGAGAGAAAAACAAGATGTGCGTTGTCTGACAGCAGTCACTTATCTGATTTTATGAAAAGTTAAAACTCTACCATCCAGATACAATATTTCTTCAAAAAGAAGTAAGGCCTCTTTTTAACTACGGATATTATTTCAGATTGCTCCATTGCTTTTAGAAGTTCCTGTTATCCTTGGAAATATCCATAATAAAACCAAAATTGAATGAATGAATGAAGTGGGATTTTTGAGCCAGATTTAAAATTTTCAGATAAATTTAGAAACTATATTAACATCATTTAGATTAAGAAGAACAATTTTGTGGCCTGAAATAATTTCCACAAGTAAAGCACCAATATTCTTTTTTATATTCATTAATAATGACAATTATTCTAAGTCTGCAATTAGTAGTTCATAAATTTAAAAGTCATTATAGGAATAATGTTAGAACATCTCCTAATAAATTATCTTTGCTTATATCCCAAAATTCTACACTATCTTTTTACTGAGAAACTCTACATCTGGTTTTTGTTCATATTATCATCCTGCTAAAATTCTTTTAAATCAATTTCTCTCACTAATTAAAAATAAAAGGGATAAGTGTCAATTTAAATGAAATAACTAGCAATAACCTGCTGAGTAATTAGCTTACGTTAATAATAGGTGTTACATTGCTTCAGTCTATCTGCCACAGAACAAAATAATACCAATAATGTATTTAATCCTAAAAATTTTTTAATGTTAAATCTATAGAAAAATGATTAAAACTGCCCCTTATCCATTTCATAGAGACGTTGCAAAGTTACATAACACACCTTTCAATTATTGTGAGCTTCTGAGAAATTTACATAATATTGAAACTATCTCAATGTCTATGAACACCTACAACAAACATATATATTTTTAGTCCTAAAAATCTGGGTCTGGGTTTTTCCAGGTGTTCAAACAGATGAACCCCCCCCAAAATGAGGCATTCACATCAAAGTCACTGTCTAGACACATAAAATAATTGCAATATCATAGAATTTAAACACTAATTTGAGAAATTTCTTAGGATTTTTAAGTTTGAAAATGCACCAAGCCTTTAAGAACCATTGCTTTTCCTACATGGTGTTTTCCAAATATCCATGCCACTCTGTATATAATGTTTTGCATTTTTCCAATTGTTCCCAATGATCAATTCATTAATTCTCACACTATTATGATCTGTGGGTTAGTAATATCAATTCTTTTTTAACAAGTAGGAAAACCAAGCTTGAAAGAGAAAGAAAGGGTCATTTATTTCTAATTCATACCCCCCGAGAAAGATTTAAAGTGCTTTGCATAAACACAATTAATACAACAGGTTGACAATTTTTTTAAAGGTACACAAAGAAATCATAACCTGGAGGGAGGTCCAGATCAACATGGTGAGTAAGAAGATCCTGAGCTCACCTCTTCCCACAGACATGCCAAAGCTACAACTGCATATGGGACAACTGTCTCTGAGAACAACCTGAAGACTAGCAGAAGATTCTCTACAACTAAGGATATAAAGAAAAGGCCACATTGAGACAGATGGGAGGAGTCTCCCACCTACAATATGACAGTCTAGTCAGAACCCCCAACCCTGGTGTGGCAACCCAAAAGCAGGAGGGATACCACAACCACAGAGGTCCCCCCTGGGAAGTGAGGGGTCTAAGCCTCAGACTGGTCTCTTTGACATCAGTCTTGGCTATATTTTTTGGATCTGTCTCCTCAAGCAAGGGCAACAAAAGCAAAAATAAACAAATGGAACTACATCAAACTAAAAAGCTTTTGCTGAGGGAAGGAAATCATCAACAAAAAGAAAAGGCAACCTATTGAATTAGAAAAGATATTTTAAAATCATATATGCAATAAGGGGTTAATATCAAAAAATATAAAGAATGCTTACAACTCATATCAAAAAAACCATCTAATTTAAAAATGGGCAGAGAACCTGAATAGACATTTTTCCAAGGAAGACATACAGATGGCCAACATAAACAAGAAAAGATATTCAACACCACAAATCATTAGGGAAATGCAAATCAAAATTTATTACCTCACACCTGTCAGAATGGCTATTCCCCCCCAAAAAAGCAAGAAATAACAAGTGATGGAAAGGATGTGGAAAAATAGGGGACCCTTCTGCACTGTTGGTGGGAACGTAAATTGGTGCAGCCACTATAGAAAACAATATGGAAGTTTTTAAAAATTAAAAATGGAACTACCATATGATCCAGTCATTCCACTTCCAGGTATTTATCCAAAGAAACCAAAACACTAATTTGGAAAGATATCTGCACCCTTATGTTCACTGCAGCATCATTCACAATAGTGAAGATATGGAAGCAACTTAAGTGTCCACTGATAGATGAATGGATAAAAATTATGCAAATTATATATATATATATTTTTTTTATGGAATATTACTCAGCCATATAAAAGAATGAAATCTTGCCATTTGAGACAACATGATGCACCTAGAGGACATTATGCTAAGGGAAGTAAGTCAGACAGAGAAAGACAAATATTGTGTGATTTCACTTCTATGTGGAACCTAAAAAACAAAACACAAGAACAAACAAAATGAAACAGAAACACAGACTCATAGAAAGAACAACTGGTGGTTGTCAGGAGATAGGCAAGTAAGGAGTTGGCTGAAATAGCTTGAAGGAATTATGAGGCATAGCTTCCAGTTATAAAATAAATAAGTCATGGGGATATAATGCCCAGCACAGGGAATACAGTCAATAATACTGTAATAACTTTGCACGGTCACAGATGGTTACTAGACTCATTGTGGTGATCAATTTGTAATGTATATAAATGTTGAATTACTACACGGTACACCTGAAACTAATATAATACTGCATGTCAACTATATCAACTTAAAAAAAGAAAGAGAAAAAAAAAGAAATCATAAGCTAAAGAAAATGAGAGAAGGAACAGCAAAGCAGAAGTTAGGCTGGAATACAAAACACATGCAAGGCAGGTTCAAGTTTGGAAAGATACAATAATAGGTCCAAGATACTACAGAGAAGTTTTAGAGCAGAGCTGGGGATAGCTTCATTGTTTATGATTCTCAGGTTACCATTACGTCCCCAGGCAAAGTCAGCTGCAAAATATATCCTCACTCTTATACCGTTTGGCTTATTTTTATCATTAAACAACAGTATCATGATCCTTGTACCTTTCTTGATTAAGAAGAAATTCTTCTAGGGGCTTCCCTGGTGGCGCAGTGGTTGAGAGTCCGCCTGCCGATGCGGGGGACGGGGGTTCGTGTCCCGGTCCGGGAGGATCCCACATGCCGCGGAGCGGCTGGGCCCGTGGGCCATGGACGCTGCGCCTGCGCGTCTGGAGCCTGTGCTCCGCAACGGGAGAGGCCACAACAGTGAGAGGCCCGTGTACCGCAAAAAAAAAAAAAAAAAAAAGAAGAAGAAATTCTTCTAGAGCAGCATTATCCTAGATAACTTTCTGCAATAATAGAAATGTTCTATGCCTGTGCCATTAAATATGGTAGCCAGTAGCCACATGTGGCTGTTTAACACTTGAAATATGGGTAGTGCAACTGAAAAACCTGATTTTAAATCTGATTTTATTTTAATTAATTTAAACTTAAGTAGCCAAATGTAGCTAGTGGCTGTTGTATTTGACAGTTTAGTTCTAACGCATATATGCATGTGTATAAATTTCTTTGTCCTGGTAGTATCTTTCTCAGTTACGTAGCTTCCTAACTCAGAAGTATTTTTCATATGAGGTATATTTTCACCTAAATACTTTAATTACTTTTCTAACTAATGCATTTTATTCAAGAGAGTTTTTCAGATTATGAACTCAGTATTCTCTTGCCTCATGAGTTCCCTGGGTTAGTGCTAAGCACGATTTTGAAGCACTCAGATTCTGGTCCTCATTCATTCCTGAAAGCAGTCTTTCATTCTCTTAAACTATCAATCATTCATACCCTTCTCTCACTCCAGCTGACATTCCACTTTCAAAGAGGTGTGCTTTCTCTCCTGTTTCTTGCTTTTTTGATATGGCTTGTGGACACTTGCAGAGTGTAATAAAGATGCTGTCCAGAAAGCAGCTTCTGTGGTCACTGGGCAGTTGACAGCAGCAGCAATACATGGACTTATTTTAAAAAGCAAATACATATCCCTACTACAGGGAACAATATAGATACAAAATGCAGCTGTAGTATTTTTACAGTGCTCAGACAAGCATCAATGTAATAATTCTAAACTCCATATTAAAAACTGATTTTGGGGAGTTTTACTAAAATGCACATCCACACACATTGATATACAGAAAAAAGAAAGCACGCTTTAAATGGCAAGGGAAAAAATCAAAATAAAATCTTAACATATTTCATAAATATCCTGGAGATAAAATATCCCCGATATTTCAAAACTGCCTTAGTCATCTAGGGCACCAGTTTTTCATCAGATACAGCACTTGACACATAAAGGCATGGTATGAATGACAATTACTGTTTTGGGTACAAATCTGTACAGATCACACACAGGATCCAATACCAGTCAACTTCCCATAGCAAATCAATTTTTTCAAAATAAAGGGTACACTCAATGTTTATTTTCTGTTAAGAATGGGAAATTAAATGAAAGGGGAACAAGTGACATTAAAATCCTTATGCCCTAGTTTAGTTTTGCCATGGGAGCAATGAACAGATTTTATTAAATTTAACCTAATTTTGCTATGGCAACAGTTGTATCATATGAGATCATAGTCCGGGAGAAACACAGTATTTACTCTCTTATTCTAGCACTTTGAGCTTTCATAGTTTGACTTAAAAGCCATAGATTTTAACGCCAATGAGAAAAATATAGGAAGAGAGAGAGAGAAAGAGACATTTAGGATGATTAGAAAATTTACAATAAATGTAATTCATGCATCTTCCTTTGGAAGCCCTTTTGTGACATGAAACTTACTCAGTGGTTAGGGGGTTAATGAATGAAATGGATCACTGGATTAAAAATAAAAATCACTATTAAAAAAAAATGCGACACCAAGAGAATTAGACACTACATAATACTGTAACCACTGAGAATTCTCAACAGTAAAATAAAGCCTTGTAGTCCCAGCATTTTCATTAGTTTTCCAGTAGCGCTGGATGCGGGGTGAATTACAATGAGGTAGAAAGCAATGGCTGCTGCCTTTAAAGAACAGGCACTGTACAGAGGGAAAGCACTCCTTCAAGACACGCTGCGACGGTTATTGGCCTCTCTTGCCATATGTGTCTTACATTTTAACACCTTAAATTATCTCATGTGAGGGAATATTGCATTTATCCTGCAAGATGATAAATGCTAAATAGCTAACATAGTGAACCATGTTGCAATGTACATTTTAACTTAAGACTATAGAATTCTATATACCAGTTAAAACTTGTGCACAATTTGGAATTAGAATTATGTTTAAATTATGTGTCTACTTAAGCTGATGCAAAAGTAACGTAAAGAGTGATTGAAACCCATACAAAGGAAAAAAAATCAGGTTATATTACCTATGAGACCATTTCAGTTCAAAAGGAGAAAGGTAGGGGGTGCAGAGATGCACTGACTACTGAAAAGTGAAACGTGACACTAAATCAGATTTTACAGAACAGATTTATATTTTACCTTGCATAGGTTTCTAGTCTCCCACTCCTACAAATAGGACTACTTTTGAACTACTAACTTGGAAAAAAATTAAAGGTCAAATATCTCATTAACAGATCTGCTCTTAAGTGTTAAGGCTCAGACAGGAAGATCACAGAAGAAAAAAACAAGAGTTAACACTTTCATACGCTGTAATTAGAAAGTGTGAATCCCATAACAACACTCCCAGTTTATGAGTCACCCACAAACCCAGTTTGTGGATGAATCACAAACTGGAGAACAATTATACCACAGAAGTCTACCCACTGGACTGAAGGTTCTGAGCCCCATATCAGGCTTCCCAAATTGGAGGTCCAGCAATGGGAGGAGGAATTCCCAAAGAATCAGACTTTGAAGGCTAGCAGGATTTGATTGCAGGACTTTGATAGGACTGGGGGAAACAGAGACTCCACTCTCAGAGGGCACACACAAAGTAGTGTGCACATCAGGACCCAGGAGGAAAGAGCAGTGGCCCCTGGAAACTGAAGAGGAAACTGAACCAGAACAACCTGCTAGTGCTGGAGGGTCTCCTGCAGAGACAAGGGGTGGCTGTGGCTCACTGCAGGGACAAGGACACTGGCAGCAGAAGTTCTGGGAAGTATTCCTTGGAATGAGCCCTCCCAGAGTCTGCCATTAGCACCACCAAAGAGCCTGTAGCCTCCAGAACTGGGTCACCTCAGGCCAAACAACCTACAAGGAAGGACCTCAGTCCCACCCATCAGCAGACAAGTGGCTTAAAGTTTTACTGAGCTCTACCTACCAGAGCAACATGCAGGTCTACCCACCACCAGTCCCTCCCATAAGGAAGCTTGCATGAGCCTCTTAGATAGCCTCATCCACCAGAGGGCTGACAGCAGAAGCAAGAAAACTACAATCTTGCAGCCTGTGGAACGAAAACCACATTCACAGAAAGACAGACAAAGTGAAAAGGCAGAGGACTAGGTACCAGATGAAGGAACAAGATAAAACCCCAGAAAAACAACTAAATGAAGTGGAGAGGGGCAACCTTCCAGAAAAAGAATTCAGAATAATGATAGTGAAGATGATCCAGGACCTCGGAAAAAGAGTGGAGGCAAAGATTGAGAAGATACAAGAAATGTTTAACACAGACCTAAAAGAAGTAAAGAACAAACAAACAGAGATGAGCAATACAATAACTGAAATGAAAAATACACTAGAAGGAATCAATAGCAGAATAACTGAGGCAGAAGAACGGTTAAGTGACCTAGAAGACAGAATGGTAGAAATCACCGCTGCGGAACAGAATAAAGAAAAAAGAATGAAAAGAAATGAGGACAACCTAAGAGACCTCTGGGACAACATTAAATGCACCAAAATTCGCATTACGGGGCTCCCAGAAAGAGAAGAGAAAGACAAAGGACCCGAGAAAATACGTGAAGAGATTATAGTCAACAACTTCCCTAACATGGGAAAGGAAATAGCCACCCAAGTCCAGGAAGTGCAGAGAGTCCCAGGCAGGATAAAACCAAGGAGAAACACGCCGAGACACATAGTAATCAAATTGACAAAAATTAAAGACAAAGAAAAATTATTAAAGGCAACAAGGGAAAAACGACAAATAACATACAAGGAACTCTCATAAGGTTAACAGCTGATTTCTCAGCAGAAACTCTACAAGCCAGAAAGGAGTGTCAGGATATATTTAAAATGATGAAAGGGAAGAACCTACAACCAAGATTACTCTACCTGGCAAGGGTCTCATTCAGATTCGATGGAGATAGCAAAAGCTTTACAGACAAGCAAAAGCTAACCCAATTCAGTGCCACCAAACCAACTCTACAACAAATGCTAAAGGAACTTCTCTAAGTGGGAAACAAAAGAGAAGAAAAGGACCTACAAAAAAATACCCCCCTAAATTAAGAAACTGGTAATAGGAACATACATATCGATAACTACCTTAAATGTGAATGGATTAAATGATCCAACCAAAAGACACAGGCTTGCTGAATGGATACAAAAACAAGACCCATATATATGCTGTCTATAAGAGACGCACTTCAGACCTAGGGACACATACAGACTGAAAGTGAGGGGATGGAAAAAGATATTCCATGCAAATGGAAGTCAGAAGAAAGGTGAAGCAGCAATACTCATATCAGACAAAATAGACTTTAAAATAAAGAATGTTACAAGAGACAAGGAAGGACGCTACATAATGCTCAGGGGATCGATCCAAGAAGAAGATATAATAATTATATATATACACACCCAACATAGGAGCACCTCAGTATATAAGGCAAATGCTAAGAGCTATAAAAGAGGAAATCAACAGTTAACACAATAATAGTGGGGGAATTTAACACCTCACTTACACCAATGGACAGATTATCCAGACAGAAAATGAATAAGGAAACACAAGCTTTAAATGACACGATAGACCAGATACACTTGATTGATATTTATAGGACATTCTATCCAAAAACAGCAGATTACACTTTCTTCTCAAGTGCACGGAGAACATTTTCCAGGATAGATCACATCTTGGGTCACAAATCAAACCTCAGTAAATTTAAGAAAACTGAAATCATATCAAGCATCTTTTCTCACCACAATGCTATGAGATTAGAAATAAATTACAGGGGAAAATTTATAAAAAACACAAACACATGGAGGGTAAACAATACATTACTAAATAACCAAGAGATCACTGAAGAAATCAAAGAGGAAAGCAAAAAATACCTAGAAACAAATGACAACGAAAACACAACAATCCAAAACCTGTGGTATGCAGCAAAAGCAGTTCTAAGAGGGGAATTTATAGCAATACAATCTTACCTCAGGAAACAAGAAAATTCTTAAATACACAACCTAACATTACACCTAAAGAAACTAGAGAAAGAAGAACAAACAAAACCCAAAGTTTCCAGAAGGAAAGAAATCATAAAGATCAGAGCAGAAATAAATGAAATAGAAACAAAGAAAACAAGAGCAAAGATCAATAAAACTAAAAGCTGGTTCTTTAAGAAGATAAACAAAATTGATAAACCATTAGTCAGACTCATTAAGAAAAAGAGGGAGAGGACTCAATAAATCAGAAATGAAAAGGGAGAAGTTACAACGGACATCGCAGAAATACAAAGCATCATAAAAGACTACTACAAGCAACTCTATGCCCATAAAATGGACAACCTGGAAGAAATGGAGAAATGCTTAGAAAGGTATAACCTTCCAAGACTGAACCAGGAAGAAACAGAAAATATGGACAGATCAATCAGAAGTAATGAAATTGAAACTGTGATTTAAAATATTCCAACAAACAAAAGTCCAGGACCATATGGTTTCAGAGGTAAATTCTATCAAACATTTAGAGAAGAGCTATCACCCGTCCTTCTCAAACTCTTCCAAAAAATAACAGAAGAAGGAACACTCTCAACTCCTTCTAACGAGGCCACCATCACCCTGACAACGAAACCAGACAAAGATACTACAGAAAGAAAATTATAGACCAATATCACTGATTAATATAGATTCAAAAATCCTGAACAAAATACTAGCAAAGAGAATCCAACAACACATTAAAAGGATCATACACCATGATCAAGTGGGATTTATCCCAGGGATGCAAGGATTTTTCAATATATGCAAATTATTCAGTGTGATACACCATATTAGCAAATTGAAGAATAAAAGCTATATGATCATCTCCATAGATGCAGAAAAAGCTTTTGACAAAATTCAACATCCATTTATGATAAAAACTCTCCAGAAAGTGGGCATAGAGGGAACCTACCTCAACATAATAAAGGCCATATACAACAAACTCACAGTCAACATTGTTCTCAATGGTGAAAAACTGAAAGCATTTCCTCTAAGATCAGGAATAAGACAAGGATGTCCACACTCACCACCATTATTCAACACAGTTTCGGAAGTCACAGCCATGGCAATCAGAGAAGAAAAAGAAATAAAAGGAATACAAATTGGAAAAGAAGTAAAACTGTCACTCTTTGCAGATGACATGATACTATGCATGGAAAATCCTAAGAATGCCACTAGAAAACTACTAGAGCTAATAAATGAATTTGGTAAAATTGCAGGATACAAAATTAATGCACAGAAATCTCTTGCATTCCTATACACTAACAATGAAAGGTCAGAAATAGAAATCAAGGAAACAATCCCATTCACCATTGCAACAAAAGAATAAAATACCTAGGAATAAACCTACATAAGGAAGTAAAAGACCTGTACTCGGGAAATTATAAGACACTGTTGAAAGAAATTAAAGATGACACAAACGGATGGAGAGATATACCATGTTCTTGGATTCAAAGAATCAATATTGTGCAAATGACTATATTACCCAAAGCAATCTACAGATTCAGTGCAATCCCTATCAAACTACCAATGGCATTTTTTACAGAACTAGAACAAAAAATCTTAAAATTTGTATGGAGACACAAAAGACCCCGAATAGCCAAAGCAATCTTGAGGGAAACAAACGGAGCTGAATGAATCAGACTTCTTGACTTCAGACTACACTACAAAGCTACAGTCATCAAGACAATATGTGACTGGCACAAAAACAGAAATATAGATCAATGGAACAGGATAGATAGCCCAGAGATAAACCCACGCACCTATGGTCAACTAATCTATGACAAAGGAGGCAAGGATATACAATGGAGAAAAGACAGTCTCTTCAATAAGTGGTGCTGGGAAAACTGGACAACTACATGTAAAAGAATGAAATTAGAACACTCCCTAACACCATACACAAAAATAAACTCAAAATGGATGAAAGACCTAAATGTAAGACCAGACACTATAAAACTCTTAGAGGAAAACATAGGAAGAACACTCTTTGACATAAATCACAGCAAGATCTTTTTTGATCCACCTCCTAGAGTAATGGAAATAAAAACAAAAATAAGCAATTGGGACCTAAAGAAATTTAAAAGCTTTTGCACAGCAAAGGAAACTATAAACAAGACGAAAAGACAACCCTCAGAACGGGAGAAAGTATTTGCAAATGAAGCAACAAAGGATTAATCTCCAAAATATATAAACAGCCCATGCAGCTGAATATTAAAAAAACAAACAACCCAATCGAAAAATGGGCAGAAGTCCTAAATAGACATTTCACCAAAGAAGACATACAGATGGCCAACAAACACATGAAAAGATGCTCAAGATCACTAACTATTATAGAAATGCAAATCAAAACTACAATGAGGTATCACTTCACACTGGTTAGAATAGGCATCAACAGAAAATCTACAAACAACAAATGCTGAAGAGGGTGTGGAGAAAAGGGAACCCTCTTGCACTGTTGGTGGGAATGTAAATTGATACAGCCACTATGGAAAACAGTATGGAGGTTCCTTAAAAAGTAAAAATAGAATTACCATATGACCCAGCAATCCCACTACTAGGCATATACCCAGAGGAAACCATAATTCAAAAAGAAAACATGCACCCCAATGTTCATTGCAGCACTTACAATAGCCAGGTCATGGAAGCAACCTAAATGCCCATCAACAGACAAATGGATAAAGAAGATGTGGTACATATTTGCAATGGAATATTACTCAGCCATAAAAAGCAACAAAACTAGGTCATTTGTAGAGACATGGGTGGACCTAGGGTCTGTCATACAGACTGAACTAAGTCAGAAAGAGAAAAATAAATATCATATATTAACGCATTTTGTGGAATCTAGAAAAACAGTATACATGAACCGGTTTGCAAGGCAGAAACAGAGACACAGATGTAGAGAACAAACATATGGACACCAAGGTGGGAAAGCAAGGGGGGGGGGGGTGTGAATTGGGAGACTGGGATTGACATATATACACTAATATGTATAAAATAGATAACTAATAAGAAACTGCTGTATAAAAAAATGAAATAAGATAAACTGCTACAAAAAAATTTTTTTAGGAAAAAAAAAAGGAAGTGTCATAAGCCCTACACTAGTTTCTGTCCTAATCATCCTATATTTAACACCTTCCAGTTCACTGAAATTGAACAATCATTATCAATTTCTGCTGGAATATGAATAACACATTGTCTTCAAGCCAGATTACAATGCCCTACCTATATACTTACTAATGTGTTATTCAACTGAGGAAGATGCAGCATTATAAAATATAATCCCTGCTCTCAAATTACTTATAGTCTGCTTAGGGATACATAACCATACATGGCTATGTAGGTAAATTAAATACAATTGTGGTCCTCAGATGGGCAACAGCAAGGCTCTGGGGGAAATATACATATAGAGGGAGCCATCTCCACTCATCAGTTTCATGGCAGTGCCACATCCTATCAGAGCTCCCCACCAAGGAAGGAAGTGAAATCACTGTTTGGTTGCAGTCAACATCGAAGTTTATCAGAAGAACAAAATATTTGCTGAACTTAAGGTCCTGAGTCTTTGTGTCTTGGGGTTTGTTCTGGTCTTGGTTTCCTATTTAAATTTTGTTTTCCTGTCCTGGATATTTTTAATGTACCATACGTACTTTTACTGTAGGCTTTCTCAAACCCTCTATGGAACAAACTGGAGCACAAATATGATTAAACAACCAAATGAAAAACAAATAAATGAGTACATTTTAAAAATTCTGTTATTACCATCACCAAAAACAAATGAATATCTGGGCAGGAAAACATGGTTAAATTAGTAATTGACTGAGACCTTGGCCTTCTATGTTATCTATGATTACATGGTTGAACTTGCACTTACAGAGTTGGAAAAACTGTAGCTGTAACTTTTCATACAGTATTCAGAGTAAAGTCTGACCATGAAAGAATCACCTTTGCAATACTGAGAAGTAAGGTCCTCAGTGGGGATGAGTACCACCACTCAAGGGTGGTGTAGAAATGTCATAAGGCTTACTCAGAACCACAACATTTTTCAAACATTTTCTACTTTAAATCTCAAGTTTTTACCTCTTAGATACAAGTTGCTATTATTTTGTTGAGATGTTTCATTTATAAAATGTTTCACTTCTCTCTCCCTTTGGGGGCTGGGGATTATCCCGAGGGTGTTGAGTGTCTGCTCTTTTCTTAATATAGTAGAAAGTATATACTTTAGCCTGTTCCAAAGTATTTTTGTTCCCAATCTTTACTCTAATTTTTAAGTTTCACTTTATTTGGAGATGAAACCATAAGGAAAAAATAAAAGCTAGTAGCTGTTTAATTCCTTCAGCAACTTTATAGATTCCAGGTTCTTGGTCTGTTTGGCCATAGTAGAATTTATGAAAATCTAAAACATTAACGATGCCTGAAAGGCAGGCTGCCACACAGAGATGAACACATTGCCTGGTCTGATAGCAGAATTATAGAAATTTGAAACCTCAGCATTTTGAAGATCATTAAGCTATCATTTTTGTATGCGTTCAGAATATTTCACGAATAATGTTTAGATGGAGTTCATATAAACCCAATTCATATTAGAACTGAAATATTTTTTCTTTATAGAAAATGTAACTAGACAGTAAAAACAGATGTTTAAATATTTATAGTAGGCAACAGAAAACACTGTGGAAAAATTCAGTAAAAGCAGTGTTAGTAGTGCTTCCTGTCCCTTTTTATAGTACGGAAAAATATGAAGCACAAAGAATGTGATTATATATGCAGAAGATCAGCTCTTATGGTGTAAATTTTATATCTGCCATTACAGACCAACAAAGCATCTTTCACTGTCAAATTGAGTTAGCTGTGGAGCATATCACGGATGGCTTTAAAGCTATTTTCCATTAATAATAAGGCATTTAAAAATATGAAAATAAATTATTACAGTATATACCACTGGTGCTTTCAGTTTGCTGATTTGCGTGAATTAAATCCTATTTATAGGGTAGCATTATTGAAAGTGAATGGAAGAAAATGATCCAGAAAATCAGGACTTCTTTCACATTCACAAATTGGAAGCCTCATTCTCTCCAATGAAGTGAGTCAGCACTTCAGAATTAAAAATTCTACTCTGCAGCTAGTCTCAAGGTGCATTTTAAATGGGGTCACTCAAGAAAGTGAAAAGTGCAATGCAATTGCATTTAAGTTCCTTGGACTCTTTCAGGTGTGGGAGTTGAGTGATGAGTAGCTGATACGTGAACTGTAGCTAACCCCTTTTATAGCATATTTTTAGAGTTCAATAAAATAAAGGAGGGAAGTGTTTTGTGTTAATGTTTCCTGTGTATAAGAGATGATAATAAAATATTTTTTTACATGGAAACTAATTTAGCAGAGATTCTCTTAATATATATTTTCCTTTTTATCTATTATTATCCTTCTCCTAAACCACTAGGCTAGGCAAAGTCTGTAACAGTGGTCGATTGAATCTGCGGTTGCCTGGACATATGTTTTAAATTTGACCCAAATTACGCATACGACCCAAAAGTATGCATGGACAGAGTATAAAGCTTTTATTGACGATAGGCTACATTTCAGGTTGTATTTCACATTAGATTGAGAGGTGAGTTGGCTTTTACCCTTAAAATAATCATCTTTTACCTCCAAATAAGAGGGAAAAAAATATTTTAAAACCTTGAAAATGTTTCTTTCTGACTTAACGCTCAATCTGTTGTGTTCTCTGTCCATGAACTAAGAATTCTTTCTGCACCAACTTTTCAAGGTAGGAATCAAAACAATATTGAAATAGTTAAACTTTTTCCTAAGAATTGCCCCATGATTTAAAAAAGAAAAAATTCAATATACGGACAAACTAATAGAATAAATATAGCCAAAGACTGAAAGTAAAGTTCAGAAAAACTCCCCGAATATGTATGAAAAAAGTCTAAGTAATGGATAATTTCGGAAATAAGACTTTGAGGTTAACATCTAGGAAGATCAAGATCTTTTTATTAGGATTTTCAGAAGCAGATAATAGTCAAAACAGAGGGGAGAAAATAATAAATGAAATCATAGAAGAATTCTACACAAAGCCGATAAAAGCTATACCAGTATTCAGACTGAAGAAACTCACTATGTGTTGGGTCAGATTAAAAAAAAAAATCTAATAGTCAGATATTACTATTCTCAGTTATAATTCCATGGATTAAAAAATGTGTGTGTGTGCGTGTGTGTGTGTATCCCTACATACTTCTAGAGAGAAAACAGTAAGCTGCAAAAGATACAAGAACTACACTAAAATTACATTTCTCACGAGCCACACTGGATTCTAGAAGATAATGGAGCAATATTTTCAAAGTTCTCAGGGAAAAAAACTTTAGCCAAAAATCCTTTGTCGTCAAAACTATCTATTAATTAAGGCAACAATAAAAAATATTCAAATATGCATAGATATAAGCCATTTAATACTATCCACAATTCCTATATGAAAAATAAATATTTGGAGATTTACTTAAATGAAATGACAATGAATCTAAGAAAAAAGATAACTTGAGATGTCAGAAACAACAGCAGCAGATTGAATCCACTTGACCTTGATTCTTGGAATATTTTCCTTTAAAGAAGACAGGATTAATGGCATTTCCTCTTCTGTGGGTCTGTTCACCTTGCCACCATACTTAGTTCTATGCTTAGTAATATTTATATAATTAGAATATTGTAAATGCTGTCTATTGGTTTTTTAGCCTCCTAAACTCAACTAATGAGACAGTACAGAGGACTGAGTTCTAGTTATGGAAAAGAATTTAATAGTTTATGGCAATGTAAAATAATACTATAAGAAAAATCAAGAAATGTAGGAACATATTATTTAAAACTATGATGGTAGGCATCAGAAGAACAAAAATAATACATTTTAGAAGTGTTTTTTTTTTTCCCAGAGAGAGTAATGTTGGAGGAACATTTTCATTTTATACTTAAAAAAAACTATGTGCATATATTACTTTCCTAGTTTTAAGAAAAGCTTAAAATTTAAAGGGCACTTTCATCAATAGGGGATTGTTAGACTATAGTTCTTCTTTATAATGCAGCAGATAAAACAAATGATAATACTAATGTATTGCTGCTGAAATCAATATTTTTAAGGGAATAAAGTTGCCATATGGATGGACGGCATGACATAATCTAGGTTAAAATGCTTTGATGTTTACATATATTCATGTGAAAAGAAGTCTAGGAGGCTACAGAGCTGCTCTCACTTCTTCTTCTAGTTCTACAGATATTTAAAGGCTTACAGGGGCTTTTAATAATCACCTTTGCAGTTGTAACACTCAATAAAGACATTTTGAAAAATGAAATTATTTGAAGCCCAGAGAAGGGGAATGACTTGACCCTGACCAGATCAGCCAGGAAGCAAGTGGCAGAATCAAAACTGAAATCCAGTCAGTACTGGGGTTGCCAAGGCTTGGGAAATTTTAGCCCGCCTCTCCAAATTTCCATCAGCCTTCCTAAGCCACCCCTAATAAAAATGTTAACAACAACATCAACAATAACAATGACAAATATATGTGTTAAGTTTTATGTAAAGTGTGAATAAAAGTAACTTCAGGGGAAAAATAAGTCTATATCTCTGCCATCTTGGTGTGGGATCGGGATGATAAGGAAAGGCTTAATAAAGGAGGTGACTGCTGGGTAAAGCCTTGGACAACGGGCATAGTTTGTGACAGACCAAGGTGAGAGCAGAGCTGTGGTCAGAGTTATTCCAGGTACTGCAAGGGCACCAAAAAAGAACTTGTGTGACAAAGGCAGTCTTTTCTGTTACTATTCATGTTTCTTGTGAAATAAAACCGCAGGTACCATAAGATCAAGGATCCCACCACAAAGACAAAGACAAAAGCCAGGTGGTAAAGGGGAAGAGAAGAGAAAGATCATATTAAAAATTTTTTTGGACTAAAGAAGGCCATAGTAATTGAATGTAAACCTTAGCCCTGGCTTTCCTAGCAGCTGGAAAGAAAGTGAAATCATTGTCTGGTAGCAGTCAACATCTCAGTTTATCAGAAGAACAAAATAATGCTATGTGCTAAATCAAAGACATTAGTAATATGCTGTGGGAAAGTAGGAGAATGCTGTAATTCTGACTAGATGGTCAGGAAAGGCATCACAAAGGAGGTAGACCGTGAACTGCATTGAGAAGATTTTGCCTGGCAGAGGGGACAAGTAGAAAGAATATCATAAATACAGAGATGAAGATTGGACAGAAGCTGGATTACGGAGCAGTCATGTCATGGGATAACTTAGTTTAACAATCTCCCCTTTTCTAGAAACGTTTACCAAACGCTCATTTCTGAGCTATATGGCCCTGCTGACTGATGCCTAACCCAAACCAGTCCAAACAGATTCCCATTCTAGGGTACAAAGGTTTGAAACAGAGACACTCAGAGACAGGCCACTGCTGGAGTGGTCGCATCTAAGGGAGCATTCCAGAGGATGTGCAGGTCCACGAGTTCTGACTTAGCTACCAAGGAATTTGTTTGATCTCATGAAATAATCCAAGGTTCTATCAACTAATTCCCCTTTGACCTAAGCTAGCCAGAGTTGGTTTCTGTTACACTCAATACCAAGTCTCTTAATTAACATACTATCTTGGGGAAATGGCTGTGGCTGCACAAGAAGGAGAGTGATGTCATGTGGTAGGAACTGCTCGAGGCCTTGAATGCTGGATCAAGGTGAGCCGTTAGTCCAAAGGGCAGAACTTAGGTCTGGTTTATGAGCCAAGTTTTAATGTAATATGGATCCAGAAACATAGGGTCTTTTGGTTCCACTAAGCCTACAGCATGTATCTTGACTGCAAAGAAAAATATCTTGCATAGCTTTTTTTTTTTTTATAGAGTGAAAACTTTTATATTTAGAATTAGTCAGCTGGACTCAGTTTAGATGATCCCAATTTTGTTGGCAACATCCAAAGCGTCATAGTCAGGAGCCGGTCGTACGTATGCCTTCTTTTCTCCATCAGGCCTGATCAGGGTGTTGACCTTAGCCACGTCAGTGTCATAGAGCTTTTTCACAGCCTGTTTAATTTGGTGCTTGTTGGCCCTGACATCCACAATGAACACCAGTGTGTTGCTGTCTTCTATTTTCTTCATGGCTGACTCGGTGGTGAGGGGGAACTTGATGATGGCATAGTGGTCAAGCTTGTTTCTCCTAGGGGCGCCCTTCCGAGGATATTTGGGCTGCCTCCTGAGCCGCGGTGTTTTGGGCCGTTGGAAGGTGGGTGACGTCCGGATCTTCTTTTTTGTGTGGCTGTGGACGCCTTTCAACGCTGCTTTCTTGGCCTTCAAAGGCTTTGCTTTGGCTTCGGCTTTGGGAGGGGCAGGGACTTCCTTCTTCGCCTTCGGCGCCATCTTCCTGCATCGCTTTTTAACCAAAATTCAAGTGTGCAGCTCTGGGATGATCCCAGTCATACCATACTGTAGGGTAGATCTGCTCACACTTCCCTTTCCTTTACCCTTTCCTTTTCTCCCCTTCCTTTCCCTTCCCTTCATTGATTGAAACATCTAAGTTTCAGTAAGGTTTCTGATTTAAAGGAACACTATGGTGCATCCTCCTGTATCACAAATAATTACATCCTTAATTTATTTTGTATGTCAAGGGCATTTGTGAATGAGAATTTTCTCTAGCCAGACGTACATATGGAAATTGATACATACCGAAGTCCTACATCTAATGAACTCATTACTGGGACTGTGCCGTGAAGAAAAGAGAAATAATGGCCATCTCTCCCTCTGATTATGTGTGGTTATCACAAGATCTATAATTTGTAACAAAGGTTTACTCCAGGGAAGTCAGTGGCCATGAGCCTGGCTGACCCCAGTTCACATGGGAACCAACCACTGATATGGCATGTAAAAAAGGACAAGCAATTCAAGAGATGACAAAGCCTGAGAGGTTACCAGAAAATGAAATTGGAGAGTGGGAGGTGACAGCCAAGTTACTATGCTGCCCTTACCAATTTAGTATACAAATGAGAAAAGAGTCAAACATACAGCTTCATCCATGACAAAACTGGGTAATGAGCTTTTCGTCAAATGTAAGGGACCAGACTGAATTAAAGAGCAATCTTTTTCACTATGCAGGCAACAAATGGCTAAATAATTAGGGAATGGGAGGGCTTCTACTTAATAACCTAAGGGATTTAGGGCCTTCACCTTCTTAAGATCATGTCACCACCTGGGCAGGGTATGAATTACACACTAGTACAGCATTCTCATTTGAGTTGGAGCATTAATACTGACGAGATGTTCTGACCCAAGAGAGAAATGTGACATGAAATCACAGGAATTTATTTTCCAACAGCTTAAAAAAATAAAAAAAGACAATAAATCAGGGTGTGATGCTCACTTGAGATGGAGTTTGGGTGGGGACTACAGAGGGTAAATAGGTACTTTTATTTCTTCCTGATAAAATTACCATCTTGGTGTTAGCACCCAGGGTGGTACCAGGCTGACGGTGGTATACCCAAAATGAACATGCCAAGAACCAGGCAGCTGCCAACAAAGGAGAAGAGGTCAAGACCAAGACTCCAGTTAGCTGGCAGATGTGGAACTTGAAGAAGCCCCACTGATTCAGTGAAAAGAAGGTGATCTCCTTGATAACAATGGCACCTCCAAAACTGTACATCTCCAATCCATAAGCTCCAGCCTACAATTATGGTTACCGATGCTGTTTATTTTTAAAAAACACTTAAATTATAAAGATATTCAAGTATACTTATGACATATAATGTACAAATCAAGGAAAATAGAGAATTTTAAGTATAGTCTATAAAATTTATTGTTCAAAGGTATTCTTTACATCGAATAAATATAAATGTGCTTTATTATATTGAATTGGACATTGCTCTAGTTATTCAAATGAGATCCTACCTGGAGTACAAATATACATTTCTCTACTGGACAGTCCAACTGAGTCTATTTGAGTAGCTAAGGTTCCTGTCATAGTGGAAAGAGCACCAATCCCAAGTAATGAGGTTTCCAAGTGGAGTCATTATCATAAGTGGAGAAATTCAATCCATGCTCCATATTACTTCAGAGCCAGTATAACTTATGAAGAGTGAATGATTCATGTTATATATTATATATTTGTTATGATCAAAAAAGCTTCATATTCATAAATGAATTCTATCAAATGAAATAAATGGCACTTACTAGGCACTTTATAATGTGCATTAATAGTATAACTATAATTTTTATTTAATCCCCACAGGAGCCCTATGAAGTTGCTATTTTTGGCATCCTCATTTTACAGATGTGGAAACTAAGGCATAGAGAAGATGCCCAAATGACACAGAGTTTCTGCCAAAATTCAAGCCCAACTTGCCTGATGCCAACATTTTAAACTGTTGAATATGATTATAGTATCTGAAGTAGGGATGAAGACATCTGAATTCCAATTATTCAGATAAGTAAATGCTTTTATGGAGAAAATAACATTCAGCATATGTCTTGGTTAGCTACAGATGTCAAATACCCAGATTACACATCCAACCACTAAATGTACTAATAGGCCAAATGCTAAAACAACTTCCTTATTAGGCTTGAAGGTTATAGAGCTGTGAATACACTTGGCTCCTGATCTGAATTCAGGCTGCTACTCCGCTACGTCCGTTGTGTCGTATGACTTTGCACTGAGCCCCCAGAGGAACCGCAATGAAAAATTAGCTGCTCAGTATAACAAGTTGCCAGATGCTGGACTCCAGCAGGTTACGGCATCTCAAAGTCCTTGTGCAGCTTGGGAGGAAATATCCCGAGCCCCAGATCTCGAACTTCATGTGTTATAAGTACAATGCTAAAAACTCAAGTTTCATTTCTTGTGATTAAATACACGACCTTAAAAGGCTTTTTAAAGAAAACAAAAACTACTGTAACACTTTTTATTTTCTAGCTAAGTGTCACCTATTTTCTTCACAGTGATAAATTCAAGTGGGTTACAATGTCTGCTTTGAAAATTTTTAGTAGTCTTTTCCTCCTAAAAGAATCCAGGGGGACTTCCCTGGAGGTCCAGTAGTTAAAGACTCTGTGCTTCCAATGCAGGGAGTGCGGGTTCAATCCCTGGTCGGGGAACTAAGATCCCACATGCTGCCTGGCAAGGCCAAAAAGTAAAAAAAAAAAAGGTTTGGGTCTCAATTTAAATAGTTATCAGGGAGTGAGGGTATCTCTTTTGATAACAAATTCTGAAGTAAAAGATTAGGACATTGAGTCATTGAGAAAGTGTTTGGGAGTAAACTGTTTCATATAACTGAAAAATAACCACAAGAAAGCGACGCTGGGGCCAGTAAGACAAAGACTGATGATTTAACGATTTTGCCCAGACTGTTTCCTGACCACATAATCAAATCATGCCCTCTAACTAATGTAATGTACACAGGAAAAGTCTGGTCACAAAACAGAAGCTGGGCTCTGACGCACTGATTTTGGACTTTGAAGATTTCACAAGATTTAAAATCTTCCTGTCTCATCCAAAAGTTGCTCTTCTTTCCAACTCAAAACTTCTCCAGAGACAACATTTTATTGGAAAGTAATTTTGACGAAATCAGGCCAATTAGTACACACAAACTAATTTCTCTAAGTCTGGAAACTTCATTTCAATTCAGATCTAAGTGCCTGCTTTCACTAGTTCACAAAGGCTGCCTCTTCTGCATAGTTTTCCTGATAAAGCTTAGTCTGAGTCATCTGTTCCACCATCAACTACTGATCAGTATTTAAACACTTCTTTTCCTAAACCAAAGCTGCTCCTGGGTTTCCTCTTGCTTATGTTCTAATCCTCACGTGATAGCTCTGCATTCAAGCTCCGAAAGCCTGGACTGTAGACCCACATCTCTGGGCAAATCATGTAACCAATCTGGCCTCACCTTCCTCATCTAAAGAATGAGGAAACTATCTACCTGCTTCACAGTGTTCTGAGGATCAACTGAGATCATGAACAAGATGTGAAAATTGTACGGGCAACAAAACATAGGATGATATCACTATTATTGTTATGCAACATTCCACACAAGATGTAGAAAAGACATAAAATTTACATGAATTTTTCCCCAGGTTTTAATTCATGAAAAAGTGCCCAGAATGGACCTTTATACAGTGTTGTTGTTGTTGTTGTTTTAATTTCCTCAATGCACTGGAAAAAATATTCCTGAAAAAAATGATAGGTTCTGTAAAAGTCTTCATTTAAAGTCATATTTGAGAATCATGGTGCAGCATGATTAAACAGTTTTTATCTAAAGCAACATCAAAATACAGCTTCTCTTTCCCCTTTCAAAAAAGTTTGTCTCTGTGTGTGTGTGTATGTGTGTGTGTGTGTTGTGTGCATGTGTGTTTATGTACTTTGAAAACTTGTTTTCCTTATCAGTTAATAATATAAGGTCACATTAAGTCTATTGCCCTTACCTTTCACTGCAATATATCTGCTTTGACAACTGTTTCTTAGATAGGATATTCTATGAACTTGCAAGTTACTTCCCCCTCAGATCAGTGATCTTGTCCTTTTTATATTAAACTTTGTCTCTTTTCTGCTGATAGCAGTTCCCCCAGGTAGTCAAATCTGGTCCATGTTAACTTGCCTCTAAACTGAGCTGCTTGTGGAAATGTGCCATTATGGAGTCCACTAGTCTTTTTTTTTGGGGGGGGGGGGGGCCTCTCACTGTTGTGGCCTCTCCCGCTGTGGAGCACAGGCTCTGGATGCGCAGGCTCAGGGGCCATGGCTCACGGGCCCAGCCGCTCCGCAGCATGTGGGATCCTCCCGGACCGGGGCACGAACCTGTGTCCCCTGAATCGGCAGGCAGACTCTCAACCACTGCGCCACCAGGGAAGCCCCCACTAGTCATTTTAAGTGCTTGCAGGGTGAATTCAAACGCATTCCTTTCCATCCCCTTTTTCTTCATTCTCCCACCAACTCTACTTTCCCCTTTCTCTTTCTCTTGATACACAGCTGCAAAATTGTCTCAAAAACTATTGCTATGAAATCTACATTTAAAAAATGGACTTCTCTATATTCACATGATATACTGATTCTCCAGTCTAACACTTCTCTACAAATTTGGCAACACTATCTAATCTATCCTCACCTTGTGTCTACTGTGACTCCTTTGAAATTTCATTTTCATAGTCCAATACTCACATCTTCAACTATTTCTTGAGAAATCTGGTTGTCATGGAATGTCTATTGAAAGAAAAGCAACTAAGTTCAGAACACTATTTTCAGTGACTGCAAAACTACAGCACGCAATGCAGATAATTTTTCTCATAAGCTAGGTGTAAAGACATATAATGTGCAAACTTCATAAGAGAATATTTTATTTTGAAAAATAAATCTCACCAGACCAAACACATAAGTTTACAGAAAACCAGTAAGACATCATTACACTTATATAACACCTTGAATAATCCAAAAGAAGCCCGCTGGTAACATCAGAAATAGTCAACAGGGTTGTAACACTGACAAAATGGTAGCATGTGTCTAATGGAATCAGAAATTAAATTACAACTGAAGTTCCATTTCTTAAGGCTATTTTCATGCATTTATAATTTTACCAAGCAAAACAAGAAAAAAGTAAGTTTGATAGATACTTTTAAAGATGACTATGAAACTTTAGACTGTAAATACAACTGTCCTAAATCAAACTTTAAAAAGGCAGCCATCTGGCACCAAAAGCAAAGGCAACAAAAGCAAAAATAAACAACGGGACCACATCAAGCTAAAAAGCTACTTCACAACAAAGAAAATCATGAACAAAATGAAAAGGCAACCTACCATATGGGAGACAATATCTGCAAATCATGTATCAGATAAGGGGTTAATATTCAAAATATATGAAGAGCTCCAACAACTTAACAGTAAAACAACAAACAACCTAATTAAAAAATGGGCAGAGGACACAAATAGACATTTTTCCAAAGAAGATGTAAACAGACGGAGATGGCCAACAGACACATGGAAAGGTACTCAACACCACAAGTTATGAGAGAAATACAAATCAAAGCCACAGAAAGATATCTCATACCTGTCAGAATGACTATTATCAAAAGGACAAGAAATAGGGCTTCCCTGGTGGCGCAGTGGTTGAGAGTCCGCCTGCCGATGCAGGGGACACGGGTTCGTGCCCCAGTCCGGTAAGATCCCACATGCCGTGGAGCGGCTGGGCCCGTGAGACATGGCTGTTGAGCCTGTGCGTCTGGAGCCTGTGCTCCGCAACGGGAGAGGCCACAACAGTGAGAGGCCCGTGTACCGCAAAAAAAAAAAAAGACAAGAAATAGCAAGTGTTGGTGAGAATAAATAAATACACATACATATATTGGAATGTTATTCAGCCATGAAAAAGAAAGACATCTCACCATTTGAGACAACAGGGATGGACCTTGAGAGCATTATGCTAAGTGAAATAAATCAGACAGAAAAAGATAAATACTTTATGATCTCACTTATATGTGGAATCTTAAAAAACAACAACAACTGAGCTCATACATACAGAGAACACACTGGTGGTTGCCAGAGGTGGAGGGTTGGGGGAGGACAAAATGGGTTAAGGGGGCCAAAAGGTACAAACTTCCAGTTATAAATAAGTCAAGAGGATGTAATGGACAGCCTGGTGACTACAATTAGTAATGCCGTATTGCATATTTGCAAGTTGCTAAGAGAGAAAATCTTGAAAGTTCTCATGAAGAAAAAGTCTGTAAGGATGTACAGTGACAGATGTTAACTAGACTTATTGTGGTGATAATTTGCAATACACACAAATATTGAATCATTATGTTGTACACCTGAAACGAATATAGTGTTGTATGTCATTTATACCTCAATAAAAACCAAAAAAGGTAGCCATCTTTGAATAATAGTTAATAGCTTTAAGAGATCAATAAACTAAAATGAAAACCTGAATGCCAACTACTTTAAGCTCTTCTAACAATTAAAGACACCCTACATGTAGTTCTGGAAGTTTGTTTCAGATGTGATTTCTTAATTCACAGGAAATCAATAGGTAGAACCAACACAAATTTGAGTTGGGAGTGGGTAGTCTATTTGAGTTGGAGGTGAGGATTGTGTTGCTGGATTTGAGGTTTGGGGGTGAGGGAAAGGAACTTCACAGAGGAACAACTTTTTTTCTCATAATAGAAAGTAACCTGAGTTGACTTCAAATAGTAGTGCCTTCCTTGAGATATTTATAGGTAGGTTGTAGATATAAGACACATCTACAGAATGTTATCACTTTGTGATTGGAGCTCATCTCAAGTGCAACAACAGCCGGCCTGCATCCCTAAAAGGGCCCTTGACAGTGTACTATTTCAGTTGACTTTGAAGGGTTTCATCCTTTATTCTCATTTCCCTTCCCTACTCTACATATCATACAATAACAAAAAGATAACACTTACACAGTGTTTGCACAGGTGGGAACTATTATTATACCCATTTTTCAGGTAAAGAAACTGAAGCACAGAGAAATCAGTAACTTGCCCAAGGTCATACACTCAGTGGTAGGAACAAATCATATGTATAATTACATTGACTCCAAAATATAATGAAATGAATTTGTTCTCTGTTCAAGATTTCTGTTTAATTCTGCTCTGAGTAGTACATTCTATTGTTTTAGATTCATTCCCTTTACTGAAAGCAGATTTCTTTTCAGATTCATTTAGCCAGATTTTACTACCTACATTAAACCTATCACTGGGTACAAAGCAACTGGTTTTAATGAGGCCTTGGTTACCGTAAGCAATGTAGTGTATAAGGCAGAGGCATCTTTTCATAAATACTCCTTTCACAGAAGAAACAAAGGCATATTTCAAAAAAGAGAATTTGTGGATTTCAGTTATAGATTGTGTCTGAAATAAATATATTCATACATGACTTATCATATTTAAGTACGCACTAGCAGAACAAATCCTATTAATCCATAGTAAATAAACACTCAGTTCTATTACAATACATGGAAGTCATCAAGCAGACAATACTTTTTTCATTAAACCCTGAATCATTGTGTCCTGCCAGCAGCATGAAATAAATTAATGTTTAATATTTAATACTATATGATGGTAATAATGAACCAAATATGTATTTTAAATTTTATGTTATCTGACATTTCAATTTTAACTCAAAAGTATTTCTAAAAGGGTTGAAAATCTGTGCTTGAAAGTAATAGTTTAAATTTAATAAGTGTTTCTGGCTTTTTAATGCCACCTTACGGTCATAGCATTCGATCCTTTAATGATGATTCAAATCCAATTTCAGAAAATGTGAGGCATTTTTAGCATTAAAGATATGATAATCTTCAAACGAAGACATCCATAAAATCAAAAAATATAGAAAGGTCATCAAATGACCTATGGGATTTAAAAAATTATGTATAAAATGATCAGTTTAGCAATCAAAGTTTTTAAATGGTTAAATTTAAAGACAGACAAAGCACAAAACACATTATTAAAATATGAATTGACCTTAAGCGAAAACACAGCTTTGCATTTAGCATATTTCACACTAGCAGTTCTTCTTAAAAACAGCAATAGGGACCAAAACGAATCAGTTCACTGTTGTCTAAAAGGAAAAACAGATCATTTTCTCTTCCTATTAAGAAAGAGAGGAAAAAGTTCTTTAAAATATGTGGCATTCTGTGCAGATGGGCACAAACAGCAGCCTGTGTCACACATACATCACATCCCTTTGGCATCACTAGGCTTTACTTCTGTCGATTTTCAATCACGAGGCAAAAATGCAATAAATCTGTTTATAAGAACCATAAAATGTGTAGAAGTGAGGAAAAAATAAGCTGTTGAAATTTCAATACCTACACATCTCTTTCTGTATCCAAATTTTAATCCAATAATACAATTCTGCTGCTTCTGCTCATTTCCCATGTTCTTTTGTTATTATAGAGGACATCTAAATGTAAAAATATTTCATGGGTTTAAGCAATAAATTTGTGAACAAGAGAAGGAGAATTAAGTATGAGGGCAGATGCGGGGGAGTGTGTGGGTGTGTTTGCATGTGTTTTCTTCTTAGAGTCCCAAATCCCTTTGGATTATTAGTGAAGCTCAGACAGAACTTTAAAGCAAATACAGGGAAATGACAACTAAAGTCCAACTTCATAATGTATAAGAATCCCCTGTCCTAAACCTTGACACGCCTTGAGAAGAGGGAAAGGTGTTCTTTATTTTTCACTATTTTACTAACAATTATTAACCATCTGATATGTGTCAGACACACTCCTGGACACACTTCCATATTTTACCCCATTTAATATTTTTTTTAAAAATTTTTAAACATTTTATGTAATTTTTAAAGGTTACT
Organism: Tursiops truncatus; assembly: GCF_011762595.2. Taxonomy (NCBI): domain Eukaryota; kingdom Metazoa; phylum Chordata; class Mammalia; order Artiodactyla; family Delphinidae; genus Tursiops; species Tursiops truncatus. Next base: position 24,866,426 of record NC_047034.1, on the reverse strand, counting down.
TTCCATTCACAGTTATTACAAAATATTGGCTATATTCTCTGTACTGTACAGTAAATCCTTGAGCAATTTTACACCCAATAGTGTGTATTAGGTTGACCCAAAAGTTCGTTCGGGTTCTTCCAAAAGACTGTGTGGAAAAACCTGAATGAGCTTTTTGGTCAACCCAATACCTCCCACTCCACCACCCCTACACTGCGCCCCTCAACACTGGTTACCACTAATTTGTTCTTTATTTGTGAATCTGCTACTTTTTTGTTACATTTACTAGTTTGTCATATGTTTTTAGATTCCAAATATAAGTGACATCATACAGTATTTGTCGTTCTCTGTCCGACTTAACACTTAGCATAATGTCCTCCAGAGTCCATCCATGCTGCTACAAATGGCAAAATTAGTTTGTTTTTTTTTATAGCTGAGTAGTATTCTATTGTGTATATTAACCACATCTACTTTATCCATTCATCTGTGGATGGCCACTTAGGTTGCTTCTGTACCTTGGAAAATGTGAATAATTCTGCTATGAACTTTGGGATGCACATATGTTTTCGAATTAGTGTTTTTGTTTTTGTTTTGAATATATACCCAGAAGTAGAATTGCTGGGTCATAAGGTAGTTCTATTTTTAGTTTTTTGAGGAACCTCCATACTGTTTTCCACAGTGGCTGTACCAATTTACATCACACCAAGAGTGACAAGGGTTCCTTTTTCTCCACATCCTTGCCAGCATTTGTTATTTGGGTTCTTTTTGATTATAGCCATTTTGACAAGTGTGAGGTGTTATCTCATTGTGGTTTTGATTTGCATTTCCCTGATGATTAGCGATGTTGAGCATCTTTTCATGTGCCTGTTGGCTATCTCCATTTCCTCTTTGGAAAAATGTGTATTCACTTCTCCTGCTTATTTTTTTTTTTTTTTGAGGTACGCGGGCCTCTCACTGTTGTGGCCTCTCCCGTTGCGGAGCACAGGCTCCGGATGCGCAGGCTCAGCGGCCATGGCTCATGGGCCCACCGCTCCGCGGCATGTGGGATCTTCCCAGACCAGGGCACGAACCCGCGTCCCCTGCGTCGGCAGGTGGATTCTCAACCACTGCGCCACCAGAGAAGCCACTCCTGCTCATTTTTTAATCAAGTTGTTTGTTTTTTTCATGTTGAGTTGTATGAGCTGTTATATATCTTGAATATTAATCCCTTATTGGTCATATCATTTGCAAATATTTGCTTCCATTCAGTAGGCTGTCTTTTCGTTTTGTCGATTAACTCATTTAACCTTGACAGCAATCCTTCTGACGTGGATTTTATTACCCTTATATTTCTGATGAAGAAACAAACTAAGAACACTAACTAATTTTCCCATTTTAGACCACAATTTCAACTCTGGCCTTCCTTTCAGTTAATAAACATTTCTTAGTATTTTCCGTACATACCAGGCCCTACGTTTAGCTCAGTAACTATCCTAAAAATCCATCTCTCTTTTACTGCACCACATACCCAGTCCCTGACATCCAGCATGGGTACCTAGCTCATATTAGGTTCTTAGTGAAGATTCACTGAATTATTTGGTTAAATAAGTTACTTGTCTCTACAACATAGCATTTAAATAGATATCTGGATCCAGGGTGATTTTACCTCAAAATAGCTTGCTATTCAACACTAAAATACATATTTTAAAAATAATTTTTAAGAGGAATTATTTCACTGATTATGAGCATCCAGGCAACCCACATCAGATGGCAAATATTTGTACTTCAAACTTACACGGAGAAGGAAGTGTGGCGCAGTGGGATACGTGCAGCATGACGCACATTACCTCAACCTAGCGTATAAATAAACCATCACACAGTCATCATCCAATTATTTCAAGACTGTGTGATCTGCATACCCAATTCAGTTACAGACATGACATGGGTATAGTCTTCTAATGCATTTTCACAGACTCAGGGCATAATGCATAGTGTTGGCCAAAAAAGCAACATAAGGAAACCACACAACGTGAAGATTACTTTGTAGTCGGACATCAAGGAGTTTGAATGCTACCTCTGCCATTTACAAACTACCTCATCTTGGGCAAGTTACTTTACTTCTAAGCCTCAGTTTCTACATTGTAAAATGCAGATGATTACAACTGCACCTAGCGTACCCTTCAGAGATGATTGAGGACTAAATGACATGACGTACATAAAATATTTAGCACATGCCCAGGTCAGAGTTACGGTTCATTAAATGTTAGCTTTATATTAGAATAAGAATTAAGCTGGGATGAAGTGAGAGAGTGGCATGGACATATATACACTACCAAATGTAAAATAGATAGCTAGTGGGAAGCAGCTGCAGAGCACAGGGAGATCAGCTCGGTGCTTTATGACCACCTAGAGGGGCGGGATAGGGAGGGTGGGAGGGAGACGCAAGAGGGAGGGGATATGGGGATATATGTACATGTATAGCTGATTCACTTTGTCATAAAGCAGAAACTAACACACCATTGTAAAGCAATTATACTCCAAAAAAGATGTTTAAAACAAAAAAAAGAATTAAGGAAGCTGGGAAATAAATTTTCTGGTAGGTCTGGGGTTGAAGAGACTAGACACCTTTCTACTCTCTGACCTTTAAAGCTTCATAGTAGGTAGGCAAATGCCTGTTCCTGAATCAGCTGATCTCCATAATGTAGGATTCCAGAAAAATCACCTCATTTATTTTTCTTAATTTAACAACATCCTGCTTAAAACACAAACACATACCTTTTCATACTACCATTCAAAATAACTGCTTATAACTTAATAGTAAAAATGGGAAAAATTACTGATTTCTTTCTAAATTATCCTATACTCCCTCAACAAATTTTACCTTTTAATTCTATAAAGAAAACACTAATTCCTACCAAAGGCATGATCAAACCCAAAGATTAGTGATAAATCTGAACATTTAAAAAAATATGTCTCAGAAAAAGAAATTATATTAGCCACTTATTCATGTATTAAATGAAAAATGTGTAAGATTGTAACTGGCTTAGATAATTATGTTCCTCCTTATTAGGTGGTACACAATTACTCTTTTATCTCCAAATTACTAATTACTTTGATGTAAGATGTCTATACAACCAACAGATAGATATATTAAGCTCTTAATTTCTAAGTCTTAGCCAAAAGACCATATTGCCCCAATAGAATAAAAATAAATGTTTCGTTTTGTTTTTTTCATTTTATAACCTACATATAGGTATGAGGAAACTCAGGTTTAGAATACAGTCCTCTGAGGGAAGCCAGATAGATGGAAATTTTTCCTGTTAGAAGCAAAACCCATTGTATCTTAACTAATCACTCATTTTATTCTATCACTTGGGTATTCATCTCCTTTTGAATTAGTATATAATTATTCTGGATACAATAATTCAATACAATCATCTTCCAAAGGTCCATTTTCAGTATGTTTTTGAACAAGCAGTAGAAGACAGGAACAAAGCACAAGCTATAGCAGGGCTCAAAACTAATATTATTGCCTACAAAGAAAACAACAACCTGCCCAAACGTGGCACAGGTACACTAAATAAGCAGAAGTGATAGGTCTTGACAGCCTGGGAAAGATTTAGTTAGTAAAGTCAGACATCTAGGCATTCAGCTCGGTCACCAGTGTGAAGATTAGTAAAACTGAGACAACAGCTCTGCAAGAAGTTGAGAGAGCACGCAGTAGGAAAAACTGTTCAACAGGATAATCCTTGAAGACTGGCAGTTATTCTGAGGTAGTACAGAAAGAAAATGAAGCAACTAAAAAGGAAATCAAACACCTCCTCTCCAATCAATCTTTCACATTGTTACCAGATGTGAAGCATAATTCCCATCATGTCATTCTCCTGCACAAGAAGGTACCAGCCTAATCTGTAATACACTGATTTTCAAACCTTGCTTCATGACACTCCAACTGTTCTGCTGAGGAGCAAACATGATGTTAATGGGGGAGAGGATTCGCAGGGAGGGTGGGAAGCCAGTGTCTCTATCAACCAAAGCAACTCCATTTTTCTCTTTCGTATACACTGGGGTTTTGTTGTAAAAATGTGAGAAGAAAATTCTGCTGGTAAATAACAATTGAAAATGGTTGTCTTGATACAGTTCCACCTTCTCTGGCTGGTGTTGGGGACATCCATAAACAGATGCTACTCTTTCAAAACTTCTTTCTCACAACTCTTCCAAACACTCCAGCCATTCCAGTCAACACGACTGGGCTCTACATGTTCCATGTACATTACCTCTTCAGCCATTAACCCCGTTGTCAAGAATGCCTTTGTGCTTGCCTTCGTGTACCTTGTTCAATTCAACATATTCTACACAATTTCTGTGGACAAAATGCTTTGTTAAATTAGACATGTCCCTACCTTTCAGTAGCTTTCAGTCTAATGGACAAGAAAACAGACAAAACAATTAACACAATATAAATAAGAAGAGGGCTTCCCTGGTGGCGCAGTAGATAAGAATCAGCCTACCAATATAGGGGACACGGGTTCGAGCCCTGGTCCGGGAAGATCCCACATGCCACGGAGCAACTAAGCCTGTGGCCACAACTACTGAGCCTGCGCTCTAGAGCCCACGAGCCACAACTACTGAGCCCGTGTGCCACAGCTACTTGAGCCCGCACACCTAGAGCCTGTGCTCCACAACAAGAGAAGGCACCGCAATGAGAAGCCCGCGCACTGCAACGAAGAGTAGCTTCCGCTCACCGCAAGTAGAGAAAGCCCGTGCAGCAACAAACACCCAACACAGCCAAAAATAAATGAAAAAAAAATTTTTTTAATATATAAATCAGAATAAAATCAACATTAAAAAGAAGGCCACCCCCCCCAAAAAAAGAAGGCCAAACTCCTACAGCTTCTGAGAGAAAATGGGAAAAAGCAATTTTTTTTCTAGTAGAATCAGAAAAGGTAAGGATATTTGAACTGGACGTTACTGGATGTGGATACAGAATATAGTGGAGAGTAAAATTCCTATAGCATAAACATACAGAACAAACTTTGCCAAAGTACCTGGCATATTCTGGGGATGTACAGGAAGGTATGTGACTGGAATAGACTGGAGTACACTAAACTGGAAAGAAACCCTGGAATGAGTTCCTTAAAGGCCTAGGATGCTTTGGTAAAAACAATCTCTAATTTGACAAAGCATTTTATAGTTTATAAAATAGTAATTTAAAGCATAAAAATGTAATAATTTTAAGCATAAAAATAATTTATGCTTTCAGGTAAATTATTTCCATCAATCGTCAGAGCAATCCGACCACATTAGCAGGGAAAAAAATTATCAACCCTATTTTACAGATGAGGAAACTGAGTTAAGCAAGAAGACTAATATTTTACTAAACATCCACTATGTACCAAGCCCTTTGCAAGGTAAATAGCAAACATTATGATCTTCTGAGATAAAGAATTGTTATCACCCCAATCTTATAATTAGGAAAACCAGTTCAGAGAGGCTGACAACCTTGCCCAGGGACATGTGACTAGTATGTGACAGATTCAGGACTGGGACCAGGCCATGCTTCCAACTTGTGCTGTGCCATCACGGGAGGCCAATTTTTAGAGGCTGTTGAAGACAGCGGTATCAAGACCTGACTGTTTTTAAAAGGACTCTTAGAGCATTTCAAAGGGTACGTTAGAGAAGAAGGACAGAGGGGGATTATCAAAGTAATCCAGATGAGAAACCTGGGCCTGAAATAACACAGAAGCAGTTAGGATGGCACAGCAGATGAATGTAAACATTAGCCGCAAAGTGGCAGTGAAGCCACAGGGTTTGACTGACCCCAGTCAGATACACGGATTGCACCCAAGTCCCACGACTGCCTTCTAAGGTCTGGTCTTGACTGTTCTTTTTCTAGATTCTCGCTATCCTTCTCATGAGTACCACATGGTTAAGCATTTGTAAGATGTCATCAAATCTAAGATGCCAATGATTTTAAGATGCATTATTATCTATGTTAAAAGAAAAAATGCTGTCGAAGTATAACATGCCATTGACTTTAAAATGCACACTGATTTCGGGCAAAACAAAATGCGAAAAAAGATCTGCATCTTAGAATTAATGAAACATGGTAACTTTTCTATTTTTTTAGTACGACTTTATTCTCACACCTCAACAAGACCATGCCTTTCAAGGAATAGTTTCTTAATGCCAAGGCCTTAAATGCAATGCAGTGCTTTGTAATCATTCTGTGGGGACTGCAGGCACTGTCTTCACAGACAAAGAGCATGCAGTCTAGACCAAATCCTTCTCGGTCCACAACGTTTATGGGCTTCCTGAATTCCTGAGATCTGACACCTAACTGGCTATTCCTCATTACCTGTCAGTGACTCTGCAGTAACAGACAACATGAGAGTAAGCATTTACCAAGAATGATGAAGGTGGTGGGGGTGGTGGAGGTCCTGGTAGTAGTGACCACAAGAATGATAACTGCTATTTATTCAGTACTTGCTATGTGCCAAACATTCTACATGGACTCTGTTGCTTAATTCTTGCAATTCTATGACGCATACAGTACCAGCAATCTTATTACTAAAGAAGAAAGTCGGTTTCCAACTGGTAATCTTGAAGAAATAAAAACCTAGAGGAGAGTGATTTTTAAATCAAAGGTACATCTGGAGAGAAATACGCCTAAGAAAGAATCCTGCTAGCTTTTGTTTATCCTGATTTTGTGAAACATAAACTCAACTCGTTAATTGTTCTTGCATGGTTCTTTATTGACGATGGATCAGACTGACATTCCTGGTCAGCATATATTTCTTTCTTCTTTTTTTTTTTAAAGAATAAACCCTCATTTCATAAACATGAGCCAGCAGAAAGAGACAAGATAGACTCCAGAGAACCTGCAGTCCTCATTCTTAAAGAACACATATTTCAGGGATGATAGCTCTTAGGATATTCACATGTTCAGCAGACCTCAATATAAACATGAAACAACAACAAAATGTCAGCAAATCAGCAGGCGGAATAAACACGTCAGAAACATGATGGCATTCAGTGACCACCACGTATCTTAATAAATGAGCTCATCGTCCAGCTTGTGTAAGTCTTCTCCTGTGGGGCATCTTGATAAACCAAAGAATCAACAGAAAATACTCCCGCAGTGCTTGCTTTTTTAAGTAGGATTATGTGAAAGTAACTGAGAATTACTGCCATCCCTTTACATTGACAATCTTCCAATTAATGAGAAAATGGATTTTTTTCCCCAAAGTATTGGGTTTGAGAATATTCTGTTCTCCATTAACTAATTTTTCGCAAATGTTTTTAATGCTTAAGGTACACGTATTTGCTATTTATAAAAACGCAGATGCAGGGCTTCCCTGGTGGCGCAGTGGTTGAGAGTCCACCTGCCGATGCAGGGGACACGGGTTCGTGCCCCGGTGCGGGAGGATCCCACATACCGTGGAGCGGCTGGGCCCGTGAGCCATGGCCGCTGAGCCTGCGCGTCCGGAGCCTGTGCTCCGCAACGGGCGAGGCCACAACAGTGAGAGGCCCGCGTACCACAAAAACAAACAAACAAACAAACAAACAAAAAAAACCACGCAGATGCAGTTGACTCACCTCCTTACAATTTTGAGTTTGTTCTTCAAGACACCGCTAACTTTTCAGTTCTCCTGTGTGCTGAAAACCTGATTCCAAAAGGGAATCATGCAGCTCCCCCCAACAACTCTTCCATTTTAGTCATCCTTAACAGTCATCTCATCAACTTTTTTTTGCTCACCGTATATCAACGCTTAAGATTCCTAAAAAGTTCATTTTTTTTTAAAGGACAAGGAGAGAACTCTACTGGAAATGCCATGCCTTTTCCTCTAAACCCCTTCTTCTTTTCAACATCAGGCAAGTTTATATTCACCCTACCAGGACGAGCTCAAATATCATTTCCAAACTGCTCTAACAGAATTAACAGTTCTTCCCTCTGTACTCCCCAACTATTTGTCCATACTACTATTAGAGTACTAATAAATTTATTATAGTAAATTGTTTATATCCCAGATAATGAAGTCTATGAAGACACAAAACATCACTTATTCATCTCTGTATGTCCAAAACATACCTGAGCCAGGGGCAGTTATTTAATAATTTTTGTTGAATAATTTTATTAATGTGACTCAAAGTCCTCAGTAATAATTTTATTTTATTTAAGGAAAATATTGTAATATTAGTCTTTGAAACGGCAGTGAGAAAGAGAAAATATCTTTTTAAGTAGTAGAAACACAAAATGGAGTATAATCCCAAGTAAAAAATATAAATTGCAGAAAATAATATTTTTCTTTTCTCATTCATTTTCTATGGTTTCTTAATTCTCTTCCATTAAACATCACTTGGGGAGATTTTTATTTATGAATGGTTATATCTAGTTTTATGAACCTGACAAATGTCTTGCCCCAGAGATATGAAATATATATTTAGTACTGAATAATGCAAAATTCACTTTGCAACTTTTTGTGAGAATATTTGTCTGCCTTTTAGAGATGAAATAAAGCAATATTAAAATGTATATGCATAGCATGAATATAAATCAGCATAGAGATAGTTGAATATATATGCTTGGTCAAAGGGAAAAGATGGACCACAATTATAAATATAGCCTAGATAATCTAAAAAGCTAATAATCATATGTTGACATACGAACTGAAATTTTATCAATTGATAAAACACCTATGAATCTATATTCTGAGCCCCATTATAAAAACAGAAAAAATATGGTTTATGTTATTTGATTATTCCCAGTCCATAGCAAATCTCTAAAATCTGACATGAATAATGCTTTGGGGAAACATTTTCAAATTTTCATCTGAACATACTTGACATCATACTTCTCAAATACCAGCAAACTGCTCTTGGCATATTACTCATTCTGCCACTATACTTAGTAGATACACTTAATGACATAACTATAACCTCTATTAATAACTCAATAAATACTGAATTAATGACTTCTATGTTATCACCATAAGAATTAGTTTACTATTGTGATGCTGATATTATATTCTTATTTTCTAGATCAGGAAACTGAGGCTCCTAAGTTAAATAACTGGTGGCAAGTGATGGAGCTAGAATTAGAATCCAGATCTAATTTATACATTCATATTCTTTCTCCCATACTACAGCATGATTCTTGCATTTATTCTGTCAAGTATTATTCTTGAATGAGCCTAACAGGGTTGGCTTAACATTTCTAGTACCTCACTTGTAAAACTGAATTCCTACATAGCGGAGGGCAGGGGAGCACGGCTGAGATGGCAGCTACTGGCTCTCTGTACTGTCAGAGATGCTTCAGGCTGTGTTCCCATGGGATGTGATTGACTCTCAGGCTGCCTGTATCTGTGATGAGGCATTTTATTTCACAGGGTTTATGGGCGGGCTAGTCAATAAAATTTGGATGAATCTGGACTAGATGGAAGGACTCTCAACCTGAATTAGTGAAAATCCAGAGTTGTAGAAAAAACTTTTAAGTCATTATATTGCTTTCAATAATATGCAGTAATTTAGCTACTTAAAAAGAAAAAATAATCATGTGCATTTGGAAAACGGAGTACACGACATTGAGCAGTAGTGGCCTGAAGCAGGAGCCCCAGAATAAAACACTGGGTTGAACGTCAACGTGCTCACATCAGTGTTTTTGCTATACGACTATGTTCTTTCTAGAAAAGTCAGGCATTATAAGACGTCCAGGCGTGAATCTTAGAATAGTAAAACTAAAGGAAGAATACATCAGAGGTTTGTGAAATTTGGATATTATAGAATTGATTAACTATTGGAATCACAGAAACTGTAAAAAATAAGTATGTAACGTTTTAAGCCACTAAGTTTGTGGCAATCTGGCACTCACAACAGAAAACTAATAGAGAGGGAGATACTTAAATGGTTAAAAAGGAAAACCTTAATGCCTCCAATAAAGCAGGCTTTTTCAGAACACAAGGGCTAGGCAGAGGTACCTGTCCAGACCACAGAGCCACTTCCTTGTTCAATGAGTAATGCTGCCCTGTGTTCCTTCCTGACACCACACTAGTCCAGCATGTCCAGACCCTAAAGCATTACCATGTATGGATCACAGACCTCACCACAGTCCCTATGAGCGCCGCAGGGAGCATGGTACATACTGCGCTTTCAAGCAGTACCCTATTCTCTTCTGGGAAGACCCATACTCTCTTGGTTCTAAGGGGCCCCAGTGGACATGGCTCACAACAATCCTTTAGGAGCCATTAAAGCCAGGATGGGAGATTGCTGTGACCAGTCCTTTTGAGCATGGGGTTCTAGTCTACAACTGAAAAAGAAGGGTGTAAGACAAAGACAGGCTCTTAATTTCTGTAATATATTTAGCATTAAACTCAAAAATGCAGAACAGTGAACAAGCAAACACACAGTATGGAGAGAAAAAAGACAGCGTGGTATCATAGAAAAAGAACACTAAAAGAAGTCTGAAATGCTCTGACAGCAGCAGCCCTGCCCATGGGCTACTAAACGGGAGGCTTAGGACGCCTTCAGGCGTCTTCCAGGTCTAACAGTCCTACATTCTTCAGTCTTCACATAAGAATATGTAGTTCAACAATTATAGTAACAAGCAGCTACTACCTTAGAAAAAAAGTGTACTAAGACGTCAAGAAAGCAACTATTCTATCTGCTAAGAGTACTTATTCTCAGTAACTAAGATTAGCAGGCAGGGCTCTGAATGTTAGCACACATTGTATCCTTAGCATTTGAGAGTCTAGTCTTATAAATGTCAACCCATACATCTTGGCTGCAAAGAAAAGGCCATTCAAATCCTCTAAGATAACCTCCAGCTAATTTATATATGTATATATTCCTTTGTTATTCTACTTTAAGTTTAGTGTTCAGAAGTCATTATTTAACGTACAGTTTCTTACTATAAATATAACTGTGAAATACTGACATTTCATATGCAAGCTATGAGTAGTGCTGGTTTAATGTTATAGCCAGCTAGCAAAAAAATAGGCATAAATTAAAGTATTATGTTATAAAGCCTACCAAGTAACTAAGATCAAAGGAATGCACATGATATTTCCAGGCTTTTTCCGGCATATGCCAACAAAGAACAGTCAGCAAGGAAAATAACTTTGGTTGAAAGTCCTATGCTGCCATGTCAGAAAAAAGAGCTAAACCATCTACTTTCCATCGTTCATCTTGTGTCACTAGTAGTCTTTATCATTCATTGAAAATGGTTAAGTACTCCTACCTAATTTTTTAGCAATTCTCTACTATAGCTTGGTATTAAAAAGCTTACATTTGGACTGTACATTTCAGTTTCTATTCTCATTCCAGTTTACAGAGAAGTAAAAAAGTACTGTATTTGCAACTTAGGCTGGTATTAAACTGACCCCTGCTGGCCTCATCTTTTCTGCATTTGTCAGATAGGACAACACCCAACTGCATCCTACTGTTGAAACTGCATTTGATCAGATTCCCATATCAAAAACATGACAAAGGAAAAGGACGGCTACTCCCACAATTGCAAGTGGAAAGATGCCTGCTTCAGTCTGGCTATTTTATTTGCAAAGACCTAACAATTAAAATCACCCTAGTGTTCCACAGAAGTGTTTCCTAGAACCTACTGATTTATTCTACAAATTCATTCATTTAACAAACACTTACATATTTCTGGAAGAACACAGAAAAGCAGAGATACTTAGAAGTACAGCACCTGCCCTCCAGGTACTCACAGGCACTTACCAGTCTTTAAAAAGATACATTTGAGAATTAAATTCTAGCATATGATTGGATACTACAAAAGTAAGAAGGAAGTAGGGCTACCATAGAGCTGGTGGTATAGCCTGCCTCATGGGCTTCAGTTCACTTAAGATTCTTTACTGAACAAGCCCAGGAAAATTTTATCTCCTTCTTCTTTAGGAACCCATTGTACTTCATGAATAATAATGGCTGCCATTTACTAACGATCTCCTATGTGCCAGGAACTGAGGCTAGGTGTTTTCCAGACACTATCTTATTCACCTCACTTGATAACTCTATGAAACAGTTATTTTTATGCTTATGCTTAGTTCATAGATGAGGAAAGCTGTACACTACAACTACAATGCTTTTGTTTTAAACAGATGTTTCTCCTCTACAAGAAAATGAGCATCTTAAGCATAGGGGATTATGTCATTGTCATGTTTGTTTCCCCAGAACGTAGCACATCTCCAGTACCTGGCGTATAGTATGTACTCAAAAAAATGTCTGCAGGATATATGAATGGAGATAATATTGAACAAATGTGGCTTCTAAATGCATACTATGAGCATGACCTGTGCTTAAGCTCACAGTATGAGAAAGTAGTGGAAGAAAAAAGAGGAGAAAAAAAGTTTTGATTCCTGAACATAGACACCCATACTCAACTGTGGCAAGAAAAGGAGAAAATCCCAAGACATGAGTTAAACAGAACGTTATGGAAACAGAGCTTAACACTATCCAGTTAAAAACCAAATAGAAAAAGGACTCCAGCATCAGAAGATGATGACATACACGGGTGCTGGACTTTAATAGAACCTGAAACCTATTAAGAGGAGGGAAAAGAAGAAAAGAAAAAAGAAGAAAACCATGGAAAGAAGAGAATCATGGAAACAAACACAATGTAGAGATTCAAAAATTCTACTATGTTCCCAAGAAGTTAATGTATTTTTTCTTTTCCTACCTCCCCTTATTTTTCAACATCTCTTTTCTTGTCACTTAGAGACAGATGAAGATAAATGAAGTACAGTGGTTAAACTTCCTTGTCTGGATACAAATGATCTTGTGCATCAACATTATTGTTATGTAAGCACTTTTAATACTGCTTCTAGCAGATGAGACTTCTGCTTCAACATATGTTATGGGGAAAAATGGTAGAAATGTATTCATGACTAAAATAACTGAACAGTCAAAAACCACATAGAAAATATTATACATGAATCTGGTTTGTTGTGCTTGTTAACGATTTAAGGTAAAACCGAGGATGCAATCTCTCTCCCCAAACAGGAATGAATAACCCCAGATTCTCAGTATTGTCAATACTTTCTATGTTGTCCTACCCTACACCAAACCACTGCTGCAATATCATTCCTTAAGAGGGACTGGAATTTAACCCCCTCTTCCTGCACCTTCCCTGGTACAGGAAAACATGAGACAGAGGAAGTAGGGTTCTTCTCAACAACGGTCACTATAAAAATCTAAAGTTTGCTGTGGGAACATTAGCTCCCAGAGAATACAAAGCAGTGGTCAAGCCAATGGGCCCTGGGTTCAGATCGAAGTTCCACAACTGTAATTGTGGGCAAGTCACCTACTTTTCTAAATCAAATATAGTAAGATTACCTTTGTAAAACCAAGCTATCACATGCAAAGAGCTTAGTGTACTACATGGTACATAAATGTTCAATAAGCATAAGCTACAACTATTATTACAACCCCTATATGACTTCCCTCCTAAAGTCTTGCCTTCGACTCTCGATCTTAACAAAGAGATAGGACCTCTGAATCCTCACTCTGGCTAAGCTGGGCTCTGAATGTGTTAAATGAGTCCATTTTACCCTCCTTCCTTCCTTTCCCTTTCTTGCCAATAATCAGCACCTCAGGAAATGTTCCTCTGCTCATACATAAATGAAGCTCCTGTTCATATATAATATTTGTGATTATGTCTTATTTTGGTAACTAGAGGTCTCAAATTAAGCAATGTGGTCCAAATTGCAATATTCTGCCCCATTGGTCCCTAAATGACACCATCTTCTGTGAGACCAGAAAAAAATATAATGGTCACATCTGTAAGATCAAAAGCACAAGATCATTTGTACATAAAGCTTACAGCACTCACAGAAATCTACAAGGTTGTCTGCTGGTCATATCTTTAGAATTTATATCTCCCACTCTTCACACTATACAGTCATTAACAAAGACCAGAGCACATTCCATATTGCAGACCCCACGACAACTGTAACTATTCACAACCTTCAGATACACCATTCACAACAGTCCATTTTCCAATAATTGAGTAAAAAACAACAAAAGGAGGTGTCTATATCAGATTAATGTCAAGCATTCAAATTCAGCACATCAATATTTAAATAAAATAGCAAACCAACCAGTAGAAAAATTGTTTTAAACATAAATTACTCTTGAAGAAGACTACACGTACTTCTTAGAAATGAAATTTTGCTAGAGAGGTACATTCCATGTCACGTGCAGCCTTAAGCATTTCCTCAGAGCCAGTATCAAGAGTGTTGGTGAACATGCTGCACGCTGGCATATGAGGCTGTCAGATGCTGCATATCAGCAACACTTTAGCTGTTAGATTAAGATTTCCCAATAAGGAAATGTTGCAGTACTTCTGCATCTAGCATCTGGTATGGTGTTGTAAATGCAGAACAATGAGAGCAGCAGACTCAGAAGTCTTTCAGCTTCCTTTTGGCCACCTGCGGCATATTCCAAGAGTCACCTGGTCTACACGGTGAATTCTCCCAATTTCATGAAATGCGAGCAAATCTTCCATCATCTGGGGTTTCTGACTCTAAAGTAAAGTCTCTCCCCCACAAAAAGCTTAATGAAGAATAGTAATAAAACCTTGCCTTCTAACACTTGAAAGCACTTTTTTTGTTGTTTAACCTGACCATCATAAATCACCAACCTGCCCCCAACAATGCCTCTTACAAGCAAGTATTTTCCACCATCTTGGGAAGTCCAAATTGATTGAAATTTTGCTATACAAATTAATTCCCCAAGTTTTCACTCAGTGTAAATTTGAGTATAACACCGATACAAGTTCTGTACTCACATTCTGAGACTACTAGTGCTTGTTTTCTACCAACTCCTTATATAGAGAGTTGAATAGAAAAAATAGGGATTTGTATGTAGTAATAATGTACCAATGTAACTATGAATATGGAGATACTGTTTCTGTTCATCTCAGTACATTCAGCACCTAGCAGATGGCCTGGCACATACAAGACACTCAATATTTGTTGACTAAAGAGTAGATTTGTTGCCTCTCAAATGTCTGGTAGTCAGACTTTTTGAATTACAAATTGAAATGGGAAAATTTGTTACCACTGACCATCATTATAAAAGGGGAATGGTACACCTTTGCAAAATACTTGATCCCAAGATATAATATAATAAAATCACATTTTAAAAAGCAACAATCATTTTAGAACTCCATGAATATTAATTAATAAGAAAATATTAATAAAGACAAACCCCAAAAGTCTGTTATTTACAGTCCAAAGTTATTCTAACTTAGAGATGTTTTTCTCAGATAAATGCTATTTTGAGTAATGATTAGGTCAGATGAGCTAAAGATTTCATTTTATAGTTTCATTACAAGCCTATGATCTAATCACTAATCTAATAGTTTATAATAGTTTATATTTTCCACAAATGTATTTGGCATCCTATCTGTTGAGTCAGGACACCGGAAGAACTTACTTCCCTGTCCAAACATGGCCGGAAGATGTGGTTCAAATTCCAGTTCCATCCCTTGCTAAGTGACTTCGAGCAAGTTATACTAAATCTATCTTTGCTTCAGTTACCACTTTCTTTGCTTCAGTTAGCTTTGCTTTTTTGTGTTTACTTGGACCTGACCCTGCCTGCATTTTGGAATATTTAAGTTTGTTGAATATTAAGGGCATATTAAGGGATATTCAAGTTTGTTGAAACCCGAATACAAAGAGAAAGCCTCAATGATCAGTTTTGAAACCCAGAAACCATGGTTTTAAATCAACCGCACGACAACGTTCCTGAAAGCTGAGTCTTGTCAGGAGAGACTGTGTTTTCTAAATTCTTTAAACTTCAGTTTTAACAATTAGGGATGAAGAAGGCACAAGAGCCTCAGCGCTGGTGGTGACCTGATTCCCTGAGCATTGCTGCACATTAGAACCACCTGGGTCGCCTTCGGAACTTTTTGTTTTAACATCTTTATTGGAGTATAATTGCTTTACAATGGTGTGTTAGTTTCTGCTGTATAACAAAGTGAATCAGCCATATGTATACACATGTCCCCATATCCCCTCCCTCTTGCGTCTCCTTCCCTCCCGCCCTCCCTACCCCACCCCTCTAGGTGGTCACAAAGCACCAAGCTGATCTCCCTGTGCTCTGCAGCTGCTTCCCACTAGCTGGCTATTTTCCATTTGGTAGTGTGTACACGTCTGTGCCACGCTCTCACCTCACCCCAGCTTCCCCCCCACACCCCCGTGACCTCATATGCCTGACCGCACCCCCACCCATGTTGATTGGTCTGGGTTGAGGCACTCAGGCATTGATAATATATTTAAAGCACCGTCAGGTGACTCTGATATGTAGCCTGGCTTTGGAATGACAGCTCTAAGAGAAACCTCCCATTTGATTCAAAACTGTGACCAACACAGAACAGGAAGGAAAATCCAGCAGTGCCCTCCTGGCCCCCTACAGCCATGTGTGTAGACTGTGCAGGAGATCTTGTGACCCTGTGGAGGAATGTGGAGACTGGGACAGGATGGCTGCAAGTAGGAGACTGGGGCCAGGGTGGAGAGATCACGAGAACAGGGGCCAAGGCCAGTCAGGGACCAGACTATGCAAAGCACCGGGAGCAGAAACAAATCGGTCCAAAGGACAGCCATGTTCCCACAGTCATGGACAGCGCACGAAAGAGAAGATGCCAAGGGTTGAGCACTTACCTGAAAGAAGCTGGACTACCCAAGAGAAACGAAACTAGAAGAAACAGAAGAAGTACCATGACTTGCCAAGTTTGTCCTAGTTGTGTGCATGCCTCCACCCTACCCTTACCCCATCCAGGCTGAGGTGGAGGCAAGTGAGGAATTATAGAATATAAAGAAGCCATTGTTATTAAAGTTACCCAAAAATTGAAAAAAAAGGAAAAGGTGAGAGAGCCACACGTTCTTTCAGTGTCATATTGGGGTACCATTTAATAGGCTGACCCAGGGTTTATTTAATTCTCTAGAAGAATGTCCCTGCATTTGACTTTGTCATGTACTCTTCCATTAGAGTGCAGACACTGCACAACTGCAAGTTACTTGTAGGTTTGGGTCCAAGAGAAATAATAACCCCAAAAGTTATAGTTTTACTGACTGTAGAACATTTGCAGTTTTGTCTCCAACCTAGAAATCTTATTTTTTATATATATATATAAATGTTTGTATATATGTAGGTATAATAAGTATATGTAGATACAATATGTATACATAGACATGATGTGTGTGTGTGTGTGTGTGTGTGTGTGTGTGTGTGTGTATATATTTTAATGTTGGAACCAGCAGTAACCTTTACGGGTTCCCTTGTTAATAAGTTAATAAATCACTGACATATCTCTTTCTGTATTTCTATGAGTCAAGTTCTAACTTTTTGAAAATTGTACTTTGATACTACATTTTCTTTACAGATCTAACAGCGTTTGTGAATCTACCACCCAATGACCCCGATCTCAAATGGATATTTTACAAGATAATTCAAGTAAAGTGCTTAGCACAGTGCATAGCACATAGTAAATGCTCAGTAAATGTGCTATTATTCATAGCTGCTAGTAGTTGGAAGGGATTTTACGTGGCCTCTAGCAGTGGCCACAGACTCACCAACACGATTTCAAAGCCATAACTGAGGGTGACCCAGGTCAGTAGTTACATGGAAGCCTCCCTCAGTTGGGGCCACTTGCAAATATTATGAATATAGGGAGCCACTCTGCTCAAAATAATTCCCAAACTATCAATGCAGATGATGAGAATCACTTGTATATTTATCACAATAGGTGTGTGGGCCTATGGGGAGAAAACAATGATAACTTAGCAAAATCAAGTACACTGATCTAAAAGAAGCCATCTCCTTGGTGACCAAAAGTGCGTTCTTCCATACTTTAAGGGGATGTTTGAATGATATTCAAAACTTATGTCATTGATCCAGTTACAGAAGAAAAAGCAGTACAGCAAAGTTAACTATATTGGTATGTGAGCAGAGAGGAAACTGGTTAAGGGAGGGAGCAAAAGCTCCCAGAAAGAGAATATATGGTTAATTTCTTAAATTATAAACTCCAAAGGTATGATTTTTCTACAGGAATTTTCTTCGCAAATGAAGTGCACCTGTAAAAACAAAAGCTTGTCTAATGTTAAAACCGGGCTTATAAGAAACCTCAGGACTTAACTTTGACTTTAACTTAGAGGGTGAGAGTTTCAGATACATCAATACACTGTCAAGGCCATGGCCATTTGGTGATTCTTCATTCCACTGCTTTTCTTTCAAGTGTCAGGAGTTCAGTTTTCCTAATATTAATAAGCAATACCACAACTACCAAGACAGAAGGAACAAAAGCACACACACCTCACAAAATAAAGAAAACTCTATAGTATTCTCTTTTTTTTTCCCATTCCATCTTTTCCCTTGCTCAGATTTGGGGTGGGGGGGGGGGGATCTAGCTTTATTCTGAAGTAAACACACATAATTAGACACACAATCTTCATAATTTACCACCCTGATATCTTCATCTTCAACTAACCTATCACCAAATACAGAGCAGTTGAAAGAAAAGTAATAATAAATCTCTGAGGTTATATACTTCTTTTTAAACAGGCAATTTTCCACTTTATAAAATAACTAATTTCTCCTGTTTAAAAAATAAGACTATTTGTTGCCTTATGATGGTACAATTAAGCAAGCTTTTAAGCACAACAGAAAATATGTAGGTTAATAAAGTGATTTTAATAAAAAGAAAAGAAAGATTTGAGAATTATTGGTGTTTCCATATACTATAGAATATTGACTGTATGGTCAAGATGAGCATCAGTTACAAATTATGTGTACAGCTTGCTAACAAATTAGGAAAATGTTCCCCTTTGGTTTCTTTTCTGACTACTTGTAAAATAATATTCACACACAAATTTACAATTCAAATATGATGTCTTATGAGTACATTCTGCAGATCATGCTCTGAGAAGTGAGAGAGTGAACTTAGTTGCACGGAAAGTATAATCTGCTGCTGGCTTTTAGCCAGAAACACTAGCCCAAATGTTTAGAGACTGTAAGGCATCTAACAAGCCCAGTGCACATGTACTTCTCAGTACTAGCTGTTGCTGTTTATATGTGGACCTCCAAATAAAGGGCAAAATAAATTTGAAATTCATGCATTTTAAATTTTATTTATTTATTTTATTTACAGGGGACAGAAAAGGAAGCAACTTGAAGGCCCTTTGGGAACATTTGTAACAGTGTTGACAAGAAGTCCCAATGATTTAAGCGACACTAATAACCATATGTCTGTACCTATGTTCAGCTGTAATTTACACATTACGTTTAAGTTTTTATTTTCATACTTGAGAAAACATGCCAAGTATTCAGTATGTATTATCAGAGTTAACTTTCAGAAAGAGAAAGCTAATTACAATAGAAAGAAGAAAATACCGGTCTTGGGAAAAAAATGAATTTGATTATCATACAGGTAGGTAGTAAAGGAGTCATTACTACCTCCCACAACTAATCAATATGTCTGTACCTTAAACTTACCATAACTGTCACGTACTAAAAAGACAGGATCACTATATGGGCAAATATATTGCTAATAAAAATCTACTCCAACATACTAGTCACTCCATCACAGTACAGTATAATTTTTGCAGGTATGTGCTACAATAAACCATGTGACACAGTAAAAGGTATGACATATTACAAGTCTCCCTTACACAAAATACTGCGAGCAGGTATTGTCAACCTATTACTTGAGATCACTCAGGGGTAAAAAGGTCAGGCCCAAACAGCAGTCTGCAACCTTATAAGGGGCTGAGCAAAGACAGAGGGAGATCAGGCAGGGAGTGTAGGGGTGAGGGGAAAAGAAAAAAAAGAAGGAAAGAAGTCAATGGATAACCATTTTCAAGAAAATAATTTTAGTTGATGTTAGGTATTAAGATTGAAAACTGGGGCTTCCCTGGTGGCACAGTGGTTGAGAGTCCGCCTGCCGATGCAGGGGACACGGGTTCGTGCCCCGGTCCGGGAAGATCCCACATGCCACGGACCGGCTGGGCCCGTGAGCCATGGCCGCTGAGCCTGCGCGTCCGGAGCCTGTGTTCCGCAACGGGAGAGGCCACAACAGTGAGAGGCCCGCGTACCGCAAAAAAAAAAAAAAAAAAGATTGAAAACTGAAGCCTGAGTTGAGAAAACCTGAAGGCGAAATTGAGGAGGACTACAAAGAACAATTCAGCTGCCACACTTGGTGAGTAACTGCCTGTCTTTCTTACCGCATCCGTGCTAGGAAAGCACTGCAGACAAACTAGAACACATTGGATACTATTCTACACGTGGTGGTAATCATGAGGCCAATTTGCAGCTCCTCACCAGGAAGGGATTGTGAATCCCTAAACTATATCATATCACCCCCTGAAGACAGTCGTGGGCCCACGACCTCGTAGGCAACCTCATCAAGAGGCCCAGCACTGGCAGGCCCCTTCTGAGCTGTGCTGGTTGTCAGTGTGCACAACAAATCATTCACGCCTCTCTCCTCTACATTTACCATGTACTTTTTTTTTTTTTTTTTTTTTCCGTGGCATGTGGGATCTTCCAGGACCGGGGCACGAACCCACGTCCGCTGCATCGGCGGGTGGACTCTCAACCACTGCGCCACCAGGGAAGCCCACCATGTACTTTTAATGTTTCACTGGCACCTTAGAGCACCTGGTGCTTCTAGAAGGCTACTTTAATATAAATGTGGTCAAGGTATACTTTTTATTAAACTGTGATTTATTTTAAGCTATTATCAGAAGGTGAATTAAAAAATTAGAGGGCTGTGACCTCCAAGTAGTAATAACATAGGCATATGCACATGTGTTTCCACTTTTGGGGACATGGGGCATTTTAAGGCTCTCCAACTGGTGAGGTCACTCCAGTAAGTTTTCTAGCCTGCATAGTGACAACCCACAACAGTCTCAGAGGGAAAGTGTCTATCCCAAGACTCAAGGCTAATTCCTTTGCTCTCACCTTCTCAGAAATTTCACTTCATCACTAATAACCATCTCCTCCACTTACCTTAAAATATGCATCCTTACTGGCCCCCAAGTTCAAAACTCTTTGAAACAACCAGCCAATCAAAAAACTATTTTTACCTTGCTAACCCCCATCCTGTTCTTTATTTCTTATTCATAGCCCAATTTCTTAAGATCCAGCACTCATGACTCTGAGGTGCTCTAGCAAAGCTCACTAAAGGATTCTTTACTATTGAAATCAATTAACACTTTTCAGTCTTCATCTTAATTGACTTCTCTACAGCATGAAACTGTTGACTTCAATCTTGAGATGTTTTTTCTCCCTTGGTGTCTATGACATCTTTCTCTCTAGGTTTTCCTCTGACTCTTCGTCTCAATCAATCACCTTTGCCGGCTTCTCTTTCTTTTCAATTAGCCTCTTAAATATACCTGTTCCACAGGGTTCCATCCATACTGTTACTGTCTTCATTGTGTCCACCCTCTCCCTGTATTATTCCTACCTCCACAGAATAGGCGATCATCTCTATATTTTTTGAGAATATATACTATATTCTCAAGTCTTAATTTCCTACCCAAATCACTGCTGAGATTCAGTCGCACATATCCAGATCCCTTAAGAATACATCCACCTGGATGTCCCACAAGCATCTCATACTGAACACATCCAAAATGAAATTCATGATCTACACATGCAACTCCCTCTCCTCTTTCTCTCTTCCCCTACTGTCAACTCCTCTGGCTGTACTCACTGTCTTTCTGAGGTACCACCACTCATGCCTCAAGTCTGCCGAGTTAGAAACATGAGCATCCTCTCTGATTCCTTTCTTTCTTTTAGTACGTCCACAGTGGGCAGTCCCCAAGTGCTAGCAACTCTACCTTCTTCAAATATTCTCATTACTTCCCTCTTCCCTTCGCACAGCCATGGCTACTACTGCCAGAGTACAAGACCACATCATTTCTTTTGTTTTATTTAAAAAATTTTTTTTAATTTTTTAATTTTATTTTTTATATAGAAGGTTCTTATTAGTTATCCATTTTATACATATTAGTGTATACATGTCAATCCCAATCGCCCAATTCAGCACACCACCACCCCCACCCCACCGCGGTTTTCCCCCCTTGGTGTCCATACGT
This sequence comes from Tursiops truncatus, assembly GCF_011762595.2. Classification (NCBI taxonomy): domain Eukaryota; kingdom Metazoa; phylum Chordata; class Mammalia; order Artiodactyla; family Delphinidae; genus Tursiops; species Tursiops truncatus. Next base: position 24,844,362 of record NC_047034.1, on the reverse strand, counting down.
TTGTTCTCTACATCTGTGTCTCTATTTCTGCCCTGCAAACGGCTTCCTTTGTACCATTTTTCTAGGTTCCACATATATGCATTAATATATGATATTTGTTTTTCTCTTTCTGACCAGAGTGACCCTTTTAAAAGAGACATTAGATCAAATCATTTCTCTGTTCAAAATCCTGCTTTTTTTTTTAAACTTAGATAGCTTCATTAATTCAGAAGCTTGGACTGACTGATTTCCCCATTGTTTAGAACAGTGCTTGGCACATAGTAGTGTGAAATAAATAGTTGTCAAATGAATGAATAGAAGTACAGCAAAAGAGGTATGTATATGACATAGGGGGAGCCCAAAGGCAGAAACATGAGTTCCTCTTGGGTAAACTGGGAAAGGCTTCACAAAGCAGTGGATACTTGAATAGATTTGTGGAATAAACACAAATCGGTCAGGTTAAAGTTCTGAGAGGAACGCACCGAAAACCAATCGCATAACACCTGTAAAGGCAGAGAGAAACAAAGAAGCATGGTGCACTCTGGAACTGCATGGGATCCAGGAGAGCTGAGACAGAAAGTGTAAGTGAGCAGAGAAGACTGAGCTGAAGAGGGAGGTAGGTGCCCCACTGCTTGCTGGCTCTCCTGGCCTCCTGCAACTGTCCAGACCTTCAGGACCACATCATTTCTTGAGCTGATGACTGCAGCAGTCTCCTGCTCTCAGTTTTACTCCCTTCCAAACATCCTCCAAACTGAGACAGAAAGAGCTTTCTGAAGTGCACATCTCACTCACCAAATCCCATGTCCCTTGTCAACTTAAGAATGTGTAAATGGGTCTCCCTCAAGATAAGGCCCAACTCCTTGGCGCCAGCCTACCGTTAGCCTCATTTCTAACCAAGTTCCTGCCTCCTGCGCATACCAAATTGCTTGGCAGCTTCCCCCAAAAAACATCTTGTATATCTGTGCCTTGGTATAGGCTGCTTCTCTGCCTGATAACTTTTGTCCCCAATTTATCTAGCTGCAAAGACTCTCCCAGAGCCTTCCCAGGCACCTACAGCCTGAGTGTAATGCCCTTCCCATGTGCTCTAAGGGCAAGAGCCCCCTATGAATAGTAGACAGTACTATGACTTCATATCTGAAGAAATGAACCAATAGTTTATTGGCTAGCATAGCAGGCACTCAATAAACGGCTTTCAAAGAATGTAAGATGATACCCAGTGATGAAGAAGAAGTTGCTTTTCCTTAGTATTTCATTCTTCATCTTGATTTTTAGGGCCTAGAGCTGATATTCACAACTGTTAAGTAGCAATAGCGGAATTAAAACATGGGCATCTTTTTTATAGATACAAGCTATGATGTTCACCTGTAAAATATGTCATCACTTAATTCTAATAATTCCTTTTAATAAAGGAAGTTTTAAAAAAAAATGTAAGATGAACAAATAATAATTTGGCTTGAACTCCGCAGCTGGCATAATGGCTGGAACACCTGAAAAGTCTATGTCAAACTGTATTTATTCAGAACTTCAGAGTCATATATTTCTTGTTATTTTTATACTAATATTAATACTAATAAAAGGTCAAAGAAGGGACCAGTCTCTAGGCCTTAATAACAAAGTTGTCTCAATAGAAGTATCATATACACTTGAAGGAATTCATGTGCCCTCCAAAGGGTCTGACTACCCAAGTTATCAACCAGACCACTGGCTACAGAGGCTGTCTTACTCATCTCTGCGTACCTAAGTCCCTGACACATAGTACCACTCACAAGGTCTGATGAAGGCCTAATGAATGGGAGATTATAAAGAAACATATAGAAGCAAATAGGGCCTGCCCTGTTGAAGAATTACTAATTTCTAATTTCCTTCAAGAAATTACCTACAAGTGGTCAGTCTTACTGAGTCTTACATTTCCAAGAAGTCTTCAGCTCATACTCTACAATATCTACATATATCTACATACTCTACAAATATCCAGTGTCAACTATATGCCAGCTACCATGGTAGGCACATGAATTAGCAGGGAAAGCAATGCAACTAGAAAGAGTACTCTTTCTTTCTTCCAAATCCACCTAGATATTTAATAGTTGTGAGATCTATGTGCCAACCAATTAAGCTCTCTGCTTATAAATGTCTTCGTATATAAATTGAGAGTAATATATCTATTTCACAGGGTTATTGTGGGAGTTAAATGAGATAATACATAAACCCAATATGGTGTAAACATACTAGTTATCCCTATATTCACTATAAATCAGCGGTCCCCAACCTTTTTGGCACCAGGGACCAGTTTCGTGGAAGACAATTTTTCCACAGATGGCGGGTGGATGTGTGTGTTGTGGGGAAGGATGGTGCAGGCGGTAATGGGAGCGATGGGGCGCGATGAGGTGCGATGGGGCACGATGAGGTGCGATGGGGAGCGATGGGGTGCGATGGGGCACGATGGGGAGCGATGAGGAGCGATGGGGCGCGATGGGGCGCGATGGGGCGTGATGGGGAGCGGTGGGGAGCGATGGGGAGCGATGGGGAGCGATGGGGAGTGGCAGATGAAGCTTCCCTCGCTCGCCTGCTGCTCCCCTCTTGCTGTGCGGTCCAGTTCCTAACAGGCCACAGACCAGTACCCCTCGGCAGCCTGGGGGTTGGGGACCCCTGCTATAAATAAAAGGCAGTAATATTTTATGTATTACTTCACATAAGACAAATAAGACAGGAATTAATATTCCCATGTATAATTTTTAAAACCAGCACCAGGGTATCTAAGCCATTTTCCCAAGACCACTAATGCAGTTGGTCAGTGGCAAAGTTCTTTGGTATCAAGTATGAAACTGTGATTCTCTTTACTTACTGTCTCTTACAAATCTCACTGGCACCTAATTATGAAAGACCCTACACCAAAGAGTGGGACTACAGCTGAGAAAACATAGGTCTTCCTAACATAGTAGCTGAAGGGTTAATGAGCAAAGAAGTGTTTAAATTAACTGTTTTTGTTTTCTTAGCCAACACAGGGTAGTGCCAACTGTAAGAGACACCGTGAAGTTTTTATAGTCAGGGAAAGGTCCCCAAAGTCATAAGTTTTGCTTTAACAAGAAAATTCTAATATTAAAAACTGTCGGGTTGCCATGCTAACAATCTATTTGCAATCATGATGCTGGTATTATTCCGTTATATTTCTCTCAAGGAAAAGTAAACTAGATGTAGCAAAGGAATTTAATGAAAGTATCTGCTGGACCAAAAGCCAAGATGACCATTTTTAGGTAATACAACATGATTTAAATATACAGCAAGAGATCCTCAGGTTACAATAACAGTTCCATCAATAAAATTAAAAGATTTTGACCTTGACACCAATACAAGGTATAGCTATATTATCTGGAGAACTCAATTCTATGAGTAAGAAAAATAAATCATTAAACAACTGAGATGACAGCCATGAAACAAGAAAGTCAGAATTCATCAAAAGGAGAACAAAATCAATCCTCAAAGGAAGTATGAATTATCAAGACTAAATTTCTCACAGCAAGCTCGAAGGTTTCATTTTGGTATTTTGTTTTGTGTGTATGTGTGCGTGTATATGTTGAAGGAAGGGGTATATTTTGAACTCTAGGACATCCTTGGATGATTTAACCTTCTACTTTTATTTAGAAAATGTCAGAAGGACATATTCAAAATAAATTGATTCTAAATAAAAAAAGGAAGTAAGTTATCGTTCTTGAATGGTCTTCAAAATTAGACCATTTTGAAGTCTGGACACACAGACTGTTTATGCAGACAGGACAATTTCCACACAATCAGCAAAGCCTCAGCCATGACTATGAACATCATATAGATTTTCTCTTCTGTAAAAGCTTTTCTAATACTTGTTTCTACAACAATCCGAGAAACGATAACATTTTCCCCACAACTTTAGCTGCGAACAAATCATTTCTTGTCTATTTGTAATGATTTTACAGAACAGCATATCCATGCTCAATGTCCTCAAAGACAACCAGAAAAAAAATTGCACTCCCTCTGCTTCAACAATAAACTGGCTTTGTAAGAAAATATCAGCATGCAGAATTAAAGAAATATTTTTCTTCATTGGCCAGCTCTTTCCTTAACTTCAATAGTCAGTGCAGATTTGGTAATATATGTTTACATTATATATACTATTATAATATATATTTATATCATATATAATAGCATCTATTTTTACAAATATAAATATTCATATATAAAATAACTAGTTTGTTTTCTGAAATACAATCCTGAAAACTATGTGTAATCAAATTTTCTATATAAGCCATGCTTTCTCTCTACTTTCAATATAAAATTATAGAACGTGTCTCCAGCCCCCCTGAAAAGGACTGGCTAAAGACACCTTTTTAAAAATAACAGTTAGGGAATTCCCTGGTGGTCCAGTGGTTAAGCATCCGCCTTCCAATGCAGGGGATGTGAGTTCTATCCCTGGTCAGGGAACTAGGATCCCACATGCCATGGAGCAAATAAGCCCTCGTGCTGCAAAAAAGATCCCGCATGCCGCAACTAAGGCAGAGGAGGTCAAATAAATAAGTAAATACATATTTTTTAAAATTAAAAAAATAAAATCACAGTTAAGATTTCAGAAAACTTCATAAAATCTAATATCTTAAATTTTATTAAATTCATACAAAATATTAACAACTTAAGTAACAACTATAGCTAGCACAGATTACATACTTTTGCTTATTGTTCTTAAAGATTATGGAGATTAAGGTTAAGACCAAAGGTTTCTAGGTTGAGGAACTTAGATGGAGGATAATAACATTAAATGGTAAAGGAAATATATGAGTGAGTACAAATTTTTTTTAAATTAATTAACGTATTTATTTTTTGGCCGTGTTGGGTGTTCATTTCTGTGCAAGGGCTTTCTCCATTTGCGGCGAGCGGGACCCACTCTTCATCGCGGTGCGCAGGCCTCTCACTGTCGCCGCCTCTCCTGTTGCGGAGCACAGGCTCCAGATGCGCAGGCTCAGTAGGTGTGGCTCACGGGCTTAGTTGCTCCGTGGCATGTGGGATCTTCCCAGACCAGGGCTCGAACCTGTGTCCCCTGCATTGGCAGGCAGATTCTTAACCACTGCGCCACCAGGGAAGCCCACGAGTGAGTACAAATTTGAGGGAAAGTGCTAGATAATCATCCATGCTCTAGAAAGATTGAATAATGAGGTGGAGATACGTGGTGAACAGTCAGAAGTTGTTAACAGAGGGCTGGAACTCAGGAGGGCTGTCTGCAATATTGACGAAGGTTCACTCACTGGTGAATGAGCAATAACTGAATGTACAAAAGAGGATGCTACCCCTTAGGGAAACATTGTGAAAAAGAGACTAATAAAGAGAAACAAGGATAAACCTTGAGGGAGACTAAATATTTAAAGGTCAGTGGAATTTTAAAAAAACAAGGTGACAAAAGTGTCTTGAAAGTCATGAGAGGAGGGTTTCAAGAAGAGAGCAGTCAACAACATACGCCTCAAAGAGCTCAACAGAACACAGCAACAGAAAAGGCATATTGGGATCTGCATTTCAGATGTAACTAGGCGTATTAGTGAAGTCATTTTCAGTACAGTAGCTGAGGCAGAAACTAGCTAGCCTCAAAGGGTAGAGTGAGAAAAAGGAAACAATGCATCAAACATTGCTATGTTCTACATGCTTAATACTAAAATCAGAATGCTCAACAAATAAAACTTAGTGTTTCTGGATTATATAATAGCCATTCTTATGTGAAAGAAACAATAGCAGATTTGTTTTTGTTTATATAAATTTATTTATTTAATTTATTTATTATTTTTGTCTGTGTTGGGTCTTCGTTGCTGCATGCGGGCTTTCTCTAGTTGTGGCGAGCAGGGGCTACTCTTCATTGCAGTGCGTGGGCTTCTCATTACGGTGGCTTCTCTTGTTGCAGAGCACGGGCTCTAGGTGCCGCGGGCTGCAGTAGTTGTGGCGCATGGGCTCTAGAGCACAGGCTCAGTAGTTGTGGCACAGGGGCTTAGTTGCTCCGCAGCATGTGGGATCTTCGCCAACCAGGGCTCGAACCCATGTCCCCTGCATTGGCAGGTGGATTCTTAACCACTGCACCACGAGAGAAGCCCGCAGATTTGTTTTTAAAGGCAAAAACTTGAAATTAGTGACTTGTACTAGGAAGCAGCAATCCATCCTTTTTTTTTTCTTTTTTTTAAATCCCGGCAGTATGAATAAATTTCTTGGCAAAAAAAAAAGAATATTTTCTCATGCATCAAATGTCAAAATTTATTTTTTCTGATGTGTAAATGCCATAGATACATTGCAACTGTTAAAGGATGCTCTGAATCTATCTGAGATTAGTAATGCTTTTAATTAAAAGATTTTTCCTTCCAAGACTTCCATTTCAGTCCTAAATATGTGTTTTCCCCATTCATCCTTGTCTCATAGGACAATGATCTTCATATTTTGGAGGGAGACAGATTTACTTTTTGGTTCCTGTTAACAGAACATCTTGGATTTAATTGCCAATACTATTTATGAATTACAAGTGTAGGAGTGTTTTTCAATATGATGAATATTCCGTCATCTGAAATTTTTAAGAGATGCCAAATATGAAGAGGAATAGGATAGTACAGTTGCTCTTTTCCTCTCTTGCTACACCCTCTTCTGGAAAGACAATAAACAACATAGGCTTTTTCCTTTGTCTATTTAAATCTGCAGGTTCAGAGGCAGTTTTGTCAAAAGTCAAAGAGAAATAAGAAGGAACTTCTAAGAGAAGTATCCCTAAAAGACAAGAACATGCTTACAGAGGTAAAATATAATAATTAGCACCTATTACTGCAGGTAAAAAGTGGGGGGAGGGATAAAATATAACTGCATAGTAATATCAAGCACTACAAAAGGTAGTAAATTGAAAAAAGTTTTAAATATTGAATATTAATTTTCTCCTATAACCAAAAAGTATAGTAAAGCTTACAAACTCAACTAATGCCTAATGGGCTGATTTAAATTCAAAGGACTTGAATGTAAAGAAGAAAGCTGAGAACACTATAGGGGTTCTCCTGTGTTTACAGTACAATTTCAGATATCACATAGGGGCTGCCACATTTAGTTCCTGGTATTCTTTCACAAAACATCAGAAATGAAATGGAAGTTTTGCTCTAAAAGTAAAAGATATACCCCACCAGGTTAAAACATTCTACACCTAATGGCTTTCAAAATAAGGCTGTTCAAAAAGCTATCATAATGTTGTGACAATGACTGGACTATCAAGTATATACAATATTACCTGTATATTAGACTCTACCATGTAAAGAAGGAAGAAACATTTCTACTTTTAAAAGCCAGAGAAAATGTCTAGGTCTGCTTAGAATTGTCATGGCCGCAATTTCACAGAGAAAAAAGAGTCAGTCTCAAGTTTTTATCATGCAAAACTTCAAGATTTAAAATGCAACAGAACTAAATAACATAAGAAATTAAAACTACAAAGAGATATTATTTACAGCATTTATAAGATGGACAAGGATTAAAAAGAATGATAATATCTCATGCTAGCAAGGTTGTAAAAAAACAGTGCACTCATACAGTGCTGATGGGGTATAAGTTAATACAATACATACTGGAATACAATTTGACAACATATATAAAAATGCAAAATATGCCTCAGGAAATTCATTTCTATTCACTTATCCTATGCAAAAACAAAAAAACAAAAAAACTTTATTTTATAAAGATATATATATACTGATGTTCCATGCAATGGAAAAAAAAATGGACGTAACTCAAAAGGGTACTGGTTAATTACATTTTGACATGTTTCATACCATGGAATGGTATATAACTGTTAAAAGAAAATTATATATGGTATGCATTCAGGAGTGTATGTATTATAGATACAGACATAGACCCAACAGCAGTCTGCTGAATGATGGAAATGGTGGTCTCTAAGAAGCAGGGTTTCTGAGGCACTTGAATTTCTGATCTGCACTTTTATTGATTATTTTAATTTTTTTTATAATGCACATAAAATTTTTTTAAACACTTGAATAAATGTTTGAAATAAGTGATGAAATTTATTACCACAGTTGAAAAATACATATTTGCATATATTATAGACAATGGCTTTTGTTTGTGTCAAAGGATTAAAGATACTTAGAGATATGAAAGCTAATGTGTTGACTATATTCTACCACTGTTATTACACAAGAGATGAAAAGAAATACACAAAATTGTCATCTTGGGAATACTGGTGAGAAAATTAGTCCAGCAAATGTTTAATATATTACCAGCATGAAGATGCTATCAACCTTCAGAGTGGTGGGATGGGGAAATGGGTGGCAAGGTATGAATTTGGGTTTTTAAATGCCTCTGTGCTTTTCAGGTGTTAACACCATGGGCTCTGAAATGAGCGATACATGGTTTAGGGGCCCAATTCTGTCAGTGACCCTGGACAGGTTCCTTCACCTTTCCAAGCCTCAGTTTATCTCCTACAATACAGGGATAATAATAGTATTACCCCCATAAAATTGTTGGGAAGATTTAAAAGATAATATATGCAAGGAACAGTGCTTGGCGTATGGCCAGTTTTCGATCTGGGCTCTTATCCTTCTCAAAGCACACCAAGTATTTTTCATTAGCAATTACAAAAACCTCAGGAAATCGAAGCCTGAATTTTATTGCAGAAAAAATAGAAATGAGGGATGTTAACTTCAGATTGGATAACAGAAAACACCCAGCCAGTCAGTGGAATTCATTTTAACTCTATAATGCTACCCATCCTAAAGATAGTTGTAGCTTTCCAGAGATATAAGTCCTCTCTGATTATTAATACCAACCCTGACTTCGTGACACGTATTAAAATAATACCAGTTCAAAATGTACACATAAAAAACTGAATGAAGAACAAAACCCAATGTGCCTGTTAAACATCAATGAGAACTTGAGGGAAAATCTTGACAAAGTCTTATGAACAAATAACTATAAAGAGCGAAAAAAGAACTGCAACTGTTTCCCACGATCAAAGCACATACATTTCCATCATTCAACAGAATGAAATCAATAAACATGTATTAAGCAATTCATTGCCCTCAGGAATATCCAGTTCTACTACAGAAGCCAAGATAAACCAACAAGTAACCGTGATACAAGAATTACCAAGCTCCACAGGAGCCTGTCAAAGAGATAGCACGCTTCTTGCCAGGCCAAGGGAGAAGCATACAGGTACAGTGGAAATGTCTTTCAGGTATGAGTACAGACAAGATGGTCACAAATTGAGTTTCATTCATCTAGCAAGTTTGAAGTAATGAAACTATGTTTTAATAAGCTGCATGCACAAACTTTATACTATCTATCGAGAGTCTATTTTGTGGAAAATATTGTAACATGCTATAAGGGAACACAATAATATTTCTGATACACCCTAAGCTTTACAATCCAGTTGGGAAACAAATGATACATACTGTATTGTGAATTCCCCAAGGGCAACTGATGTGTCTTTTTTATCTTTGTATTCCCATCCCCTTGCACAATGCCTGCAAAATCACTGGCACTAAATAAATGTCTGGCAAATAACTGAATAAACAAATGACTATAATACAAAGCAGAATATTAGATGTGCTGCTGATCATCAGTATCAGAGAAGTTTAGCAGAGGGACACAGAATTTGCAATAGGGCAAGCAAGGAAGGTGAAGGTAAGTACCATTTTTGTCATCCAGCATTCATCCCCATATTCCTCTGGTAATCATCTCTTCCCCTTTATCTGTCTCCCTGCTCCCTTGGAGCTAACTGCAGGGGTGGGCATGTGACCTAGGCTGAGCAAATTGAAAATACTGCATCCTCCTGGTTACAGAAAATGGTTCAAAAATGCATTCCTGGGCTTCCCTGGTGGCGCAGTGGTTAAGAGTCCGCCTGCTGATGCAGGGGACACGGGTTCGTGCCCCAGTCCAGGAAGATCCCACATGCCGTGGAGCGGCTGGGCCCGTGAGCCATGGCCGCTGAGCCTGCGCATCTGGAGCCTGTGCTCCGCAGCGAGAGAGGCTACAACAGTGAGAGGCCTGCGTTCGCAAAAAAAAAAAAAAAAAAAAAAAAAAATGCATTCCTGACCCAAGCCATGCTAATTAGATACAATCATCACTAATCTTGGGAATTTTGCTTAAGCAACCAAAAACACAAGTTCTTTTTCATGCTGGATTTGCAGCTGAGAGGATGCAAACTTAGAGCTTGCGACCACTGTCTTGCCACCACAAGGGGAGAGCCTATCTGAGAATGGAGGCATCGCATGGAAAGAGAGCCTAGCAATGGAGAGATACCAGATCCTAATGACAGCTCTTGAGCCTCTGGATTTAGTTTAGCAGTGCTTGACGAGGCATTTTTCAGTTCATAGCAAACAAATCCCTTTTTTGCTTCATTCAATATCAAGCCAGATTTTCAATCATATGAAACTGTAAGAGTTTTCGTGCAAAGACGGAATTGGAATTGATCACTGAAGAATGTTTTCAATAGGGAAAGAGGTTCCAAATGGAAAGAACTACATACACAACAAGGAAGAGAAAAGAAACAAGAAGACTACTTCAGTTACAGTGATTTTAAAAAATCTATAGCTCACGTTTAAGTTTAGATTAAGTCTGAATGGGTTGGGGTTAGCTGAGTGGGCTCAGTATAGCAAACTGGAGTGCTCACACTTCACTGAAAGTAGTAGCTGCTACCCAGCTCAAGCAAATCGTTGTCACATGGGAAATAACCCAGTACAGCCACATCCATCTCCCTCCCTCTCTCTTTCTCTCTCCCCTCTTGCCCCCTCTCCCCTTCAAATACACACACACACACACACACACACACACACACACACACACACACACATATGCATACATATAGTTGGTTGTTTCTCTGAAGAATTTCAAAGATGTTAAGGTAGGGCAAATAATTTATAAAAATACTTTTATTAATATATGTCTTGAGAGTGATTTTAAAGTGATTTTGTAGGAGGAAAGTAATTGTTTGCTTCATATACTGTAGACTAGAATCCAGTTGGAAATATCAAGTTCAGGATATGCAATGACAGTCTACTAACCTAAAAATAAAATATAGCACCACAAAGTTATTTTTTAAGTATTTTAGATCAACAGATACTTAGCATGGAAAAAAGCATAATAATCTTACTGGTAAATAAAATCCCATATCACACATACAGTATTAAATAATGGTACTATATTTCAGATGAAACTAGCAACTAACAAAGCAGGACCTAATATAAAATACATTTGAATGAATTCCTATAGGCCACATATACAGAAGAAATACAGTAGTAAAAATCTGTACAAAGCAAAATAAATTGAAAAACTTCCTATGGAAGTAACCATAGTACATGTAGAAATATATTTCAGTTAAAAAAAGAAAATAGCTCAAAGCATACAGAAAAATAATGAATTTGAAAAAATACCCCTGTAATGTGCACACATGCCATAAAATCACACATTGCTCTGAATATTAGTAAATGACAAGCAACAGAAAACTGAACATGTGATTTTAAAAAAAAGACTTCAATGAACACATAAGCAGAAAAAAATAGTGAGGAAAAAAGTATCATAAAGATTTTTTCCTTCACCCTCAAAATGAAGTGAATCACAGACCAAAGCCTAAAGGCCACCCACCCACCCACTGATGCTGCTAGAAGTGGGAATATTCTCTTCATCTCCAGCATTCATAGTTAGTCACAGTCATAATTATCTTGAAACTACTAATATTTTCCAGCAAGATCACTGTAGAGACCTGTGACATCAAGAGGGAACTGAATGTTCTGTCAATGCCTCTGTTGCTTTTGAGCCCTTGGGTACAAATTAATAAATTTATATCTGAAATAATATAGGAATAGTCCACTGATAAATCTCTGTGGGTTGTGACTTAACTTTACTTAATGAGACATGAAACTTTCATCTTGGTTGAAAATTATTACATTCCTGAGCTCCACCACTGAGCACAGCCTTGCTGCAGCTCACCCCAGAACCACTGAATCTCTACAATACACACATAAGATGTGGTGTGGAATAAACTCTGATACAATTATTTGGAGTAAGAAACAAGGATAACTTTACAAATGTATATCTATTCCTAACATTATAATTCACTTTTCCTGAGGTTGCTTCAAGCTTTTATGAGAAGTGTCCTAAATCGCTCACAAAAATTGCTGAGTCCCAAAGGGTTCAGAGCTCACATTTTGAGGAGCACAGACTTCATTTACTGAAACAATGATTAAAGATTCCATTTCACATTCATTTCTAAAATCTTATAAGATATAAAACTGCCTCAAGAAAAAAGTTAAACTCAAACAACAATTTCATAGAATTACAGAAAACCTCATTTCAGCACAAGCCTCAGCATAAGAGCTTCCTTGTTATCTCCAATATAACACAAATCGCCCTTTTAACATAAAACACTAGGGGTCATGGTAATTTCACAGCCTTATTACATTAGAAAAAAATTTTAATGGTCAAGTCAGACTGCCTCCATTTTATAATATGCATATAAGGGCTACTTTCTCATACAGATGTTAAGAAATGAATATTAAAGAAGGATGATAAAGGAAATAAAACCATTTAAAAAAATAATTTGAAATTAACATATAAGCTTCCATAATCGTATGTATTGAAGGAAAATTCTAACTGAAGTTTGACTTTTATTAATTACCACAGAATTTTTAATTAGAAAATCTACGAACTTCCCTGGCAGTCCAGTGGTTAAGACTGCGACTTCCAATGCAGGGGTGCAGGTTATATCCCTGGTCGGGGAGCTAAGGTCCCATATGCCTTGCGGCCAAAAGACCAAAACATAAAACAGAAGCAATATTGTAACAAATTCAATAAAGACTTTAAAAATGGTCCACATCAAAAAAAAAAAGAAGAAGAAGAAGAAAGAAAATCTAATATGAAGGAACCAAAAATACTTTAAGGTCCCTTTCTTTAATAAGTATACAAGGTTAGTTTGTCCTATGATTTTTCAACTATTACCTTGTCTTAACAAGTGAGTACCATATTTAACAGCCCAACCCTCCTCTTTAATATGCTCCTGATACCTAATGGCAGCATTCAACCATGACAAACCATGTTACTAAAGTTCTCATTCCCTTCAAGCTTGTAAAGAGCTAGACTTGGTAAGCAAGCCAGGTATTCACAGCACTGATTTTGGGAACCTTCTCAATGGCACCACAAAATGTATTTCTGTGTTGCATTGAAAACATGCAAGAGAATATACCTTCAAGCTTTACTTTACCTATGCCATTATTTTCCTTCAAAATAATTTTTTTCAAAAACTTTATTGTCTTAATGCTCATGAAAAAAACCTATATTTTCTATATACAAATACGAACATTTATGGCCATTCAAGCAGCTCCCTATTCAAAATAGAACAATTTGGTTTACATCTCCAACACACCTGCCAGCGAGTGACTGTACTTCAACAGCATGATGGAGCCGTTACCATCATGGCTCTTCAATGGACATGGCTTTTTAATGGATAATCACTTTACTTAGTGCCTTAGTACAATAAGAGATCACACATATACATAAAGATAAACCTACACTTACAATTTAGTAAGTTATAAGTAATCCCCAAATTAAATGTGTGTACCACCTTTAGGGTTAATACTGTAAAACGATGCTTTACAAAGGATTGACTAAAGCAAATGACGGCTCAGATAAGACCATTCTGACTTCCTTCTTCATCCCGGATACTTTCATTATAGAACATAACACGGTCACCAAAGTTTGTAAAATCCTAAATCACCATGACTCTTGTAGCTCTTCATGAAATACTTTAAAACATACTGGCTGATTTTCAGGCCAATGAACTAACATACCAATTTAGCTAGAAGTAATTCTGAGTTCAAATATAGGGGAGGTGAGGGATTTTCTTCTAAGAATGAGAAAGAATAACTCAGTTTTTCATTAGGAGCAATACATCCTGAGAAACAACTTATAATTTTGGTAAAAATACCAAAAGCCTAATCACTCAACTATATTCCGAAGTAAAACAAAAAAAGCCTTCACACTTTTGAGTCTGCATAAAATATAAAAATAGCACTAGTGAATTTCTCTTTTTTTTTTTAAGATCCATTCAAATCTAAGACAGACCAATGGATTTCTTTTTTTTTACTCTTTTTTATTTTCTTATTTAATTTTTTTTTTTGGCCGTGTTGGGTCTTTGTTGCTGCACGTGGGCTTTCTCCAGTTGCGGTGAGCGGGGTCTACTCTTCGTTGTGGTGCGCGGGCTTCTTGTTGCGGTGGCTTCTCTTGTTGCAGAGCACGGGCTCTAGGCACGCGGGCTTCAGTAGTTGCAGCATGCAGGCTCAGTAATTGCGGCACACAGGCCCTAGAGTGCGCGGGCTTCAGTAGTTGCAGCGCATGGGCTCAGTAGTCACGGCTCACGGGCTCTAGGGTGCACAGGCCTCAGTAGTTGTGGCACGTGGGCTCTAGAGCACAGGCTAAGTAGTTGTGGTGCAGGGGCTTAGGTGCTCCCCGGAATGTGGGATCTTCCTGGACCAGGGCTTGAACCCGTGTCCCCTGCATTGGCAGGCGGATTCTTAACCACTGCACCATGAAGGAAGTCCCACCAGTGAATTTCTAATTGCTAAACTGAATGCCGTATTTATGCCCCGTTAACATCTCTGCACTTCCATATACGTTGGCCATCTCCTTTTGGAAACTGTTTTCTTTCGTGGATACCAAACAACCTGAGATCACCAAGGCTCCTGAGACACCTAGGTTACTCTTTCTCTTCACGTCTTTTAAAAGATGCTTCTCAGTTTATTTTGAAAAACAAAAAGCAAAATAAAAAAAAGTCTACAGCCAAATTTCCCACTTGAGAACGTGCCTGTCATGAATTAGGGGATTCCATCAGGGCCAGGAAGAGCAAGTGCACGTGGAGGGCTCACATAGGGGAAGCGAGACTCACTGGAACAGCCTCAGGTTACGTTTCAAGGAAAATCTTAAAGCTCCTAAGCAAAAATAGTCAGATTCGTTAAACTTAAACCAGAAGCAAAAATCTCCTTGGATTGCTTCCTCCTCTGGCAACCAGAGCCACAGCAGTCTACTTCACAGTTCTGGGGTCTGCACTGACCTATGTGGAACAGTGGCTGCTAAATTCTAGGAAGTCAGCACTGACTCTTCCACCTGCAACACCTTTCATTAAAGGCCTGAATCAAATGATCCCCCAGCACCTGATCTCCATCTCAGGACCTACTACCGTTAGTTTAGTCTGCAGAATATTCTGAGCAACTACAACGAACGGAGTCTGGCATGTAAAATGTTTTAAAAAGAAGATTAAGGCATAGTCCTGCTTTCAAGGAACTTTCAATATAATTATATTTAAGTTATTTATATATTTCTTTTATGTCTCCTACCAGACAAGTCAGAAACGAAGTGTTAATTACCCTTCTTTTCCCACAGAGAGGGTATACCTTTGTGGAGCTGAAATTTACTAAGCTGGCTCTTTCTGACCCAAAATATCCAAGTAAGAACCCCAGGGCTTTGTTTTGACCCGACTTCTCCACTTCTCCAAGATTTTCTAGAAATAAAAGGAGCTTAGGAATGACAAGGCAAACCAATTGTTCCCCACTTCGTTACTGTCAGTACATGACACTAAATACCATGGTGACATACAAAGCTGGGGAAAGGGTTTAGTCTCAGAAGAACGCCCTCCTAACCAACTACAACAGCAGTCTCTAGCGAGACAGCCTACCAAAGTGACAAATCAAAACAACAATAGCATATGATACTGCAGAGGAAGAATGGTTCACATTTAAAATTTATGATTGCACAAAGGCACTCTAGAATTTTATGTTCAGTGTACTGAATAAAAAGCAGCTGTTAGGCAAAGAACGATTAAATGACTTCAATGTGAAAGAATTAATCACATTTTCTTATACTTGGGATTCTGCTGACACTGAAAATAAAGATGGAAAGGACTGCAACGTCAACATTCTAAAAACAACATGCAAAAAGCACCCAAACTGGTATTCATCTACAAAAATGTAAAATTACTTCCTTGCCTAACATTTTAAAAGCTTAATTACACTAAAAAAATTTTAAGCATTCATTCTATATTAATATAATAGAACCTCGAAGTTATTTCTAAAATCAATAAGTATTTTTAATTGTTTAAAATTATTTAAGGTTCGGAATTCCCTGGCAGTCCAGTGGTTAGGACTCAGTACTTTCACTGCCATGGCCTGGGTTTGATCCCTGGTGGGGGAACTAAGATCCCACAAGCTGCACAGCGCGGCCAAAAAATATATATACCTATATATATATTTTTTAATCCCTCCTGGCTGGAGGGATAAAATGATAGACATGACTGCTCTTATTTTTTTAATCCACTTATATTTTGTACTTCAACTTTCTCATTCCTGTCATAATGGGCCATGTCCAAGGAAGTTGAGAAAGACTTCCTAGGAAAGGGGGCATTTGAAGTGAATCTTGAAGAATGAAAAGGAATTTGCCAGGAAGAATGGAAAGAGCTGTACATGCAAAGCTTGGAATTAGGAAAGGAATCTTGACTGTTAGGTGAAATGATAAATGGCAAGAGTTTAGAGTACTCTGAATCCTACGCAACTAACGCTGATAACTATTACTATATATGTGAATTATCACACTCTCTGAGCCACTATATTATTTTGTAATTGAAAACATGAAGTTGTTTTCAAAAGAACTTTCAAATACCAAGATCCTCTAAGTCTAAACACTCCTTGCCATGTAGAAAATATGCTTCTACTCTAATAAGCCGAAAGAGCCCTAACTATAACCACAGAGCATAATGCCTTGCTTCCACAAAATGCAAAGGAATTTGCAAGCTTCTCTTTAGTGACTTTGAGGACGTCAGAAGTGACAAAGATCATCCAAACATCACTGATATGAGGAAAATATTTTCAGCGTAGAAAACTTCTGTTTAGCAATTGCTCTAAAGAAAAGCTAGAAGCCTGCCTGACAACCATTAGCAAACACATAGTTATCTTCCAGGAATGGAATTCCAAAATCTGATCACATCCCTGTAATTCTCTAATTATCAAACCCAGCAGTGTTGACAAAGCAGAAGCCCACTCAACTACTGCTGATAATTTGTATTCAAAGCTAAATTTCCTCTATCAAATCAGAATGACTCCGAGATAGAAGCACACTACCTTAGGATCCAAAGGAACACAATGATTTCCACCTCCTTGCTTACGCATTTACACACACACACACACACACACACACACACACACACACAGCAGCAGCAGCAGCCGTAACCAGGCTTTGCTCATTTGTCACACTGGCTTTGACAACCTCTCCTTGTGTATTCTCATATACACAGGCAGCTTTACAAATTGGCTCAAAAATACCTTAGCCTGTCAAAAATAATTCCGTATCCAGAGGACTTAACTTGCCCTGCCTACCTTTGTTTGCTACTGCCATAGCAACAATGCTTCAGATATCATCAAGCTTTGGAAGTGTGAAGAAACACACTGACGATGCAATAATGTGAAGGGGGAAAAGCAAAATGCAGGTGACGATGCAACAATGTAAAAGAGCGAAAGCATGCATTGACTGAATCCCTGCAACTTGCTGGTTACTATGCAAGGTGCTAAGAAAATGGTTACACCCCTCAAGTTACAATCTATCCAAGCAGTCATCCAGTTCCAGGAAAGCAGCAATGGGATGAGGCCTGCAGAGTCCTCAAATGCTATATTTTAAAACCTTAATTTTATACAACAGGCAGTAGGAAATCAAAATTTAAAGCAGGGGATACAAATGATCAGATTGGTATTTTAAAAATATATTTCTAGGGCTTCCCTGGTGGCGCAGTGGTTAAGAATCCACCTGCCAATGCAGGGGACAAGGGTTCGAGCCCTCGTCTGGGAAGATCCCACATGCCGTGGAGCAACTAAGCCTGAGCGCCACAACTACTGAGCCTGCGCTCTAGAGCCTGTGAGCCACAACTACTGAGCCTGCGTGCCTAGAGCCCATGTTCTACAACAAGAGAAGCCACCACAATGAGAAGCCCATTCACCACAACAAAGAGTAGCTCCCACTCACTGCAACTAGAGAAAGCCACGCACAGCAACGAAGAACCAAAGCAGCCAAAATAAATAAATTTTTTTAATTATATATATATATATATATATATATATATATATATATATTTCTAAAGGCGGTATTAAAAATGGGTTGAGATCCAGGGAAAGAGAGGCAAAAAGATTAGTTAGAGCCAAGTACACAAGATAAAAAGACTTAACTAGGCCAGAGGCAAAAAATATATAAAACGAAAAGAACAGAGTTAAGAGATATTTCAAAAGCAGCATAAGCAGGGCATATAGAAGGCAAGAGAGAGGGAATATTCAGGGGCATCCT
The DNA here is from genome assembly GCF_011762595.2 of Tursiops truncatus. Taxonomy (NCBI): domain Eukaryota; kingdom Metazoa; phylum Chordata; class Mammalia; order Artiodactyla; family Delphinidae; genus Tursiops; species Tursiops truncatus. The sequence goes on along the minus strand of NC_047034.1, from coordinate 24,826,035 downwards.
TGACGCTTCTGGTGTGGCTGACTCAGGAGACTGCCATGCTAAGAAAAGAGATAGAAAAGATGGAGAAGCAGCACATCCTACTGAGGATAAGACAAGAGTTTAAGTATTGGATGAATCTGAAGTTAAAACAGATCATGCAAATGAAGATTTTTATTAAGTAGAAAATATGGGATTGGATCTCAGAGGAAACGGCAAGGCTCAGCAAGTCAGGCCATGGCAGTGGAATGCTTGTCATCCAACAGGTAAAAAGAGAACTAGAGAATGATAATTTTTTTTAAAAAAATGGTATGAGACGTAGGAGAATCAGCGGCAGGTCATGCCACAGAAGGCAATTAAAAGATTTCTAAAATTTGGACAATATCACACCTTAAGATCTGCATCCTTGAGGTTTAATTGGGTACTGCTCTACGGACTCTCGGACAAATGGAAAACAAGAAAACCCACAGTCACCTGCTATTACAAAAGACTTCTGAGGCACCAAAACAACATACCTTACCAAGTTTCGCTCTAAACTTGAAACACCAAGAGCCCATGAACGGCTGTGAAGGATGAAACAGGGGGACTTCCCTGCTGGTCCAGTGGCTAAGACTCCGTGCTCCCAATGCAGGGGGCCCGGGTTCGATCCCTGGTCAGGGAACTAGATTCCACATGCCACAACTAAAAGATCACACATGCTGCAACAAAGACCCAGTGCAGCCAAATAAATAAATAAATATTAGGGGAAAAGAAAGGATGAAACAAGGCCCAGGACATCAACCAGCAAGTCACATGGGCCTCTTCAGATGCTGAGTTGGCCCTGTATTTCAATAAAATACTGCCACCCATGATGGGGGAGGAGGGTAGGAAAGAAAGTGCTGTAAAGTGTATTTTTAATCCTGTTCCTAATTCAACTGATCCAGTACTTCAAGGTTGTGGAATCTAGATTTCAAAAGTTAGCTTAACGCCATGCAAATTCCATTTCAGTCATCTTTATTTTCACATAGAGTTGTGGCAGCATCAGCTCAGAAATATTTGATATGAAAAACCCACCCTCCCCCGACCCTCCCTGCCAGCCCTTTTTAGATTTGAATATATGAAGCAGAGACATGTAAGACATGATGCACCACCTGTATGAGAACAGAAGGAATCCTAATTAAATAATTTAAAGCTTTGCCTATAGTAGTGCTTTAGTATTAGTGATAGAAATCTTATCATACATATTCTCATTTCTTTCACTCTGGTTTTGCTCCTAAGGCTTACAATAGTTCATAATTAGAGCTTTAACACAAAACTAACATAACACCAGAATGCAGTATGGTGGGAATGCAGTACGGTGGGATGGAGAAAATCTAAAATCATGATAGTCAAGTTAAAGCTCTGGTTCCTTTATTTAAAAACAGTGTGACCTTAAGCATTCCATCATCTGCAAAAGGAATAATAACAATAACTCAGAAGGTTGTTGTAAGTAATAAATGTGATTATATTTGTTAAAGTACTTTGTAGAGTAAACAATAAAAAATAAAATTGGGTGGGCTTCCCTGGTGGCCCAGTGGTTGAGAGTCCGCCTGCCGATGCAGGGGACATGGGTTCGTGCCCCGGTCTGGGAAGATCCCACGTGCCACGGAGTGGCTAGGCCCGTGAGCCATGGCCGCTGAGCCTGCGCGTCCAGAGCCTGTGCTCCGCAACAGGAGAGGCCACAACGGTGAGAGGCCCGTGTACCGCAAAAAAATAAATAAGTAAAATAAAATAAAATAAAATAAAATTGGGTGAGTGCAGCACTAGGCAACTTGTGATAAATCTCTCAATTATCGCTTGATCTGTTCATGTAAGACAAAGACCAGTGTCTAAATACCCACTGGCTTCCTGGTAAATATGGGACCAAAAAAAATGAGGAATACAAAACAAATCCACATATTGTTAAGTATGTAATAAAGCAGCTCTGTTTATAACAGAGTTATCTGAAGGGAAGGTATCCAGATGGTTTGGAAAGCCACCATCATTTAAACATAGCCATACAGAGTCCCTGAGACTGAAACTCATCATTACAGAGACAATCTAATCTAGGTTCCAATGCTGTTAAGAGTAATCCTATGGTGCAACTTATTCTTAATTTTCTGGCTTTATACTGATAACCTTCAAAATAAGGAATAGAGAGGGGTGGTGCCAGGAAATGGGGAGATGGACAAAGGATACACACTTCCAGCTATAAGATGAATGAATTCTGGGAATCTACTGGATAGCATAGTGATCGTAGCTGATAATACTGTATCATATTTAAAAATTGCTACGTGAGTAGATCTTAAATGTTCTCACCACACACACAAAAAAATTTGGTAATTATGTGACCTGATAGACATGTTACCTAACCCTACAGTCAGAATCATTTTGCAATATGTAAGTGTATCAAATCAACACGTTGCACATATTAAACTTATACAATGTTATATGTCAATTACATCTCAATAAAGCTAGAAAAAATATATAAGGAATAGATATTGTTGAAAAGTTGTTTGTAATGTTAAGTTCTGTTTGCTCTATCACATTTTTACTTCAACTTAGAAAGTAATTCTTGAGCACTTAGGCATCAACTAGGAGAAAGAGCATTTGAGCTCAAAAGACCTAAATTTTAGCATCCATCCTGTCATTGGGTGACTATTTTATTAACCTTCTCTGAGCCACAACTGATGCATCATGGAAAGAGGGAGACGGAAGGAAGTGAGGAGACTACGGAGCTGGATAGTTTCTGTGATCTTTTCAGGCCTAAAATTGTACGGTTGTACTATGCTTAAGGAAGGAATTGGGTAACATGACTCCTATTCTCACAAAGTTTACCATCTAACTGGGAATGTAGGAAATGAAGACATATAGCTAATTAAAAGAATATTCACCATTGCCAAATGATTGGCGTAGAAAATACCAGTGGCTACTGATTTTACAACAAGGAAGGATCAATCCTAGTCAGGTGGACTTCATCAAAGAAATAAGCTGGGGCTTCCCTGGTGGCGCAGTAGTTGAGAGTCCACCTGCCGATGCAGGGGACACGGGTTCATGCCCCGGTCCGGGAAGATCCCACATGCTGCGGAGCGGCTGGGCCCGAGAGCCATGGCCGCTGAGCCTGCGCGTCCAGAGCCTGTGCTCTGCAACGGGAGAGGCCACAACAGTGAGAGGCCCGCGTACCGGTTAAAAAAAAAAAATAAAGAAATAAGCTGGACTTGGATAGAGAGGATGGGGAAAGATATATTACATTCTTCCATTATGTACCATGAGTACGACAAACACAGAGCACTTTACATATCATCAAGCCTTACCTTATTCATGGAGATAACTCATCCTGACATGTGCTTCTAATCTGGAATGAAACACTTCCAGGGACAGGAAGCTCCAAGCTATGCCAGGGCAGCCTGATACATCCTTGGACCACTCTAATGACAAAGCTCTTCCAGATACTGAGCTATAGTCAGCTTGCCCAATATGACAGGGCTTTCTGTCCTTCCTTCGTCATACTTTACAAAGAACATTTATCTAAATACATCTCCTTAAATACGTAACACTAGGTACTGAAGAAAAATTTAATGAAAATTGACCCTTTCAGATAGTAGTTGGGCTATTTTCTCTCTTGATCAGGCCACATTTTTTTCATCTGACTTAGAGAAGCCATCCCCAAACTTACCTGCTTACCTTTATAATATACCACCTTGTTTTCTTCATCATATAGCAATGTCTGATTTCTGCCATCAAAACTATCACTCTGTTTCTAAAAATAGTAAAATTTAACAGAGCAGTTTATCATAATTTTTCATTACTATTAGTGTTATACCCCTAAAACCTTTTTTTTCCTCCCATGAGAGGTCCTTCTCATTCATAACAGAAATAGTCAAATCACAAAGTAAAATCTGAAGGCAATATCCATTATCTAAGAAAAAGATCTGAAGACTCAAACAAAAAATTTCTGAACCCGAGTTACACAGCCAAAATAATTCTACTAGGAAAATGTGTCTTGGGGCTTCCCTGGTGGTGCAGGGGTTAAGAATCCACCTGTCCATGCAGGAGACACGGGTTCAATCCCTGGTCCAGGAAGATTCCACATGCTGCAGAGCAACTAAGCCCGTGCTCCACAGCTACTGAGTCGGCACTCCAGAGCCCGCGAGCCGCAACTACTGAGCCCGCGTGCCACAACTACTGAAGCCCACACACCTAGAGTCCGTGCTCCACAGCAAGAGAAGCCACCACAATGAGAAGCCCACGCACCACGACGAAGAGTAGCCCTCGCTCGCCGCACCTAGAGAAAGCCTGCGCACAGCAACAAAGACCCAACACGGCCAAAAATAAATAAATTAAACAAATAAAATTTTTTAAAAAAAGAAAAATGTGTATTTCTTTTCAAGGCAAAGTAACAAACTATAACATCTGCAGTTAAAGAAAACAAAAACAAAAGACCAAGAATGATAGTTTAAGTATGTAAGACATTAGTAAAGTACACATTTTTTCTATTTAAGAATTTTATTTCTTCCTAATCCTTAGTGAAATACTACATCTCTTCTACTATATTACTGAATTAAAACATTTTAAATTTATTGAATCAAATGTTTTGAGGATAAAAAATAATAAATTCAAAAAACAATTATTGTATACATGCTATGCTTACAAACGTCACTGGCAATGTAAAACTGTAGAACCAGTGGCTAGTTAGAAGGTAACAAATAAAATATTTCCTATCGTTTTTTTTTAATTAGAGAAGTTTTTGATAACACGTGCTGTCTCCTACTGTGTACAAAAAAATCTTTTGGCTTACAAAAATTAATTTAAGTGTTGGCAAGCAATGGCCCATGGACCAAATCTGATCCACCACCTGTTTTTGCACAGCCTGCAAGCTCAGAATATTTTCTTACATTTTTAAAAGGCTGAGGGAAAATAAAAAGAGGAATATTTGGGTACAAGTAAAAATTATACGAAAATCAATGTTCTGTGTCTGTAAACAAAGTTTTAGTGGAAGACACCCACACCCGTTCACTTATATATTATCCATGGATGCTTTCCACTATAATGGAAGAGTTAAGGAGTTGCCATGGAGACCATAAGTAACCCTCTCAGCGTGCATTACAAATCACCAGTAATAATTCATTTTTGCTTCTTGGCTTACAAAGTGTAAAATATGTGGGACTTTACAGAAAAGGTTTGCCGAACTCTGGAATAATTAATATAATGATTCATTATTCCCTGAAGAATTTATGATAATAACAGCTTCTGTGATTCTGAGGTATCAACTGAACTTCATGAATTTCACCATAATAAAGATTCCTTTTTACCTAGTGTTGTATATTTACAGTACTGTAATAATTTTAAAATATATTTAACAAAGAATACACCATAAAACAGAAAAGGTACAGTTTTCATGCATTATTCAACTCAGTCAACAATTAAACCCTACTGTATACAATGAAGATTTCTAGGGATTCAAAATAAATAAAATGTAATTCCTAGCTCTAAGAAAGTCATACTCTAGTGGGGAGACATAGTACTCTAATAAAGGTTTTTGTCACTAAAGGGAAGGCCAAAGCAATGAAAGTAACTCTACCATTTCATAATGACATACTGTCATTTTTAAAATATTACCTCTATATGAATTAATGGCAAGTTATACACTCAAATACATAAGGCAACAAGGCTTGGCCAACACGTTTATCCATTAATAGTTTTAATCAGAGCATTAGCCTTATGTACATAATCAACCTTGACCAACACACATGTAAGTAAAAATGCTGATTAAGAATTTACTAATTATCCTTCTGAACTTTAGAAGTTAGTTGGCCATCTGGTCCTTAACTATGATAAACAGACACCAACTCATCATAGGTTATTTGTACATAAAGGAAGAGAAATAGTAACTGAATGGTTAATAATGAAGAACATAATAGATAAATACCATCATTAAAAATACATGAATTGTTTTGTTTTGAAGTCTCAAGTGTCCTACAAGTGTCACTTTACTTGGAAGAACACTTCTGAGAAGAACTGTCCCTTGAATCTCCTCAGAGATTCAATCTATTGTAAAAAGTAAATAAATAAATCATAAATGCATTTGCTTTTCATAATTAGAGTGCCAGGATGTGCATACAGCTACGAATGTTGGCTGTTTGCCTGCTTCACTTAAAACCAGAAGGAAAGTATAATCCCAATAATGAAGTCTTCTAGCAACTGTTGTGAGCAGACGAGAGAGACGTCTCAACTAGCAACTACCTCCAAATGTAGAGATACATGCACCCCGGTGATTGGAGGTTAGCAATCCTGGTGTGTCTCCTTGCTTTTAGTATTAAATATTTAATGGCATATTTTTTCCTTAATGGAATCCAGGCACATCTGATCAGTCACTGGGATCATTTAGTAATGCAGTCAAAGTTATCATACTGCCATCTTATAAGCTTTGTAATTAGATAATTCGTCACTTTACTAATTCAAAAGATTGCTTTCTTTACTACTTTATAGCATGCTACGGTAGTGAAATTCAACTAAGCTGATCAACAAAAAGGCTCTAAAATTTGGTCCTATATGAACTTGAAACCTCCAGTGGCAAACACACACACTCCTGACCTTTCAAAACAACTGTGGTAATATCTGTCCCACAAATTAGCCTAACAGCAACAGTGAAGTAATAAAGCACCAGTACATCCAGAATGAGAGGGCTAACTAAACGAAAAATTTAAGATTAAAAAACTGAATATATCATAAACAAATTTGTTCTTGCCTTTTACTGAGGTACACCATTCTTTGGCAAGTAAAAAGACCCAATAAGGGTTTACTTAGTAATTTTTTCCTCCATGATGACTTCTATACTTTACTAAAATCATGAGGCTATGGCAGAATATCACATAGACTATTTATTAACACTCGAATGGCACATACCAGGCAAATGCAAGTATAATCTTAAATATATTATCATTTGTGTCTTATTTCTAACATATCTCAATCAAAAGTATTAAATTACTATTTCTTTTCATGCTATGAATTAGCAGATTCTCGTTTTAACCCATTCTCCACTGTTTCTCAATAAACAAAAATTCTCCCCCAGTGAAAAAGAATTTACTCAGAATGAAACTGAATGTAAACTTTAAGTATCATAGTACAAAAAGCACCTAAAATTCTCACTTTCAAATCTATACAACCACAGTGTATATTGCAAAACCAGCTCCCCCTAATAGCATTAAAAATTAGAGTTCAGAAGGCAAGCTCTGGAGGTCACAGATGTGCCCTAAAGAGCAAAAATAACATTCTACCAGGAAAATTATGATTTTGTTTAAAAGACAAAAAGAGGGAACATCTTCTCAAACAGATGTGAAATTTCTAATCAAAAAATTCTGTTGCAGTTACATAATATTATTGAGTTAAAAAGTACTTTGCAGAGGTCTGGCAGCACGAACAATGACATCTGTTTTGTGGTCAGGAAGTTCACTTTTATTCTTGTTGCTTCCAATTTGATGTCTGGTTTTGAAACATTTTATGCAACTAGTCCATTTTCTATTATTTTGTTCAGAGCTTATCACATTCTAATCAGTCTACCAAATGCATTTTTAGAAAAGGAAGTTTTAAGTCCAGAAAAAAAAATAAGTATATTGTTCTAGAACTCTGCACAGTGATCGCTAAAAAGTATACTCTATGCATAGAAAATAAGCTCAGAACTAAGTCTACTGACATTAAATTTAGAATAACCATTACCAATAATAACCAGTGTATGTTTGGGGGGATGGAATAGAGACATTCCATGTCATTTCAGTGAACTATGACATAACAACTAACAAAACCCTTACAATTTAATTTCATCCTTTTAAGATTCACGTGTGAGAAACATCTCATTCATCATAGTAAGCTTGCTTTTATATTTCCTACATGAAATCCCAAGGAACTACTCTGAAATCATGGAGTTGCGACGAATGTAGGACATAGTACACGATTTCTGTCCGCAATAGCTATGGGCTGAAACCAAGCCAGTTACTAGGGGAAAGGTACTTTCTGCCTGCAAAATTTTTTTCTCAACAAGATAGGTAAGTCTCAGCATGGGCATGGGATACCAGCACTGGGCACAACTGTAAGCAACCATCTGAGACTCTGGTTTACAATCAGTTGCAGATTACACTCTTGGCTACATGACAACACAGGGAGACATACAACACTGAAGTTTTATACTAGAATACAAATAAGTATGGGAAATAGGCACAGCAGCAGTAGAAATTAATAACGTGTCAGACACTCTAAGTACTTTAGAGTTAATCCTCACTTTAATCTGTAAATATTATTATTATTATTCCCATTTACAGATGAGGAAATTGAGGTTGAGAGAATTTCACTCACTTGTCTGAAAAAGCAACTTAGCCATCATACTACTGTTCAACCTCCCATTTAAATTTGCCCTCTAACTGTAATTGTCTCACCTTTTAAAGTTTACAGTCATCATTATTTGTATATACATTCTCTATATTTGTAGCAAATGTTTCGAACTCTATCAACAGATTGAACCACAGGAGTTGTCTTGCCAAGATAAATCCATTTTGAAATCTAACCAGAAATCTTATTTCAAAATAGAAATGGAAGGAAAAAAAGTTGGGGAGTGGGAAGGAGGAGGGGCCTGTGGAGATGGAAACATACATCTTCCCTTCTCTAAACAATCTGAAAAAGAGCCAGCAGAGATGAGTCTGGCCTCTATTTTTGATGAATATACAAATAGTCACGCGCCTCCACTGTGCTCACTAACAAGTATCCCCAGTACATCTCCCACCCTTTGGCCACCTTCATTATTGTCAGTGGTGAACCACCACTTTCCTCATACCTTACGCTTTTATTTCCATTCAGCCACACCCCCAAGTAACACACAATCTAAGTTAAAAAAAAAAAACTTATGCAAATAAAGCTTCAAGCAAATCACTCCCACGTTTCCATCCAACCAGATCATCACTCTGCAGCTCGCCAGCTGTAGAAATTCTAGAGGTACTACTACCCTCACTAATTTTCTCTTACTACCTAAAGCAAAACAAACATTTTAAGCATCACGCTTTCATTCACTCTTTTTGTAATCACTAAATATAACTGAAACATGTATTCCACTGGTAACAACTGCCTTTTCAAATCTTCTCCATAGGAAGTCAACATATTTTTCTTACCCGGGGGTTAGAGGAGTTAGTACCCCCTCGCTCCCCACAAGTATTTCTAGACCATTCTCTATAATTGTTTCCCAACACCATCTTCTCTTCTGAAATTCATGCCATTAATTTCTGCTTCCTATGTGAAGTCCTCCTTGATCTTCTCCCCTAGAAAAATTTCTTCTTCCTACTTAACTTTTACAACCAGGCAATAAGTTCAGAAGTCAACAGGATATTTTATACAGTAAAGTACTATCTCTAAATCCCAAATTCCAGTTGCTCTGTGTGTGTGTGTGAATGTGGGGATGGGTAGTGGGAGGCTAATACTGGTAACCAGGAAGTGGAGAAAAAAGGAACACTTGGAAATATAACTGGAAAAAAGGCTACACAATAATGTGTTCAGAGTAGTGAAGGGGGACGGGGGGACATTTTCCAAGCAAAACCAAGTCCTGAGCAACAGAAGCACAAGAGGCACTAAGAACCTAGTCCAACAGGAAATATACACTATCTTTCAACAGAAAACCCCAGAGTGTTCAAAATACAAATTGCTAACTTTTGAGGAATTCATCATGGTCTTCTACGAGAAAAAGCTATCAGCTCAGCAGAGAAGAAATTTGCTCTCAGGACTAAGAACCTTCTCATCCTCCACCAACCCCTTTCCTTTCCAGGCAGTACAAGTTTGATAAATATATGCATAACCCCAAGTAAAACTTTTGACTTGCTGAGGTTCTTTGCCTTGGTAGATAATTTTCAGAGTTAGAATTAACCATGTATTTTGATAACCCTGGACAAGAGTGCTTGCTGCAAACAAAAACAAAACAAAACTTGCATAATTTGATCAGTGAATTCACTAACAGACACCTCTCTCAGGAGGCCAAGAGGCCTGATAGCAAAAGAGTAATTGTAAGGAATGTTTGGAAACCCAAATAAAGGAAAAGAACATCTGTGTGACATCTATCAGATATAAAACAAGTCTGAAAAGTATTGAAACCAAGTGATGGAAACATGAGGGTTCATTAGAATTGTCTCTCTACTTTTGTGTGTGTTTGGAAAAGTCCATAATCAAAGATTCAAAAAAATTAAGATAGAAACAAATCAGCAAAAGCTCTCAGAATTCCTCTTGTCTTAAATGACAATGAGAGGAGCCAAAACACAAGCTTCGCATGTCTAATACCTGCACAGAACCTGCATGAACATAAGTGAGTGGGAGGAAAAGCAAAACATAAAACAGGCTTTTCTTTTTGAGGCCAGGTGAAGCCAGCTTTCTTTGAAGCGTAAATTAAAAAGTTAGTTCCTGAAGGTGGGAAAGGCAGGTCAGCATAGAACCACTCCTGACAGACTGTACAGGTAGGTGCAGCAAAAGAAAGCAGCACTCTCTGAAGTGCCCATTTCTTCTCTTTGATTAATTCTATGCCAGTAAGATGGGGCGGGGGGCAGTAGATAGGGATAAAATTCCCTGTCCAGCATTCTCCACCCACTTTCAACGCATTTGTCATGGTCGGTGTCATCACACACTTGCAAAGTTATAAGCTCAGTGGCTCATCCCTAAGCTTTGCAGGACACTGATCAGCTTAATTTAAGACTATTCTATTCTTCTTTTAAAAAATGAAGGACAAGGAGGGGGACGGATGGAGGAGGGGAGAAGGAGGAGAGTTTTCTCTTTTAAACACAAATGTATAAGCAGAAAAATAACTACAGTCTATAAAATATAAACAAAACTTCTACAAGGAAGTACAGGAGCCATAGGTTAATGCTGCTTTCCTCTGATTATTAACCTATATTTTAAGGCAGAAATCACAGCTCTGAGTCCAATTCCCCCATACACCACAAAAATGTATACGTTTTACTTTTGTAGCAACAACAAATATAAGTATGTGGGGAGAAGGAAAGCACATTACTAAAGTTCTGTCTGCTTAATCATAATGACAGAATTTCCCCCTACACAGCACAGAGAAAAGTTCATTGTAAGATACGTGAGATTAAAATTATTTTAAAAGAAACAAGAGAAATAAGATAGTAATTTACAATTTACATTAAGCAATGAAAGTATTTTTAATTTGTTATTATGAACACTAATAACTCCAGTAATTAGCACTTGAACATTTTTCAACAACAGGAAACACCAGAAATGAAGTTACAGTCATCATAAGGTATATTTTTATCTTTCAGTAGGTGTTACGTTGTATAGCATGTAACATCAAAAGAGCTTGTATGCACTGTATACGCAGCGTTACTATAGGTTGTAATTTTCAGAAGCATATGAAATAAACATGAGAAACTTCTCAGATGCATTATAAACAACATTTACATTTTGAAATCAATTTTAATTAATAGACAAACCAGAATGTAATGCTAAGATGATATTATCGGAAAATCGTAAGAGCATACCTAAAAGAATAAAACTACATTTGGGAAAAACAAGAATAAATCTGTAGCAATCACACTAATCACATTTAAATTCTTAGAAAATAAGCAGGTTATAAAACATACTTTAAAAATATTCACAAGATAAGTATATCATTGGATGTGTGCATATAAATTGTAAAATTGACAAAATCACCCTCAAATGTAAAATTTTACTTATTATTAAAAATATGATCAATATTTAAACAAATCCAAACACACAATATGAGAAAGTAAGGACGGCAAACACATGATAATAACAAAGGATATACTGGTTCCTTTGTCCCTATCCCAGGGTAGATATCAAGAATCAATCAGGGACTTCCCTGGTGGCACACTTGTTAAGAATCCGCCTGCCAATGCAGGGGACACGGGTCCGAGCCCTGGTCCAGGAAGATCCCACATGCTGCAGAGCAACTAAGCCTGTGCACCACAACTACTGAACCGGCACTCTAGAGCCCGTGAGCTACAACTACTGAGCCCACGTGCCACAACTACTGAAGCCCACACACCTAGAGCCCGTGCTCCACAACAAGAGAAGCCACTGCAATGAGAAGCCCACGTACCACAACAAAGAGTAGCCCCTGCTCGCTGCAACTAGAGAAAGCCACACACAGCAACAAAGACCCAAGACAGCCAAAAATAAATAAATGGATAAATAAATTATAAAAGAAAAAGAATCAATCAGTGCATTCTTTCTCTCTGGACCCAAACAAACCCTCAGAAGCACTTCCAAAAAGAGCACTCAGGTACCCATTACCAAGAGACCACAATGAAATATTAAATTATACCTATTTTCTACCCCTAATCTAAGATTTTCATGACTTAAAACATTTAAACAAATGTTTTGGCAATTTGGGCAATTATTTTAAAATCAGAAATGGTTATATTTTCATATCATTTAAAATTCACTTAATCAAGAAACGGATTCCAATGATTTCTTTCACTTCAAGGAAGGTTACATTGCTGAAACAACCACCACAAAACGAAATGGACTCAATGGCAAACTTAAATCCATTCATAAAAAATAATGGAATATGTTACTTTCTTTTGAGAAAAGAAAGCACACTCTTTTGAGGGTGTGCTTTGAGAGCTGACAATGAACATACTTGGGCCATTAGTAAGAATACTGATAAAGCAGAAAAAATAATACTCTTTTCAATATAAGCAATACATTCTCCCATTCTCTACTCAGTAAAGCAGGGGACTGATAAAGGCATGAAGGGTCCTGGATTTTCACGGATCAACAAGGAAATAAGGAGTAAAGCATTGACTTATGGCATTAGCAAAGATACCAAAGTTAACACTTACTTTTGCAAAGGCTTCAAAAATGTCAAAGGAAGGTGGCAGCTGAGAAGCATCCTGTATTTCTTCTCTCATGAAGTGTTGAAATGTCAATACAAGTTGCCTGAGGCCCTCTTTCTTATCTTCAGTCAGTTTGTTAATATCTTTTTTAAAGATAAAATAAATAGTACAATCACACTGTGAACTTTCAATGGATAATTTTCAGGTGTTCAATGGTAGCTGTTAAGGCAGATATTTCCTACCCAGATTCCATTCTGACAGAGATCAAATGCATCTTTTTATTTTTTGACAACTACAAATCATTATCATACATTATCAATCAAATTCTGCCAAACGTTATCTACAAAATAAGATCAAACACCTAGCAAAACAAAATAAATACACAAACTGATGAAAAAACATTAAAACCAAAATCAGTAATGATGTGTGTTAGCAGATTTTCTACATCCTCCTGCACACATGTTCAAACCACCATACATGCTTATTTAGTTAGTGAATTTAAGTAGACTTTTCCATGAAACAATTTACAGCCAGGTCATAACTAACTGATAAACAGTATCATCTCAAAGACAAAAAAAACCTAAAGCAAGAACAGAAAAGTTCAGTTAAATTAAGTTCAAATTGGTGAAATTGGTCAAGTAGAAAGTACATCGAGAAAAAAACATGAATCAACCAAAGAAATCTCATTTTCAAGTTCTTTTCAGGTTGAATAATAAACAAAATATGATACTGCTTCAACCCAAACAGAAGGAGAAAGTTCCAAAGCCAATATCACCCCTTTAAAAACTCAGTTTCATTCATACCACAAAGGGGTGTGAGGACTAGGAGTGCACAGTTGAATTAATAACGTTTGAGAGCACTTCACTTAAGGCAGCGTGTATGACACTGCTACTGAGCAGGGCTAATGTTCATAGTAAAACTCACTGCAAGAGATGTTATTTACCTAGCAGTAATATAAGAAGAAAAAAATAGGGCTTCCCTGGCGGCGTAGTGGTTGAGAGTCCGCCTGCCGATGCAGGGGACATGGGTTCGTGCCCCGGTCCGGGAAGATCCCACATGCCGCAGAGCAGCTGGGCCCATGAGCCATGGCTGCTGAGCCTGCGCATCCGGAGCCTGTGCTCCGCAACGGGAGAGGCCACAGCAGTGAGAGGCCCGTGTACCGCAAAAAAAAAAAAAAAAAAAAAAAAGAAGAAAAAAATGACTAGTTCTCTATTAAAACTTGAAAAGATAGATCAAGATGAAACTACAGCATAACTCTGTTGCTCATGTCAGGTCTACATATTTTCTTTAAATTACATGTTCAACAGAATAAATTAACCCAATGATTCCTTAAATAATAATTTATTATCATTGGCACTTAGGATTCCATAACCATAAATCCGTACTAGATGATTTTATTTGTCTCCATCTAGAAATATTAAACTGTGTAGCACATTTACTCCATGAGCTCTTGCTACTTTTGACTTAAAAGTCATTTACAACGTCAACGAAGAGGATCTGTGATCTGTGCCAATAGAAAGAAACATAAACCCTACGTTCACTTCACACTCAGATTTGCAAAGCCTCTCAGTATTAAGGAGGTTGGCCACCACCATGGTAGTTCAGGAGAAGAACAATGCTCAGTGCTGTCAGAGAGCCTAAGTCATCAGTACTTTCTACTTTCCTTATTATCTAAATGTTCCCTGGAGCCCCCATTCACATTACTGTTCCCTAACATCAAAAAGAAACCAAGAGTAGGAAAAAGGGAAAGAAGAGGAAAAACAGAAGTAAAATGTATTCTGCCAGCTGGACAGAGGGTTATACTCCCCTCACTGCCTAACTTGGACACCTCTATGGCACCTCACAAACTCCTCTAGGGCCAAAGCTACCCTAGAATAAATTAAATAAGCTAATGTGTCTATATAAAAGCATGAAAAGGTTTGCTGCCTCACATAATAAAGAGACAGAAAAACAAAGTTTAAAAAAAAAAAAAAGGCAACTCATCAGCTCAGCAAATAAACGACAGAACTTAAGATGCTGATAGAGAATCACTTACTTGACTCCAGATCATAAAATGAGTAAAGTTTCTCCGATTCAGAGGGTGTTTCTTCCATCTATGAAGAAAGGGGGAAAACACCAAAAACGATTTCAAGTGCTCCAATATATAAATGAATATGTTTGCATATCTTTAAATATTCAAATGGAAGTCCATTAAAAAGATAATTTTCTATATTATCCTTCTTATCATTCTTAGAGTTAAATTATTCAATCAGTCACAACTTTAAAATCTGTGTTGCAACTTGACCCACCAATTTAATTTCCAAACACAAAATTCTTTTACAAGAAGTTTCCATTCTTTTCTTTTTTTCCCCAATTCTACCACAGACTTGTACCACTGTAAGGAATTTACTACTAATTATTATAGAAAAGCAAAGATGGATGAATAAAAATAAGAGTTTATTACAAACTGTGCAACCTTGGGCACGTTACTTAAACTTGAGGTGTCAATTTCCTTATGTGAAACACAGGAGTAATAATAGCACTGAGTTGTTGTGGGATGAAATAAGGTATATCTTGTAAAGCAATTAGCACAGGGCCTAGAAACAGTTAAGTGCTCAACAGAAAGTAGCTATCATTACAGTTAGTTTCTATTAGATTCTGATTCCATAGGTCGGGGTGAAGACTGAGAACTAGAGCCCTGGGTGACTCTGAAGCAACCCATTTCTGCTCTAACAGTGGTTCTCTATCTATTCAATACTAATAAAGCAAAAAAAAAGTTCAGACTCAAATATAATATTATTATACTTTTAATATCCAGTGATTAAAGAAACGCATAATGACAAAGTTGCTCTGAATTTATTAAAGCTCTGAAATTTGTGTATTTTAGTTCAACACAATATGTACATTTAAAAATAGTAGTAAGTATATGTGACAGATGTTGTATATTCAGTCCAAAGATAATGCCAATTTGGCATTCTAAATCCATTTTTCTTTTAGTAAAGATGTAGTTGATATATAACATTGCACCAGTTTTAGGTACATACTTTTACATTCCTAAATTCCTCTATGAAATTTTATTGCCAAAAGAAGTTAACAGACAACAGGACACAAGAGAGCTGAAGCCTGCAATAAAGAGATATTCATTCTAAAGCCTGGCAAAAAAAAAAAAAAAAAAAAACCCAAAACTGGAAGGTGTCGCCAGAGGGGGATTTCAGGGAATCCGCTAGCTGCTTTGGCAGAGTAGGGAAAGGGACTGGAGAAACAATTTCAGTGAATGTTGGCTTAAAAAAAAAAGAAAAGAAAAAAAGATAAGTACCCTTCCTTGTAAGATTAATTATCATCTAATTAAAATCTCACTTGAAGAGGCAACCAAAAGAATTATATACTTGCCCTGTGCATTAGTTCTCAGTAGAAAAGTAATAAAGGCAATGTAACAGGCATCACTAACATCTCATGTCCCAAACATAGGACTTCAGGTTTCTATTCACAGGAGATCACACACAGGGTCTTCAAAGAGGGATGGTGCACTTCATCACTGCTGTGATTAATAGGAAAACAACAAGTCTTGTCTTAAGACACTCCCTGGAATAATCCACCTTCTACCTTAACATGGATTTAAATTCAGTCTTAAATATGAATAATACATGCAATTGCAAGCGCTTATGCTAAATTAAAACCCAAGCATATTTCACAAGTTTTATACTCACAAGTTTGAAAACAACTCTGCCAAGAAGTCGGACAGAGTCGGGAGGATATCTGGGTTTGCAGCTTTTAAGGCATTTGCATTCTCGCTTGTGGTCCTGCCAAGCTTTTTTCTGTTAAGACAAGAGTGAGGAGGGCATATAAGACATAAAAATTTAACTTTCATTTACACTGGTTTTGAATGTTGTGAGTCATCAACATTAATTTCAACAGCCTAAATATAACTGCAAATAGAAAATGAAAGCAATATTCTAATACTATTAATGATCCAGGATTCAGTATGCAATTACCAGGCATGGACATCAAGAACTTCCATTTCACCTCTGTCCTTCAATTTGTCCCTTGGTTATTACCTAACTGGTAGAGTCCAAAGAAAGAATCATTATGTCTTTCTTAATTTATAAGATAGCCTTTTAGGTGATTAAATAGGATTCAATAATAGACAGTGATTTTGAATACAAAAAGAAAATATCACTCCAAATTAGAAAACAAAACACATGGTTCAAAAAAATCAAAACAGGGCTGATAGCTTTCTGAATTTCTGTGCTATTATAGTAAGTATAGAAATATCAGGAGGGCTAACATAAAAAATAGAAAATCTTTTTTTTTTTTTAAGACAAGATAGAAAGGGGTTATTAGCTAAAATGACCAAATGCCACTTTTACCCAGGACCATCTTGGTTTACTTATGTTGTACTGGCCTAATTATTAATACTGTCCCTTTCCATTCTGAAAAGTGTGGTTTGGATGATAAATTATATAGTCACTTTTCCCAGGATCCTAGCCATGTGCTAGTGGGGCTGAAGAGACCACAGAGCCAGTCACCAATCTCGCAACACGAGGAATAAGAGGACTAAATGGATGGACATTATCCTTGAGTCTGATGTCAGAAATGCCATGACTCCCTTTACATGGGATTACTTCTATATGGAAATAAAATCCAGAGTATCCAATATTTAACCCTGGCAAGTGGAAGACAGCTAAACCAAATATCTAGTATGTTCTTTTCCAAATGAGAGCTGGAAGTTCAATCACTCCCAAATTCTGGGCCTATAAAATCCCCATAGAAGAGGTTTCTCTTTTCCACTTACAGCACAACATGCAGCACAACCAAGACAGTAGCTGCAGCTACTTTGAAACTGTGACTCAGATTCAAGTTCAAGACAGCATTTTGCTCAGAAAGACTGCCTGTGTCAGGTTGCTGGGTGAAGGCATGGTTTGTCTGCTGCTATTTCCTTGTAAACCAAATCTTGGAGACACTGTTTACAAGGGGTACCTCTTTTATCAACTCTATTCACAGTTGCCTCATTTCATTCCTTCATATCCACTATGGCAATGCTCTTAATGTGATTTTTTTTTTTTTAGTGTTTATACTTTACTCATTTCTAAATAAAACTGAGTTGCTTTCAAAGTAAAGATGAGTATGAAATAAGGTTGTAAAATTAGCAACAGAAAATGTAAAAATTATGGAAAAAAAAAGTCCTCTAGCATTTACTTAGCATTCTACAGTGTTAGACACATGACTAAGCAATTAAAAAATATTTTATTTGATTTTCACAATAATCCAAATGGTAGATACTGTCATCCTTATATTAAAGGTGAAAAAAGTAAGGCTCAAGAGCTGGGATCTAACTACCAAGCTACATAAATATAAAGGGGGAGAGTATAAATTCTTAGTAAGCTAAACAGGAGAGCTAAGCAATTATCGTGCTTGTGTGCAACAATTATTTGAGCTGCCTCACAGGCAAGGCAAAAAGAAAGCATAATGGCTTAAGTAATTCTCATCTTTATCATATACATAATTCTTTATCATATATATAATTCTTATATATTATATATATATAATTCTTATATATTATATATATAATATATAATTCTCATGTATATCTCATATCTCATATATATAATTCTTATATATATATATATATATATAAAATATATAATTCTCATGTATATCAGAAGGAAGAAAACCTAATACCACAAATATGGTTGAAAGATAAAGGACAAACTAGGAAAAGAAAATTTTAAATATGTATGTAGATAGTGTTAACTGTCACCAAAATACAAAGAGGTCTTATAAAATAACTAAGGGTGAATATTTCCATAAAAATAGTAAAAAAAAAGTGAAGGACATGAAGAGAAAATTCATGCCTAAAAAAGAAATGCCAATAAACAAAAACTAAAAACCAAACAAGTGATCAAAGAAATGTTAATAGAAACAAGATAACATAGGTGACCCATTAGTATAGCAAAGATAAATGAAAATATTAATTCAGAAGTCTCTAGGGTGTAGGGAAGTGGGGACTTTCTAACCTTGTCCTTGGAATCATAAGTTTCCCTAATCTTTCTGATGGGTGTTTGGTAGTAAATATCGGGATTTTCAATGTGCATTTTGCTGGCACAGAAATAATATTTATAATGCAATTAATCCTAGTTTAAATGATGTACACAAATAAGCTTAAGAATGCTCATTGTAGATTTGCTACAATACTGGAAATTGGCAATAATTTTCCAGCTTTTCCTATAAGAAAAAGCTACTTTTGTTTTTCTCTTTATACTTTCCCAATACTGTTATCTTTGACTAATATCATGTATTATATTTATAAATAAAAGCAAAACATAATTATCTTTCTTATATCTAATAATTGTGATTCGGGGAGAAGCATTTTTATGTGAAAAAGAAAGCAAAATCACGGTTACTAAACAACTTTTTTTTTTTTTTTTTTTTTTTTTTGCGGTACGCGGGCCTCTCACTGTCGTGGCCTCTCCCGTTGCAGAGCACAGGCTCCGGACTCGCAGGCTCAGCGGCCATGGCTCACGTGCCCAGCCGCTCCAAGCCACGTGGGATCCTCCCGGACCGGGGCACGAACCCGTATCCCCTGCATCGGCAGGCGGACCTTCAACCACTGCGCTACCAGGGAAGCCCTAACAAACAACTTTTTAACGTTTGTTTATTTTGGAAAACCTGGTTGTAACTCAAAAAATCTTTTAAATGTATTAATTTTTAAATGTTAAAAAAATGCTTCAATGAATTCTTTTGTAATACCAATGAAATCTTTTGTAACGCAAAGACTTAGTAAACTTTTATCAATTTTTAAATATTATTTTATTTTTAGCTTTGTTTATGTCTGGTTTTCTTAAATAAGTATACTACCAGCTAGGCGCAGCATGCGTGTAACAGGTGTTCAATAGATATCTGATGATTTATTCTAAAATCAGTACCACTTAGGAGATATAATTTACTATATATTTACCACTGTTTATTTGAAATTAAAGCCATGCAAAAAGGTCAGGAAAATCCCTAGCAATTCTTGCTTTGGCCAGTCTGAGACGGTTTTGATTGCTTAATTATGAAAGGAGAAGATTGATGAGATGTTACAATAGAAAGAGAAAATCCATTTATTTCTTCTTTCTTACACAAAATAACCTTTACACTATTATTGTAACATTTCCCTCCCTGCCTTGGATACAAAGCCACTACAGCTCAATAACCCATTTAAATACTATTTAACATTGAATTTTAGTTGGATTAAATACTCATTTTAGGGCAGCTTATTATTTTGTGGGATGGAATGTGGGAAGGATCAATACATATTAAATCCAGTTTCAGTAAAACACATCTAATTCACAATCAGGGCTCACTAGACGTTTATTCTGTAAGAGGACTGGATTCATTCATATCTAAGGTAACCTCTCAATGATAAAAATCTATGATTCTGTAATCCCCATTCATAACAAATAATCTGAATTATGTCAAAAAGGCTTGAAACCTCCCCATGTTAGGCTTACAGAGAACTGAAAATTTGGAATGGTATTTTCCTCAGATTTGGGGATATTTAAAAGAAATTGCCTTAAAATATGTAAAAAAGAAACGAATTCTTTTAAGCCAGCTTATTCAACAAGCTCATTTTGTGACTAATAACCACTATTAATTGAACATTTTCTATGTGAAATATTGTCATGATTTTTTTTAACCACATGTTCATGACTCACTCCGCTCTCAATCAATCATCTACAGAGGTCTGCTATAGGCAAAACTTAGGATAGTTGAGCTGCCATGCAACTTGCAGGAAAGAAAAGAGACTCAACAGTCTTCCATTCACTTACAGGCTGCTTAACAGCAAATAAATAATATCTTCTGTATGCATCAAATGTAGTACACTAATGAATTACAGGTTGACAGATGCATGAAGACCTGAAAAGCTGGAATCTGGGAAAAGAAAACTGGAAAGCTAAGCACGCTGGCTAACAAGCTATAGTTGACTGACAGGTATTGATTAAAATCTTGCGTAAAACCTCCTTAGAGCACACTAGAGACCTAGCGATAGACATTAGACTTAGCACTTTAAAAGCTTTCTGGATGCTGTAACAAACGTAGGACAAGAGTGCCTCCCCACTAGCCTTAATCAAATTAGACCGATAGGGCCAAATATAAAGACAGAATAAGGCAGGAGGATGGTCATAGGGCAAGAAGTTGACAAAAGAAACAAGAATAAAGTATTACTCCTTAGGAAAATGGGTATTACACTTTCTTGGTTAATTGACGAACCTTATAATAAATAAAAACATTAGAGTCCCAAAGTAAGTCAATCTAGTACAAGGTTCAGGTCAAATCCATTTTGCCACTTGTTTCTGTAAAGTTTTATTGAAACATAGTCAATTCATGGTATTACACTCACTAATTTCATACTATGACAACAGAGTTGAATAGTTATGACAAATCCTATGGCCCACAAAGCCTAACATGTTTATTATCTGGCCCTCTACCGAAAAAGCTTGCCAATCTCTGATCTAGTGAGAGGTCATATCAAGATGGAATGACCTAATTGATACATTTTAGCTGGAAGGGCAAAATAAATCATTCACCTCTAAGGACTTCTTTGAAAGAAACTTCCACGCTAGATTGATCAAAATGTCAACGCCGAGTTCTAGTGGAACATGGCAGATGGGGCACATGCATTTCATCTCCCCAACACAAGTAATTATCAGGTTTTTAACTCCCAAAGTGAACCGGAAGGGCCATCAATGGATGAGGTGTTTAACCTCATTTCCATTAAGTCAGAAAGTCGGGGTAAGAGAACAGGCTACAGAAACAGGGCAAAGGAGGCCGCCTCAAAGTGGCAGGTAACTTTGGAGGCAGTTACCTGCAAAGTCTTTGACTCCTGCCAAACAGAACTCCAACAAGAATTTAGAATTGAAGACTACGTATGGGACAGAGAATGGGATTGAAAAGTGACTGAAAAAGAGACAGTGAACCAGAAGTCTGTATACCAGAGGGTCCCAAAACACCTTCTTACTATTGGCACGATTTTGAGTAAGCAGTGGAGTGTTAAAATGGAGACTCTAGTTGAATGTAACGCTAAGAATATCACTGATCTAGACTATTTCTTCAGCCTTCTGTTTGGTCTTCCCTCCCCAATGCTTACCATCTTATAATGGTTCCCTCAAACAGCAGTCTTATTCTTTGAGTGGCTGAAAGGTTGTGAACACTTTATTACAGAGGAAGAAGTAAGAACTATGCATACTTAATGGCTCTGCAGTGAGCAATATTTTTTAAGGAATGTATTGAGATATAAATTACATTACAATAAAATGGACCCATTTTAAGAGTATAGTTTTATGTAACCAACACCAAAATTAAGATATAGATTGTCATTACTCCCACAAATTCCTTTGTGGGCCTTTACTTTCAACCCCTCAATCCCTGGCAACCAGTAATCTGGTCTCCATCATTACAGACTAGTTGTGCCTGTCCCAGAACAGTACTACTTCTTTCTATCTGGCTTTATTTCCTCCATATAATGTTTCTGAGATTCACTCATGTTGCTGTATATATCAATAGTTCTCTTTTATGGCTGAGTAATAGTAAATTGTGGGTGTATCTATGTGTGTATACACACACACACACACACACACACACACACACACACGCACTACCTAGGAGTAGAATTGATGGGTTAGTTGGTAAGTGCACACTTAACATTTTTAGAAACTACCAAACTTTTCCAAAGCAGTTGTAACATATCACATTCCCACCAGCAGAGTATGAGGTTCCAGTTGTTCTTCCTTGTATGCACTTGGTATAGTCAGTCTTTCTCATTTTAGCCTTTCTAGTGGGTATGTAATGGCATCTCATTGTGGTTTTCATTTTCATTTCTCTGATGACTAATGATGTTAAGCATCTTCTACTGTATATCTTACTGAAGGGTCTATTCAAAGCTTTTGTCCATTTTACTGGATAATCTTACTACTGAATTGTAAGCACTGTTTAAAAATTATGGATACAACTCTTTGGTTGGATATATATGCATTACAAATATTTTCCCCAGCCTGTGGTTTGTCTTTTCATTTTCTTAGTCATGTCTTCAAAGAGCAGAAGGGTTCAACTTTGCTAAAGTTCACTTTATCAATGTCTTGTATAGTGAGTGCTTTCTGTGTCCAGCCTGAGAAACTTGACCTACCCCGGGTCCAAAGATTTTCTCCTAAGTTTTCTTCTAAAAGTTTTAGAGCTTTAGCTTTTAAGTCTGTAATCTATTATGAGACTTTGATGGGGGAAAACTGTATTTATATAATTTTTTTTCCATGTGCGTATCTACCACAATTTGTTGAAAACACTATCCTTTCAACATTGAATTACCTTGGCACCTCTGTAGAAAATCAACTGGCTATACATGTGTGGGGTTGCATTTATATTTTTTAAATTTTCTGTATATTATGATAGTATGACATCTTAAAAACCTTTCTGGCTGGAAAGAGAGACTGCCCATCCCAGAGCTAGGCAATTCTTAGAGACAGCAAAAGGCTCAGCAGGGAGCATGCCTTTGATATGCAAACTAACCAATCCAGAGCCCTACCTCCCTCCATCAGCTTTAAAATTCATAGAGCCAGGTACCAGGAATGGAGAGGCCACTCCTATAGCTCAAAGCCCTCTAGAATTATTCAAATTAGCCAATCCTAAACTGTTTACCTTACCCTGCCTTGCCTTTCCTGAGGAAACCTTTTTTTTTTTAAGTTTTATTGGAGTATAGTTGCTTCACAATGTTGTGTTAGTTTCTACTGTACAGCAAAGTGAATCAGCTATAGGTATACATATATCCCCTATGTTTTGGATTTCCTTCCCATTTAGGTCACCACAGAGCATTGCATAGAGTTCCCTGTGCTATACAGTAGGTTCTCATTAGTTATCTATTTTATACATAGTATCAATAGTATATATATGTCAATCCCAACCTCCCAATTCATCCCACCACCCCCCTTTGTTCTCTACGTCTGTGTCTCTATTTCTGTTTTGTAAATAAGATCGTCTATTCCAATTTTTTCAGATTCCACATGTATGCATTAATATACGATGTTGGTTTTTCTCTTTCTGACTTACTTCACTCTGTATGACAGTCTCAAGGTCCATCCACGTCTCTACAAATGACCCAATTTCGTTCCTTTTTATGGCTGAGTAATCCTGCGGAAACCTTAATAAAGGCTCTAGCCTCAGTTTTCCCCTTTCTCCTCCTTTCTGCCTCCAGACCACCCTGAGGCTTCCCGCACACGATGCTGTGCGGCAATCCATCACTCCTGTTTCTAGGATCTCTGAGGGTAATAAACTTTTTCCTGAGCCTCTCTGAGTCCTCTCTTGTGGCCATAGCTAACTATCACATAAAAGAACACAGAACAGGGCCAATTTCTAGACTCTCTATTCCAGGGGTCCCCAGCCCCCGGGCCGCGGACCGGTACCAGTCCACAGCCTGTTAAGAACCCGAGACGCACAGCAGGAGGTGAGCGGGGGCGGGGGGGGGGGGGCGAGCGAGCGAAGCTTCATCTGCCACTCCCCATCGCTCCCCACCGCTCACATTACTGCCTGCACCACCCCCCAACCCCATCCATGGAAAAACTGTCTTCCACGAAACCAGCCCCTGGTGCCAAAAAGGTTGGGGACCGTCACTCTATTCTATTCATTGCTCTATACGCCTAACCTAACACCACTGTCTTCATTACTGTAGCTTCAGAGTAAGTGTTTAAATCAAGCGGTCTAAGTCCTCCAACTTTGCTCTTCTTCTACATAAGGGACTCAGTTTCTAAGTCTTTTGCATTTCCACATAAATTTCAGTCAGCTTATCCATCCGTGGGACTTTAAATGGGACTGCATTGAATCTGAATCTAGAAAGTGATATTTTAAAAATCACTTATGACTTTTTACTGATTTTGACTTTTTAAAATCATTACGCGGGACTTAGTTTTGTGTTCTAGAACAGCATGTAAATATCACTAACCTTGACAATATAAAAGTAAAGGTACAGCTGGCAAATTATGGAAAATAGAGTGATAAGAGAGGAAAGAGTGGGAATACTAATATCTTCACCTTAAAGGTAGGGAATCAAAAGATACGATCTACAATTGATAAACACAGATGGAGGCTTGCACATATTGTTTAAAGTTACAGACATGAGAAAAGGAAATTGAACCTGATAGACATATAACAGTTATTGCAAATCTAACACAGCCAAAGCAGATTTTTCCCACCTAAAACTGGGTCTATTACGCTATTACATGGGGGTCTTGTCTTCCCCATTTCAGTAAATGGAATCATCATCTACCCAATTGCTAAAGCCAAAAACCAAGGAGTCATTCTTTATTTTTTTCTTTTTTCGGCCATACTGCGCAGCTTGTGGGATCTTAGTTCCCCAACCAGGGATCAAACCCACGCCCCTTGCACTGGAAGCGCAGAGTCTTAACCACTGGACAGCCAGGAAAGTGCCCAAGGAGTCATTCTTGATTCTTCTCTTTCCCTCTCCATCCCCATATTCATTCTTCTTACATTTTTTCATGCAGTCCCAGCTCCCATTCTGAGCAAGTATATCCAGTTGCCTATTCAACATCTCCATGTATACGTTTAATAGGCACAAACTAAAAATTTGTAAATTAGAATTCTCTTCTCAGAACCTACTCTTCAATAAGATTTCTTTAAGTCACTAAATAGCACCACCATTCACCCAAAGTTGCTGAGGGCAGAAACTTAAAAGTTCTATCTCTGGGACTTCCCTGGTAGTCCAGTGGGTAAGACTCCACGCTCCCAATGCGAGGGGCCCGGGTTCGATCCCTGGTCAGGGAACTAGATCCTGCATGCATGCTGCAACTAAAGAGTTTGCACACTGCGACTAAGAGTCCGCATGCCGCAACTAAGTCCGCATGCCGAAACTAAAAAAAGAGCGCACATGCTGCAACTAAGACCCGGCGCGGCCTAAGTAAGTAAATAAATAAATATTAAATGGAACTCCATTTAAAAAAAAGTTCTATCTCTGACTTTTTGTCTCACCTCTTACATCTAATCTATTAGCAAACTCTTTCAGTTACACCTGCAAAATACATCTCAAATCCAATAATTTATTACCACCTCTACTGCTACCACTCTAATCCAAGCCATCAGAGCTCTTGACTAGATCAGTGCCTGCATATGTTGAGTTCTCAACTTGAATGAATGAATGCAACCATGAGCAAATTCAGTCAGTTCTTCCTTCAAAAGATACCCCAAATCTAACCAATTCTTTTTGCTGTTGCTACTCTAGTCCTATCCACCATTATATGGCAACCAGACTAGTGTAACAACCTCCTAACTGGTTTCTCAGCCTCTATCCTTGCCCTCCTATAACCTATCCCCACAGCAGTCAGGAAAATTCCTTTAAAATCTCAGACCATAATACTGATCCCCTCTCCCCTTCCCGGAACCCTACAGTAGCAGCCCATCACACATGGAACAAAATGTTTATTTTTAGCCATAGTACACAATGGCCTCATAACCTGGCCCCTCCTATCTCTCTAATCTATCTCCTACAACTCTCTTTGTTGCTTACTCTGGTCCACCATACTGGCCTTCTTGTCCTTCAGTGAACACACCATATTCATTCCTGCTTTTACATGTGATGTACATCAAACCTGAAACTCCCTTCTCCAATCTTCACGTGTCTTACTTCTTTCAGATCTCCACTCAAATGCCACCTCCTGAGAGGTCTTAGGTAGACAGACAGACAGATATAGAAATACTTATCTCACTATAGATATAGATACGGATATGGATATAGATACATAGATATATCTCTTTCTCAATATCTATATATTAGATATATAGAAAGAAGTTAAATATAGATATGTATATGTACATATGTGTGTATATGTATTCACACACACATACATATGCAAAAATAGCCTCCCAATTCCTATCATTTTCTCTTGCTCCCTTTATTTTAGGCATAAAAATAAGACAATATTATATATCTGTCTCACAAGGAAAATGAAAGCTCCATAAAGGCAAGGGTTTTCTGCGTCTTGTTCAATAATATTGTGCCAGAGCCAAGAAAAGTCCCGGCACCAGCACTAATATTTGCTGAGTAAATTAATGGATGGATGAATCCATTATCAAGTCCTTCCTCATTGGCCTCACCTCCAACTGCTTTTTTTCCCTATGATTTATTTTTTTAAGACATTAACTTTTAGAGCAGTTTTAAGTTCATAGCATTGAGAGGAAAGTACATAAAGTTCCCATATACCCTCTGCCCCCCACACACGTACAGCCTCCTCTGTTATCAACATCCCCATCACAGTGGCGCATATGTTACAACTGATGGACTTAGGCGGACACATCATTATCACCCAAGTCCATAGTGTACATGAGGGTTCACTCTTGGTGTCAAACATTCTATGGGTTTGAACAAATGACATGTATCCACCATTATCCAACTCCTTTTTTTCCCCCAAAGAAGTATAATATAAATTTATTAATAATTAGTTTTTTTAAATTCTGAGAACCAGGTGTGTAATGAACTAGAAAAAATGTTTTTGACAAAGTCTGTTTTGACCACTAAATTTCTCTATTTTCCAGCTAACCAGAAGCAACTATAACTCAAAAATATGCAGAACACATAATTTCACAATACTCTGTAAAAAGCAGGGCAAGAATGTTATTTTAGCATTATTTAATTGTAAGTCATTCAGTCATTTTTGTTTGTGGTGATATTTGGTAAAATAATAAGGATACACACTCTGGCAAAACATTTTTTTCATTTTTTTCATATGAATTTGTTAATCTGTTTACCTCAAACTCCTCTTCATTCCTCTAACATGACAAGCTTTTTTCCTCTTCAGGGCCTTTACATTCGCTGTTCCTTTTACATTAAAAAAAAAAAAAAAAACTGTTCCGAGATCTTTCCGTGGCTGGGTACTTTTAGACTCCAGCCAAATGTCACCTATACAGGAAGCCCTTCTGTAACCATCTGTGCAATGGCAAGCTCACGCTCATCCAAATCACACTCGCTCATATAATCATGGCATTTGTTACTGTCTCCTCACTCCTATAAACTTTACGAAAGCCAGGACCTTGTTTATTTGTTCATTGCTAGCTGCCCACCACCAAAATCCCAACTTAGAACAGTGACTAGCTAGCAGGTACTCAATAAATATCTATTGGATAGACTTTGGATGAATGGAGGATCCTGATATAGCTATACAAAAAGACAGAGAGGAAGCAGATGCTGACATAGGTGAGCTAAATTCTGTCGTCTATCAGAGCAGGAAGTTAATAGACTATGCCTATACTGATGAATTAAGACATATTAAAACCTTAAAAATGCATTCCAATATACATTAGGTGCAGACAAATACTGCTTGATTCCACTTGTACGAGGTACCTAGAACAGTCAAATTCATAGAGTCAGAAAGTATATCGGTAGATGCCAGGGGCCGGGGGGTGGTGGAGGGGAAGGGGGAATGGGGAGTTAGTGTTAAAGGGGACAGCGTTTCAGTTTAGGAAGGTGAAAAATTCGGGAGATGGATGATGATGAGAGTTGCACAACAACGTGAATGTACTTAGTGCCACTGAACTGTACAGTTAAATATGGTTACAATAGTATGTTTTATATCCTGTGACTACCACAATAAAAAAATGTTTTTAATTATCTCTCCCTATTAGAATTTATATTATACACAGGCAAGGATATTTGTCTGTTTTTTTTTCCCATGGATGCATTCCTGAGTGCCAATAATAGTCACTGGCTCCATAATTTTTGAGTTAGAGAAGAGGATTAAGAAAGTGTCACAATCTAGAAATGCAGCAGACCCAGCTTGATGGCTCTAAATAAACATTTGTTGAATAAAAGAAAACTAAAGACATATTATTATGTCTCACTTATATGTGGAATCTAAAAAAAAAAACAATTATATTGGGACTTTCCTGGTGGTGCAGTAGTTTAGAATCTGCACTCCCAATGCAGGGGGCCTGGGTTCGATCCCTGGTCAGGGAACTAGATCCCACATGCATGCTGCAACTAAGAGTTCGCATGCCACAACTAAGTAGCCCGTGAGCCGCAACTAAGGAGTCTTCCTGCCACAACTAAGACCTGGCGCAACCAAATAAATTAATAAAATAAATAAAAATAAATTTTAGAAAAGTATAGATACAGAGAACAGACAGGTGTTTGCCAGAGGCAGGAGATGGGGGTAAGTGGGGGAGGGGAGAAATGGGTGAAGGTGATCAAACGGTTTATAAAAATTAAATAATTCTTGGGGAGGGTTTCCTTGGCAGTGCAGGGGTTAAGACTCTGTGCTTCCAATGCAGGGGGCGCAGGTTCAATTCCTGGTTGGGGAACTAAGATCCTACATGCCATGCAGCGTGGTCAAAACAAAAAACAAACAAACAAAAAAGTCCTGGGGATGTAATGTACAGGTTGGTGACTATAGTTAACAATACAGCATTGTATATTTGAAAGTTGCTAAGAGAGTAAATCTTAAATGCTCTCATCACAAGAAAAAATATTATAATTACGTGTGGCAATGGATGTTAACTAAACTTATTGTCGTGATCATTTTGCCATATATACACCTATCAAATCATTATGTTGTATATCTAAAACTAATACAATGTTATATCCCACTTATATTTCCATCTAAAAAAGAAATATTACTACGGACAGGTTATTTAGAGATGATGTAATTTTAAAAATCGAATTCAACAATTATCACTGATGAATGTATTCATTCATTCATTCACTCAACAAATTATGCTACATCTGCAGCAGTGACCCATGCACAGAGCATACCTTCAAGGAGCCTGACATCTAACTACAGAAACAGGCAATTAACCCAATTAAATTTCTGTATGATAAAGGAGGGATACAAACTAGTCTCAGGGGGTTAGGAAAAAGGGAGTGACATTTAATCTGAGTTCTAAAGGATAAATAGGAGTTCGGTAGCTGGGGGGAGAGGTCTGCTCCAGACCCAGGGACTTACATAGCCAAAGGCCCAGAAGTAAAAACGTGGCAAAATCTGCCAGTTTGAATTTCACCCTGAGGAAAGAGAGGGCCAGGGTTTCAAGCTGGTGACTGACAGATCACGCTTACATTCTAGAATAAAATAATCACTCTGGTTCCTGTGTAGAAAAGAGAATAGAAGCTTGTAAGAGTTTAAAGACTGCAGCTAACCTAGGAAAGAGATCATGGTAACATGCACAAGGGTAGTGGTAGAGAAGCTAGAGAGAAGTGAACCAATTCAGATCTTCAGGTGGTAGAATCAGCAGGACATGGTGATTAAGGGGATGTGGAGCCAGGAAAGAACGTAAATCAGAGCTGATGACACCCTGGCAACTAGGACTGCTGAGTGGCTGGTGAGATTATTCACTGAGGTTGAAAAATGCGAAGGAAAGAAGGTCTGGGGTAAGATAATGTGCTCAGGTATAAATATATGGCATTTCAGATACCGGAGCAACACCCAAATAGAGGTGCCCCGTAAGATATGGGTCTGGTGCTCAGGAGAAAGGAGGAGGCTGGAGATGGGAACTGAGAATAATTAATATACAGATGTCAACTGAAGCCATGGGAGTAGATGGGATCACTCTGCAGGCAAATGTAAAGCGAGAAAAGAAAAGCTCAGGCCTGCAGACATTTGCAGAAGTCAAAAAGTTAAATATGATCAAATAATTTTAACCTTTATACAATATTCCCTTTTTGTTTACAGTTAGATACAAAGCCAACTTCTCTACAGAGCACCCAGTACATATTCTATCAGCCTGAAGCCTGGCACAGAGCTATTTATAAAAACCAAGGGCTTGGCTTTCTTCATTATCATCACTTTGGGCATGATACTACAGAAACCAACTTATTAAATCATGCTGTTAAGTGCTTACTAATGTGGAATTCATCAAAAATGAATCAAATCATTCTACAACTAAACATAAAATGCACACTCAAAAATATGATTCACATTTTTAAAGAGGCCTATAATTATCAACAAAAAATAGAGCCTCTTTCTGCTAATATAGTACTTTTTAAAAGTATGTAAACTGCAATTTGATGTGGTATCCAGCTGCTTGTTTTGCTCTGCAATTAATTCAATTAGAAATGTACATATTATGAATCAAAGTAAATCCAGCAGAGATGAAATAGTAATTGGTGAATTTGCTTAAAATTGGTTTACTTGCTATCTATATTACAAATTTTGAGAATGTTTTTTCATAAGAAAACTTAGCCTGTTCCTCCTCTTTGATCTCATAATCATCTGTGATATGCTGATTATGCCAATATAGAAATAAGACTGGATCCAATATATAACCCCTCTATTACATTATATGACACCTCATAACAAGGTATATACAGAGGAATACAAACAGTTCTGTACATAGCAGTAAATATATACATGTATGTGTATACTACGTATGACGCATAGACTAACAGTTTGGTGTGTATCCTCGACTCACAAAACAAACACAGAGAGACTACCTCTGGAAGAGAGAAGTAGGAATGGGAGAAGAATGCTGGAGGAAGACTTTTACTTTTCACCCTGCATTAGTCTATACTGTGCTAATTTTTATAATGCAAATGTATCCTTGTATCGCTTATGTTTAAAAATGAAGTGTGAAAACTGATGCCACTGATACCTTCCTTATGAGCACAGGGGACATTGTACCCTATAACACCTCAGCTTCTTGTGGAGAGCTCACTGATGCTATGGCCCCATACATCAAACGCTAAGCTACTGACAAAAGTTATGTCCCCCTAGGGTAAATGTATTTTGGATTTTATGCTATGAATTCGCATCCTCTATATCAATTTCCATTCCAAGTGCTTTTGTTCATTACTGTTCATAGTTCAGTCTGTCAGTTTAATTTTGTGCTGCTTTGTAGGTATCCACAATAATTACAATGTTTAATGCTGTACCTTAAGGGTGAGCTTAACAGAGCAGTTTAAATGCATATGTTCTGGCCATTCTTTGACTCCCACCCCATCTCCTCTACACACACACCCTATCCCCTGCACACAGACAAGCATGTCCACTAGCTGTGTTATATATGATATCTTTCGTCTTACTAGCTATTTTCCCATTACCTTCTACAGTATATCTGACGATGACATTATTATTGATGCTACAGTAAACAGCTAATATACGTGGTAAAAACACATGCACTATAATGAATCAAAATGACATACCTACTCATCAGACTCCCTCTACTCATTCTAATCAGATAATGGGTTTTGTTGTTTTTTTTTCTTGAGTGTACTACAAAAGGAGGAAGTAGCCCTCCCTACAGTCATAAAAACAAGGGAAAATAAAAGTAAATGTTTATTTCATTGAGAACAGAAAGGAAGCTCAACTAGAAAATCTGTATCAAATAATATAATTCATTTGGTTCTATATGTAGTCTTCTTAACTTGAAGTTCCCTGAAGCATGGGTGGCAAGTGACACAGACACATACCCTCCAATTAGACTTTTTATTATGACCTAATTCATTAGAGCATAATTAAATTTCTTATTAAATGATTAACCGTAAGGTTAGAAGAAAAGGTCATGTTGAATGTTAATTATACATCCTTTGAAGAATTTCAAAGATGTTAACAGCAGTACTCTCATAGACTGTCAGTTGTTGTTAATTAACTCAAACTCTTGGAAGGCAACTGAGCATTCTCTTTAAAAATTCAAAATGCATATATCCTTTTACTAATCAGTACAACGGGGAAGAATTTATCCTACAATCAATTTGCACAAGTGTGCAAAAATGTGCACGAAAGGATGCCTGGTGCAGTACTGGCAATACCAAATATTGGGAAAAAATTATGCATTCATTAGTGGGGAAATTATGATTGTGGTGCATTCATATGATAGAATGAACACGAGGATACAAAAAGTTCTTCTAGATAGATTATTAAATGAAAATGGAAATCAAGGTATAAAAGAATTTGTGCCAGAATAACCTGTATCTGTTTTTAAAAACAAAAGATAAAGATACATGAATGTGTTTGCACCAAAAAAATGCTGCGAAGATACATAAGAACCTTAACAGTGGTTAGCTCTGGGAAATGGGACTGAAGTCAAGAGGACAAGAAGATGGAGAGGAGTAAACATTTAACTTTTCTTCAGTGATACACACACACACACACACACACACACACTATATGGATAGAGTTTATGTATATATTATGTATATATAATTATTACCATATACATATATGATTTTTAAGTTGAAGGAAAAAAACAAGTTAAAATAAATAAAAGATTATGAAGAAACAGAAATAGTTCAACAGGCATAATGGAGAACAAATTTTATTTTATTTTTTTGCGATACGCGGGCCTCTCACTGTTGTGGCCTCTCCCGTTGCGGAGCACAGGCTCCGGACGCACAGGCTCAGCGGCCATGGCTCACAGGCCCAGCCGCTCTGCGGCATGTGAGATCTTCCCGGACCGGGGCACGAACCCGTGTCGCCTGCATTGGCAGGCGGACTCTCAACCACTGCGCCACCAGGGAAGCCTGGAGAACCAATTTAAGAGTAGAGAGCTTACATACAGCAGAACCTTCTTACCTGACACTTAGCACTACAGTATTTGGCAACTCGGCATTGAGAGCATCGCATCAGCTTTTCCTTCCTGTTAAAAAATAAAGTTCACATTAGGAAATGAATGAGAATCATATATGGCTGAAGAAAGAAAACATAAGTCAAGGTATTGACACCAATATGTTCTGCTCACTCTATCTGTATGGTCCATGAGATTTAGATTTTCACAGTGATGAACATCTTCTTTCACCTTCAATGTGAGACATATACCTAATAACTAGTGTTCTTTTTTTTAAAATTGTGGTAAGATATATATAACAAAAAATTTACCACTTTAACTATTTTTAAGTGTACGGCTTCAGTGGCCTTAAGTACATTCACATTGTTGTGTAACAGTCACCACCACTAATGTTCTTTTTAACATAAATTTAATGAAAACACAGAGATTCCCACTTAGGCAAAAAATTTCACTTCATAGAGTTCTTTTTTTCATAGAGTTTTTAATGTCTCCATATGAAATTAAGAATCTAGCCTATCAACTAACTGAAAGTACCCTACACCATTCAAATAGAAAAATTTTACAAGTTTAAATTTATCATGTAGTTTAATTATAATATATTCCTTCTGGGAAATGATTTTCAATTTCCATTAAATTCAATTACTACTTTCAACTTGCTAAATTGAGATGCACCAAAGTTATGTCCTCCCCAAATCGCCTGAGGAAGGAAAAAGCCAAAACAAAGAAAAACTTGGATTATAAAATAAAAACAATAAATCTGATGATGAAATTCACAGTAACAAATATCAGACTGGACTGTAGATACTTTCAAGGCAGCCAAGAGCATTAAAAGTCAAACTATAGTATTAACAACAGTGACAAAACAGGAACAAATCTTTCTAAGCACTTCTGATGTGCCAGGTAGTGTTCAAAGTTCTTTACATCTATTGACTCACACTTAACTTCAGATAGTCCTATAACTAAGCAGTTTTATTATGTCCATTTTAGAGATACTTCAATACATTTTCAAGAGATAAGAAGCAGATGACTAAGGAAACACACCATAAAGTTCAAGTGGCAGGTGACATTGAAACGGTAACAACTGAACGCTGCAGAGAATCAGAACTTGAATATACCAGGTACCTCACCCATAGAAGAGCAGCAGTGAGATATGGAGCATATAACATGGGGGGAGGTTAAAAGTCTAAATAAAGCAAAGTCCAAACACCTCCTACCCCCAAGTGTAGAATTACAGGTGTCAGATATCAACATCCCAGACAACAACCCAACCCAAGCAACCTGGCCCTAAAGTTCTTGCTTTTAACCATCATATTATACTACCACTCTTAGACAAAACTGGATAAAAACAAAATCCACCCATAGACTATTTTTCTTTAATTAATTAATTTTTTAATTTAATTTTTTTTTTAATTTTTGGCTGTGCTGGGTCTTCGTTGCTGCATGCGGGCTTTCTCTAGTTGTGGCGAGCGGGGGCTACTCTTCGTTGCGGTACGCGGGCTTCTCATTGTGGTGGCTTCTCTTGCTGCGGAGCACGGGCTCTAGGTGCTTGGGCTTCAGTAGTTGTGGCATGCGGGCTCAGCAGGTGTGTCTTGGAGACTCTAGAGCACAGGCTCAGTAGTTGTGGCGCACGAGCTTAGTTGCTCCGTGGCATGTGGGATCCTCCTGGACCAGGGAACGAACCAGTGTCCCCTACATTGGCTGGTGGATTCCTAACCACTGTACCACCAGGGAAGTCCCGTCATAGACTATTTATGAGACACACTCCAAATAAAAGGACATACAAAGGTGGAATGAGATGGATATGCTTAGGCAATATTAACATTAATATTAAAATTAATTAAACACTAATAGAAAAAAGCCTGTGTAACTATATCAATATCAGAAAAAGAGACATTAAGGTTAAAAATATTACTAGAGATGAATAAGGTCAATACACAAAGATAAAAGACTCCAATCACTAGGTATTAAGTACCTAGTAACAAATGTTCGCAGTCTAAAAATACATAAAGTAAAAGTAACATCTAAAAAAAATGATCAATACACAATAAATTAATACAAGTAAGGCCTTAAAAATAATGCCTGGAATATACTAAGTACCATACAAGTATTAGTTATCAAGTCTTTTTCAGGAATTCATAGATCAAGCACATAAAGAATAAGGAGCTCTATAATTTACTTGATCTCATGCAAAACACAGTCCCTTGCACCTTTTATATTAATGTGTATTCACATAATCTTTTCAAGCACCCACTGGCCATTTACAAAATATGCCCACACATTAGGCCACAGAACAAATCTAAAAATCCCAAAGAATCAATATTATACAGATAATTTTCTCCAACCATAAAAGAATTAGATTAGAAATCAGTAAAAAAGTAAACCCAGTAAAATCTCATATTTATAGAAACTTAAAAGCTTATATAATTCAAGGATCAAAGAGTTGTCATGAAAATTAGAAAATGTATTAGATTAAATAATAAAAAAAATCGAAACGTGAGATATAGTTAAAGTAATACTTAAAGGAACATTTATAGCTTTAAATGTTTATGTTGACCGCAGTGGCACAATTTTTTAATCTCCTTAACTTTCCCCATAAAAAAATGACAGAGCAAGTAGGAAATAGGAAACCTAACCATCACTCCCCACCCTGGAAAATATCTACAACAAACCCAAAAATATTAGCAGGAAAAAGAAAACACACACACATACACACACACACACACACTACTAGCTTCAAGACTTGAATTAAATCAGTATATTTGTGGGAGAAAACAAAGAAGGCCACTTCCAATAGACCTGAAAACAGAAGAAGCCCCAAACTGCCAAAAGATCCCTGGCAGAAAGCCTGTCAAGCCAAACTGAGAACTGCAGCCAAGACTGGGAAAGTATGCTTTCTGCAGGAACACTCCTGAGGATGAGGTTCCTGGGGCTCCCCTGAATCCTGCTTTCCTTAGACCTGGCTCCTCAGATTTCCCCTCATTTCCTTTTTTCTTGTCTAAGTTATTCAGAGGCTATTTCTGTTGCTTGCAAATAAAGATTCCCAACTATACAAAGTGTTTCATCTCCATTTTTAAAAATAATAAGCAGGGCTTCCCTGGTGGCGCGGTGGTTGAGAGTCTGCCTGCCGATGCAGGGGACATGGGTTCGTGCCCCGGTCCGGGAGGATCCCACATGCCGCGGAGCGGCTGGGCCCGTGAGCCATGGCCACTGAGGCTGTGCGTCCGGAGCCTGTGCTCCGCAACGGGAGAGGCCACAGCAGTGAGAGGCCCGTGTACTGCAAAAAGGAAGGAAAAAGAAAAAAATAAATAAACAAATAAAAATAATAAGCAGAATCAAAATACCCAGGAAAATCAGTGATGAACCTGGTAGCAAATATTAAAACTTCGTCTTCTCCCTCCCATAGCTCTCAACCACAGGCTTTAATGAATTTTAACACAGAATTTCAGCAAAATAAATAGCAAGATGATTCAAAGTACTGGGATAATTCAGCTGCCATTTGATGTGTGAAAAAAAATTCCTTAACATGAGTTATTTAAATGTTTGGGGTTACTTTTACATATCAAATAACCAAACAAATAAATTTAAGTTCTCAAGTTTCAAAAAAAAAGGTCAACTGAATCCAAGAGAAAAGTAGTGTGTCTGATTAGAGGAACCACTGAGGCTTTGAAGAGTTACTGCTTTTCCCTGTTGAGTAAGGTTCAGAGTAATAGCCTCCTGGTAAGGTCTCCCTGCAGAGAAAAAATTTGGGCAGCAGTGGGAGAGGAAAATAAGTATTAGAAACATAGCCACCCAGACAGTTCATGAAAACATTCTTTCTCTCTTAAAAAAAAAAAAATCAACACATCATTTCCAACTGAAAGACAAACCCACATTTTTCTTTAAAAAATCAGAAATGTACATGTCAAATAAAAAACAGAATTAATTAGAAGCCCTAAATAAAAAGGATCACTTATTCTAGGTGGTAGCTCCAGAGGCTAAAACAAGAAATACTGAATGGAAGCGAGAGAGGGACAGATTCTGTCTAAAGGTAAAGAAGATCGTTGTGGCAACAGCAACTGTTCAAAAATCAAAAGAAATGCCCTGAGGAGGAGGAGTTCCAGGTCATTTGACATGTTCAAGGAGAATCTGATAGGTACATTTACAGACATATGTACAGGAAATTCCAGCACTGCAGAGGAGCATGAATTAAATGTTTCCTTCTAATTCCAAAAGTATTTGGTTCTGCTTCTCCTGTGTAACAAAAAAATATAAATAAAATTTGAAGATAACAAAATTTGTGCCTATTATTAGGCCAAACATGATAACCTCACAGGAGTAGAGAAGTGAACAATATACAATTCTCACAGACTCCACAAACATCCTGTTTGCAAAGCGATTATTTCAAGAGTCCATCCAGAACTGGAATTTCTGAATAAAAAGGAATCTAAAGAAACAGGTTAGGAATGTATCAGTAACAGAACCTCTTTTTTCGCCTCCACTTAAGAGATAAATAGTAGCAGTCTACCTCTAAATTAAAGAAGATATTAAAATTATTGTATACTACAATAAATGGAAGTTTTAGGCCCCGATCCCAAAAAAGCAAAAAGGGTTCCCTTATCACTTGTTCATATAAACTTGGATGTTACTGAACACAATGTCAAATCAGAGAAAATTCTCAGCTTGCTCCAGTGCTCCAGATACAGTGATTCACGGAGCATAAGTTAAGTCCTCTCTTCCAAGTAAAAGTTGGGTCGTAATTAGTTTCTCCAATAGCCTAGGCAACTGAAGTGTGGAAAGGAAATTAAAATAAAGCTAAATTAATTGTTCTGCTGCTATACAAATTAAAAAGTCATACAGTTGACCCTTGAACAACATGGGGCTTAGGGGCGCCAACCCTCCATGCAGCTGAAAATCTATGTATAACTTCCCAGTTTGGCCCTACATATCTGAGGGTCTGCATCCACGGATTCAACCAAACTCGGATGGTGTTGTACTGTAGTGTGTATTTAGTGAAAAAAACTGCGTTTTTTTTTCACTAAAACATAGTGGACCCACGCAGTTCAAACCCGTGTTATTCAAGGGTCAATCGTATATGGATATAGGGGAAACCACTATCTCTAAGAAATCAAAGAGGAAAGGGGATTAATTGGCTCCCTCATATCCCAACAACTGGAGTACTATTTAAGGGAACATCTCTCTGTCCTTCTTGGTTATCTGAGGGCAAAAGTATCCTACTGTTTAGAAACTCTGCCCTAAAATAATACGGCCAGTTGCCAGGTAGAGAGAAAGAAGTTTCCTGGAAAGGGTATAGAAAATGAACAAATTCTATCCCAAATTTCCCCCAGCCCTGGCACGTACAGAATCCATTTAAAACTTCCTACAGAGGGAAAAAATGCATCTACAACACATTCATAGATAATATACTTATCATACAGGGTTCCTTCCTAGTAACATGCCTCGATCTCCTAAAAGTCTCCCAGTGTGTCTAGCGGTTGAATCTCTCCTTCAACAGCCATCCTCACAGTGGAAGGAAACTGGCTCACTGTTGACCAGTCAGATGCAGGCGAAGGCTCAGACACCACAGGGAAGCCAGGCGACCCTCCCGCTCGCTGAAGCACACTCATCTGGATGGAGCACAGCCCAGCACAATCAGAAGCAACCCCAGAGCCCAGGGTGTGCCTTTGCAGCCTCCTCATTCAAGGTGAAGATCCCTGCCCAGTGATCTTTTGCACCGTGAATATCTCAAGGACCAGATTTTACTTTGTGGCTGATCAATGAGGAAATTTGTTTTGTGGCTGATTTCTTTGGGAAGAAATCTGAGCTGAGAAAAAGACCAGAGCGCATTGAGTAAAGCCTGTACCACTTACAGGTGCTAAGGAAAAAGTGTTGACTTACGGGATGTCTGATTTAGTACCCCAGGCCTTATACAAGTTTTAAGAAAATTCCCTGAGTAGAATTCCTATGAAAGTATTTTTTCACATAATTAAGACCCAAGATGCTCTATGGAGTATGAGAAATACTGAATGTCATGATGGGCAAGCTCTTAAAAATAAAGAATAAAAACTCTCCATTTGTTCTTAAATGGAGAAAGCCAAAATACCTAAGTGAAAGAAGTCTAAATACAATTTTTTAAACAAAAATACCACAGAAATATTTATTTACAGAATTTTTATGTTTGTTAATATCTTTAAAACCTCAGAATCCTGATTCATTAGAAATGTTAATGTCATGTAACCAAGTACTTGGCTATATTTCCCCCTGGAAATTTCTGAAGCAAAAGAAGTTCTACATTATGAAAAAGAGATTATCCCAAATAGAATCATGTTATTCTATGCAAGGGTAGTGCAACACATAGTCTGGCCAAGTAAAATACACCGGAAAATGCTAAAGAACTCCTTTAGGCATAAATATTCATAATAATATATTAAAGGGATCCTCCATTTTTGTTTGGAGATGGTAACTGTGTGGGTTTGGGCCCAAAGGCCTTTTTAAAAATTAAAGAGATTCATATCCACCATCCACCTATCAAATGGTCTTTAATACAAAGCAGCAGATGTGATCAAAATAATATATAATAGATTCATAACACAGGAATATAGAAAGAATTGGTTTGGACTCCTTTTTCTATATTCCCTATCACTTTATTTCCTATTTCTAATATTTAAAGTACAAAACAAGAAAATGCAATGGATAATATTTCAGGGAAAATGAATCTGTGATTCACAGGCACCATAACTTCATGGGAGAAGCACAAGTAATTTAAACCCACATTAGCACTTAGGGAAAAGCACAGCAAAGTATTTGAGCCAAGTTAGTCAAGAGAGGCAGACCCTCTTACTTGGGGACTTCCCTTTTTCACTGTCCTTGGTCTCTTAAAGCTTCTGTACTGGCGGAGACTATGCTACCTGATGAACACAAACTCCAGTAGTTAAATCAACAAGTGTTCAGTGACTGGCCACCGTGTAAGGTGTAAGGTCCTGGGTGGGTAGGTGTGAGGAGGGTATTACAGTCACTGTTTCTAGCA
This sequence comes from Tursiops truncatus, assembly GCF_011762595.2. NCBI lineage: Eukaryota > Metazoa > Chordata > Mammalia > Artiodactyla > Delphinidae > Tursiops > Tursiops truncatus. The sequence continues at coordinate 24,785,715 of NC_047034.1, read as the reverse complement.
GCTCGTGGTAAAGGAGGACAGATCAACACATACCACTTGCAGAATGAGCTACAATACAAAACTGTGTTTTGAAAAACAGCACAGCTACAGGGCCCTAGTTCAGAAGAAGGAAAAGTCACTTTCTGACAGGTAAAGAGTGAATTGGAGAGGGTGTTATAAGGGAAAAGGAAGGCACCATACCTAGGAGGGAAAATATTTTACCAATTTAGAGTTCAAAATCTGTAGTCCAAGTGCTATAGTCTGAATGTTTGTGTCCCCCTGCCCTAAATTCATGAGTTGAAATCCTAACCCCCAAAGATATTAGGAGGTGGGGCCTTTGGGAGGTGCTCAGGTCTTGACGGTTGAACCTTCATTAATGAGATTAGTATTTTTATAAAAGAGACCCCACAGAGATCCCTTACCCCTTCTACCACGTGAGGACAAAGTGAGAAGGTGCCAGCTATGAATTAGGAAGAGGGCCCTTATCAGAATGTGACCAGGCTAGCTGCTCGATACTGGGCTATCCAGCTTCCAGAAGTGTGAGAAATAAACTTAGGTTGTTTATAAGCTACACAGTCTGTGACATTTTATTACAGCAGCCTGAAAGGACTGAGACACCAAGTCCACTCCCTACTAGCAGTGTAACCTTGTAACCTCTCTTAGCCTCAATTTCCTCCTCTGTAAAGTAAGAATAAGTGACTACTCATAAAACTGTTGGGTAGACTATGTGAGGTAATCTACATAAAGTGGCTGCTAACAGAGCGTCTAAGCATAGAGTTAAAACTGAGGATGCTAAGTATATTTTCAAAGTGCTCAAGATAATGTTGCCTATTTCTGTGCCATATCTGAAAATCCCACACCTCTTCCATGGTTGCTAAAAAAGCAAAATCCACATGTGCCACAAATCTGGTCATCTCTTTGCAAGCACACAGAAAATTCACCACTTTTTTTTTGAAATCCACATGTTCCCATAATACTTGACTCTAATTTCAAAATTTGACTAGCATCGTTAAGTGTTTCACTGCTCAATCACGTTCACTAAAGTTTGTATTACTACTATTTTTAATTTGATCAGAATGATTAACTTCAAAGTGGTCTGATTCAAGAAGCTAAAAACGTTTTATGAAAGTTTCATCTGTGGAAATTAAAATCAGAGAAGGCTGTTACGTCTTCAGTAATATTAAAAGGTAATTACAACTCCTAATATTCTGCTTGCTTTATGTAAAATAATGTCTATTACAAGTTGAGAAAATTAACATTTTTACAAGAGTACAGATTTAAACTCTCCTCATTATATGATATTTCTCTACAAAATTGGATATTGTGTGCTGTGGGTCACTCTAACAGCTAAGAATTGAAAACTGGTGACTTAAAGGTGTTTCTTAGGCAGAGCACACACAAGTAGACTGAAGAAAGCTGTGACCAAAACGAATTGCTGAAGAGGGATTGTTTTCTAGTGACAACATCTTTGTTTCTAAATAGGAAACCTCTTTAGCCTAGTCGAGTAATACAACTCTGATAAGTCTAAGAGATATATTCGTTTTCCCTAAGTCTTGAAATTTTTTTTAAGTGAGGAAGAAGAAAAAAACCTGACTTTGCCTAAAGACTGAAATCAGATACCCTTTAAATATGTTAAGTATTGCTATTATAAATATCACACAGCATACACATAAAAATAAAAGTACCATGGGTAAAATATCAAAGAAGGTACAAGAAAATCTGGTCAACATTTTCATTAACATACTAAAACCTAAGCCTTCAAAATGGCAAAAGCTGCTCACCTTGGTTTCAAATGCAGGGTATACTTTATCACCATGAATGAATTATCTATCATGCTACCTCTAATTAGAAAATGAGGTTATCAGCAGCATGTTTCCATTTTAACTTGAACAGTGAGAAATCCAAAAGTCAAAATCACTATCGAACTATATTTATCTGTTCACTTCAGAGGCCTGGAAGCCATTTTCTCCTGGCTGCTTAAAAATTTGCTCTTCTATTTTATAATTAAGTATATTACTTCGTTTAACCTCTAACTATAAATTTCCTCAAGTCCTCCTGGAAGTAAGCATTAATGAAATCTCAGATAACTCATTCTCAACTTTGGAGAATAAAATGGCACTTTAAGTTTATAAAGAAACACTGTGCTGACCTAATCCCAAAATAAAGAAACCTTAAAAGATGAGTCCTTAGGAGACACAGAATTAAATGTTTCACCTGCCAATGCATTATAATTAATTGTAAATTCTTAATGATTTTTTTTTTTAAGGAGAATGATCATCAGCTGATAACCGCTGAATGAGAGTTAACAGGGGCCGTGCAAGGGTTTTCATGCCTGTGTTGTCCTCCTACAGCGAGCAGGTACTATGGCCGATATAAGGTTCTCCCACGGCCCCCCAACGTTACCCTCACATACTCTACTTATCAAACACCCTTATGAGTTTGATAATATATTGTGATGAAATGCAGACATCACCCCAAAAACCTATGACTACAAGTCATTTGCAACTTAGTATGAATTACCTTAATCAGATAATCGCATTATTTTTCTCTAGACCCTTAGCTGTGATTTCTGGCAATAGACATTTTGCTTAGAGCAGGTATAGAAAGGGAGGAGAACTACCAGAGTGTTCGACATCTAAAAGACCTAGGGAGAAAAGATATCAGAAACCGTGACAATGCACCAAAATGGAAATTAGAAATGTACAAGAAGACAATTTCATTTGCCCTGAAATGTGGACTCCAGCTCAGTATGCAGACAGGTATGGAATAGAGAAGGTAAGCTGAGCAGAAAAAGTTCTAGGAGAACCATACTTTAAACCTGGCTGCTTCATTTATTGCTCTGCAACTGATAGTAATAAATATACTTCTCTGTCCCTAAAGTTGTAAGTTATTCTAAGTCTATTATGATAATAACAATAATAATAAAGGCTACACCTAGAATGTTGAATGGATTTTTCATACTACATATACTTTGTGAAATTAAGTTCTTGTAATGTGTGAAAAAAAAGAGTGAAAAGAAATAAACCAAATTGTTGAAACTTTTCTTTGAGTGATATGAATTGGGGTGATTTTCCCTCTTTTTTCTCTTTTCCAATTTTATATAATAATATTATTTTACTTCCATAATCAAATAAACATCAACTTTAATGAAAAAGCAATATGTACTATTTAATGGCTTTAAATTGCTCTTGGTCTAAGGCAGGACACAGACAGAAAGATCAACAATTTATTCCAATGTTTGGAATAGTAAGCGCAAATGTATGCTTTGTTTACACAAAATTTAAATGAAATTATACTTTATTAATTGAACTTATTTTTAACTGGCATTTGCTACAAATGTAGTGTTAAAAAGTAAAATTGTTTTACTCTTTGATAATATATGAGAACCTGATAATTTAAAATAATGATATCTATCATCATACTATATTTAAAAACTAATATTTCTAGATTTAACATCTTCCAAAATATAAAAAGCAATCATTTCAGAAAAGGAACAATATGAAAAGAAAGAAAAAGTTTTACCACATGAAACTTGGGCTACTTAGCCTCTTTCTGAATACAAGTTTCAACTTCAACTGATGCTTCATTTTTTATTATTCTCTCTGACTTATTTAACTTGAAGTTAATCCACATAAAGTAAAATTTCTTTATTCTCTTACATTAACTTTCACTTTGATTTGGAGTTGGCCAGTCAAAACACCACGTTTTTTTAAAAATTCAGATGCAAATGGAAAATCTTTGAGATACGAGAGAAATCAAAGGCTGTTTCCAAAAATGACCCCGTCATTCATTCACCAATTCATTCTTCAACAAAAAAGTGCCAAGTCCCTTCCAATTGCCAAGCACCTGATTAGGCATATGGCAGGCACTGTCCATTGCTTACCCAACAACCACTTCACTCTTCCCTGCCAAGGGTACTGTGATTTGTTGAAATAGCAGAGATCTCTGGATTTCAGGAAGTGTAGGTTGCCGACTCCAGGGGGATAAATCATCGCTGGTCTAAACTAGTAAAAAGCTCATGCCCCATGGCCACTGGTTGTTCTAATAACAGACCCTGTTACCCAGTTCTGGCAAATGACTTGTAAAGAGATACAGCTGACCCTCATTATTTATGGGTTGTTTATTTGAAAATCTGCCTACTCACTAAAATTTATTTGTAACTCCAAATCAATACTTGCACCATTTTTGTAGTCATTCGTGGATATGTGTGGAGAGGCAAAAAAATTTGAGTTACCCAATGCACATGTTCCCAGCTGAGGTCAAATGAAGTGACATTCTGCTTTCTTATTTCAGCTCTCATACTGTAAACGAGAACCCTTTTCAAGGTCTATCTAGTGCCACACTTTACTCATTTTTGTGCTTTTCATTGGTGATTTCGCTATTTTAAACGGCCAGCTAGTACAGTGCTGCAGTGCTATCTAGTGTCCTAAGCACAAGAAAGCTGTGATGTGTGTTACCCAGGAAATATGTGTGTTAGATAAGCTTCATTCAGGCGTGAGTTATAGTGCTGTTGGCCATGAGTTCAACGTTAATGAATCAACAATACGTATTAAATAAGGTATCTATAAACAGAAACACACACAAAACAAGGTTATGTATTGACTGGCTGATTAAAGTGTGCCCAGAGACTTATAGGAACCTAACTTTGTATATCCCCTAGGAGTGATGGTTCAGTTTTGGCTAATTCAGTGTTTGTGGTGAATAACAAGAATCAACTATATTTCTAATGAGAGACACTTTGTCCATTTCAACTTTCTTTGCTCAAGAGGCAACAAGAGAACAAATACCATCAGACAGAAAGACCCCGATAACATCCAATAGCCAGCAGCTACCAACCTCCAGCTTTTGGATGGGAAAAATAAGTTCCTATTTGTTTAAGCCATTACAGTGGAAATGTATATATAAAGATATAATAAAATGATGCTTCCTTTTCAATAAACACACAGTATACTACTCCTGAAATAAAACAATAACATGTTCTACATTCCGAAAAACCAAGTCCTATAAATGCTGCTTACTGTGCATTCTAGTCAAATAGAGTAGCTTATGTAGCACTTTTATTTCTACCTTTTGAGGTTAAGGTCAACAAACCTGCAATATTATGAACTAATATTTAATTCTTAATAAATTTTGCACTTATTTTTATCATGTACTTACTTAGAAAAATACATTCTCAAAAATCATTTCATTTGACATATAAGGTAAGGAACATCTGACAAATAATACTGTCTGATTAATATATAATTATGTATGAATGTGTATGTATGTGTATATATAAAGATATATCACAATTTATTTTGCCATTCCACATTGAAAGAATTGGCATCGTGTCCATATTGATGGACATTTGGGTCAATTATTTTACTCTTAGAAAACAATGTTACCTGCATTGTACACATATACAATGATTTTCAAAACTATCTGGTCTCAATCTGGACTTAACGTATACATACTACTATATATAAAATAGATAATCAACAAGGACTTACTGTATAGCACAGGGAACTCTACTTGATAATCTGTAATAACCAATATGGGAAAAGAATCTAAAAAGAATGGATATATGCATATGTATAACTGAATCACTTTGCTGTATACCTGAAACTAACACAACACTGTAGATCAACTACACTCCAATAGAAAATAAAAATTAAATTTAAAAAAATTATTGATGGGGCTTCCCTGGTGGCGCAGTGGTTGACAGTCCGCCTGCCGATGCAGGGGACACGGGTTCGTGCCCCGGTCTGGCAGGATCCCACATGCCACGGAGCGGCTGGGCCTGTGAGCCATGGCCGCTGAGCCTGCGCATCCGGAGCCTGTGCTCCGCAACGGGAGAGGCCACAACAGTGAGAGGCCCGCGTACCGCAAAAAAAAAAAAAAATTATTGATGGACTCCAAAGAGGTTTTATTTATGTGGGTTACCTCTATTCATATTTACTATATTAAAGACTAAAATTAAGAAAATTTTAATATATTTATTCATTCATTTAAAATAATAATTCCATTACATGTTGATATAAATAATACATTTTTATGAAAATAACTATATTTTCCAAAATAAAAATAAGTTAGTGAGCAGAGTGGCACTGTTTTACATTTATGCAAATCTCTTAAATATATGGCTTAATAGAATGCAGCTGGATTCTCATTTATGGTTATCATGGAGCTTCTGGAAAACTCCACCGTATACTCATGAGGGAATGAGAGTGAAAAAGGCAAATACTGTCTTAATATTACTATAAAAATAGTTTTAAACTTAGAGGTCCTCTGAAAGTACCTTGGGGAACCCCCAGACATTTCAGGACCCCACTTTGACTTCTGCTGCTTCAGAATACATATTCGTAGAAGTAGAATTGCTGAGTTGTAAGAATGCACATCTTGAAATATTTCACATGTTGACAAATGGCTCTCCAAAGTGGTTGTAGGAATTTACACTCCTGCAGCAGCCTAGTGAGAGTTCTCTTAAATCCATGTCTTGTCAGCCCTGTTGACAGTCATTTTACTTTCTGCTAGCCTGATGGGTGTGAAACGTTGTCTCACTGTGCTTTTACTGGGCATTTTCTAGATAAATAGTCACAGTTTGAGCATCTTTTCAAGTTCATTCACCATTCATGGTTTCTTTTGTGTGAACTGCCTATTCATATCATTTGCCCACTTTCTGCTGGGTTGTCTTTTTTTTTTTTTTTTTTTTTACGGTACGCGGGCCTCTCACTGTTGTGGCCTCTCCCGCTGCGGAGCACAGGCTCCGGACACGCAGGCTCAGCGGCCATGGCTCACGGGCCCAGCCGCTCCGCGGCATGTGGGATCTTCCCGGATCAGGGCACGAACCTGCATCCCCTGCATCGGCAGGCGGACTCAACCACTGCGCCACCAGGGAAGCCCTGGGTTGTCTTTTAAAGAGATTAAACCTACTGAGTTTGATCTCTTGTTGGATGCATGATTTGTAAATTAATTTCTCACAGACTATGTCTGTATTTATTCCTCAATTAGGCACTATAAGAGAATACAATATAGTAGTTAAATCATTGACAATGAAGCCATATGGCCTGGAACTGAATTCCAGTTTATCATTTCGTAGTTGTGTGATACTAAGCCATTTAATCTCTCTAAACCACTGAACAAAAGTGGGAATAATAACAATACCAAAATTATTTGGTTGTAATGAGAATTAAATAAAACATGTGGAAAACTTATTGTGCTTGGTTTACAGGAAATACTCCTTATTATCATCACATTATTATTATTACTTTAAGAGATTTTTTAATGGTAAACTCTCAAAAGACGTTTCTAGATATTATTTGAAATACCTCAAGTGCTGGGTAGAAATATATTAATATAATAAAAAGTTTAACCTTCTAGACATTCAGAATTTTATAAACCCTTGAATGTCTATAAACATTTGGAATATTTTTCCCAGTCATTTCCAAGTCCTTCATATATCTATCTAACTATGAAAAATTATTGAAAAAGTATAATAGCAGTATAAGTAGAAGTCATTTACTGAAATATTCATGGATATAATGAAATGGTAGTTACTTCTTAGCTTAAAAGCAACCACACATGAATACAATAATAATGAAACTAGTGTTTCTGGAAAAACTGTTGGTCAACATGAGTTTTTTTTTTTTGTTTTTTTTGTTTTAAAGAAGATGTTGGGGGTAGGAGTTTATTAATTAATTTATTTATTTTTGGCTGTGTTGGGTCTTTGTTTCTGTGCAAGGGCTTTCTCTAGTTGCGGCGAGCGGGGGCCACTCTTCATCGCGGTGCATGGGCCTCTCACTATCGTGGCCTCTCTTGTTGCGGAGCACAGGCTCCAGACGCACAGGCTCAGTAGTTGTGGCTCACGGGCCCAGTTGCTCCGCAGCACGTGGGATCCTCCCAGACCAGGGCTCAAACCCCTGTCCCCTGCATTAGCAGGCAGATTCTCAACCACTGTGCCACCAAGGAAGCCCAACATGAGTTTTAAATGTTCTAGAAAGTCAACATCTGACCCAAATAAGTAGAAAACTTTTACATATTTTTCTCTTATCTCAAAAAAATCAGAAATAATACAGTGGCAACTTATACTTTTATTTTTCTACAGAGATTATAAGAAAGGCTGAGAAAATCTTAACACATCAACTTCCTTCTCCTCTCCACTCATTAGGTTAGTAGTAAAAAGTCTTTCAACACAGAAGAGAAAAGATAATTAACTCTTTTCAGGTAAGCTGACTCATTTTACTAAAAAGCAATCTCCCTGTTTATAGCTCATTTACAATAATCCTTAGACAATGGAAATTTATAATTGATCAACCTTGACTAAACTAAAAGAATCCCAATGGCAACAATTTATAACATCTATTTTCCCCCAGAGGAAATGAGAAAGAAAACAATTTTTGAAATGTCATTACTCAAATGTTTTTTTAAAACTATGTGATATTTAAATGGTAAAATTTAATTATCTTTTTTTCTGATATAAAGATCTTTTGAAAGCCAAATCCTTCCTATTGTTACTGCTCTTTATTTTACTGGGCCCATAAATATCACTAAGGACCATTTTGTACGATGAACTATGGGAGGTTCTGGAGAAACAGGGGTCATAATAAGATACAGTTCTTGCTTTCAAGGACTGTTGATGCTACAACAGAAGCAGAATAGCAGGAACAGCAGTAATGCTTACTATACACCTATTATGTTGTGTCAGGGACTGTGCTAGACATCTGTAAGATAGTAGTTGGAGAGTGGGAACCCTGAAATTGAAGTAACAGAAGTAATAGTTATTGGTCACCACCAGTTCTAGGGTATGGCCACAGGAAGAGGTAGCTAAACGGTGATAAAGGCAAAGATAATTAGAAATGGGGATGAAGAGGCCAGGTGCTGGGTGGATATTCGCTTCAGCAAAAATGACACCAAGAGTAATGATGAGGAAAGAAAAAGTGAGCCATGCATGTAAAGGAATAACCGGAAGGTGAGGTGATGGGGATATAATGGCAAATGCTTCAAAGGACCTGGCAATTTCGAGGGAGAAGAGAAATGGTCTAAGAACAGCATGGTCTTAGTACCTCTCTAGATGCTGAGGTACTTAGGATATGAGAAAAAATAGCCACTACTTAAGAGGATAGGATGCACTGTCCTTAAAAGGCAGTCAGATTTCAGTTAGAGCAACAAGAAGAGAGTATTCAGAGAAGACCTTCAGGATATAGAGGGTTTGCTGATGATAAAGCACACTCCAGGTGATAGAGAAGAAAGGATGGGGGCCAGTGTTAAGAAAGGGTGAGGAATTGAGTGAGATTAAGGTAGACACGGAGCCATATGGAGTTAAAAGTCTGGTACGAACAGATAACGTTGGATGTTACCTGATTTCAAAGGCCATGCTCATTCTACCTACATTCTACTCTTAAAATATCCTTGATGCAAAATGACAAATGTTTTAGTCAAAATATATAACAAAAATCCAGGAAAACTCAAGATTAGAAACAAAGAGCTGTCAGAAGGCAGCTCATTAAAAATGATCAACGAAATCAGAACTACAGAATGGATGAGAATTTCTGAGTGAATAAGGTTAAAAGGGGATGGTGGCACTCCAGACTATGGGAACAGCTAGAGGACACTCCTTGTGAGGATTTAGAGCCATAAAAAGAAATAAATATTGATACATGCTACAGCATGGATGAACCTTGAAAGTATTATGCTAAGTGAAAGGAGTCAGTCACAAAAGATCACATATTATATGATTCCACTGATGTGAAATACCCAGAATCGTCAAATCCATAGAGGAAGAAAGTGGACCAGTGGTTGCCTGGGGCTGGGTCGGGGCGGCGGAGGATTGGGGAAGTGGGAAGTGCCTCTAAAAGGCTCAGAATTTCTTTTGGAGTGATTAAATTAGAACATTTAAATTGATTGTGGTGATGGTTTCACCACTTTATGGATACACTAAAAGTCACTCAACTGTATACTTTAAATGACTAAATGGTACAGTACGTGAATTATACCTCAGCAAAGCTGTTACAGAAAAAAAGACAACCAAGAGTGATTCCTCTGATTAGTTCAGCTCTGTTCTGAAGTCTGAGAGGGAGAGAGATTGTTGGGGCAAAGAAAACTCTTTACTCCTAAAGTGAACGTAGCCCTTTGCTTCCTTTAGAAATGGAAAGAAATAGAACGTCCACACAATGGCTAAATCCCACCTGGGCAGACTCTAACCTCCCCACGCTCGGACCTCACCTCCTGCTGTAGAAATGGGTCAAGCCTGTTCTACCCTTCACCTGAAACATTTTTCTCACCTTCTCTCTCCCTCCACAGCTACTAGAGAACAGAGCAGACTTTTTACCTGACATAAAGAATACATGCAAGATAGATATGAGTTCAGAAAGTCCCAAGAAAGGCTCTCAAAATAAAGAGTCTAAATGCAATCTGAATAAGCAGATTTGTTAATTTTGTTAGAGATGAAAGCACTGAAAGAGTTAGTGAACCCAGGATATGCTTATATGCAAAAGAGGAGATATTAAGTAATTCATTTAAATTATTTAAATATAACGTAACAGATACAGGTAATAAGATAAACAAAGGATAACACTGATGAGATTAAAGACATTGCCTGGTAAAAGAGTGGGGAAGAGAGACAAAGCATATCAATGCCTTTCTGTAAAATACCATAGACAAACTGCAGTCAAGTCAAAATCAGAAGACTTAAAGATATTCTTATACCAGGAAGGAAGACCAGTGAACACAGATTGATTGATAAGTGCACTGAAGGCTGTGGATTTCCTTAAAAGTTGAACGGCACCTGGTACCTCTTTATAATCCCATCAATGTCCCTCACAGTACCTTGCACATTTTACACAGTGAATAAATATTTGCTAAAAGAATACGTGCACTTACATATAAAAGTACTTTCAACTAGACCACCAACACCAACAATGGTTGAAATCTTTAAAAGAAAATCGGCAAATTTTTCTAAAACGACTTTCCTGGAGGTCAAGAGGCAAGTTTCAGATCGAATAGTCTAATTTTAGCCCTTTGTGTTTCTCAAACCTTGTACTATTTCAAAGATAAAAGCAAAATGGTCTCTACTTCATTCAGATAAACATCCCAACAAACACAATACGGTTTTCAAAATTTTGTTAAATGCTTAGTTTAAGGGCAAACTCAAAATTCTCACCTGGTAATAATGCAAACTACTTACAGATAAAGTGTTCTAGGGGAAAAAGTATACACCACCATGTTTTTCCCAACTATGACTTATACAGCAAGTTTGAAATTTTATAAAATAAGTTCAAAAGTGAAAATATGTGCACATATAGAATAACACTTCTTTTTAAAAAGCCAATAACAGAAACACTAACAAAAATATAAATTAGGGAATAATTATCATTTGTTAAAAAGGAATTCCTCATATTCACTTTTCAAAAAGATTTACTGGAGTATTCTATTAAATGGGACTGTTTCTCCTACACTTAACATTATTAGATTCATTTAATTTTATTTGCACTTGTCATGCCAAGACTATGTCTCCAAGTTAAAATGTGTCTGTCTCTACATATATCATACACACAAGTTCTGACATTCTTAGGCCAGAGGTCAGCTAAATAAGCAACTCACAGAATGTGTCCAACCTCTCCTCAAGTGAGGTGCCCCTCCTCCCCTCGGGGGTGGGGTCATACAGAGGCAAGGCAAAAGGACCTTACAGGCATGAAAGATGCTTAAGGAATCACTAACCTGGCCTCTATCTTCACAGCAAGATCTACCAGCTGGGAAGACAACTGAATGAGATAGGAGATCTCAGCAATCACTGAAAGAAGACTTCCTGATAATAACCTCCTCCCAAAATGACAGAAGGTGACAACTGCTGGTACCAGGGCCTGGTTTCATTTGGGAGCTTAACAAATTCCCCACAACTACCGTATCAGAATCTGCATCTATATGCAGATTCTATATCATATCTATATGATATCTATATGAATCAACTCGAGGTGATTCATATTGCATTAAAAGTAGAAAAACACTGGTCTTACCTACAAAGAATAGCCATATCTGAAATGGAATTGTAAGCAATTATTTTGGATACGAAGCCTCTTTGGTTTCAAAATATATTATCTTTGAAATGGTAGGCAGTAAAGTCTAACATATCACATGAAATAAAATCTGTCATGATGCTTTTTAGAAGATGGTCAAAATATCAAGATGATTTATCCCTGGTCCATAAAATTTAGTACAGAATACACACACACACACACACTAAATACAATATTATGTTATACCAAATTAAGTCAAAAAGAAACTGATCAGGAGAAATACAGAATTATAATCAATCCAAATACTTAACCAATTACCTAACCATTTGAAAATTTAAAACTTGTAGCCATCCTTTTACATAAGTTTGTTTGAAAAAACACTGATAAAGGAAGGTCTAATTTACTTCACCAACATGAAGCTTCAAATTTAAAATATACACTGTTTCAGTGACGCATGCAATACAGGACAATTACTGGTAAAGGTGATAGTACAGCCTTTTAGTAGACCTAAAAAGTACCCAGACTAAAAGAAAAGAGGTACAAAAATGCTACCAGGAATAGAAGGAAAATTCATGATTAGGGGAAAGGCAAGGAGGAATAAAAGCACAAGTGAGTTATAAAGTGCAATAGTGCTCCCAGGACTATAGACAGCATGTGAAACAATTCCTATTTTCTTAATAACATGTTATTCTAAAAACTTTAAATTGATTTTCAAGGCCAATGGAGCAATTCTGAAATGAAAGTGATAAGTAAAAAGAGAAGATGCTTTTAAAATTTGCCTCACAGTGAATTTCCAAAGTACATCTGTCTTTCCCAAGACCCAGCTGCCATGAAGTCTGGCATCTCTAAATATTCAACTTATAAACTAAAGTAAGTCACAATGGAGTCCTCCACTCACTGGGGGACTATTTCACTGAGTTATATTTAGTGACTTACTCATGTGTTCTTTACCTCATCCCCCTCCATGTCTTTATTTCATTGGCATCTGGTACAGGGCCAAGCATATAGCAGGTGCTCATTAAATATTTAGTGAATGGATGAATGATTCAGATAGCTTAATCTAATGATAAAATTTATAAGAAATATATACAGGTTTGTACACACACACACACATATATATTTATATATATATATGGGTTTGTACATAGGAAAAAAACTGCCAACCCAACAGTCAACCCTCATTCCACACTGAGTACACTGCAAACATTTATCACAAGTTATGGGGAAATGACTATAAGAAAAAGTAGCAAAACTTGAAGCTTAGTATTATCATCTTAGTATACCAAACATCACTATCAAATGCATTTTGTCCTCCTCAAAGGACAAATCTTTCAAGTGAAAGTATATGTGAAAGATCACCGTCAAGTTCAGTCCAAGAAGGATCCCTAGACAGGCACGCCAGCTGCTGCTGGTTCATACCCATCAAGGATAAGCATCTCATTCCACTTATCTTTCTTCCCACTCCTCTGCCCAAGTGTCCCTACTTGGTTAATCTACCAGAATTAACAAATAACTCCTTTCAGCAAAACTCACTCTTCTTCTTAGACCACAACAAATCCCAACACCTTCGTTTCTACTGACCTGTCACACACATTCCAAAGTGTGCTAGCATTTATTCTTTTCTTGTTATCTACAATACACAAAAAGAATGTGAAAGATATGGCAGGAAAAAAACTATGGTTAAGGAAAAGATAAAGGCATTGTTTAAAAATTAAATGATCTGCAACAGTGGGTGTAATTAGTGTCTGAAAGTAAACACCTGGGGGTTCCTGCAGGTATTTAATAGACAAACCTGACATGGAGTCAAAAGGAGAGAAGGAGGGTGGAAAACATGTGGCTTGCTTTCACTATACATGTATCTCATATAAAATATTTTCTTCTGGGTAAATTGGAAAATAAAATGTATCTATTTTAAAGCAATATCATGACATGGAAATAGTCAAGAAAATTATCCTGAGAGATAAATCAACCTTCAGATATTTTTTCTCCCATGCTACATGTACTCTTTTTGATTTTCATGTTTTTTTTAATAGCTTTAATTTTTGAGCACTTTTAGGATCACAGCAAAGTTGAGAGGAAGGTACAGAGATGGCCCATATACTCCCTGCCTCTCCCACATTCATAGCTACTCCCATTACCAACATGCCCTCAGCACCACATTTGTTACAAACTTTACATTTGTTACAAGATACATTATAATCACTCAAAGTCCATAGTTTACGTTAGGATTCACTTTTGGTGTTGTACATTCTCTGGGTTTTGACAAATATATAATAACATATGTCATTCAAGTGTCATACAGAATATTTTTACTGCCCTAAAAATCCTAGGCTCCACCTATTCACCCCTCCCCTCAACTCAACCCATGGCAACCACTGATCTCGTTCTGTCTCCATAGTTTTGCCTTTTCCAGAATGTGATATAGTTGGCACTGTATAGTACAGAGCCTTTTCAGATTGTCTTCTTTCACTTAGCCATATGCATTTAAGTACCTCCATGTCTTTCATGGCTTCACAGGTCATTCCATTTCAGCAGTGAGTGACATTCTACTGTCTGGAGGCACCACAGTTTATTTATCCATTCACCTACCGAAGGACATCTTGGTTGCTTCCAAGTCTTGGAAATTATGAATAAAGCTGCTATAAACATCCACATGCACGTTTTTGTGTGGACATAAGTTTCCAGTTCCATTGGGTAAATACCAAGGGGCAGGATTGTTGGATCATGGTAAAAGTATGTTTAATTTTGTAAGAAATGGCCAAACTGCCTTCCAAAGTGATTATACCATTTTGCATTCCCACTAGCAGTGAATAAGAGTTCGTGCTGCTATACATCCTCACCACCATTTGGTGTTGTCAGTGTTCTGGATCTTGGCCATTTTATAGGTGTGTAGTGGTATCTCATGTTGTTTTAATTTGCATTTCCCTGATGACATATGATGTAGGATAGCTTTTAATATGATTACTTGCCATCACTATATCTTCTGTGATGAGATGCCTGTTAAGATCCTTAGACCATTTTTTTTTAGGTGTTACTTCCATTTATTTATTTATTTATTTTAATCTTTGGCTGCGTTGGGGCTTCGCTGCTGTGTGCGGGCCTTCTCTAGTTGCGGCAAGCGGGGGCTACTCCTCGTTGTGGTGTGCAGGCTTCTCATTACGGTGGCTTCTCTTGTTGCAAAGCATGGGCTCTAGAAGCGCAGGCTTCAGTAGTTGTGGCACGCAGGCTCAGTAGTTTTGGCTCGTGGGCTCTAGCGCACAGGCTCAGTAGTTGTGGCACACAGGCTTAGTTGCTCCACAGCATGTGGGATCTTCCCGGTCCAGGGCTCGAACCCGCGTCCCCTGCATTGGCAGGTGGATTCTTAACCACTGCACCACCAGGGAAGTCCCTAGACCATTTTTAAATCAGATTGTTTTCTTATTGTTGAGTTTTAAGAGTTCTTTGTATATTTTGGATAACAGTCCTTTATAATATAAATCTTTTGCAAATATTTTCTTCCAGTCCGTGGCTTATCTTCTCATTCTCTTAACATTGTCTTTTGCAGAGCAGAAGTTTTTAAATTTAATGAAGTCTAGCTTATCAAGTATTTCTTTCATGGATTGTGCCTTTGGTGTTACAAGTTTACTCCTATCCTATCTTCCAGGAGTTTTATAATTTTCCATTTTACATCTAGATCTATTATCTATTTTCAGCTAATTTTTGTGTAGACTCTAAGTTCTGTGTGAGATTGATTTTTTTTTGCCTGCAGATGTTCAGTTTTTCCAGCACCATTTGTTGAAAAGATTATCTTTGCTCCATCGTATTGCGTTTGCTCCTTTGTCAAAGATCAGTTGACTATATTTATGTGAGTCCATTTCTGTGCTGTCTACTCTGTTCCACTGATCCATTTGTCTTTTATTTTGCAATAGCATACTGACTTGATTACTGTGGCTTGATAGAAATTCTTGAAGTTGGGTAGTGTCAGTTCTCCAACTTTGTTCTTCTTCAATATTGCGTTGGTTATTCTGAGCCTTTTGCCTCTCTATATAACTTTAGAATCAGTCTGTCCATATCCACAAAATAACTTGCTGGGATTATAACTGGGATTGCATAAAATCTACACGTCAAGTTGGGAAGAACTGACATCTTGACAATATTGAGTCTTCCCATCTATGGACATGGAATGTCTCTCCATTTATTAAGTTCTTTTTTAGTTTTATAGTTTTCCTATATCATTGAGGATTTTTGCATCTATCTTCATAAGAGATATCTGTCTGAAGTTTTCTTCTCTTATAAGGGCTTTACCTGGTTTTGGTATTAGGGTAATGATGGCCTCACAAAATGAGTCAAGAAGTATTCTCTCTGCTTCTATCCTCTGAAAGAGATTGTAGAGAATGGATATAATTTCTTTTTCAAAATTTGGTAGAATTCATCACTGAACCAAAACGGGCCTGGTACTTTCTGTTTGGGAAGGTTATTAATCATTAATTCAATTTCTTTAACAGGTATAGGCCTATTCATTGTGTATTTCTTGTGTGCATTTTGGCAGACTGTGCCCTTCAAGAAACTGGTCCATTTCATCTAGGTTATCAAATATGTGGGCATAAAGTTGTTCATCGTATTCCTTTAACATCCTTTAATGTCCATGGGATCTGTAGTGATGCCCCCTTTTTCATTTCTGATATTAGTAATTTGTGTATTCTCTTATTTTTCTCTTAGTTGGCCTGGCTAGAGGCTTATTGATTTTATTGATCTTTTCAAAGAACCAGCTCTTGGTTTCATTTGTTTCCTCTATTGATTTCTTGTTTTCAATTTGATTTCTTCTTTAAATCTTATTATTGCTTTCCTTTTGATTACTTTGGATTTAATTTGCTTTTCTTTCTCTAGTTTCCTAAGGTAGAAATTTATATGACGGATTATAGATCTTTCTTCTTTTCTTATATATTCAATGCTATAAATTTCCCTCTAAGCAGTACCTTCTCTGCATCCCCAAAATTTTAATAAGCTGTCTTCTCATTTTTGTTTAGTTCAAAATATTTTTAAATTTCCCTTGAGATTTCTTCTTTGACCCATGTGTTATTTAGAAGTGTGTTGTTTAATCTCCACATACTTTAGGGTTTTCCAATTATCTTTCTGTTATTGATTTTTAGTTTAATTCTATTGTGGTCTCAGAGCAGACACTGCTATGACTTCTACTCTTAAATTTGTTAAGGAGTGTTTGATGGCCCAGAATATGACCTATCTTGGTGAATGTTCCATGTCAGCTTGAGAAAAATGTGTATTCTACTATTGTTGGATGAAGTAGTCTATAAATGTCAATTATATTCAGTTTATTGATACTGTTCAATTATGATTGATGAGTTCAATTATGTCCTGATTTTCTGCCTATTAGATCTGTCCATTTTTGATAGATGGGTGTTGAAGTATCCAAATATGATAGTGGATTCATCTGTTTCTCCTTGCAGTAGTATCAGTTTTTGCTTCACATAGTTTGAGGCTCTGTTGTACATACATGTTAAGAACTGCTATATCTTATTGGAGAAATGACTGCTTCATCATTATGTAATGTACTTCTTTAGTACATTCCTGTGGAATTCCTGTGGAATTCCTGTGAAAATTCCTGTGGAATTTTCTTGCTTTGAAGTCTTCTTTGACATTAATATAACTATTCTTGTTTTCTTTTCATTAGTGTTACCATGGTATAGTTTTCTCCATCCATTTACTTTTTTTTTTTAATTTATGTATTTTATTTTTGGCTACGTTGGGTCTTCGTTGCTGCGTGCAGGCCTTCTCTAGTTGCGGCGAGCGGGGGCCACTCCTCCCTGCAGTGCACGGGCTTCTCACTGCTGTGGCCTCTCCTGTTGCAGAGCACGGGCTCCAGGCATGCAGGTCTCAGTAGTTGTGGCATGAGGGCTTAGTTGCTTCGCGGCACGTGGGATCTTCCCAGATCAGGGCTCGAACCCATGCCCCCTGCATTGGCAGGCAGATTCTTAACCACTGTGCCACCAGGGAAGTTCCATCCATTTACTTTTAATCTACATGTGTCTTTATATTTAAAGTGGCTTCTTGTAGACAACATATACTTGGGCCTTGTTTTTTTGATCCACTCTGACAATCTCTGTCTTTTTAATTGATGCATATTAGATGATTAACATTCAAACTGATTGTTGACAGAGTTGGATTAATATCTACGATACCTGTTACTATTTTCTATTTGGTGCCCTTGTTCTTAATGCCTTTTTTATCTCCTACTCTTTTTTTTTTAACTTTTTATAGTAGTTGCCATAGACTTTGCAATGTACATTTACAACTAATCCAAGTCCACTTTCAAATAATATTATACTGCTTCATGGGTAGTGCGAGTACCTTATAATAAGAAAATAATCCTAATTCCTCCAGTCCCTTGTATCACTGCTATGATTCATTTCACTTATGTGTAAATAAATACTTATATACGATATATACATAAGCATATATTTTGAACAATCAGTTATCTGTTAGATCAATGAAGGAGAAGAAAAAAAGAACTTTTTATTTTACCTTCACTTATTCCTTCTTCAATACTTTTTCTTTCTTTATTAGATGCAACAATACTATATTATTTATATATAATTTTTCTTCTCTCTGAAGAACTTCTTTTAACTTCTTCTAAAGAACTTCTTGCAAGGCAGGTCTACTGACAAAAAGTTCCTGCAATTTTTGTTTGTGTGAGAAAGTTTTTATTTCTCCTTCACTTTTGGTTTTTTTTTTTCTTTTTTGGGGGGGCTGCATTGGGTCTTTGTTGCTGCACATGGACTTTCTCTAGTTGTGGCAAGTGGGGGCTACTCTTCATTGTGGTGCACGGGCTTCTCATTGTGGTGGCTTCTCTTGTTGCAGAACACGGGGTCTAGGCGCACGGGCTTCGGTAGTCGCAGCACACAGGATCTGAAGTTGCGGTATGCAGGCTCTAGGGTACGCAGGCTTCAGTAGTTGTAGCACGCAGGCTCAGTAGTTGTGGCTTGCAGACTCTAGAACACAGGCTCAGTAGTTGTGGTACACGGGCTTAGTTGCTCCACAGCATGTGGGATCTTCCTGGACCAGGGATCAAATCCATGTCCCCTGCATTGGCAGGTGGATCCTTAACCACTGCGCCACCAGGGAAGTTCTCTCCTTCACTTCTGAATGATAATTTCACAGGGTACAGAATTCTAGGTTGATAGAGTTTTTTTCTCCCAAAACTTTAAATATTTCACTACACTCTCTTCTTGCTTGCATAGTTTCTGAGAAGTTGGATGTAAATTCTTATCTTTGTTCCTCTATACGTGTGTTTTTCCTCTGGCTTCTTTAGGATTTTTTTCCTTTGATTTTCTGTAGTTTAAAAATGATATGCCTAGGTATAGTGTTTTGGTATTTATCCTGTAGGGTGTTCTCCAAGATTCCTGGATCTAAAGTTCACTGCCTAACATTACTTGGGGAAATGCTTATTTTTGTTTCAAATATTTTTTCTGTTCCTTTCTCTCTTTCTTCTCCTTCTAGTAATCACATTTCAGTTATGTTACACTCTTTGTAGTCCTATAGTCTTTGTATTTCCTGTTCTATTTTTTTTCATTGCTTTTCTGTTTGGAAACTTTCTATTCAGATATCCTCAAGCTCAGAGATTCTTTCCCCAAGCATGTCCAGTCTACTAATATTAAAGAAATTCATCATTTCTGTTACAGAATTTTTTATTTCTAGCATTTCTTTTTGTTTCTGTCTTAGGAGTTCCATCTCTCTGCTTGCACTGTCCATCTGTTTTTATATGTTGTCTACGTTATCCAATAGAGCCCTTAGCATATAGCTGTTTTAAATTCCCAGTCTGATAATTCCAACATCGCTGTTATATCGGGTTCTGAAGTTTTCTCTTTATCTTCAAATTGTGTTTGTCCCCTTTTAGTATGCCTTGTGATTTTTTTTTCTCGATAGCTGGATATGACATACTGGGTAAAAAGAACCGCTGTAAATAGAACTTTAGTAATGAGGTGGTGAGTTGTGGGGAGAAAGGAAGTGTTCTGTGGTCTTATGATTAGGCTTCAGCCTTCTAATGAGCCAGTGCTTCTGGACTGTGAACATCACAAGTGTTAATCAGGTTTTTTTTCTGCTTCTCTAGGTGAGAGAATGGCTAGAGTGGACTGGAGTTGGGTATTTCCTTCTTCCCACATGGAAGGCAGAAAGGACTGGAGGTGAGTACTTCCCTTCTGTCAGGTGCAATGCTAGAGCTGACAAGACTGGGTATTACCATTTCTCCAGGTCAGTTAGGCTCCAGTAATACCCCAGCAGGTTAGGATATGATAAACTAATTTCTCCTCAGGGCAGGCCTTGTTAGGAAGTACAAAGCGCTCTGGTGTTTTTCAAAATGGTTCCTCTTCCCCTTCCCCTACCAGAAGCATGAGGGAATTTTTCTCCAATATTTACTGTGAGAATCTGGTCAAGCTCCCTGAGATAAAACTCACAAAAGTATGGACTCCCTCCCATGACTAGGTTCCCCTGGTGTTTTTAACCCTCAGATTTGTCTACACTGAGCCCCCATCAATTCATCTGTTACAGTTCAGGTTTTCCTACTCCAGGATTGGTTTCTGCTCATGAATTTTTGCTCTGGAAAGCTGTGACTCCGTGGATTAACTTGTCTGTCTCTTCAATTTTGGAGACAGTAGGTTGCCCTGTCTCCTTACCTCTCTTACAGATCCAAGAAGAGTTGCTGATTTTTCAGTGTCTTTAGCTTTTTACTTTTTGTTAAAATGGAGTGATAAATTCTATGCTCTTTACCTGCAGAACTAGAATTTGGAAGTATAATGTGTTTTCATCTTCCTCTTAAGGCCAGATCTCATAGATCTTCCAGTTCCAGTTCTATTTATAGTTGAGACTAAATTTAGAAATGAATTCCCATAATGTTCTAAGCAGAGATGAATACAAAGGGAAGAAAATGTAACTGATGAACAAGATAAGACAATGCCTGATAGAAATTTTATATGTAACGTATGTGTGTGTGTCTACAAAAGTATCACCACTTACTGTCCTTAAAAAGCCTTAGTTTGGAAAATAAATTATAATGAAAACTATACTTCAACAACTCAGTAATAAAAGACAAAGGTACTTAATTGATTCTTCTATTTATTAGCTGTCAAAAGACATTATTTGTAGTAGCTGAACTGGGCTGATTTTCTTTTCACCTTAGAAATATTTCACCCATGAGACATATATAATATTGCCCAAGACTTGCAGCATGATAAAAACCTGACCAAATTTCTAATAAAGAAATTTTTCATTCACACATTTAAAAAAATAAGAAGAAGAAAATAAATTGTTTAAGATTCTGAAGGGCAAAGCATTGGTATTTTCTGTCTGGACATTTTACTAAACAAAATCTTACAAGACTAGGTTTTCCTATGTGCTCAAATATTGAAAATTTATTGTTTGTTTCCAGAATGTCTTTTACACTGAATTTAATAGCTAAATTATTTAAACTCTATGTACATAACACAATACCAAAGATTTGAAAATTGATCTGCGTAAATGATGAGCATAAAACGTGTGAGACAGAGAAACAAAATACGCAAATTTCCTAAATATTTCAATATCTCCTCAATGCTTAAAACTCACATGGCTCTATAAACTTTAAAATTTTTATAAATATTAAGAGCAAATGCCCTACTGCATTTCTGCTTCTACCTCAAATCCTCACATAATAAATTAAGTCATGTTGCTTGGAGAAAAAGGAGCTAGCCTCTGTTACTTAGAATAAACATTAGAAATGTTTCCCCTAAAAGAAAGAAAAGATAAAGAATAACCTAAGTGAAGTGATTCAATGAAGAACACTGTACAAATAGCACTCCCCCATCAAATTGTGTATAATATTCTCCATGAACAAGAAAGAAAACAGACATGGACCAGTAGAAACAGGAATCCAGCAGAATAGTGTTGTTCAGAGAAACCACCTGGGAACCTTGTTAAAAATGCAGATTCTAATTCACTAGGTCTGGAGGGGGCTTCTCTGCGTTTCTAACAAGGTTCCAGATGATACTGATGCCGCCTGTCCATGGACCATACTGTGAGTAGCAAGAGAGTAATAACATCCACACCTCATTTGCGGGGGTAAAGTTGTGCCCAAAGACTGCCAGTTAGCTTTATCGGCTTCGCCACAAGGAGGGGTGCACGTCTTGGGAAACCGGGCATCTCTATGTGGGAGTTAGAATGAGCTTAGGGGGCTCACAGAATGGGCTCTGGGTTTGAGCTGGGTGATTTGGGACAACTGGCCAAGGAAGTGGAAGGCTGTTCTGGAGTCAAGGTTGTCAAGAACCAGAGATAATTTATTGTCTGGATAGCTTAATAATTTTTATCTAGGAAGCAGGAGGAACAAAGAGGGCTAGAGTAGATAAAGAAGCAATAGTAAGTCACTGGTGTTACGGAGGACATAGAATATGCTCAGCTAGAGAATTAATGGGAAGAACTGTCCACGTTATTACATAATTCCCAATCCCCTTATGGGGATCCTTGTACTGGTATCAGAAAGATCAACTCTTTCTGGGCAGAACATGGAAGCAGAACCACACAATAAGCAAGAGTCTTGGAGGTACTGACTAGCAAATTAATATCCTTTGGGGCTTGGTGACCAGGGGACTACCCACATTACATGACTTTCACGAAGGACCCATAAGGAAGGCAGGTGCAGAGTAGAGCAAGCAGATTGGCTGGCACAATGCCAAGGACCAGTGCTCAGAAATTACCATCAGCATTTAGAGGTTGCCTTTAAATAAAAAGAAACCACTGGATAAATACCTCTTGTAAACACTATGTGAGGGAATGTATTGCAGCACTTAGTATATAGTAAGGGCGTCAGACTCTTGATTATAATCTGGCTCCACACTTAATACTCATATGATTTAGGATAATTTAGTTAGCTTTTTCAACTTCCTACTCCTTGTCTATAACACGGAGACAATACTGCTAACTTTATTTTAAGAAGTAAAATTAATAATATATGCAAAACATTTAATGTAGTAAGTAGCCTCATACTTGGTCTTTCATAAAGGGCAGTTCTTACTATCTTCCAAATTATCCTCAACAAAATTTAAGTTAACATATTATCAAACCAGACTCAAATGCTAGGAAAACATAAATTCATCCAACAAATTCTGCTACTGTGTGCCAGACACCATGTATGCAAGAGAAATACAATATTTAAAAAGGTACCTGCCTCCTGGAGTTTACAATCTAGCATAAAGCAACAATTAATCTGACAATGAAAAGTACTGGATGTTACCAGAACACATAGCAGAGAGATCTAAAGCAGAGAAGTAGTATGAGACAGGGAAGTCTCCTCAGAAAAAGAAAAACCTGAAGGAAAAGTAACAGTTCTGGAGAAACTTCTAGTTATGGCTACGTGAGGAAGTCAGTAATTCAACGCTACACAGAACAAGTATAAAATCGGACAAAATTATACTAAAATTTACAACATTTCTGGGTACTGAAAATAGACCAAAAGCAGATAACAAGTTGGAAAGCATTTATTTTTCAAAATCTGCTAGAGGCTTATTTATATAATCAATATAAAAATTATCAATGAGATATTTTACTTTCTGCATTTCATACTATGTTGCTGAAATCCAGTTTGTATTTCACCTTAGCATATATCAATTCAGACTTGCCACATTTCGAGTGCACACCAGCCACAGGTGGCTAGTGGCTATGGTATTGGACAAAGCAGCCCCAGAGCCATCACCAGAAGAAATAATCCAAAAAAGATGACTTTTAAAAATCAGCAAATTTAAAAAAAAATTAGCAAATTAAAAAGGTACACTCAAAATACATTTACTTAAAAAAAAGAAGACAGTAACAAAGGACAGAGGAATAAAAAAGATATGAGACCCACAGAAAACAAACAGCATAATGACAGACATAAACTCAACTACATCAAATATTACATTAATGTGAATGAACTAATAAACATTTAAATCTACAGGGAACTACTGTCAGACTGCATTAAAAAAAAAGCAAGATCAAACTGTATGCTATCTAGAGAAGATACCCTATACATTCAGATACAAACAGGCTAAAAACAAAACAAATCAGTAACCACAAGAGTGCAGTGGCAACTATATTAAATAGTCTTTAAGACAAGAATATTACTAGAGACAAAGAAAGATATTTCATAATGAAAAGAAAGACATTTCATAATGAAAATCTGGACATGTTAAGAAGGGGAACAACAAGAATGTTCTGAGCATTAAAGGTTCAGAAGTAAGAAAGGTGTTTCGCTTTCCTGCTGATACTACACTTCCACTGCATCTCAGCATTGCATAGCGGAGCAGCCCTATAATTCTCATCTTACTATGCATTTAAACATACACTTGCACCACCCAGAACAGTGACCCCAACATTGTGCATGACCCAACTCATCCTTCAAATTTCAGGCTGGCTATAAAGGCTTTACTGAATCCTAGGCTCTCACCACAGCTTGCACACCTATATTAAAGCACTCATTGTTCTACAATTATCATTTTGGTATCTCTCTCTCTCCAGACTTTCTGAAAATAAGAACCATCATATTTTTTCTTTGCATTTTCTAATTCTTTCAAAAACTATGACCCATAATAGGTGTTCAATAAATGCTTGCTAAACAAATGAAAAACTGAACATACATAGCAAAGACCACTGTTGGTAGAACTGGGAGTTTAAGATCAAGGTTATTTTTCACAGTTCCCTCAGAGAAGTTAAAATAGAGTCACTAGGAAGCATATAGCACATGAAGAAATTGTTATAAGTGATAACAATCATAGTAACCAACATAAAGGAACATTTAGTATGTGTTAAGCACTGCTCTAGGCAGTTAGCATATATTAATTCGTTTACCTCAAAATAACTCCATTAGGAAGGTACTAGCTTTACCACCACTTCAGAGAAGGGTCAACAACAAAAAACTCAATAAAATAAATGGACATTTCTCCAAAGAAGATATACAAATAGCCAAAAAGCATATGAAGAGATGCTGAACATCATTAATCATCAGGGAGAAAAATATTAATCAAAACCACAATGCTATACCGCTTCAAACACCAGGATGGATATAATAAAAAAGCAGACAATAAACAAGTGTTGTTGACCAGAGGGCAGACAGCAGAAGCAAGAAGAACTACAATCCTGCAGCCTGTGGAACGAAAACCACATTCACAGAAAGACAAACAAAATGAAAAGGCAGGGGACTATGTACCAGATGAAGGAACAAGATAAAACCCCAGAAAGGGCTTCCCTGGTGGCGCAGTGGTTGGGAGTCCGCCTGCCAATGCAGGGGACACGGGTTCGTGCCCCGGTCCAGTAAGATCCCACATGCCGCAGAGCGGCTGGGCCCGTGAGCCATGGCCGCTGAGCCTGCGCGTCCGGAGCCTGTGCTCCACAATGGGAGAGGCCACAACAGTAAGAGGCCCACGTACCGCAAAAAAAAAAAAAAAAAAAAACCAGAAAAATAACTAAACAAAGTGGAGATAGGTGACCTTCCAGAAAAAGAATTCAGAATAATGACAGTGAAGATGATCCAGGACCTTGGAAAAAGAATGGAGGCAAAGCTCGAGAAGATGCAAGAAATGTTTAACAAAGACCTAGAAGAATTAAAGAACAAACACTTAGAAGAATTAAAGAACAAACAAACAGAGATGAACAATACAATAACTGAAATGAAAAACACACTAGAAGGAATCAGTAGCAGATAACTGAGGCAGAAGAATGGATAAGTGACCTGGAAGACAGAATGGTGGAATTCACAGCCACAGAACATATTGAGAAAATAAAATGAAAAGAAGAGAAGACAGCCTAAGAGACCTCTGGGACAACATTAAACGCATCAACAATCACATTATAGGGGTCCCAGAAAGAGAAGAGAGAGAGAAAGGACACAAGAAAATATATAAAGAGATTGTGGTCGAAAACTTCCCTAACACGGGAAAAGAAATAGCCACCCAAGTCAGAAAGTGCAGAGAGTCCCAGGCAGGAGAAACCCAAGGAGAAACACACCAAGACACATAGTAATCAAGTTGACAAAAATTAAAGACAAAGAAATAACGTGTATGTGGAACATACGTGCATGTATGTGGAACCTAGAAAAATGGTACAGATGAACCAGTGTGCAGGGCAGAAGTTGAGACACAGATGTAGACAACAAACGTATGGACACCAAGGGGGGAAAACTGCGGTGGGGTGGGGATGGTGGTGTGCTGAATTGGGCGATTGGGATTGACATGTATACACTGATGTGTGTAAAACTGATGAGTAATAAGAAACTTCAGTATAAACAAACAAACAAAAAAACAACTAACACTAAACTTTCTTTGGGTTATTTGTATGGAAATATGTTAATATAAATGTTTCAGACATTACATGAAATTTCTAAAAATCTTATGTGTTCTGGTATAATGTTATGTCATAATTCTAGTTATTACTTTAAAATGTATATCTCAGAAATCACTAACTTTCCTTGTCAATTGTATTATTATGAACTTTCATCAAATCTTTAACCGTGGTAATTTTAAAGTCTTTTGTCATTTACCGACAGTTCTGGGTGTACTCTGACACTTCTGCAAAAATGTTCCTATAAAAGGGCTTCATCTTCAAGGAATTCATGGAAAACACTCTGACAAGTACAGGTTTCTGGTAACTGACTATACTGCTGAACTGAATGAATAAGCATTTTCAGAACTCTAATGGAAAACTGATGAATTCATAAAAATGCTAACAAAAGATCAAGATGAAAAAAAATTAATTACATGGGACTGAGTGAACTGATGAGGATGATTATAATTTTTGTGACTTTCTGTTTGAATAATAAAAAAAAATCCCACGAGGACTCAGAGGAAAAAAATATACAAATCAATTTTCACTGCAAAGTAAAGGAGCTGTTACAGTGGAGGATTACTGGACTGAATGTCAATATTATGACATAGTATGAGTGTGTTTCATGTTTGGTAATTGCAATCATTGTTGCTTTTGTTGTGGTCATCCATTCACAATGCTTGGTGTCAGTGTACATCTCTCGTGTAAAAATAAAATACAGTGTGTGTGTGAAACAAAAAAAGACAAACAAAAATTATTAAAAGCAACAAAGGAAAAATGACAAATAACATACAAGGGAACTCCCATAACGTTAATAGCTGATTTCTCAGCAGAAACTCTACAAGCCAGAAGGGAGTGGCACGATATATTTAAAATGATGAAAGGGAAAAACCTACAACCAAGATTACTCTACCCGGCAAGGATCTCATTCAGATTTGACGTAAAAATCAAAAGGTAAGAGAATTCAGCACCACCAAACCAGCTCTACAACAAATGCTAAAGGAACTTCTCTAAGTGGGAAACAAAAGAGAAGAAAAGGACCTACAAACACATACCCCCCAAAATTAAGAAAATGGTAACAGGAACATACATGTCGATAACTACCTTAAATGTGAATGCATGAAATACTCCAATCAAAAGACACAGGCTTGCTGAATGGATAAAAAACAAGATCCATATATATGCTGTCTACAAAGACATCCACTTCAGACCTAGGGACACATACAGACTGAAAGTGAAGGGATGGAAAAAGATATTCCATGCAAATGGAAATCAAAACAAAGCTGGAGTAGCAATACTCATATCAGATAAAACAGACTTTAAAATAAAGAATGTTACAAGAGACAAGTAAGGACACTACATAACAATCAGGGGATCAATCCAAGAAGAAGACATAAAAATTATAAATATATATGCACCCAACATAGGAGCTCCACAATACATAAGGCAAATGCTAAGAGCTATAAAAGGGGAAATCGACAGTAACACAATAATAGTGGGGGACTTTAACATCTCACTTTCAACAATGGACAGATCATACAAACAGAAAATTAATAAGGAACCACAAGCTTTAACTGACACAATAGACCAGAAAGATTTAATTGATATTTATAGGACATTCCATCCGAAAAAAGCAACTAACACTTTCTTCTCAAGTGGACACAGAACATTCTCCAGGACAGATCACACCTTGGGTCAAAAATCAAGCCTCAGTAAATTTAAGAAAACTGAAATCATATCAAGTATCTTTTCTGACCACAACGCTATGAGATTAGAAATGAATTACAGGGGAAAAAACATAAAACACACAAACACATGGAGGCTAAAAAATACATTACTAAATAAACAAGAGATGACAGCAGAAATCAAAAAAGAAATCAAAAAATACCTAGAGACAAACGACAATGAAAACATGACGATCCAAAACCTATGGGATGCAGTAAAAGCAGTTCTAGGAGGGAAGTCTATAGCACTATGATCCTAACTCAAGAAACAAGAAAAATCTCAAATAAACAATCTAACCTTACACCTAAAGGAACTAGAGAAAGAAGAACAAACAAAACCTAAAGTTACCAGAAGGAAAGAAATCATAAAGATCAGAGCAGAAATAAATGAAATAGAAACAAAGAAAACAAGAGCAGGGATCAATGAAACTAAAAGCTGGTTCTTTGTGAAGATAAACAAAATTGATAAACCATTAGCCCGACTCATCAAGAAAAAGAGGGAGAGGACTCAAATCAATAAAATTAGAAATGAAAAAGAAGTTACAACAGACACTGCAGAAATACAAAGCATCCTAAGAGAGCACTACAAGCAACTCTATGCCAATAAAATGGACAACCTAGAAGAAATGGACAAATTCTTAGAGAGGTATAACCTTCCAAGACTGAACCAGGAGGAAATAGAAAATATGAACAGACCAATCGCAAGTAAAGAAATTGAAACTGTGATTAAAAATCTTCCAACAAACAAAAGTCCAGGACCAGGTGGCTTCACAGGTGAATTCTATCAAACATTTAGAGAAGAGTTATCATTCATCCTTCTCAAATTCTTCCAAAATATGCAGAGGAAGGAATATTCCCAAACTCATTCAAAGTGGCCACCATCACCCTGATACCAAACCAGACAAAGATACTACAAAAAAAGAAAATTACAGACCAATATCACTGATGAATATAGATGCAAAAATCCTCAACATAATACTAGCAAACAGAATCCAACAACACATTAAAAGCATCATACACCATGATCAAGTGGGATTTATCCCAGGGATGCAAGGATTCTTCAATATACGCAAATCAATCAATGGGATACACCACATTAACAAATTGAAGAATAAAAACCATATGATCATCTCAATCGATGCAGAAAAAGCTTTTGACAAAATTCAACATCCATTTATGATAAAAACTCTCCAGAAAGTGGGCATTGAGGGAAACTACCTCAACATAATAAAGCCCGTATATGACAAACCCACAGCCAACAGCATTCTCAATGGTGAAAAACTGAAAGCATTTCCTCTAAGATCAGGAACAAGATAAGGATGTCCACACTCACCACTATTATTCAACATAGTTTTGGAAGTCTTAGCCAAAGCAATCAGAGAAGAAAAAGAAATAAAAGATACAAATTGGAAAAGAAGTAAAACTGTCACTGTTTGCAGATGACATGATACTATACATAGATAATCCTAAAGATGCCACCAGAAAACAACTAAAGCTAATCAATGAATTTGGTAAAGTTGCAGGATACAAAATTAATGCACAGAAATCTCTTGCATTCCTGTACACTAACAACAAAAGATCAGAAAGAGAAATTAAGGAAGCAATCCCATTCACCATTGCAACAAAAAGAATAAAATACCTAGGAATAAACCTACCTAAGGAGGTAAAAGACCTGTACTCAGAAAACTATAAGACACTCATGAAAGAAATTAAAGATGATACAAACAGATGGAGCAATACACCATGTTCTTTGATTGGAAGAATCAATATTGTTCAAATGACTATAGTACCAAAAGCAATCTAGAGATTCAATCCAATTCCTACCAAATTACCAATGGCATTTTTTTTACAGAACTAGAAGAAAAATCTTAAAATTTGTATGGAGACACAAAAGACCCCAGATAGCCAAAGCAATCTTGAGGGAAAAAAACGGAAATGGAGGAATCAGACTCCCTGACTTCAGACTACCCCACAAAGCTACAGTAATCAAGAAAATATGGTACTGGCACAAAAAAAATATAGATCAATGGAATAGGATAGAAAGCCCAGAGATAAACCCATACACCTATGGTCAACTAATCTATGACAAAGGAGGCAAGGATATACAATGGAGAAAAAGACAGTCTCTTCAATAAGTGTTGCTGGGAAAACTGGACAGCTACATGTAAAAGAACAAAATTAGAACACTCCCTAACACCATATACAAAAATAAACTCAAAATGGATTAGAGACCTAAATGTAAGACCGGACACTATAAAACTCTTAGAGGAAAACACAGGAAGAACACTTTTTGACATAAATCACAGCACAATCTTTTTTGACACATCTCCTAGAGTAATGGAAATAAAAACAAAAAGAAACAAATGGCAAATGGGATGTAATGAAACTTAAAAGCTTTTGCACAGCAAAGGAAACTATAAACAAGACAAAAAGACAACCCTCAGAATGGGAGAAAATATTTGCAAATGAATCAATGGATGAAGGATTAAGCTCCAAAATATATAAACAGCTCATGCAGCTCAATATTAAAAAAACAAACAACCCAATTAAAAAGTGGGCAGAAGGGCTTCCCTGGTGGTGCAGTGGTTGAGAGTCCGCCTGCCGATGCAGGGGACCTGGGTTCGTCCCCCGGTCTGGGAGGATACCACATGCCGCGGAGCGGCTAGGCCCGTGAGCCATGGCCGCTGGGCCTGCGCGTCTGGAGCCTGTACTCCGCAATGGGAGAGGCCACAACAGTGAGAGGCCCACGTACCGCAAAAAAAAAAAAAAAAAAAGTGGGCAGAAGACCTAAATAGATATTTCTCCAAAGAAGACATACAGATGACCAAGATGCACATGAAAAGCTGCTCAACATTACTAATTATTAGACTAATGCAAATCAATACTAAAATAAGGTATCCCCTCACACTGGTTAAAATGGGCATCATCAGAAAATCTACAAACAACAAATGCTGGTGAGGATGTGGAGAAAAGGGAACCCTCTGGCACAGTTGGTGGGAATATAAATTGATACAGCCACTATGGAGAACAGTATGGAGGTTCCTTAAAAAACTAAAAATAGAATTACCATATAACCCAGCAATCCCACTACTGGGCATATACCCAGAGAAAACCATAATTCAAAAAGACACACGCACCTCAATGTTCATTGCAGCACTATTTACAATAGCCAGGATATGGAAGCAACCTAAATGCCCACAGACAGACGAATGGATAAAGAAGATGTGGTACATATATACAATGGAATATTACTCAGCCATAAAAAGGAACAACTTTGGGTCATTTGTAGAGACATGGATGGACCTAGAGACTGTCATACAGAGTGAAGTAAGTCAGAAAGAGAAAAACAAGTATCATATATTAACGCATATATGTGGAATCTAGAAAAATGGTACAGATGAACCAGTTTGCAAGGCAGAAATAGAGACACAGATGTAGAGAACAAACGTATGGACACCGAGGGGGGAAAACCCCGGGGGGGGTGGGGGGGGGGGTCATGAATTGGGAGACTGGGATTGACATGTATACACTAATAGGTATAAAATAGATAACTAATAAAAATCTGCTGTATTAAAAAAAAAGTGTTGTCAAGGATGAGGAAAAATTAGAACCGTCACACATTACAGGTGGGAATGTAAAATGGTGCATCGCTTTGGAAACAATTTGGTAGTTCCTCAAAATATTAAACATAGAGTTACCATATGATACACCAGATTATGGAGTGAGAGCTAATGGTTAAAGATTTTCTTTTAGGGGGAACAAAACTGTTCTAAAACTGGTGATGGTTGCACAACTCTGAGAATATATTGAAAAAGACTGAATTGTACAATTTAAATGGGCAAATTGTATAGCCTGTGAATTGCATATTTTAAAAGCACTAACTTAAAAAAAATTAACTCACCCATTATTATATAGTTATTAACTGGCAGAGCCAGAATTTGAACCCAGGCAGCCTGATTCTGTGCTCTGGATACCTGCATACTTCACAAAGTTCAAAACAGAAGCATTATACTTAGCTCATCTTCAAAAAAGGACTGCATCTAAATATCTAAACCTAAGCAATAAATTTTAATATAAGCATTTTTCTATTAATGTAATATTTTTTTAAAAACCTAAGTAGCATAAGAACAAAATTTATGATATAAAAAAATCTAAAGGGAAATTATTTCTAACTCCTTTCTGTACTTTGGTGACATCCTATGGTAAAAAATGAAAGCTAGCTTTAGCTGTTGAAAGAAGATGATTTTTCCATATGGATTCTGTTTTTCTTAGTTTTAGTTATACTTATTTCATATAAACAGAAAACAAGGAAAATCTAAACAGTTATATTATTCCTCCCTAGTGTCATATCCTAAAACTGTTATCCTGTGTTCTTCAGGGAGGGGGTTAGACTAGTAGGCAAATGATATTTGTATTTTGATTGCTCTTTTTAGCATTTACCTAAAATATTAGACAAACTAACTCATATAACATAGGTGTGTAAGTGATGAAACCAATGATCTCTGACACATCTGGAAACTGAGGAAGTACTCATTTCCTTGAAGAATGGAATCCAAACGGCTAGTACTAACCAATACACACTGTGAGATCCCTCCCGTGCACCTCCTCTCCATAATGAAAGGAAGTTTAAACCCACTGTACACAAACCTGACTACACAGACAAGACCTGATGTCAGAACACCACAGAGAGAGCCTTGCAGTATGAACATACAGCACCAGAATAACTGCTATTCGGCAGATGCAAAGCCTCAATCATTGCTACCAACCTTTAGAATCCTGCTTTGAACTTCACTGCATCACAGTCTTTTGATGTAGAGATTAGAATATCTCCAAACAAGAAACCACCAGTATCAAGTACTCAAGCTTAAATCCTATTGCTGTAAAGAGACTGAACAATAAACAGCAGTAATCAACTCATTAATTTAGCTATTCTTTATCATGTAAGAGTGACAATTTGGCCACCTGTTGGATAGAACCACCTGGGAAAACAGCCTTAATGTGAAGAAAAGGGTTCAAACTCCCTCCATTTTAAAACAAAACAGAAGATTGAATTTCTACCATTACCCCCAAGCAAACAATCTATAACCAAGTAACATGGATTTTAAAATATAAATGTTTGAGATGAAACCAACTAAATATATTACCATACAAATCCACACATATATGCAAGTACATGTATAGAAATAAGTCATTTTTCTCCATCCCTGAAATGTTCAACATTGGCCAGATAAGCAACCTCAACACCAACATCACTCATACATTCCTACGGGGAAAGATATTTTCTATTTCCTTTCAGCCGGAGACAAATTTACTCTTTTCAGAATCATCTGATTGCCCTGAGGGTTTCTCTACAAGTAGACAGAGCCAAAGCACTGGCTGTCAGGGTGCCTTTGACAAGTTCCCCCATTTTCACAAATGGACCACGTGCATCACCCCTTCAATGGGGACCACCGCCGTGAGGCAGGCAAGGGGGCTGCAATCACTGGCTCTGTGTTCTGCCCCCGCCTGAAAAGTATGAGCAAGGACATCACATGCCCAGGGCCTGCAGATGTCAAGACACCTACATCAAGTACATGAAAGGGTAGAGGAGCTTTTAAACCTGATTTTAAAAGTACAAAGTAAGCAAAATGTATGAGGTAGTCTATCACCGTGGTCCCCAACCTTTTTGGCACTAGGGACCGGTTTCGTGGAAGACAATTTTTCCACTGGCGGGAGGGGGCACGGGGGGGATGGTGCAGGCGGTAATGTGAGCGATGGGGAGCGGCAGGTGAAGTTTTGCTCGCTCGCCCACCACTCACCTCCTGCTGTGGGGCCCAGTTCCTAACAGGCCGCAGACCAGTACCGGTCCATGGTCCGGGGATTGGGGACCCCAATCTATCAGGAAAAAGGAAGATGTCTGGTGCAAATAAGACCTTGGTGAAGGGTCTGTGTGGCAGTGAGGGTTACTGTATCTCACCATGGAGGGAGCCTTAGGAACACACCCCAAAATACTGGGGAGCCTTAGGAAAATATCATTCACTTTAAGATTGAGATAAAAGTAGGAGTTGCTTTTAATGCATCTATTTCATAGAGACATACTGTCTTCTGCAAATCAGGCGTTACAGGGAACTTTGTATCTGTATCTCAATGATACAGCATGTCTCCACTTTTCTCAATCCTATACTCTTTAGAAATTTTAGTTTTACCTTCTCAGCTAGTTAATTATTTATTATTCAAAAGTGATGGTTCACACAGGCTCACTTACTAATTACACCTCGAACTATAAAGCCCTCTGAGCTTCTGCTCCTCTTTATCACCCTATATGGATCATCAGGAAGCTTCTGAATTAGAATTGGATTAATGTCATCATCATATATGAATATTTTGTGCATATTGGACTAATTCAGGATAGCTTTCATAAAACTAAAGAATAAACTATTATGCAATCTCAGTTTATTTTGATATTTATAAGATAACCAAAGCTTTCATATAGTCAGCAAGTATAAAAACTGTACTTAGCCAAGTGAATAAGTAGATAGTAATAATATTTCTTTGCAAAGTGTGGCTTAAGACAAAGTAAAAAGTGTGTCACTGTGACATCAATTTTCCAGAGATTGCTAGGAATCCTTAGAATTTGTGCTCTCTTGGGAAAACTGTTCAATTTCTTATCTGCCTGTTGGACCATGAATTTTTAGGACACAGTCCAATCATATACTAGCTCTGTCATCTTCCTGACTACGTGAGATGGTTGATTCCTTTGCTGTCTGTGCTAGAAAACTGTCTCAGAAGATAGGAGCTATTCTAGCACAAGCCCTAAATCCCTCACTTACCCATTATCAAAAATAATAAATGTTTATTATTGCCAGGCCCCTAAGAAGCTCATGATCTAGTAGGGAAAAATATATATAAACAACTGTTAAAGGTATGATAAAAGTTATAACAGCGGTATGTACAAGGTGCAGTGGCGATGAACTCTGCTTAAGAAAAGCTTTACAGGGCCTCCCTGGCGGCACAGTGGTTAAGAATCCACCTGCCAATGCAGGGGACATAGGTTCGAGCCCTGTTCCGGGAAGATCCCACATGCTGTGGAGCAACTAAGCCCGTGCGCCAGAACTACTGAGCCTGCACTCTAGAGCCTACGAGCCACAACTACTCAGCCCACGTGCCACAACTACTGAAGCCCATGTGCCTAGAGCGCATGCTCTGCAACAAGAGAAGCCACCGCAATGAGACGCCTGCACACCACAACAAAGAGTAGCCCCCACTCACCACAACTAGAGAAAGCCCGTACGCAGCAACGAAGACCCAACACAGCCAAAAATAAATAAAAATAAATAAATTTATTGAAGATAAGAAAACAAAACTTTATAAATGAAATACTTGACATGGTTCCTAAAGGATCAGTAAGGTTCTCCAGCAGGCTGACAAGAAAAAGGAGGATATTCCAGCCATCAGGAAAAGCACGTGCAAAAGTACAGTGGCACGAAAGAGCACAGTCCATTCAGAGAACCATAAGTAGCCTAGAATGACAGCTGCACAGAGCATAAACAGGGGAACACTGGGGGCTGAGGTTAATTAGATAAGCAGAAGCCAAAAGGAGCAGGAGTCAGAAAACAAAAATTTAGAATGAGATATGCACAGGGAGGAAGAAAAACAGGTGAGATCACTCTCAGAAGCCAAGGAAATGGAGAATTCAGTCTGCACACAGCTGTATAAAATAGATGCAAACTAGATCTAATACCCAGCCCTCTTGCTACTATTCCTAAAAGACTGATTCACACATGGTCAACTGCCTAGCATACCCAGTCATACCATAAAGGAGTAATCTTGAGATGGCTGTAGATTTTCTCTTGTGATTTCAATTATACACATACACATATTTAAATAAACTACCATTGAAAATGGTACTGGGAAAGAGAAAAAAAGATGAGAAAGACAGATACCTACCCCTAAGATCTTATATCCTACCAGGCTATAAAGTTATTTATGCATTTATAGCAATATGTCATCCTGTAAAATTTATTATAGAGACTAGATATGAGACATTCCATGTCCATAAATAAGATGTATTAACATCAACTTTAAAATTATTTGTGTTTATGGATTAAAGACCTCAATGTAAGGCTGGATACTATAAAACTCATAGAGAAAAACATAGGCAGAACACTCTCTAACAGAAATCACAGCAAGATCTTTTTCGATCCACCTCCTAGAGTAATGAAAATAAAAACAAAAATAAACAAATGGGACCTAATTAAACTTAAAAGCTTTTGCACAGCAAAGAAAACCATAAACAAAACGAAATGACAAGCCTCAGAACAGGAGAAAATATTTGCAAACGAAGCAACCGATAAGGGATTTATCTCTAAAATATACAAACAGCACATGCAGCTCAATATCAAAAAAACTAATAACCCAGTTAAGAAACGGGCAGAAGATCTAACTAGATATTTCTCCAAAGAAGACATACAGATGGCTAAAAAGCACATGAAAAGATGCTCAACATCACTAATTATTAGAGAAATGCAAATCAAAACTACAATGAGGTATGACCTCACACCAGTCAGAATGGCCATCATCAAAAAATCTACAAACAATAAAATGCTGGAGAGGGTGTGGAGAAAAGGGAACCTTCATACACTGTTGGTTGGAATGTAAACTGGTAGAGCCAGTATGGAGAACAGTATGGAGGTTCCTTAAAAAACTAAAAATAGAGTTACCACATCATCCAGCAATCCCACTCCTGGGCATATGTATCTGGAGGAAATCATAATTTAAAAAGATACATGCACCCCACTGTTCACTGCAGCACTATTTGCAATAGCCAGGACATGGAAGCGGCCTAAATGTCCATCAACAGAGAAACAGATAAAGAAGACGTGGTACATATACACAACGGAATATTACTCAGCCATAAAGAAGGACAAAATAATGCCACTTGCAGCAACAGGGATAGACCTAGAGATTGTCATACTGAGTGAAGTAAGTCAGACAGAGAAAGACAAAAATCATATGATATTGTTTATATGTGGAATCTCAAAAAGGGCTACAAATGAACTTATATACAAAAACAAAATAATGTTACAGATGTAGAAAATAAACTTATGTTTACCAGAGGGTAAGAGGGAGAGGGATAAATTGGAAGATTGGGGTTGACACATACACACTACTATATATCTATATAAAATATAGATATTTTATATCTATATAAAATATAGATATTTTATATCTATATAAAATATAGATATTTTATATCTATATAAAATATAGATATTTTATATCTATATAAAATATAGATATTTTATATCTATATAAAAATAGATATTTTATATCTATATAAAATATAGATATTTTATATCTACATAAAATATAGACAACTGTTATCTATTTAGATAACTATTATCTATTTTATATAGATATACATATTTATCTATATAAAATAGATAACTAATAAGGACATACTGTATAGCACAGGGAACTGTACTCAATACTCTGTAAAGGCCTACATGGGAAAAGAATCTAAAAAAGAGTAGATATATGTATATGTATAACATTCACTTTGCTGTACACCTGAAACTATCACAACATTGTAAATCAACTATACCCCAATAAAATTTTTTTAAAAAAGAAAAAAATTATTTGTGTTTAGAAACATAAAATTCAAGGATAGAAATGAAAGATTCTGATCTACAAATCAGTACATTTTAATTATTAATTTATATAATGCTCTCATGGCATCCAAGTATTAAAAACTCTGACATTAATAAGCCATTCAACAAAACTAATATAGTATTGTAAGTCAACTATACATCAATAAAAAATAATTTTAAAAAGCCATTCAACAAGATCACAGAAATTACAGTCATATTTTTAAGCGACAATTTTCATCTTTGCCTTTTATCCCCTTAGATTGCTTTTTTAAAAGAAATAAAAGGCAAAGAAACTCCTCTAAGATCAAAAGCTATATATTGGGCTTCCCTGGTGGCTCAGTGGTTGAGAGTCCGCCTGCCCATGCAGGGGACACGGGTTCGTGCCCGGGTCCGGGAAGATCCCACATGCCGCGGAGCAGCTGGGCCCGTGAGCCATGGCCGCTGAACCTGCGTGTCCGGAGCCTGTGCTCCACAACGGGAGAGGCCACAACAGTGAGAGGCCCGTGTACCACAAAAAAAAAAAGCTATATATTTAAGGTACATAATCCTAAAAACAAATGTTCAATTGCTAAGTGACTAATTTTAACATATGTCATCAGTTTAAGAAGTCACTCATTCATTTATTCATCTAACAATTATTTATTAAGCCAGATACCATTTAGGCAGTGAGGAATAAGCACAGAACAAAGCAGCAACAGTACCTGCCTTCACAAAGCTTCATCTTAAGCTGGAAAATAATTTAACAAGGAACTAAAACACAGTATGTTAAATGCTTTTTATAAATAAGCTTTGCAGCTACACTAGCAATGACTTGCACTTCAACTTTTCATTTCAAATCCATTTCCTAAAAGTCCTTGAGGTATTTAGGTAACTTTAAGAAACAATAACATGGTTGACATTAGTCATTAATTGTGCTATTTTATGACTTCTAATATTGATACAGTATAGATTCCTAGCCACTTCCAAATTCTTGCCCCTTTCAAGCTACTGCAGTTGAGATGGAAAACTTAACACTTTTTTTTAAAAAAAACATAGCAAAACAAACGATACTAGCCATGTAATAAAAGACCTAATACACTAACTTTATTCATTCAGTTATCCTGGGCAGGAAAAAAAAAAGAAAGGACTACGAATTACATGGTATCTGTGCATGTATTCTTTGGAAAGTACTGAAAAATAAAAACATTCACATGGAAAGAAATGACTTTATTCCCACCATTGCCCTTTTTCAGAAACACCTGAAATTCATAAATTTCACAAAATCTGAAATTTATAAATCAAAAAAAACTGGAAATAGTGAATATGGTACTATCTTTTTAAAAAGTGTTTGGGACAGCTGAATATCACAGTATCTTAAGACTTATACTTTCTTAGATTAATTCAATGATCACTTTAAAAGCTAAAAAAAACATTTCTAGGTAACCAAGAAGAGCCATTAAAATGGAAAACACTGATAATACTAAAATCTAAAAATAAGATATGTAATAACCATATAAAGTTTTAAAACATCCCAGTAATACTATTTTTAAAGCCCAGAAACATATTATATTATATTATTATTATAATGCATTCTAGCCTAGGATAAAATAACCTCTTTAAGCAGTACATACGACCTTCACCCATCCTTTCTTTTTCCGACAGAATGGCAAAAACAAAATTCCAATATTTTTATTGTAATCATAGGAACATTAATTCAATATATATGGAGTTAACATATCAAAATACAGATGTTTATTCATCCTATTGTGTAAATTTAAGATTACATTTGTTGATTACCTATTTTCCAAATTTATGAAATACCATAATGAAATGTGAAGCAAAACTGTTCAAAACCACTTAAACTTGAGTCCTGATGTGCTAAAATGATTAACAACACCATCTTAAAGATGATCCCACATCTGAGCACGAGATACCTCTGTGATTTCAGGGCACAAATCCCTCTATCCATCAAACTAAATGGAAGGTTGGAAAGGTTAATAGAGACAGAGTATCTGTAATAGACTTCCACATTTCATTCTCTACTCAATATACTCCAACGATCATTGAGCTATTTGTAATGTTCTTATGAATCAAGGCTCCCTTCACATTCTAGACAGAGACTAGAAGCTGCGGTGTGAAGTGATAAAGCTCACCTTTGCAAATCCTCATCAAGCTGTTCTGATGATTAAATCTATGTGAGGCTTCATAAACAACTGAAGCACAGGCACAACTTTAATTAAAAACTCAAATGGCACTGCTAAACACCTAAATAAAACATGAACAAGAACAACAGTCACCTGCAAAGAGCAATGCCAATTTCCAGCCTCTGTTTACCAAAAGAGATTTTTCTCTATTCACACAGTCACCCAGGCTGTGTGATCCCTGGGCTAGCAGTAGCAGTCAATAATTTAAAATTATGGAAATAAATTTTGAATGCATACTTACATTTTATTATGAATTGCACAGTAGCTGTAGAAAATTGTTACAGACAGAAAAAAAATGAAGTTCTCTCATTTGCTAAGCTGACACCCAATTCTATCCTATTTTTTCATAAAGATTCACCATTGAAAAAAACACCCCAAATCTTCACATGGCAGACTGCTGACAAATCAAGGTCAATTTACTCTACTTGTGGCTGATTAAGGGTAATCCTGGGACTACATGACTTTTTTTTTTACTTCATCCCTGACTGAAGGACAATTTCTAGAAGAGTGAGACTACAGAGCTGGCTGGATGAGTCACAGTCCAAGCCAGAAGGTTGTAGGGTCAGAAAGATTTGTGCTGGAGAGCCATACACACGGCCTGGAACATAAAGTTGCTTTTGTTTTCCTTTATTTGCCTACCTTGAATTCAAATTTCCCTGGTGCTATGCTGCCTTTGTTGGTTTAAGTGACAGAGCCAAACTGTAACCTCTTTCCATTTATACTTTGTCTCCCCTCAGGGTCATATAATCCTGACGGTTCTAGCCAGCTCCATGTATAGAGAACATAAAGGATTTGGGTCGGAGACACCAAGGTTGAACATTTAGCTCCATCTCTTACTAGCTGTGTGATCTTGGAGAAGTTAGTTTTCCTCTGTGTGGGTCCATTTCTTCACTTATTAAATGAAGATAATAAAATTTCTCACATGACTGTTATGAGAAAAAATAAGATGACATATGTGACAGTGCCGGGTACCCAGAAAATAATATATGTTAGTTCCCATCTCTTCTCCCTATTTTAAATATAGCCTATATTCCAGGTCCCTCCTTCCTACTGCTCTCTCCTTCTGAGAGGTGGATAATCTATGCCCTATCCTTGCTACCTTCAAACAATAACGCAACAGAAAGTGTAATCAACCGAAAGAACGTTTAACTAGGAAGCAACCCATAAGTCCACTGACAGGAGAATGAATAAAGTGTGATATATTCTATACAGTGGACTATCATATAGCAGTGAAAATGAATGAACTATAGCTACGTGCAATAACAGATGAATCTTGAAAATGTAGAGTACCAAAAAAATCCCATAAGACTACATTCAGCAATGATACCACTTTATAGAGCTCAAGAAATAAGAATATCTATGTTTAAGCATACCTACATTTGTGATAAAACTAAGCATAGAAAAACATCTCAGATACCCTGATTCAAAGTCAATGTTTTCACAGAAATTTATTCATGTTTGAATACACACTTAAATTGGAATGTATACTGCACTATTCATGGACGCACAAAACACAAACAACCTACTTCTGTTCTAATATTGTTGATTGTTTTTAAATAAAGCCAGCAACTTACGCTACCTTTCATTTACCTACCTTGAATTCACATCACGATGATGGCTCTAAATGGAAATTTTCTGATTTTTGTTATAAAAGCTTTCCACATACTGTGGCAACCACAGCTGTTGATGTCAGCAGCATCATGGCAACTGTGAAGGGTCAGCAATTTAGTTCTTTCGTATCGAGGTCTCGGCTGTAGATCCCATCTGTGCTGACTTCAGGCTGAAGGGAATAAATTTCCTCCAGCCTGAAAACTGAAACATATGCTGCAATAATTAAAGGTTTCTGGAGCCAGTTCAGCAGTGCTAGGGATCCTGAAGCCGATGACCTGTGAGCACACCAGAGGACTTTACACGGGGCACCCACCTGCTAAACAAAGGACACCTCTGAAGGCATGGCACTAAGGCCTCCGTATCCAAAAAGGCAGAAAGAAGTCAGTCCCACTCCCTATTTTCTATACCTTATAGCAGACTTGCTCCTACTGAAACACAGGGTGGTGGTTTTGCAAGTCCAGCATTTTCTCTTTGCGTCCCCTTTACTTACCTAGACCTGCACTAACACTAGCCACATGTGGCTATTTATATTTAGACTAATTAAAATTCAATAAAATTTGAAAATTCCTCAGTCACACTAGCCACATTTCAAGTGCTCAAGAGCAACATATGACTACTGGCTGGTTACCATACGGAACATTACAGAAAGTACTTGTGGACAGCCCTGATCTAGACACTAATGCATGTTTAAAACAAACCAAACCTCCACCAGATTGCTGAACATAAAAATCCTAGAGTCAACCAGAAAATGTCAAGGACTAGTGACCCCACACAATTATCTGAGATTGTTCACAGGCTTGGACACTTGAGACTTCTCTTGGGTGCTGTCTGTAATTTGCCCATTTCATTGTTTAGTGTTGCCCAGTGATTCAAAGAACGGACCCTGGAGTTGGATGATTGAGTCTGACTCTAAACTGTGACTCTCAGAGTTAATTACTCAACCTGTCTCATTTTTTAAAATGCTGGCATTTTAAAATGAAGATAACAACAGTAACAACTTCATAGGTTTGTTTAAAAACTAAATGATACAATACTTATAAACCTATTAGTACCACGCCTGGTACATGTTAAGAGCTCTATAATTGTTAGCTATTAACCATTATTATCACACCGAAAGGGAGGAAAAGGAAAGAATATGATGAATTTTATCCATTAAAATCTATTTAGAACTCTGGTAAACGTTCTCTATGAGAGAAAATCAAACATACATGATCTTTGTAATTTTCTGCACTGTATATTTACAATTTAATGATTGCCTTTCTCACCTCTTAAAGCCTGTTCACTATTCTCACAAGTCTCTTTCACACACTGTGTGCATAGTGCTATGTGTCAAGAACTACTCAAAGCACAAATATGTAGCCGCTCACAACAGTCCCACAAGGTAAGTAACTCAATGGACCTATCCCTTTTCAGATGAGAAAACAGAGACACTGAGAGGTTAAGTCGCTCATGTAAGATCCTACAGCTAGTAAGTGGCAGTGACTGGGTTGGAATGGAGGCAATCTGGATCCAGAGTTCCTGCTCACAGCCATTATGCAATATTGTCTCTATATGCTGAAAGCTCCCTTTCCAAACAAAGCATTTCCAAACTAGTTGTTAGGTAATATTATCAGAAACAGACACCTTATGTAATGGGTTTGGCAATGAGAGGCAAGGGGAGAATCTCCTGAGATTTGGATGGAACCATAGCAGTAATCACTGTCCCTTGGCAAATGTGGATGGAATCAACCTCTTCTCAGAAGGGTTGGCACTGAGCCCTGGGAGGTGTGGTAGAAAGCTGTGAGGGTCGTTTGGTTTTCACTATGACTGGGGGGGCACCATAGGCATTCACTCTGCAGAAGACAAGTGTGCTTACATCCTGCAATATATGTCACAATCCCACACAGCTTTCAAATGTCCAACTAGCACATTTCGGTCTAGAACCGAATTCCTTTTTACATATGGGCAGAAGCAATGCTTGTATTGTTTTAGTATACTTAACATGCAGAATTTTCCAGGATTGCTATTACTAGGTACACTGAAGAAAATTA
This sequence comes from Tursiops truncatus, assembly GCF_011762595.2. Classification (NCBI taxonomy): domain Eukaryota; kingdom Metazoa; phylum Chordata; class Mammalia; order Artiodactyla; family Delphinidae; genus Tursiops; species Tursiops truncatus. The sequence goes on along the minus strand of NC_047034.1, from coordinate 24,742,256 downwards.
GTTCTTTTTTGTCCAAAACTTTACCAAGAGGTGTTCATCATTTCAGATGATAATGTCATGCTACCTGAATCACCAACTCAGTACATTTCTATCACTCTCAATTAGAGCTGCACATTTACAGTAATTCTTCCATGAATTCTATTAGTACCTAAACGTTCATATATGGTAACATACACTATTTTATGATAACTTTCCATTTATTTCTCCTTTATATTATCATTAGGGCATCATGCTGGCATTTTGAAATTATGTGCAGAAGTAGCTATATTAGCTAAGATTTTTTTTCCTTCAGGATAGTAAGTGTGTGTGTGTGTGTGTGTGTGTGTGTGTTTCAAAATACATGTTTATAAAAAGGGACATTGTTCTGTGAAACAAGCTGGTGGTACACAGAATGAAGCCACGTGATACCCACCTTGCTGTTTCCTATCAATATTTTACTATCCTCAGAGCTCCATAACCACAACACCAGCTTTCTGGCTGCCCAGGATAAACAAAGGAAAAACTAAAACTTGTAAATTCTCCACAGAGTCCTGGTGCCTCCCTATGCTAGTCCCTACCCTGAAGCAAGTCTGAGGAATAGAAACTACTATCCCTCCTCTTTCTTTTATCACTGCCCTCCTGGCTGAGTCAACTTGGTTTGGATTTACCATTCTCAGCACAACCCCAAGAAGCTACAGAAAGGCCCATGATGATCTCAGGTTGATCACCATCAGATCATCGCAAACTCTCAGCATCTTTGGCCACCCAGTGAATAAGAATGACTTTCACAATCCCTTGGGTAGCTCCTACAGCACTCTCCCAGCTTGAATATAGTTTACTAATGTTGCTGATATTTCCATCTCCAAAGACAGAGCACAGGGCTCCGATTTCATTTCCCTGACCTACCAGGCATCTCTTTAGTTTCTTACCTCACAGCTTCTAATGAAAACAAAACAACTGCATTGCCTGTTCTTTTATTTTCTATTTATTCTTTAGATATAAAACCTTAAAGCTCTCTAATACTTGATCTCTTCTCAATGCCTTCTACTTGTTTCCTATAATTCAGCCAAAAAATAGGGCAGGCATTAAAAAAAGATCCCAATAAAACTAAATAAAACATTTTGGATGACAACTACTTACCATGTATTATAAAAGAAAACTTGCTGGGTTTTTTGGAAAAGGGGTGGAGAGTTAAAAGGTTTTCTGAATTTGCAGCATTCCTAAAGCGAACTAGAAAGAAAGGAAGAAGAGAATGACATAGTGTGCAGTTTTACAGTTTTGCTATGTACCAGACCTTCCCAATTATTTGATAAGGAAGGTTACCCAAAATTTTTAGGCTGAAGAAATCAATACAGAGAGGTTAAACAGTTTGCTCAAGGTCAGGGTCGTGTATAAAAACACCTCCACCCCGACCCCCATCTCAGTGCTACGATTATAAACCCTGTTTGTCTAATTCCATTATACCTTGCTGCCTCTTCACAATAATCATTAAACTAGTGCTAACAACATACCAGGAACTGTGCTATATTTTTTATTTAATCTTTATAATAATCCTAAGAGAGAGGTACCAAATTTAGCCCCATTTTGCAAATGAGAAAACTGAGGCTAGAGAAAATAAGTTACATTGCCCAAAATCACATAGTAAATAGTGCAGCTTATATTCAAACCCAGGCAGTCAGACTCCAGAACCCATGCCCTTAATCATTAGACTATACTCGCTGCCAAGACTAAAATTCACTAGGCAAAAACTGAGTAAAGAGCTAATTTTCACCAGTAAAGATTACTAATGGAATTACAACAATTCGATTCCCAACAGGATGGTTTATTTAACAGGAGCTACATTCATGAGGATGGATTAGCAAATCAAAATTGGATTTTTTTAAAGTGCACAAATGATGAAAACTCTTAAAAATCGTAACTGTTAACCTTAACGATGAAATATCCTCTTTTGATGTGCTAATGTAAATACTGAACATGAAGTGATTAAAGAATAATTCCCTGTAATTGCTGTTTATGGGTGGAAAGGGAGTGGTTGATGTTTAATGGTGCAGCACAGAAATGTCTCCCTATATCTACCCCATTGGAAATCCAGTTTTCTCCTTGGACTCTAGGCCCCTCCTACCCCTTGAGCAGTCAGAAAGAAGTGGCTACAAAAAGCAAAACAGAATAGGCAGTCTCTTGAGAGAGAACACAAGGGCTAAGGTATCACACACTGTTATTTATAAGTAACACCAACAGTGAGAAATGTGAAGGATATACTAATATATTAGAGGAAAGCAAAAGATTCTAAATAAATCATTTTAGTGGCATTTAAAGATTGTTCTTAGCAAATATGTAAGGAAAAACTAAAAACATTATCTAATAAATTAACAAAGCCCTGAAGCAAGTATCAGATATCCCAACGAGAACCATTCTCTTCTTCATACAGGTTAAGGTTCAGCACAAGTTTTCAGGAAGAACTGAGATTTAAAATGTGTTGTATCATGTAAATAGTTCTCACTGTCATCATTCTGAAGGTTTTTATGTATATATTTTATCTGCATAATATACATGTAGACAGGATACATACATATATTTTTTTCACATATATTCATACATATATGTTCACAGATATATACACATATGTAAATGGAAATATATGTCTGAATCAGGTAAGCCTAAATATTGGACTCAGATTTCTGAGTCTACATTGGGCAAACCCTGGTGAGCAGCACAGCATTTGTAACAAAATGCTGTCTTAATTTACGGCTTACTACTTAGGTTTAGGTATATTTCATATTACTCTAATGAGGATAATATCCAAAAGAGGATAATAAAACTAATAAACCCTTGGAACTTTTAACACAGATATAGTCTCAGTAATTTTTAGCCAAAAACTCCCATGCTAATTTGCAATCTTTTCTTCTCCAAACTCAGATAGGATTTATTGCCTCTAGGCTTAGGATTCCACAGCTGGGAGAAGTGAGACCTGTCTTATAAAAATAGGGATATTTCAGAACCTGGAGAAAGAAAATGGGAACGTTCATCAAATTCCCACCAAATATGGCTGGCTGTCTTCCCAATTAACCATTTTTGCTCTTCTCCATGACTGCTTCTCCTCCCTAAACTATGCTAAAATTTTAGTGGGCACTACCTTCCTGTTAATATTTGCATTTTAATACTCTTTCTGAAGACTTATTATCTTGAAAGCTTTCTGTTGGTGGGAATTTGATATATCAGAGCAAACCAATGGATCAGATATCTGGGGGCAGCTGAATCTTTTAGCTCCTTGGGAAATCATACCAAGTATGTGAGTATCTTCTCTGCCCATTCATAAGACCAGGTCTGGACAGGATCACAGATTCTTGGAAATAAAACTATAGTTCTGGACTTCCCTGGTGGCGCAGTGGTTAAGAATCTGCCTGCCAATGCAGGGGACACGGTTTGAAGCCCTGGTCCAGGAAGATCCCACGTGCCGCAGAGCAACTAAGCCCATGTGCCACAACTACTGAGCTGTGAGCCACAACTACTGAGCCCACGTGCCACAACTACAGAAGCCCGTGCACCTAGAGCCTGTGCTGCACAACAAGGGAAGCCACCGCAATGAGAAGCCCGCGCACCATAACAAAGAATAGCCCCCGCTCGCTGCAACTAGAGAAAGCCAGCACACAGCAAAGAAGACCAGCGCAGCCAAAAATAATTAATTTTTAAAAAAGATTATTATAATAATAATTTTTTAAAAACTATAGTTCTTCATGCATCCTTTCCAACCTGTTAAAGTGAATTATTTATGAATGAACCTTAGATGATAGTGATTCCAAATCGACTATAGTCTGAATTATCACCGACTGCAGTGCACTGTAGGAAGTAGGTGCTCAATACATGTTTACTGCATGGCTATGAGGTCACTGTGCCTCTACTGGTTCTCTTTACTTCTAGCCCCAAACTGCAGGAGCAGTCTCATGCATTCTAGAATCCACTTATGTTTGTTGTACTCTCTGAGAAACTTCTTCAACTTTATCTTCTAACCTTTTTATTTAGCTGCTCATATTAGTTTCTTATTGCTCTTAAAACAAATACCATAACTGTATTCACTTACAGCACTGTATATTTATTATTTTACAGTTTGGAAGGTCAGAAGTAGCTCTCGTTGAGGTAAAATCAGTTGTCACTAGGCAGCGTTCATTCTGGAAGCACTACAGGAGATCTACTTCCTTGCCCTTTTAAGCTTTTTTGGCTTGTAGCCCCTTCTTCAATCTTCAAAGGTAACAGTGTAGCATCTTCAAATCTCTGACCTTGATCTTCTGCCTCCCTATTCTATCCTTAAAGCACTCTTGTCATAAAACTGGGCACACCAGGATGATCAAGGAATAATCTCCTTATTTTAAGGTCAGATGATTAGCAATCTTAATTCCCTCCACATTCTTCATTACCTTTTGCCACGTAAGGTAACATATTCATAGGTTCCAGAATTAGGACACAGACGTCTTTAGGAGGCTATTATTTGGCCCACTACAGTTCATTTCTGCACTTGTGATTTAATTTCCAGGAATATTTGTTTTCTGAGTTTTTTTAAAAACAGGGTTATGGTAAATTTTCCCTAAGGTTAACACAACAGGTTTTTGTTGCTTCATTTTGTTTTCTTCCTCTTGCATTGTTTCTTTTCCAGTAGGCTCCTTTTTTTTTTTAAGTTTGTTTTCTCTCTGTCTTTCATATTAACACGTTTCCTCAAAAGTCTAATGATCTTTGACTATCTCCTCTATGGCAGAGTATTTTTTTTTTAATTTTATTTATTAGTTGGGCCTTCGTTGCTGTGCACGGGCTTTCTCTAGTTGTGGCGAGCAGGGGCTCTAGGTGCGAAGGCTTCAGTAGTTGTGGTGCATGGGCTCAGTAGTTGTGGCACACGGGCTTAGTTGCTTCATGGCATGTGGGATCTTCCCAGACCAGGGCTCGAACCCGTGTCCCCTGCATTGGCAGGTGGATTCTTAGCCACTGCGCCACCAGGGAAGTCCCTATGGTAGAGTATTAAAAGCTATTTTGAAGCTGAGTGAGCAAGAGCAGACTGTTGAGTAGAAGGCTCCATCACAGAGCAGTGCTGTCCAATAGAAATACGTAATTTTAAGCTTTCTGGTAGCAACACATTAAAAAGAAATAGGTTAAATTAATTTTAATAGGATGTTTTATTTAACCTAGTATATCAAGAATATTATTTCAACATGTAATCAGTATAACAATTATTGAGATGTTTTACATTTTTTTATTAAGCTTTTAGAATATAGAGTGCATTTTACTATCTCAATTCAGACCATCTACATTTCAATGCTCCGTAGCCACATGTTGCTCAGTGGCTACCATATTGCACAACAGAGGCCTTGAACGATTTGGCCCAAAGCCTGATTATTGGATCTAGGGCTGGTCAAAATTCCCCAGAAAAACAGAAAAGTGTCCTCCCATGTCCTGCTGTGGGAGTATAAGCCTACCTGCCATTGCTCTGGGATTCAAGTGTGCAAAGGATGGGAGCCCAGTACCGCCTTTCACTTCCCCACCCTGTGTTCAGCGTGGCACCTCACCCTCAGCTATGCCTGACGTACCCCCCCAGGGGCAGTTCCCAGGCTACGCAACATAAGGGAGAGCTTGGGGGGTCCAATTTATTCTTTGTTATTCTTTCAACAGATCTTTAGCATCTTTCAAGATTATTTCATAGGTTCAGGATGCTAGCAAACACTCACTTTCTGTAGTCTGTTTACACTTCAACATTTGTTTTCCATCTAAGTGAGCCTCTGGCTTCTTAAGTCAGCTTCTAACATTGTTGGGGTTTCTTTCTCCTATTTTTTACATTGTAGTCTGTTAATGCCAATTCTACCCCCTCCCCTTAAATATCTTTCCTTTGTTATTTTAGTTGGATTTTAAGAGGTAGCTAAAGTAAATGCTGGTATTCACTTAGCCATTTTTAACTGTTCCACCCCCTTTTTACTGCAGTTTCCAGTGTCTCTCTTGGTGGTCGTTTGGCCTGCTGATTCTGACTGTGGCCACCAGAACTCTGTGATTAACCTCCCCTCAGCCCGGGTACTCGACCCTTATTGACTCACTCACTGAGTCCCTTTCCTGTTCTGAGCGCTGAGAATACAGGGATGGACATGCCCCTTGGCCTCTCAGTCCAGCGGAGAAAGATTTACAAAGGGATGAGCAGCTGTGTGTGCTTGCAGAGCACAGAGGAAACAGCTGTCCAGCTTCCCAAGGCAAGCTGCCTTTCTCCACTGCACATCTGGTCTTGTTTTCTTAGCACCGCTCGTCTCATTTTCTTTTTATTCCCTCTTTTCATTCTTTGAAGACTTTAAATTTGCAAACTTTTATTTCAGTCTCCTACTCCAGGTCAGCCAGCTCCTTTCCCAGCCCCCAGTGTCTCACAAGCTGATCACTTTTAGATTCCTCTGTCTACCTGAGCCACTTCACAGGTCTCTGACATCAGGCACAACCTGGAGTCATGCCAGGCAAGGCTTACTCACAGGCAGAGAGTAAGCCCTGAGCCAGTGGTGTGACCTGCTTCACTGTGAAATCAGTTACTTTCTTCATTCAAAGACTGCAGAAAATGTTTAAATGTCCATCCTAATAATTTACATGCTTTTTAAAATTTTAAATATCTAACATAAAATTTGCCATTTCAACCATTTTTAAGTACAATTCAATGGCCTTCATTACATTCACAATGTTGTGCAATCATCAACATTATTTCCAAAATTTTTGTATCAACCCCCCACCAAAAAAAAAATTCTGTAACCATTAAGCAATGAGTCCCATTTCCTCCTCCCAACCAGGCCCTGGTAACCTCTAATCTACTTTCTGTCTCACTGAATTTGCCTGTTCTACATGCTTCATATAACTGGAATCACACCATATTTGTCCTTTTGTGTCTGGCTTATTTCACTTAGTCTGATGTTTTCAAGGTTCATGGATGTAGTAAAATATAACAGAACTTCATCTATTGGTTTTTGATCTAGGCATACTAATATGGATAGTCATACTAATTTTCTCTTGAAACATTTTTATGGTTTTCAATGCAAAAATGAATTTTTTTCTCCTTTTTCTTTCATATTATATGACCTTAGTAACAGCTTTTCTCTACTTTTCCCAGTGGATACTGTTATACTTGTGAGCTTATTGATTCATGCTGATGAACAGTAATTTCTTGCAAGGTATCCTGGCATGTAGGGTTCATTTTTCATGTGATCTGCATAAAAATAGTGGTGGTGAATATTAATCAAGTAAGAATGCAGATTTGAATGCTAAGCTTCAAAAATCACTTAATTAGCCAGCCCTCTGCAGGAAAAGTACGCTCCATAGTTTTGTAGCTTGTTCCAACCTACAAATTCATAGGTGTCACTGTACGAATAAGAAATTGGGGGTGGGTGGGACAGAACCACTGTTCCCATATGACATTCTCAAGATTGTTAACTATAATAGGTAGCATATTTTACATCAAATTAGAATTGTTTTCCCAAGGACAAAAATATGGGTTTATTCAACCAGTTAAACCAAGTTTACTTGTTGAAAAATGTATATGTCAAGGTACTGCGCTGGGTGCCACATAGGAGATACAAAGAAATATAAGTTCTCCAGGAACATCCAGTCTAATGAACTTATCTGTGGGAAGTTTACACCCAGACAGATGCAGTTCAAGACATAAATATATTTCTCACAAACATCAGAAAGTTAAAACAGCAACACAGAATTAAAGAATGCATCAAGAGTGCAGTAAAAGTGATATCAAAGGATAAGTAATAATAACTAAATGAACTTTGTAGACTAGTGGTATTTAATATCTTTATTTTAAATAGTAAAACCCTTTTGTTCTCCAAATGAAATCTTAAACTTAAACCTGGTATGTTAAAAAAAAAAAGTGAGAAAAAGGCTTTTTTATTACTAGAAGCCAGACTTCCAGACCCAGCTCTGCCAACTAACTACATGACCTTAGACTATTTACCTAAATTCTAGGTCAATTCCCTTATTAACAAAAGGAAATTAATAATGGGATTGTTGTAAGGATTAAAAATAATGAAGTATGTAAAGCACTTAAAAGCATCTGGAAGTACTAAATACATTTTTACTATTAATACAGGCATAACTCATTTTATTAAGCTTTGCTTTACTGCACTTCACAGATACTGCATTTTTTACAAGGTGAAGGTTTATGGCAACCCTGTGTTGAGCACCATTTTTCCAAAAGCACTTGCTCACTTCATGTTTCTTGTGTCACATTTTTGTAATTCTCTCCATATTTCAAACGTTTTCATTATTGTGATATTTGTTATATTGATCTGTGATCAGTGATCTTTGATGTTACTATTATAATTGGGGGTACCACGCACCTTGCCCAGATAAGACAGTGAACTTGATAGACGTTGTACATGTTCTGACTCTTCTACCGACCAGCTGTTCCCTGTCTCCCTCCCTTTCCTCAGGCCTCCCTATTCCCTGAGACACAACAATATTGAAATTAGGCCAATTAATAACCCTACCGAGGCCTCTAAATGTTCAAGTGAAAGGAAGAGTTGAACGTCTCTCACTTTATATCAAAAGCAAGAAATGATTAAGCTTTGTGAAGAAGGCATGTTGAAAGCTGACAGAGGCCCAAAGCTAGGCCTCTTGTACCAAACGGTTAGCCAAGTTGTGAATGTAACGGAAAAGTCCTGGAAGGAAATTAAAAGTGCTACTTCACTGAACACACGAACAATAAGAAAGCGAAACAGCGCTATTGCTCATACGGAGACCGTTTTAGTGGTCTGGATAAGTAGGTCAAACCGCCACAACATTCCCTTAAACCTGAGTCTCATCCAGAGCAAGGCCCGAAATTTCTTCAATTCTATGAACACTGAGAAAAGTGAGAAAGCAGAAGAAAAGTCTGAAGCTGGCAGAGGTTGGTTCCTGAGGTTTAAGGAAAGAAGCCGTCTCCATAACGTACAAGGTGAAGCCGCAAGTGCTGTCATAGAAGCTGCAGCAAGTTATCCAGAAAATGCAGCTAACATAATTAATGAAGTTGGCTACACTAAACAACAGATTTTCAATGTAGATGAAACAACCCTCTATTGGAAGAAGACGCCATCTAGGTCTTTGTTAGCTAGAGAGGAGAAGTCAATGCCTGGCTTCAACGGACAGGCTGACTCTCTTATCAGGGGCTAATGCAGCTGCTGACTTGAAGTTGAAGCCAATGCTCATTTACCATCCTAGGGCCCTTAAGAATTATGCTAAGTCTACTCTGCCTGTGCTCTATAAATGGAACAACAAAGCCTGGATGACAGCACATCTGTTTACAACATGGTTTACTGAATATTTAAAGCACACTGTTGAGACCAACTGCTCAGAAAAAAAGATGCCTTTCAAAATATCACTGCTCACTGACAATGCATCTGGCTACCTAAGAGCTCTGATGGAGATGTACAAGGAGATTGATGCTGTTCTCATGCCTACCAACACAACATCTATTTGCAGCCCATGGATCAAGGAATGATTTCAATTTTCAAGTCTCATTACTGAAGAAATACATTTTGTTAAGGTTAGAGCTAGTGATTCCTCTGATGGATCTGGGTAAACTGAAAACTTTCTGGAAAGGATTCACCATTCCAGATGCCATTAAGAACATTCGAGATTCATGGGAAGAGGTCAAAATATGAACACTAACAGGAGTTTGGAAGAAGTTAATTCCAACACTCACAGATGACTTTGAGGGGTTCAAGACTTCAGTGGAGGACTGGTGGAAATAGCAAGAGAACTAAAATTAGAAGTAGAGTCTAAAGATGTGACTGAATTGCTGCCATCTCATGATAAAACTTTAATGAAAGAGTAGTTGCCTTACTGATGAGCAAAGAAAGTGCTTTTGTGAGATGCAATCCACTCCTGGTGAAGACTGCTGAAATGACAACAAATGATTTAGAATATTACATAAACTTAGTTGATGAAGCAGCAGCAGGGTTTGAGAGGACTGACTAATTCGGGGAGAAGTTCTACTGTGAGTAAAATGCTATGAAGCAACACTGCATTCTACAGAGAAATCGTTCATGAAAGGAAAGAATCAATCGATGCCGCCAACTCCATTGTTGTCTCATTTTATGAAACTGACCCAGCCACCCCAGCCTTCAGTGACCACCACCCTGATCAGTCAGCAGCCGTCAATATCCAGGCAAGACCCTCCACCAGCAAAGGACTCAGATGATAGTTGGCATTTTTTAGCAACAGTGTTTTTTAATTAAGTATGCACATTGTTTTTTTAGATACAATGCTATTATTGCACACTTCATAGATTGCAGTAGAGTGTAAACATAACTTTTACGTGCACTGGGAAACCAAAAAAATTGTGACTCACTTTATTGTGATATATTTATTTTATTGCAGTCACCTGGAACCTAACCCACAATATCTCTGAGGTATACCTGTACAGGTCAAGACATGGTCTTGTAGAAGTAGGATATCCCACACTGAAATAAACTCTAAACTCCTCAAATATCCATTCTTCTTCCATTTTTACATTGTTATGTCTAATTGGCAAGGGTCAACTCTGCATCATTGACTGACAAGGAATAATCTAAATTACTAACTATAGGAAGAAGTTTAATTTACATCAAGATTATATTCAATATTTCACTGTGATCAAATAAACGAAACTACCAATAAGGCTAAAATAGATGTACATTTTGGTGTATCTTACGATAAAGAACAGTAAATGGCTTGACAAATCCCTTCCCTTTTTTAAAGATTCCTTTACGAATATGTGAAGACCAGTAAAAGTTATCCAAAAAATTTGAATAAAAGGATATCAAGAGATGCCCTTAATCTAAAAACACTAAACCAATAAAATGTAATAAAATGATAAAATCAAAAAGGCAACCTGCAAATCCATGAGAGAAATGGGGAAAACTATGCCCATAAAACTAAAGTTTAAAGTGATTTTATTTTACTGAAAGTCAGAGAGCCCCAGGGTCTGTATTAAAGGCAATCTTATAGGACTTAAAATACTAAATAAAAAATACTAAAAACAACTCTAAAGAATCTAGACGTACTTGAAAATAACAGAGGATAAATAAAGGCAATAATATAAAAAGGAGATTTTTAACTCTAAAACGGAGCTAGAGGAGGCTGCTGCTCAGGGAGAGGAAAGCTGGCGCGCAAAGCCCCAATTATCCAGCGCAAAGTGAGAAAGACAACTTAACACTGCAAGAGAGGTCAATGCTCCTCCAAAGGAAAACCTGGGTGGGGTTAAAAAAAACTTCACTGGCTGCACGATTTTTCCTAGAGGCAGTGTTATTGCACTACACCAATGTACTTACCTATGTCAAGAAACAATGCGATTATTTAATGTTTTAAATTCAATTAGAAGCTTTTGAGGCCCTATTATCTGTTAAGCATATTCAAATATAATATTTCATTTCAACAGAGTACAAAAGAAGTTCAGATTAAGAAACAATCATTTAATTCTGAGCACTGGGAAAGATGTCACAAAGAAGATGGCATTTGATATTAGACATGAAAGACAGAAAGGATTTTGACAAATAGGAATGGGCGACAAAAAATCCTAACGGAAGGAACAAAAAGCAGCATCTAAAAAAGAAAATGGAGAATACGTATGGGAATGGTGACAAAAATAGGAATGGGTGGCAAAAAATCCTAACGGAAGGAACAAAAAGCAGCATCTAAAAAAGAAAATGGAGAATACGTATGGGATATAGAGTAGGAATGGTGATATGGAAAACTGGAGACAGGAGTGAATGACATGGTGGAAGGCCTTTGATGATGGATCAAAGAATTTTAGGGCAATCAAAAACCAACAAAGGGGATTTCCCTGGTGGTGCAGTGGTTAAGAATCCGCCTGCCAATGCAGGGGACACGGGTTCGATACCTCGCCGGGGAAGATCCCATATGCCGCGGAGCAACTAAGCCCATGTGCAACAACTACTGAGCCCGCATGCCACAACTACTGAAGCCTGTGTGCCTAGAGCCTGCGCTCCGCAACAAGAGAAGCCACTGCAATGAGAAGCCCCCGCACTGCAACGAAAAGTAACCCCTGCTCGCCGCAACTAGAGAAAGCCCACGCACAGCGACGAAGACCCAATGCAGCCAAAAATAAATAAATAAATAAATAATAAATTTAAAAAATAATAATAATAAAGAGGGAGCCTTATTAAAAAAAAAAGGTTTTCTGCAAAGAAAAATGATATAATTAATCTCCCTACTGTATATTTAACCTGATTACAATGGATTTTGGCAGGGAAAACTAGGAAGGAGACCTCATTATGAAGTTGTTTATAATGAATGAATAAACAGTTGGAAGGGACTTCAGACATTGCCTGTCCCCATTCCATCATTTATCAGGCTCAGAGAGTATAACATACTTGTGGTCAGCTACAGAATTATTAACAGAGGCTATAAGGTTTCCACACAAGGAAATGATAAACACCCTCATATTTAATATTATTTTCGGACAAAGATAGCTATTTTTATACCATCACTTCCTTAATGAACTGAAGCCTGCTGTCTGTCTTTTCTTTCTTCCTTTCCATGTATATTTATTGAACCCCTATTAAGTGTCAGGTGCTATTCTAGAAGATAAAGAAAATATTTACTCCTTCCCCAGTTGGATTTAAAATTCGACAGAAGAAACAAGACAAAAAACAAATCAAGACAAAATATGTCACACAGTGATAAGCATTATGGATAAAAATAAAGTATGGTCAGAGGGAAAATAAGTGCAGAGTGGAAGGTATTACTATTATATATAGAGTAACAAAAGAATGCTTTTCTCATAAGATGACCTGCATGAGGTGAAAGCCTGAGTCATAGAATATCTGAGAGAAGAGTGGACCACAAAAATGGAAAAACAAATACAAAAACCCACAGCAGGTAAACACTTAGCCTGCCTGAATGAGGGAGGGGAGGAAGGAGGAGGAAATGAAGTCAAAGAGTCAGAAAGTTTGAGATCATGTAGATTTTACAGGTCACTGAGAAGGTTTTACACTGAAATCACCTCAGAAACAAGGCAAACCAGAAGACAATGGAACAGCTATAACGTACTGAAAGGCAATAAAGAAAGAAAGAAAGCCAAGCCAGAATTCTATACCAAGCAAAAACATCATTTCAAATGAAGGCAAAATAAAAATTTCAGACAAACGCAAAGATAATTTGGTACCAGCAGACCTGAAACTTAAAAATTTTTAAGGGAGCTGAAAAAAAAGAATATCAGATGGAAATTCATATAAACACAAAGATATATTAGAAATGTTATATATGTGGCTAAAGAATAACAAACTTTGTTTCACATTTTAAAATTTTACTTGAAAGATCATTTATTGCTTAAAGCAAAAATGACAATATACTGTGGGGTTCATAATACATACAAGTAAAATTTATGATAAAATGGGAGGGGGAAATGGAAGCATACTATTGTAAGGTTCTTACATTATACGTGAAGGGTGTAATATTATTTAATAGTTGACTATGATAAGTTAGAGATAAATATTTTAAATCCCACAGCAACAACAACAAAAAGTAAAGTACAGCTAATAAACCAAAAGAAGAGATAAAATGGAATATTTAAAAATACTCAATTCAAAGGAAGGCAGAAAAAGAAAGGAAAGGAACAACAACAATAGAAAATAAGTATACTTAATAAAACTTGGCAATAAAAATGACTACCAAGCAACATATTTAAGCTAGTCTGGCTTAGTGTATCTATTGGGAATAAAGGTGAAAACCAACATCTTGACTAATGGATATAAACGTCTACCAGTGGGTTTCAGAGAATATATACTGTAATATGCTCATTTTACATATTCCCTTTCAATCTGTCACATTGTGCAGGTTTTCAAAATCAAGAGATATTTTTAATTAGCCAACTAGTTTACTGATAAACATTCTCATTCAAATAAGCTTTTGGAAATACTAGGCATCATCAAATAAAATTAGCAATTGAGGGGACTTCCCTGGTGGCACAGTGGTTAAGAATCCGCCTGCCAATTCAGGGGACCCAGGTTCAATCCCTGGTGCGGAAGACCCCACATGCTGTGGAGCAACTAAGCCCGTCCCGTGCTCCACAACTACTGAGCCTGCGCTCTAGAGCCCGAGAACCACAACTACTGAGTCCACGTGCCACAACTACTGAAGCCCATGTGCCTACAGCCCGCACACCTAGAGCCCGTGCTCCGCAACAAGAGAAGCCACCGCAATGAGAAGCCCGCACACCACAAGGAAGAGTAGCCCCTGCTCGCCCCAACTAGAGAAAGCCTGCGTGCAGCAAAGAAGACCCAATACAGCCATAAATAAATAAAAAAACAAACAGCTAGCAGTTGAGGATTTATAAGAAGAAAAACAAGTAAAATACTGAATTAAAATAGTTATCTGCAAAATCCTGAATCTTTGATTCAGAGAACCATTATGGATCTCATACACTATATAGTTCCCTGATCAACATTCAAAAATCACATGAACATATCTTTTTGCAAAATTATGCTTTCTTTATTTCATACTGTGATAATAAGGATCAAGGAACAAATATATTACAATTCATATTGGCAGAGGCAAATCGAACCAAAAAAATTGCTTTTTAAAAATAAACAATTGTCGATGTTAATTTATCCTATTTCATTAAATTTCATTGGCAAAAAACCACAGGCACAATGTAAAACTGGTCACAGCAAGACCAGCTCTTTCCAAGAGCCAGGCCAGACTCTCAGCAGGTCTGGACAGAGCACAGGGGAAGAGAGGTCCTGTGGTGGAGAAGCCCACCAACTCTTTGCAACAGAAAAAATGCACAACTGCTCCCTGACTCATTTATGGTCCCACTCAGAGAAGACTACAGCTCTCCAGGTACTGGAGATATGACACTACATAGACAACAAAGCCCACAGAGTACCTCCACCTCCTCAGTTTGGCTTGAAACTGTAATATCTCCTACATCTCAACAGCACAGATCTGGAATGCCACTGCAACATAAGCTGCTGGTCTACTCAGCACTCACCACTCCCTACATTCTTATAGCTTTCTACTGCTGCCACAGCTACTCTCTGCCTGAAAGCGTTGGAGGAAGATTGTCGAGGGCAGGCCAGAGTATCAGGGAGAAGCCAGCCACCAAAGCTGGGCAGGAGGTGGTGAATAAATACACCAGCTTCTTTGCCCTCAGGTGAGAGAACTCTGAGATGATTTCTATGCAGCTTCACAAAAGCCCCCAGTAGGATTGAGATCCAGCTGCTACCAGTGGGAGCCCATTCATATGAACACACCCTAACATTGGCTTCATTGCATTTCATCTCATTCCCCACTCCCACTCCCCCACAGGTGCTTCCTGGGATCATCTCTCAAATTCACTCCCTGCACTCAAATCCTTGATTACAGCTGTACAGTGCTGTCATCCTGTCCTACAACAAGGCATGACTTTAGTTTTGTTCAGTTCTACCTTTAAGCCTTTCAGGAGTGTTTTAAAGTTTGTTTCATATCAGTTTTGCACATTTTTAAAGTTTCATTCCTGAGTATTTTATCTTTTCTGTTGCTATTATAAGTGGGGTCTTCTCTTGCATTTTATCTTCTAACGACCTATTGTTTATGTATATGAAGGCTTTTGATTTTTTTTTTTTTTTTTGCGGTACGCGGGCCTCTCACTGCTGCGGCCGCTCCCGCTGCGGAACACAGGCCCCGGATGCGCAGGCTCAGCGGCCATGGCTCACGGGCCCAGCCACTCCGCGGCATGTGGGATCCTCCTGGACCGGGGCACGAACCCGTGTCCCCTGCATCGGCAGGCGGACTCCCAACCACTGCACCACCAGGGAAGCCTGCTTTTGATTTTTTGTATGTTAATTTATATCCTACTATCCTATTGAAGTATTTTACTTTATGAGTTAGATTTTTAAAAACACTTATTAAGAAATAATTTACATATAAGTCACGCCTTTTAAATATATGATTCAATACATCTTAGTATACTTATAGAGTTGTACAGCCAAAACCACGATCTAATTTTAGAAAGTTCCATCACCTCAAAAAGAAACCTTGTGCCCATATAGAGTCACTACCCGTCCCCACCTCCCAGACCTAGGCAACCACCAACCAACTTTCTGTATCTATAGGTTTGCCTGTTGTGAACAATTCATACAAATGGAATCATACAGTATGTGGTCTTCTGTGTCTGGTTTCTTTCACTTAACATAATGCTCTTTAGGTTCATTGAGTCAGTTTTACCATTGATTCACTAGGGATTTCCAAATAAAATACCATATAACGGCTAAGATGCCTCTAATTGTTTTCTCTTGTCAACTACATTGAGTTTGTTTCTAACCTTAGTGGGAATACTGCTAGTGTTTCCTGTTAAAGTAAAATGCTGATTATTTAATAGTTTAACTCTGACAGGACAAGCATATTCCTATATAGGTCACTGTCCACATGTGTGTTAACTAGAAGCCACTGTTTCTTCGCCTAAAATAGGATAATATGTGTGCCCTATCTACGTCTCAGAAATCCTAAAAAGAAGATAGATATGAAATGCTTTGTAAACAACTAAACTTTCTATACATCTAAAAACCTGTGTTAGATTAGCCATTAAAAATAATTTAGAGGGCTTCCCTGGTGGTGCAGTGGTTAAGAATCTGTCTGCCAACGCAGGGGACATGGGTTCGAGCCCTGGTCCGGGAAGATCCCACATTCCGCGGAGCAACTAAGCCCGTGCACCCCAATTACTAAGCCTGCGTTTTAGAGTCCGCGAGCCACAACTACTGAAGCCCGTGCACCTAGAGTCCATGCTCGGCAACAAGAGAAGCCACCACAATGAGAAGCCTGCACACTGCAACATAGAGTAGCCCCTGCTCACCGCAACTAGAGAAAGCCCGCACGCAGCAACGAAGACCCAATGCAGCCAAAATAAAATAAAATAAAATAAATAAATTTATTTAAAAAATAAAATAAATTTAGAAATTACTGAACTCCTTTGAAAGCATATGTTTTTAGCAACTGACCAAGGAGACAGGGAGAAAGAGGTTAGTAGAAAAGAAACAAGGAAACCAGAACCTTCAGCCTTGCAACTGTGTATAAGAAGGAGGGAAGCTAATGTCACATTGAGATACTTCGGGTTTTCTGTCTTCCTCACAATGGTACAGTCACTTTTCCTTGTATTCTTTTGTAAACCAAAGAACAAAGTAATAGATAACTTGTAATCATGATAGGTATTTTCCCCAAAACACACCTTTAGGTCAAATTTTTCTAAAACGAATTTTTTTAAATAAATTTATTTATTTTATTTATTTTTGGCTGCGTTGGGTCTTCGTTGCTGCGCACAGGCTTTCTCTAGTTGTGGAGAGCGGGAGCTACTCTTCGTTGTGGTGCGCGGGCTTCTCATTGCAGTGGCTTCTCTTGTTGCGGAGCATGGGCTCTAGGCGTGCGGACTTCAGTAGTTGCAGCACGCAGGCTCAGTAGTTGTGGCACACAGGCTCAGTAGTTGTGGCACACAGGCTTAGTTGCTCCGCGGCATGTGGGATCTTCCTGGACCAGGGCTCGAACCCGTGTCCCCTGCACTGGCAGGTGGATTCTCAACCACTGCACCACGAGGGAAGCCCTAAAACGAATTTTTTTAATGCCATAGGGAAGGTTGCTTTTTAAAGGAATGTTTTCAAAAGTAAGTCAATCATGTTGTACAGCTAAAAGTAATACGTTATATGTCAATTATATCTCAATAACACTTGGGGGGAAAAGTCAGTCAATACCCATGTCATTAGACAGTGTGACATATGAGATGTAAGTGAATGTTTACCAAGGGTTACATTTAGTACCTATGATGGGATGGACATTATTACAACCAAATGTAGTTTTAAAAGGGGGGAAAAAAAAAGTAAAGGAGTCTGCATTTTCAAGAAGTTAAACTTTAGAGATGTATCTGAAAGGTTAAAAGATTCTTAAATCTTTAACTTATTATACGGGGATTCCAAGAACAAACATGGAGATGGATATATCAACATGACACAGGAAGTAATTGAAAATATTTGTTTTTCTATTCAAGGGAACTTTCAAATAAATTTTAAAGTTTTTATAAGTAGGTGCCAAAGGCCGATATCATTTTTAATGCTTATTTGTTTAAGTGAGGGGGAGGGAGAGCCAGTTCAGTTAGCTCTCCTAAAAATGCTAGGACTGATTTTTTTTAGTCCTAGACAAAAGCAGTCTGTAAAATCATAATTCTCACATTTTTTAAGAATAACTTTAACCTATTATGTAAAGTATGTAGTGGTCAGGAAGTCAAACTACTTATTAAATATTTACCTTTAAGCTAAATTCAAATTACTCTCAGAATTCTGAACTTCATCAGTATACAGTAGGGTGTTTTTCAGTGGAAAACAACCAAAAGCATCAATCAAACTGCATGAACAAAAAAAGAAAGCCCAGAGAGAGGTTAAGCTTCAGAGTTGATTAGCAATAATAACAATAATAGTAACAAAGCAAACACAATGTGCCAGGTACCCCCTCTCCATTTTCCATGTATCATTAATCCTCTCCACAACTTTCTGAGGGTTATTATCCCCATTTTACAGATGAGGAAGTTGAGGTGGAGTGAGACTGTGTTACTTTGTTTGCCCAGAGGGACACAGCTAGTAAGCGGTAGAGCTGGCCTTCAAGCCCACGCATTATAGTCCAGAGTTACACTCCTAACCGCTAATGCTCTGCTGCTCTTCACACTTTCTCGGGCCGCAGCTCCTTTCTCTTCAATTCTCTTGGCTCTGCCCTTTTCCACAGATAGCCTGAAGCTGAGACTGTCTCCCCTGAGAGGTATTATGGCTGCCAGGAGCTCCTATCGCTACAGACTACCTTGTTCTCAGGCAAAAGGAGAGTCAGCAAGTATTTCTTCTCACCAAACAAAAGCTCGGAGTCTTACTTTAATTGGACACATCTAGTTGTTGTTCCCACCACAGAAGCAACTACTGGAGATAAGGGGTGAGGTTGCCCTGAGTTATCTATACCAGTAGGAACCCACCATGGGCAGGAGGGTAAGGGGAGTCCCCCGTACCCAACCTGAACAACTACTGTGTAATGTGTCTGGGTTGGAAAGAAGGTTGAATAGAAACTACAATGTTCACTGCAATCAATAACACCCTTGGGTGACACAATCCCATGAATGGAAATCACTGTGAAACCACACACTATAATTTACTAAAATTCATCAAACCTAAGGGGCTATGGAATGTGTGACATGCCATTATTAAATATACTACTAAACCTGGTATAACATTGCCAATTGTTATTGTAAGAGGCTGTAAAATTCATGAAGTGTAAAATCCATCCTAATTTCAGAGATAGTAAAATGTGGGGGAAAATGTTCATCTTAAGAGTCAAATAATATGATAAATGAAAACAGCCAGGGTTCAAAAAATCTACAGCTGCTTCTCCACATATATCTAACATGAGTCTAGTCTGACTCCACACGCAGGCTGAGAAATGGAACAGGAATCAATCCTGCTGTGGCCAGAACTTATCGTGAACGGTAACTAAGAGCTGTCAAAAGTTAACACTCCTCAACCCCTCTATCAGACACCCCAACAGGCCAGGACATGCCCACCATATGCCAGGCCCAGTGTGTGGGTCCTGTGAGGGAACACGTCTTAACTCCAGCCTAAAGGATATGATAGACTGGTAGGCGAAATAAGGCAGGTACTAAATAATTATACAGAATAATTAGCAGAATGAGGTTGTGCCATTAAATGGGTTTCAATAAAATACAGGAGTTCACAAAAAAGGAGAGAGAGTAACTGGATCAGGGAAAGTTTCAGGATCAAGCCGGCATCAGAACTGTCTGAGCATCTGTAAGAGACGAGGATCTGCTTAAGAGAGGGAGGCATGAAGCAAGAGAAAATAACAAGGATATGGGCAGGTTCAGGACATACTGGTAGAAAAGCAAGTATTTTATTTCCCTAAAGCAGAGGCATAATGGAAAATGAAGCTAGAAATATAGCTTGAAGCCAGAGCACGGTAGGCAAGAAGAGGCACTGAATGTTTTTAAGGAGAGAGATGACATGACCAGAAAGGTGGGGGGCGGGGGGAGATCCCCTAAAGAGTTGTTTGGAGACATTAGACTTAAAGGGCTTACGGGACATCTTGGTGATTTTTCTCACTTACTGGAAGTGCCCAGAAGCCAGCTAGATATGAGTCAGGAATGCAGAAGATCTGGACTGGGAATTTTTATTTAGGAGTCATCAGGACCACATGACAGTCCTAGGAAACAAGACATTTCCCCAAGAGGATGTGACACATAAGCAAAAACAAAAAGAAAAAAAGGAACCCAGAGAAATAATCTGAGGAACATCACCATTAGTGGGATGAGCAGAAGAGCTCACAAAGAATAAGAAGCAGCAATCATATAAGGGGAAAGAAAATCAAGAGAAAGGAAACCAGTACGTAAGAAAGAGAGGCGTCAATACTGACAAATTTCACAGCAAGATGGAATAAGAAACACGTCCCCAGGGATTTAGGCCGTTGATGACCTGGCTGAAAGCAGTTTAAGTGGAGTGGCAGGAATGGGGGTGGAGTACACACTGGGATGTCAGAAAAGACTGCCCCTGAGCTGAGCTGAAGTCACCCAGATGAACAGGGAAAGTCATCAGGTGGAAGGAAAGGAAAAGAGCATCTGCTAAGGATGAGCTGGATCCAATTCCAAGATGTTTATCCTAAACAAAAAAAAAGCTGTAAAGCACACATAAAGAGATTTTCAAATTTAGCAACAATAATAACTTGTTATTTTGAGCAAAATAATCTTTTAATTGCAACCGTAATTTTTTGAGAAAAAGAAACCAATCAAAAATCTGGCAAGGGAGGAACCAAGATGGCAGAGTAGAAGGACGTGCTCTCACTCCCTCTTGCGAGAACACCAGAATCACAACTAGCTGCTGGACAATCATCGACAGGAAGACACTGGAACGCACCAAAAAAGATACGCCACATCCAAAGACAAAGGAGAAGCCACAGTGAGACGCTAGGAGGGGCGCAATCACAGTAAAACCAAATCCCATAACTGGTTGAGTGGGTGACTCACAGACTGCCAAACACAGAAGTCCACCCACTGGAGTGAAGGTTCTGAGCCCCAAGTCAGGCTTCCCAACATGGGGGTCTGGCAACGGGAGGGGGAATTCCTAGAGAATCAGCCTTTGAAGCCTAGTAGGAATTGATTGCAGAACTTGGACAGAACTGGGGGAAACAGAGACTCCACTCTTGGAGGGCACACACAAAGTAGCGTGTGCATCGGGACCCAGGGGAAGGAGCAGTGACCCCATAGGAGACTGAACCAGACCTACCTGCTAGTATTGGAGTGTCTTCTGCAGAGGCAGGGGGTGGCTCTGTTTCACCGTGGGAACAAGGACACTGGCAGCAGAACTTCTGGGAAGTACTCCTTTGCGTGAGCCCTCCCAGAGTCTGTCATTAGCCCCAACAAAGAGCTCAGGTAGGCTCCAGTGTTGGGCTGCCTCAGGCCAAAAAACCAACAGGGAGGGAACCCAGCCCCACTCATCAACAGTCAAGTGGATTAAAGTTTTACTGAGCTCTGCACACCAGAGCAAGTCAGCTCTACACACCATCAGTCCCTCCCATCAAGCCTCTCAGATAGCCTGATCCACCAGAGGGCAGACAGCAGAAGCAAGAAGAACTACAATCCTGCAGCCTGTGGAACAAAAACCACATTCACAGAAAGATAGACAAGATGAAAGGGCAGAGGGCTATGTACCAGATGAAGGAAGAAGATAAAACCCTAGAAAAACAACTAAATGAAGTGGAGACCTTCATTTACCTCCCAGAAAAGGAATTCAGAATAATGATAGTGAAGATGATCCAGGACCTCGGAAAAAGAATGGAGGCGAAGATCGAGACGATGCAAGAAATGTTTAACAAAGACTCAGAAGAAGTAAAAAACAAACAAATAAACATGAACAACACAATAACTGAAATGAAAATTACACTAGAAGGAATCAATAGCAGAATAACTGAGGCAGAAGAACAGATAACTGGCCTGGAAGACAGAATGGTAGAATTCTCTGCTGCAGAACAGATTAAAGAAAAAAGAATGAAAAGAAATGAAGACAGCCAAAGAGACCTCTGGGACAACATTAAACACAACAACATTTGCATTATAGGGGTCCCAGAAGAAGAGAGAGAGAAAGGACCAGGGAAAATATTTGAAGAGCTAAGAGTTGAAAACTTCCCTAACATGGGAAAGGAAATAGCCACCCAAGTCCAGGAAGTGCAGCAAGTCCCATACAGGATAAAACCAAGGAGAAACACGCCAAGACACATAGTAATCAAATTCGCAAAAATTAAAGACAAAGAAAAATTATTGAAAGCAGCAAGGGAAAAATGACAAATAACATACAAGGGAACTCCCATAAGGTTAACAGCTGATTTCTCAGCAGAAACTCTACAAGCCAGAAGGGAGTGGCATGATATACTTAAAGTGATGAAAGGGAAGAACCTACAACTAAGATTACTCTATCTGGCAAGGATCTCATTCAGATTCGGTGGAGAAATCAAAAGCTTTATAGACAAGCAAAAGCTAAAAGAATTCAGCACCACAAAACCAGCTCTACAACAAATGCTAAAGGAACTTCTCTAAGTGGGAAACACAAGAGAAGAAAAGGACCTACAAAAACAAACCCAAAACAATTAAGAAAATGGTCATAGGAAAATACATATTGATAATTACCTTAAACATGAATGAATTAAATCCTCCAACCAAAAGACACAGGCTTGCTGAACAGATACAAAAACAAAACCCATATATATGCTATCTACAAGAGACCCACTTCAGACCTAGGGACACATACAGACTGAAAGTGAGGGGATGGAAAAAGATATTCCATGCAAATGGAAATCAGAACAAAGCTGGAGTAGCTATACTCATATCAGATAAAATAGACTTTAAAATAAAGAATGTTACAAGAGACAAGGAAGGATACTACATAATGATCAAGGGATCAATCCAAGAAGAAGATATAAAAATTATAAATATATATGCACCCAACATAGGAGCACCTCAATACATAAGGCAACTGCTAACAGGTATAAAAGAGGAAATCAACAGTAACACAGTAATAGTGGGTGACTTTAACACCTCACTCATACCAATAGACAGGCCATCCAAAATGAAAATAAATAAGGAAACAGAAGCTTTAAATGACACAATAGACCAGGTAGATTTAATTGATATTTATAGGACATTCCATCCAAAAACAGCAGATTACACTTTCTTCTCAAGTGCACATGGAACATTCTCCAGCATAGATCACATCTTGGGTCACAAATCTAGCCTCAGTAAATTTAAGAAAATTGAAATCATATCAAGCATCTTTTCTGACCACAACGCTATGAGATTAGAAATCAATTACAGGGGAAAAAAACAGAAAAAACACAAACACATGGAGGCTAAACAATACATTACTAAATAACCAAGAGATCACTGAATAAATCACAGAGGAAATCAAAATATATCTAGAGATAAATGACAATGAAAACACGATGATCCAAAACCTATATGATGCAGCAAAAGCAGTTCTAAGAGGGAAGTTTATAGCTATATAAGCCTACCTCAAGAAACAAGAAAAATCTCAAATAAACAATCGAAACTTACACCTAAAGGAACTAGAGAAAGAAGAACAAACAAAACCCAAAGTTTCCAGAAGGAAAGAAATCATAAAGGTCAGAGCAGAAATAAATGAAATAGAAACAAAGAAAACAATAGCAAAGTTCAATAAAACTAAAAGCTGGTTCTTTGAGAAAATAAACAAAATTGATAAACCATTAGCCAGACTCATCAAGAAGAAGAGAGAGAGGACTCAAATCAATAAAATTAGAAATGAAAAAGGAGAAGTTACAACAGACACCACAGAAATACAAAGCATCTTAAGAGACTACTACAAGCAACTCTACGCCAATAAATGGACAACCTGGAAGAAATGGACAAATTCATAGAAAGGTAGAACTTTCCAAGACTGAACCAGGAAGAAACAGAAAATATGAACAGACCAATCACAAGCACTGAAATTGAAACTGTGACTAAAAATCTTCCAACAAACAAAAGTCCAGGACCAGATGGCTTCACAGGTGAATTCTATCAAACATTCAGAGAAGAGCTAACACCCATCCTTCTCTAACTCTTCCAAAAAATTGCGGAGGAAGGAACACTCCCAAACTCATTCTATGAGGCCACCATCACCCTGGTACCGAAACCAGACAAAGATACTACAAAAAAAGAAAATTACAGACCAGTATCACTGATGAATATAGATGCAAAAATCCTCAATAAAATACTAGCAAACAGAATCCAACAACACATTAAAAGGATCATACACCATGTTCAAGAGGGATTTATCCCCGGGATGCAAGGATTCTTCAATATACACAAATCAATCAATAGGATACACCATATTAAGAATATGAAGAAGAAAAACCATATGATCATCTCAATAGATGCAGAAAAAGCTTTTGACAAAATTCAACACTGATTTATGATAAAAACTCTACAGAAAGTGGGCATTGAGGGAAACTACCTCAACATAATAAAGGCCATATACTACAAACCCACAGCAAACATCATTCTCAATGGTGAAAAACTGAAAGCATTTCCTCTAAGGTCAGGAACAAGACAAGGATGTCCACTCTCACCACTATTATTCAACATAGTTTTGGAAGTCCCAGCCACGGCAATCAGAGAAGAAAAAGAAATAAAAGGAATACAAACTGGAAAAGAAGAAGTAAAACTGTCACTGTTTGCAGATGACATGATACTATACATAGAGAATCCTAAAGATGCTACCAGAAAACTACTAGAGCGAATCAATGAATTTGGAAAAGTAGCAGGATACAAAATTAATGCACAGAACTCTCTGGCATTCCTATACACTAATGATGAAAAATCTGAAAGTGAAATTAAGAAA
Source organism: Tursiops truncatus (assembly GCF_011762595.2). Taxonomy (NCBI): domain Eukaryota; kingdom Metazoa; phylum Chordata; class Mammalia; order Artiodactyla; family Delphinidae; genus Tursiops; species Tursiops truncatus. Next base: position 24,717,372 of record NC_047034.1, on the reverse strand, counting down.
ACACTCCCATTTACCACTGCAACAAAAAGAATAAAATATCTAGGAATAAACCTACCTAAGGAGACAAAAGACCTGTATGCAGAAAATTAAAAGACACTGATGAAAGAAATTAAAGATGATACCAATAGATGGAGAGATTTACCAGGTTCTTGGATTGGAAGAATCAATATTGTGAAAATGACTGTACTACCCAAAGCAATCTGCAGATTCAATGCAATCCCTATCAAATTACCAATGGCATTTTTTACAGAACTAGAACAAATCATCTTAAAATTTGTATGGAGACACAAAAGACCCCGAACAGCCAAAGCAGTCTTGAGGGAAAAAAAACGGAGCTGGAGGAATCAGATTCCCTGACTTCAGACTATACTACAAAGCTACAGTAATCAAGACAATATGGTACTGGCACAAAAACAGAAACATAGATTAATGGAACAAGATAGAAACCCCAGAGGTAAACCCAGGCACCTAGGGTCAATTAATCTATGACAAAGGAGGCAAAGGTATACAATGGAGAAAAAACGGTCTCTTCAATAAGTGGTGCTGGGAAAACTGGACAGCTACATGTAAAAGAATGAAATTAGAACACTCCCTAACACCATACACAAAAATAAACTCCAAATGGATTCAAGACCTAAATATAAGAACGGAAACTATGAAACTCTTCGAGGAAAACATAGGAAGAACACTCTTTGACATAAATTACAGCAAAATCTTTTTTGATCCACCTCCTAGAGTAATGGAAATAAAAACAAAAATAAACAAATGGGACCTAATGAAACTTAAAAGCTTTTGCACAGCAAAGGAAACCATAAATAAGACGAAAAGACAACCCTCAGAATGGGAGAGAAAATATTTGCAAACAAATCAACAGACAAAGGATTAATCTCCAAAATATATAAACAGCTCATGCAACTCAATGTTAAAGAAACAAACAACCCAATCCAAAAATGGGCAGAAGACCTAAATAGACATTTCTCCAAAGAAGAGATACAGATGACCAAGAAGCACATGAAAAGCTGCTCAACATCACTAATTATCAGAGAAATGCAGATGAAAACTACAATGAGGCATCACCTCACACCAGTTAGAATGGGCATCATCAGAAAATCTACAAACAACAAATGCTGCAGAGGGTGTAGAGAAAAGGGAACCCTCTTGCATTGTTGGTGGGAATGTAAATTGATACAGCCACTATGGAGAACAGTATGGAGGTTCCTTAAAAAACTACAAATAGAACTACCATATGACCCAGCAATCCCACTACTGGGCATATACCCAGAAGAGACCATAATTCAAAAAGACACATGCATCCCAATGTTCACTGCAGCACTATTTACAATAGCTGGTCATGGAATGCCCATCGACAGATGAATGGATAAAGAAGTTGTGGTATATATATACAATGGAATATTACTTAGCCATAAAAAGGAACAAAACTGAGTCATTTGTTGAGATATGGATGGATCTAGAGACTGTCAAACAGTGTGAAGTAAGTCCAAAAGAGAAATACAAATATCGTATATTAACTCATGTATGCGGAACCTAGAAAAATGGTACAGATGAACCGGTTTGCAGGGCAGAAGTTGAGACACAGATGTGAGAACAAACGTATGGACAACAAGGGGGGAAAACTGCGGTGGGGTGGGGATGGTGGTGTTGCCAATTGGGCGATTGGGATTGACATGTATACACTGATGTGTATAAAATTGATGACTAAAAAGAAACTGCAGTATAAAAAAACAAACAAAAAAACAACTAATACTAAATTTTCTTTGGGTTATTTGTGTGGAAATATGTTAATATAAATGTTTCAGGCATTGCATGAAATTTCTAAAAATCTTATATGTTCTGGTATAATGTTATAAGTCATAATTCTAGTTATTACTTTAAAATGTATATCTCAGAAATAACTAAAAATATATATATATATCTGGCAAATACACTGCTCAGCAAAATTTGATGAAAAGGTATGTAAATGAGGAGGCCACATTTTTTGTATGACCAATTTCTAAAAGGAGCAAATTTATGTATATCTGCTGTATAAAGTACTTTCCAATTCTGCCACAATCTGTTCAAGCTCAATCTAGGCAACGAAACTTCAATCTTAATCTTCATTTTTACTCAATTCTTCTTTTCTTAAGAAGGAGCCATTTAAAAAAACTCAATTTTACCTTTACCTTTTTGAAATTTAGAAAAATCAGTCAGTTCCTAAAACGCCATATTTCTGGCTACACTGCAGGAGAAGAAAACGTAGATAGCACAATATATATGTAGGTTTTTGACCTCACTGTGTGACTACAGATGCAACACAAGAGTAGTAATGAAAAAGTTATGTCAAACTCAGACTGGACTATAAGTGTGAAAGTACTATATCCACTAGCATTTGCTCCAAGGAAACTATCAGAGCCATTTATTATCAACTGCATGTACATAGCAGAACTATCAGTAATGTGATGCCCTATAAAAAGACACAATTATTAATTACATCCATTCCTTCAATTACTCTGGAGAGTGATTACATATTTAACTTGGCTATCTTTAAAAAATATGTTGCTTTAATGAAAGTATTTCAGATAGCTATGCCACCATACATCAATTAGAAAGTTAATCATTCTCCTTGTTCTCACAAAGAGATTTTAAAGGAGGTGGGGAGGTGGTAGTATTCAGTGCTTTTTAAAAAGTTAATTAGAGGGCACCCAGTAAGAGAGAGATCATCCAGGAAATAAAGTTTATCAAAAACTCAAAATCTGTAATCTGCATAGAGCCAAGAAATAGTAAGAGATTCTCTTTAATGCATTTACTCATGTTCACTTCAGGAGAAAACTTCCACTTCACTGTGTCAGGTTTAGTTCTCAATATGCTGTGAGACTTCACTATGTAATAAGTGACTACTCTAGCATTTTTCTTAGAATATTTCTAAGAGACAAAAGGTCAACAAAGTCATAATCTATGACTAACAAAGCTCAAAATTAGCTCAAATACATTATAAATTAAACTATAAATAAGAAAATTTTCATATAATAAAATCTAAGATATTACCAATCAGCAAGTAAATCATGTGGTACATCTGCAGCACACATTTCCCTCATCCTAGATTCATTAATAATAAAGCAACTTACTTCTATAGATGAGTACTCCATCTTAAAATGTAAACTCATTATGATTTTTTGTAGGCAAATGTGTCATCACTAGCACTTAGTGTTAGAGGTAACTTTCAAAACATATACACAACCTTATCTTCCACAGATGTATCGGCCTTCCTGTACATTACTTTATACATATTTTATGCCATTCCTCCACTACCTTCCATAATCCCGTTAGTAGTCCCACACACTTCTCTCAGGACAATTCAGACCACACAATAAAATGGTATTGTGCCCCAGCTATATCTCACAATCTCATTCAACTAAATAAGATCAAACGAAATAAGGCGTATGAAAGTGGATTTTGCACAGTCTATGACATAGAAGACGTTTAATAAACACATGTAATCTGAATTCAGCACAATCCCTCTGACGCCAAATCATTAAGAAATAGAAGGTTCACAATTAACATCAAATAGACTAACATCACAGCAACAATATAAGGGCAAATGGAACACATCAAGAATGGAAAGTGGGGGCTTCCCTGGTGGCGCAGTGGTTGAGAGTCCACCTGCCGATGCAGGGGATGCGGGTTCGTGCCCCGGTCTGGGAGGATCCCACATGCCGCGGAGCGGCTGGGTCCATGAGCCATGGCCGCTAAGCCTGTGTGTCCGGAGCCTGTGCTCCGCAAGGGTAGAGGCCACAACAGTGAGAGGCCCGTGTACCGCCAAAAAAAAAAAAAAAAAAAAGAATGGAAAGTGGAAAGAAGTAAAAGAATTTGACGTAACTGCAGATGAGACACAGGAATAATGTAAAAGATTCCCAGATCTATCATCCTTCAGCTATATTCCGTGCTCATTCCACTGAAGGAAAAAGAGAAGAGCACTCATTTGCTTGGTCTTGGCTACTTAATTGACAGCAGACTATTTCCTAAATCATATTCCTACTCTGAAGGCAGCCTTCTATTTTACAATGATCCTGCTGTATGCCTTCACGGTCATCACTACAAAACATTCCAGTCCTTTTTTTTTTTTTTTTTTTTTGCGGTACGCTGGCCTCTCACTGCTGTGGCCTCTCCCACTGCGGAGCACAGGCTCCGGATGCGCAGGCTCAGCAGCCATGGCTCATGGGCCCAGCCGTTCCGCGGCATGTGGGATCCTCCGGGACCAGGGCACGAACCCGTGTCCCCTGCATCGGCAGGCGGACTCTCAACCACTGTGCCACCAGGAAGCCCACAGTCCTTTTTTTTTTGGACAACTTTTCACTGTTTGAGTTATCATAATCACCCCCCCAATCATTTACTGATATGATAAGAAATAAATCAAGTATCAAGATAAATTGATACTTCATTTTTGCCCCAAAACATGATTCTTTATCTGGGGTCAACAAATAAGCTTTGGTGAGATCTGCTTATCTGAAATTACTGCAAAACATGTATGTATACTCTTTTTTTCTTTTTGCCCCGCCACGCAGCTCGCGGGATCTCAGTTCCCCGAGCAGGGACTGACCCTGAGCCACAGCAGTGAAAGCTCAGAATCCTAACCACTAGGCCACTAGGGAATTCCGTATACATACCTTTTTCTACAAAGAGGTTTCATAAGTTATTTTCTTATTGCATGAATAACACCACAAAATAAACAAAAAAAGCAGCAGACTTTTAAGTGAAGGCATTTTATTTATACTCCAAAGTTTCTTTGGTAAGAGTAGTCTGTTAAGCAAAAGGCATTCTAAGAAACTGTAGTACTAGACAACGTACAACCAGGACAAGACCTACCACTCTTCTCTGAGTTAGGAAAGCCATTAGTGAGTTGAAGAAAAGTAACAGTGTTGAGGTGTTCAGATTGTAAACAGGAGAAGAATTCCAAACAGAAGGCATGAAGAGACTGGAGAAATAAAACCACATTGAATAGGATGTCCCACATGACAGTGAAATTTCCTCTACTACAGTGTTTCCTACATGCTCCAAATAACTGCAAGTTATCAAGGGGACAGACCTCCCTTAAAAGTCTTTGTACCATGGGTACCAGCTCAGCACCTGTCACACAGCTGCTACTCAACATTTCATGAGTCAACAATGCAAATAATAGTTGGAAGTAAATGCCAAGTTGTAAAAAATTTTTAGGCCTGAAGCTTTTAGTAATAGTTACATGTTCAAATTTCCTGCACACCAACTTAAGAAATAAAACGTACAGAACCTAAAATATTTGAGAGGGAAACTTACTTATGAAACCTTGTTTTAATAAGACTATATAAAAATAGTAGAGGATTGCAAAAGAACCTAATCTTCCTAAAGTGAACGGAAATTTACAAATTTAAGTGTCTTAATTGGGGATGGGAGCTTTCTTTTTAGAATATTTCAGTCATCAGGCAGCAGTTAAATAAAAACCTACATTTTTTCCCTTTAACTTTTTATCTTAAAATAATCTTAAACTTACAGAAAAGGTGAATAGTACAAAGAATTCCCATATACTCTTCACCCAACTTCCCCTAATATTAACATCTTACTTAATCATACCATAACTATCAAAACTAAGAAACAAAAATTGATGCAATACTATCAAGTAAACTACAAGCTTTACTCAGACTTTACCCAAATACATTTTTCCACTAACATCCTTGTTCTGTCCAGGATTCTACAATGCATTTAGGATGTATCCTCTGTCTTTAGTCTCCTCCAATCGGTGACAAGCCCTAAACCTTTCCTTGTCTTCGACATTTGATAGCTTTGAAGAGTAATGATTAAGTATTTAGGGTCCATCTGATGTTTTCTCACAATTAAATTGAGGCTATGCATTTTGGCAAGAACACCACAAAGGTGAGGCGCGCTTCTCTTTGCCAGCTTTATCAACAATAAAGTTACTCTCTTTCCCTTCTAATTAATATCTTGGAAGAGACACACTAAGATTCTCCAAACATCCTGTTTCTTATCAAACTCTGATCCACTAATTTTAGCATCCATCACTGGATCCTGCCTGTGACAATTACTACTGTGGTGTTCTAACGATGATTTTCCACTTCCCTTATCCCTTCTACATTTAGAATTCAAATTCTTCTATATGCTACCTCCCCACTTATTTATTCATTTATTTTATTTTTTGTATCAGTATGGGTTCATAAATATTTTATTCTGTGAGTTATAATCCAAAACTATTGTGACATTTTGTGGTTCAAATTGTTCCAGCTTTGGCCATTGAGAGCTCTTTCAGGTTGGCTCCTGTACCTCTCAACATGCCCGCACGCTTCTTTTAAGAACTTCCTTAGTTCTGGTACCACAAGATGCTCCAGGCTCATCTTGTATTTTCTCTAACCCACTCCTGGGATCAACCACTTCTTGAAGGAACCCTAGTTTCTTTAATTGGATAATGGTATTTAGAAAACAAGATATGGGAACCATGTGTACTCACTGCCACTGGGCTGTCTCTGTTCTAGACCCTTCCAGTGGACAGTGATAAGAAATATTGTTGACCTTTGAACAACATGGGGGTTAATTCTCGTATAGCTACGGTCAGCCCTCTGTTACCTCAGATCCTCTGCATCCTCAGATTCAACAACCTCGGACCATGTAGTACTGTAGCATTTACTATTGTTTTTTATAAATGTATTTATTTATTTGTTTGTTTGTTTTATTTTGGCTGAGTTGGGTCTTCATTGCTGTGCGTGGGCTTTCTCTAGTTGCGGTGAGCAGGGGTTACTCTTCGTTGTGGTGCACAGGTTTCTCATTACGGTGGCTTCTCTTGTTGCGGAGCACAGGCTCTAGGCATGCAGGCTTCACTAGTTGTGGCACGTGGGCTCAGCAGTTGTGGCTGGTGGGCTCTAGACCACAGGCTCAGCAGTTGTGGTGCACGGGCTTAGCTGCTCTGCGGTATGTGGGATCTTCCCGGGCCAGGGCTCGAACCCGTGTCCCTTGCATTGGCAGGCAGATTCTTAACCACTGCGCCACCAGGGAAGCCCTGTTTACTATTGAAAAATACCTGCATGTAAGTAGACCCATGCAGTTCAAACCCACGTTGTTCAAGGGTCAACCGTCTATGTATGTATAATACCCCCCACACACACACATACATCTATATTTATATCTATTTACATATATACCTAAAATATTCAGAATGAATTCTTAATGACATTTCTGATTATACTCCAACACCACAGGGTTCATTCTAATCTGTCACTTTCCTTATTTGTAATTTCTCTGACAGTCAGAAAACTGAATCTCCTTACCTACTCTACCTATTTTTTCAACCCTAGTAAACATATATAGTTTCAGAATTGTTAATCCATACTTCTGTGAGAAACAAATATGCTAACAAGAGTACAGTGCTTGTGTGCGGCTCTCTTTTGTCTTTAGCCTTCCAATATCCAGTCAAAAGACTATTTTCCAACATTAATTAGGATAGTTCTTTTCCTTTCCTCTCCTTTGGTGAAGTTGTATTATTCATTTGTTAGGTACATTAGTAATAGTTTGAATTCCATTTTGGTTTCCCCTCACATCCTGGTTGTTTTTAATGTACATAGAGTAAAATATACTCTTTGAGGTATACGGTTCCGTTTTGGTAAATGGATAGAGTCATGTATCCAACACCACAGTCAGAATACCCCAAAGTTCCCTCATATTGCCCCTTGGAATCAACCCCTTCCCCATCTCCAACTCTGACAACTCCTGATCTGTTTTCCCTTCCTATAGTTTTACCTTTTCCAGTTTAATTTTTTAGTGGTTTACAGTGTTATCAATTGCGCTTACGTTTGATCTGTTGATACCATTCCATAGCTTTTAGAGGCTCTGTTCTGTGTTTTTTCTACTCTTTTTTCTCTTTTTTGATTTTCTTCTCTTTTTCAGTAATTTCTATTGGCTCACTGATTGTTCCCTTGGCTGTCAGAACTACTGATAAGCCCACCAAAGAATTTCTTCATTTCTGCCTTTTCTCACTTCTAGTGCTTCTAGTTAATTCTTTCTTGCAGTTTCTATCCTTCTGCTAAAACTACTCATCTAATTTATCATATTGCTTAATCTTTTTCATTAGAGCTTTCAATACAGTAATTATAGCTATTTTCAGTCAGATAGTCCCCAAATCATATCTAAATCTGATTTTGTTGACTGCTCTGTCTCTTGGCAGTTTGTTGGGTTTTTCTGTTGCCTTTTTGTACACCACCTAATTTTTTTGTTGAAAGTTGAACTTATGAAGGAGATTAGGAACCAAGACAGTAGTTTTTATGCATAAAAAGCGGCATACCCTTTCCTTTTGCTATGCCTTTCGGGTGGGGGGTTAAGTTAATCGAGTCAGAAATCAGGCTAGGTTTGAGATGTATTACGGATATGGTTACCCTCAGGGCACCACAGTCTTCAAATTCCTCTCCCGGTAACTTGTGTTTAAAGTGTTTAGAGTGGGGACTCGTTCTCAATGTCTGCCTTACTCTCAGCTTTAGGTCCTTCCCTCTGTGCTGCGCCTCAGAGAAGTCTGCATGGTCTGGCCACTCTCCCAGCAGTATTCCACTGTTACTTGTTACTTGATGCTTAACCACTCTGGTGACAGGAGACAGGAATAGGGATTTCCTGTTGTTCCGATTATGCATAAATCTTAGACAGTCACTGTGTCCCTGGGTCTCAGGAATATGGCCTTCTCAGTGCCCCTGCCCCTTACCCAACTATGGTTCTCAACCCATCATGCCACCCAACGGTAGCTTTGATTCTATTTCCTACCCTCAAGTGCAATGGGTTTTTACCGGTACCCTAAAGGCAACAGTGATTTTTCTGCCCTTCACCTGTTTTTATTCAGTAGAGGAGAAAGGAAAGGTATGGAAGAAGGGTACTGGTGTAATTTCTTGCTTCATCTACAGCAGCTGCTCTTCTCCACAATCCCTGCACCACCAGAGGATGCTTTTTCAGGAATTTCACCTGTCTTTTGGGGGAACACCTGGTAGAGTTCACAGAGAAAAAAGGCTGCAAGTGGAGATAAACTCTACCTGTATGTGCAGCCTGCAGAGTCTCCACATTCAGCATCCATCAATTTCTTTATTCTAGCTAAATTCTTACCAGTGCCCTGCAGTGACTGCCCCAGGTAAGCAAGTGCTCACGTCTCTCTCTGTAGGCACCTGTTTCTCCTTAGACCTCAAGCCAGTTGGTGGCCCTGTAACCTAAGCTCTCTGATGTATTCCAAAAAAATCATAAGCTTGCAGCTGTCTGGCCTGTTTTGGGGTGGGGGGGGTGGGTCATGTTTTAAGGGTGGAAGAAATGCTCTTTCTGCACAATTTTGTTTTTATTAATGCATGAACTTATTTGCTAAAAGATAAGACTATGAAACCAAATTTAAAGCGCATTGAAAAGTCAACTTAAAAGCAACATTCCAAATTCCAAATTAAAATACTCTAATATAATATTTAGTCTTAAAACCTAATTAGAAAGTTTTGGCTTATGTGATTTATTCCAGCTGTTTGTTGATATATCAAGAAAACTCTATTTCCCTAACAATAAAATAAATTCAAAACTAAATTACAATAATGCATTTAGACATAAACTACACTAAGGATTCAGCCTAATAAAAAACACATAACAGCTGATAATGATTTCTTAAAAGCATTTACTTTACATTTGACAGAATGCTTTGAGAACACCAATCATGTATTCATAGTCCCTATAATTTTGTTTTACAAAATATTTCCTCAAATCTCTTGGGAGATTACTACAGGGTTAAAAGCTGCCTTAAGATCAAAGATCAAATAGAGGAAAAAACCCTGTAATTCTCCATAGCAGCTCATTGATCTTTCCCATCTGCTATTCAAAAAGAAGGTGTACGTTAAGTTTGAAAAAAGAAAACCTTTTTAACTAGAAATGACAGTAAACTGATTCTGGCAAACGTTCAGAGGGAATTTTTTCTTTATGAGATCCAACTCCCTTTTGCCAAAATATAAACGATGTCAACAATAGGAAAATAAAGTCTAGTCAGTAAAGTACTGTCTCTTATTTATATCTTTCTTCCTGCAAATATATCACATGATTAGATTTCTATTATAAAACCACACATAGTAAATGAATTTTCAACCAAGAAGAGGACTTTATAAGCACAAGCTTATGGGTGAATGATGAGAGACAGCTGGAGCAAGACAGTGAAAAATGTAGTTAACTCAGGCCCAGAGAAATTACTTTCCTGGTATAGGCCAACAATTCGTGAGCTTCCCTAGACTTTCCTTTATGTTAAAACCTAGAAGCTCTGTCCTATATCTTCATCTTGGAAACAACCAAGAAATTATCAGAAGACAAACGACACGGCACATTTCTTAGAACAAAAGAAGCACTTTTTGTCTCATAGGCTGTATCTACAATTATAGCCTTTGGTACCCACCAAAGTATTCTAGAAGGGGGTCTGGTTCTTTCCTAATGTGCCTTTACCTTCTCTGTCCTCTCACAATCATTGAATTGTACATTTAAAGTGGTGAACCTCATGGTATTTAAATGATACTTTAATAAAGTTGTTTAAGAAAAAATAAAAGAGAAATATTACTGGATCCATGTTACTGAACCAATGAGTGAATCTACAAACGATCCCCATTTTACCTCCTATATACAGAGGTGTAAATAAAAGACACCTCAAAAAAAGACAGAGGGAGGAAAAAAAATAGTCTTTTCAACAAATAATACTGGGACAACTGCATAGCCACATGTAAAGCATGAACCCTTACCTCAACCCATGTATGAAAATTAACTCAAAATAGATCAAAGAACTAAATGGAAGAGCTACAACTCTTATAAGGAAATGCAGATATAAATCTTAGTGACCAATGCATTAGACAACACTTTCTTAAATATGACACTAAATGCACAAATAACAAAAGAAAAAATAGGTAAGTTGGACTTCATCAAAATTAAAAACTTCTGTGCATCAAAGGACACTATCAAGAAAATGAAAAGACAACTCACAAAATAGGAGAAAATATATGAAAAATCACATATCTGATAAAGGTCTTCTATGCAGAATAATGAACTCTTACAATTCAACGATAAAGAGACAAATAACCCAATTTAAAAATGGGCAAAGGATTTGAACATTTCTCCAAAGAAAATATAAAATGACCGATAAGTCTACAAAAAAATGCTCACATCATTTATCATTAGGGAAATGCAAATCAAACCACAATGAGATACCACTTTATACCAACTAGGATGGCCATCACAACTTTTTTTAATGGAAGTAACAAGTATTTTTGATGATGTGGACAAATTGAGACCCTCATACATTGCTGGTGTAAAATGGTGCAGCCACTGTGGAAAAGTTTGGCAGTTCCTCAAAAAGACAGAGTTACTATATGATCCAGCAATTCCACTCCTAGGTATATACTCAAGAGAAATAAAAAGATATGGCCACACAAAACTTGTTCACAAATGTTCACAGCAACATTATTCATGATAGAAAGTGGAAATAAAACCCCGAATGTCCATCAACTGATGAATGTATAAACAAAATGTGGTGGTATATGCAGACAATGAAATATTATTCAGCCATAAAAAGGAATGAAATCACAATATATACAAATATCAAATCATTATGTTGTACACCTAAAACTAACTTAATGTTATATGTCAATTATCCCTCAATTTTTAAAAAGGAATGAATGAACCTTGAAAGAAGTCAGTCACAAAAGACCACATATTGTGTGATTCCATTTAAATGAGTTGCCCAGAATAGTCAAATTCATAAAGTCAGAAAATAGACTAGACCAGGGGATAGGGAAGAGGAAAATTGGGAGCTATAGAGTTTCTTTTTGGAGTGATAGAAATTTTCTAGAATTAGATAGTGGTGATGTTTGCACAACGCTAAATATGCTAAAAACCCAATTGTACACTTTTAAAATGGTTAAAGTGGTGAATTTTATCTGAATTAAAAAAAAATAATGGAGGAAGGGGTGATGGTAGCCAGACTGCAGACTCTCTGAGCAGAAATGCCTTCACCATGGCTCTTTCCTGGGACCAAAATGAACACCCAGTCCCAGGAGAGTGGGCACACCTTAAACCACTGTCAAAGCTTTAAGTAGACATGAGTTAATTAAGAATAGGAAGTGACAGCCACAGGATCTAACAGGTGGTAGGAGTTCACATTTACTAATAGAGGGAGACCTGAATTTGGATAACCAATAGTATCCATTAAGGGGAGCACCTGTACCCTCAGTCCCACATGTAGAAGGAGGAAGGCAGGGTCCCTCAGTTAGCAACTGCTGAACTATTCTGTAGGAGATTAGAACAGAATTTTCACATAGCCAGCTGCAATCCATTAGTGGGTTGTAAAATCAATTTAGTAGGGCACTTTTTTTTTTTTTTTTGGTACGCGGGCCTCTCACTGCTGTGGCCTCTCCCGTCGCGGAGCACAGGCTCTGGACGCGCAGGCTCAGCGGCCATGGCTCACGGGCCCAGCCGCTCCGCGGCATGTGGGATCTTCCCGGACCGGGGCACGAACCCGCGCCCCCTGCATCGGCAGGCGGACTCTCAACCACTGTGTCACCAGGGAAGCCCTAGTAGGGCACTTTTTAAGTGAGCTAAACAAGGGCCTAAAGATGAATGGAATAAAATATATCCCAGATCACAGGTAGTAAGGTGTTATTTACTAGTTTCAGTTATAAATATATATGCTTGTACTAACTCAAGATATAAAATAAATTTTTGTGAATTCTAATTCCAAAAAATATCTGAAAAAAACTAGTCTTACAATAGCTAGTGAAAGTCTTTGTTGCAGACCATTAACAATACACAGGTATAAAACAATCAATATTTATAAACGTGCTTTGGTTTTCACCATCATCAGAGCCCCAAACTTTGCTTTAGAACTGGAAAAAATACTAATAGTTTTATTGTCCCTTTTGGGAAGAGTTTAATCACTCCAACTTGTTATATTCATTTCTTAAATATTTATTATAATACTAAATCTGAAGATAATTCTATAAGTTTTTCTTCTTCAGTGTACATGAAATAGATGTTTTGGTGATCTAGAGAACAGGTAATCTCTAGGTTTCTCAAACAGAAGTCTACTAGTGAACAGAGGTAGTAAATACTCAAGAAAGTTTCTCTCAAATATTCACAAATAGTGCTTTTTGTTGCTTCTTATAGTTGTGTCTAATAAAAGATAATTCAAAAACCTAAAAGGCTGTATTTTATAATTATTCTATTATGTGCACTTCAACTAAAATTTTTCTTTTTAAAAGCGTTTGTTTCACAAATTGAAGACAGTATTCACTACAGAGGATTGGAGATGCAACCTCAATTCGATTTTATTTCAGAGTTCAATTTTTTTTTTTTTTTTTTTGCGGTACGCGGGCCTCTCACTGCTGTGGCCCCTCCCGTCGCGGAGCACAGGCTCCGGACACGCAGGCCCAGTGGCCATGGCCCACGGGCCCAGCCGCTCCGCGGCACGTGGGATCCTCCCGGACTGGGGCACGAAGCCGCGTCCCCTGCATCGGCAGGCGGACTCCCAACCACTGCGCCACCAGGGAAGCCCCAGAGTTCAATTTTTATTTCATATATTGAAGATGAATGTCCTTGTGATATGGTGTCTCACATTCAGTTAATATTTGGAAGTGAAAATACATTAGTTAGTAAATAAACAAGCTCTGCAATTCTTACAACACAAAAGGAAGAAGGCATATGGGGTGCTGGTGACACTATGGTGTTCAGTTTGTAAAAATTCATCAATCTGTATGCTGTGTGTGTGTGTGCGTGCATGTGTGCGTACATATATATAATTTATATATAATTTAATAAACATTGCTTTTATATATTTTGTATATATATTAAACATATGTATTATATATGTATAAAAATAGTTCAATAAAAATTTTTTAAGAATTGATGGGTATATAAACAAATCCTTTCTGTGGGTGTTTGAGTTTTTTGAAGAGTATATTGTTGCTGTTGTTTTGTTTTTTGGATGGGTTTATTTTCTAATTCTAAATTTTTATCTTCAGATATAAAGAAAACGCTTCTGGCTCCACAGTTCTATTCAGCAAATCATCTCCACAAATGACACATGGCAGTTTTGACATACTTCATGTACGTCAAACAATAAAGCATAATCACGTTGTAGACCCTCTAGATGGGCACTGCCCAATAGAACTTTCTGCAATGGTGGAAATGCTCTATATCTACAGGAGCCACTAGCCATTACACTTTAAATGTAGGTATGTGGTTAAAGTACTAAATTTTTAAATTTAAATCAATTTAAATTTAAATAACCACAAGTGGCTAGTAGCTATTATACTAGACTCTGGGGCTCTAGATAACACCCAACACTTTCTGCTTTGCAGACATCAAGCTGAGCTTCACTTTTATTAGCCACAGAACATACTGAAGTACTAGACTCACTCTACTTCAGGCACAAGAAGTAAGAATCTCTAGACATTTTTCCCTCACATGTGAAAAACATCCTTCTCTTTCATTAGTATCAAAAGACTACAATGAATAAGTCTATAAATTTAAGACTAATATAATTATAATGACCTAAGAAACCACTAAAAAAAACCCAGCTCCCACTAATTATAAGCAGAAGGCTATGGTAGGCACATAGAAAACAAAGGACCTCTTTCACACAGGGAATTAATTGATAGTTAGGGCTTGAATATGTTAAGTAAGGTTATAAATCACTAAGTCTAATAAGACCTTTGAGCTGTAAAATTTTCAGAATGGTAAAATTTTCCCAGGGAATGAGAGTTAAGAAACATTAGTCCAAATCAGTATTTACCAAAGTATGTTTTGAGGAATAATAGCCTAGAATAAGAAGCTAAATCTGCTGCCAAAAGACTGATCATGGTTAAGCTGGGAAATGCTGGACTGAACTGAAAAAATAGCTTTTGGGGGACTTCCCTGGTGGTGCAGTGGGTGGGAGTCCGCCTGCCAATGCAGAAGACACTGGTTTGATCCCTGGTCTGGGAAGATCCCACATGCCACAGAGCAACTAAGCCCGTGAGCCACTACTACTGAGCCTGCGCCCTAGAGCCCATAAGCCACAGGTACTGAAGCCCTCACACCTAGAGCCCATGCTCTGCAACAAGAGAAGCCACTGCAATGAGAAGCCCACGCTCCTCAACGAAGAGCAGCCCCCGCTCACCACAACTACAGAAAGCCTGCGCGCAGCAACGAAGACCCAATGCAGCCAAAAAGAAAGCTTTGGGGAAGTCATTTTTACATATCCTTTAATAAGATAATGTCTCCAAGAGGTAAATTATTGAAGATTTATGAACTTATCTGATCAATAATCATGGAAAATAAAGCTCTAGTCAGTATTTCTCAAATTTGCCTGGTTATAAGAATCACCTGGGGTCAAATACATAGATTTCCAGGCCTGGAGATTCTGATTCAACAGGTCGGGAGCAAGCAATCTTACTCCAGGTAAATCTTGTGGTCCAGAAAGTTTGTGTATCCAAGAAAAGTCTGAAACAACATATACACATACAAACTTGCACTGACTGTCACAAACACATGCAACCAGAGTGCCTGCAAAAAACAGAAAATAACAAGTGTTGACAAGGGTGTGGAGAAATTGGAACCCTTATGCACTGTTAGTTGGAATGTAAAATGGTACAGCCACTTTGGAAAACAGTATGGCAGTTCCTCAAAAAATTAAAAATAGAACTTCCATATGATCCAGCAATTACATTTCTGGATATATTTACCAAAGAATTTAAAGAAGGTTCTTGAACACCCATGTTCAGAGCTGTACTACACACAATAGCCAAAATGCAGAAGTAATCCAGGTGTCCATCTACAGATGAATGGATAAACAAAATGGTGTGTGTATATATATGATGGAATATTATTCAGCCTTAAAAAGGAAGGAAGTTAGGACACCAGCTACAACGGGGATGAACCTTGAGGAAATTAAGCTAAGTGAAATAAGCCTGTCACAGGAGGACAAATTCCATATAATTTCACTTATATGAGGTACCTAGAGTAGTCAAATTCAGAGACAGAAGGGGGAAGGGGAAGTTACTGTTAATGGGCACAAAGTTTCAGATTTACAGAATGAAAAGAATTCTGGTAATGGATGGTGGTGATGCCTGCAAAACCATATGAATGGACTTAATGCCGCTGAAGCATATGCTTAAAAATTACTAAGATGATACATTTGATGTTATATATGCTTTACCACAACTTAAAGAGAAAAAAAAAGACAATCAGGATTGCTTGGTTACACAGCTAAAGGTTATTGCTAGAAGCAGCCTAGAGCCGCCTGACTGTCAGGCCACTGTCCTTATCACCACATCCCGTCAGTAAGAATAGATAGCCAGGTATGGGTCGGAATAGAAAGTCATAGGTCCAGCACATCCTGGGTCTGAGAAGATTTCATTTTCTCCAGTTCTGCTAATTTAGAATTTGTAATAACTCAAGGAAAAACTTCAGTCCACCCGAATTATCTAACTATAAAGTGTTTACTGACACACAGAGGATATATGTAACCTACCTGAGAAATCAAACTTCAGTACTTCCGGTGCATTCATTATGCTTCTAGTCTCAGAGTCTACAGCTACCATTTCTTGAATTATATTATGGGAGTAAAAACAAAAGGTTGACTGTTACCTAAAATTAAATCTCTCCACACGCTTTTTAAGTTATTCCAGCAATAATGCATAATTTCCCATTGTTACTACTGAGTCCGGTTTGCATTTTATTAAACATACACTAACAAATGTTAAAAATGAAGCGGCTATATTATATATTCTAAAATTTTTTAATATCTTCACATGAAGACAGTCATTACTACTTTGTGCTTTTTATGTGAAATTCTGATAGAAATTTTATTACCACAGGATCAGTCAGGATTTTATCTTCTTTTAACCCAAATGTAACACAAGAGAAATAAAAATTTGATTGGCAGATCATCTAATTTTACCTCAGACAGATAAAAACCTACTTTAGAAATTTTTCAAAAAGTCAAAATAGAGTTTGGGAGACGGTTATAATGTTCAGCCACCCTATAATTCTGCATTCTTTTCCACCAATACCCTTAGTGCCCCAAACACCAAATGTCATCCATATATCCTACAAAGTAAACATCCTATCCCAAACAGGGTGGAGGTATTCTCAATTTAC